>NC_143431.1:9132500-9745922 GCF_059467195.1 Physcomitrium patens | reverse complement strand
TAATAATAATAATAATAATAAAACATTAATATTATAAATGAATTAGCCATCAATGCACCTACTATCATGGACATACATATTTATTTCAATAATTACCTATTTGATTAGGTAGAAGTAAATAAAAGTAGGTTAATTTCATAATATCTTTTAGAAAAACTTTTTAGAAGCTTAATAAATATTTCTTTGATTTTATACATATTTACAATTAATTATTAGTCTAAAAACTTGGTCAAAAAATTAACTATGTATCATATGTATAAGTAGCTTGTAGAACAAGTTAATTATGTGGCTTATATACAAGTTAAGACATATATTTAGCAAATTCAACACATATTGGAGGTCATATAGAATATTTCTATGTAGCTCCTAATTAGAGAGTATATATAGAAGCAAGAGTGAAGCTTTCTTTATTCTTGACAATATTTTTTTAATCTTTAGTGTTATTTCAAGACTTTCTAGTCTTCTTATCTTTGGCAATAGCTACTCTAGTTTAGTATTATATTATCTTTGAATGATTATTTAGTCATTTTTGAATGACACAAGAGTATTTTGACCTTTTAATTCTTTGAGGTTCATGTCTTTGATGATTTGATAAAAATGCTAATTTATTATCTTTACCTTATTTTAAAAGTGAGCATAATTATTCTACTTCTATTATTATGTTTTGAAGGTTGTAATCTATCCATCTTTAAACAAATAATTTAGTTTTTTAACTCTGATTTTTTTCTTCAGAAAAGTAAATTATCTTTTTTGTGGAAAATTTTATTTGATATTAGAGGTTGTAGATTACAATCTTCTAATTTAAAATTTAAAATTTATTTGAATTATCTATAAAAAAAAGGTTGTAGATGCTAATTTTAGTAAAAAAGAGAATAAAATTGTAACTATTGCAAATCTTTATGAATTTGTTAATACTCTAAGAATAGAAATCTCATTTATTTTTAATATGAATCATAGAGGTAATATTCTTAGACATATGGAAAAAATCCGCAATCTATGCCAAGAAGTTGTGTAGTTGAAAGAAGCAAGTAGATCAATCTTATAACCAAATTCAGGAGGTCTTGCTTCTATAAGCACAAAAGAGGTAAAGATTAGTAAGCTTGAGAAGTTTGATGAAATAAGATCAAAGTTTTAAGGATTTTTACAATAACTTAAGTTCTATTTGAGATTACATCCTTTCTAATAATCAAATGGATTTAATCAAGTTAGATTCATTGGCGCACTTCTATTGGGAAGTTCTCTCTTTTGATTTAGATCTTTGATAGAAAAAGATTTATAACTACTCCATGATTTGAATTCATTTTTATAAGTTTTTATGGATATATTTAGAAAAAATGATTAAAAAAGGGTAGTAGAGACCAAGCTCATATCACTATAATAAGGATCACATTCAGCCACTACATATGCTACTAAATTTCAAAATCTTGCTTGAGATGTGGATTGAAATGACAAAGTCTTTATCAATCAATTTAAATATGGATTAAAAAATAATATCAAAGATTTATTATTGACAATGTTGAGTATACATTCAATAGAGTAATTTATTACTCAAGCCATTCTATGCAATAATTAATTTTTTAAAAGATGCCAAGAAAAAAGATTTGATTGAAGAAGTACAATTCAAGCCATTGTAACAACTTCTATGCTTTTGGAAGCTTACTTGTCTAGGCTAGAGCCTATTCAAATTGATATAGTACATTTTAAATCTCTTATTAAGTGAAAAAAGACTCATTGTTGTCATAATGATTTGTGCCTATATTGCGGAGAATCAAAGTTTTTTCAGTTACAATAGGGACCATGCAGATTAAATATTATGTTATTCCTAATAAAGGTCCTATTTTCTCCTCAAATCCCTCACCTTATTTTACAATAGAAGTTTATTTAGGACTAAAAAATTATAAAGTCTTAGTCTTATTAAAATCAAGAAGTTTAGCCTATTTTTATAAATGAAGATATTATCAAAATATAAGATATATTGTTAGTCAAGAAAACTAAATCCGTACATGCAAAAATCATAGATGGTCATTTTTTATCTTCTAGAGATATTATATATGCAATTAATCCATTAGATGTAGCAATTAAAGATTATAAAAGCATAATAATATTTAATGTGATAAGATCTTTCTTCAATTTAGTTATTTTAGGATTATTGTGATTAAAAAAATATAATCCTCAAATAGATTAAATTTCTTGTAATCTCAATTTTTCTTATAATTTGATCTAAAATTCTATTAGTCAAGTAAAAATATATAAATATAGTATATTCAAATCCTTATTGATAGATGTAAAAGCTTTCATGCATATAGTAAAGAAAGAATCATCTTTTATTATATATGCCATATCTATTTCTAATAGTCGAAAGATATCAAGTGATATTTCTAGTGTATATCAAGATTTCTAAGATGTTTTTGAAAAGAAAAATATAAAAATTCTTTCAAAGCATCAATCCTATGATTGTTTAATTGATTTGCAAGAAAAAACTCAACCACCATTTAGACCAGTCTATAGCTTATCACAAAATGAATTGTCTCCACTAAAAGAATACTTTGATAAGAATTTGGCTAAAACTTCATGCACCATTCAAAATCTCCAATAAGAGCTCCTATCTTATTTGTGAAGAAAAAAAGATAGATCTTTGTAGATATGTATAAACTATCAAAAATTTTATAAGATTATTATAAAAAATAGGTATCTCCTACCTCTTATTTTATGACTTTTTGACCAACTCAATGAAATAAAGATCTACACAAAAATAGATCTACAAGGTGCAAATAACCTAGTCCGCATCAAAGAAGAAGATGAATAGAAGATTAATTTTTAAACTAGGTATAGATATTTCAAATATAATATCATGCTTTTTGAATTTTTAAATATACAAGCTACTTTTTAACATTTCATAAATAATATTTTTTATAAATTTCTTAATAATTTTATTGTTTCTTATTAAAATGACATTCTAATCTATTTAAAAAACATAAAAGATTATAAATTTCATATTTGTTGTATGTTATAAAAACTTAGAGATGTAGGATTATATACTAAGATAGAAAAGTGGATATTTTATACTACTCAAGTTGACTTCTTAGAATACATCATTTCCAACAAAAGACTAATAATGGTTCTAAAGAAGGTCTAAGCTTTTATGGATTAGAAGATTCCAAAAATAGTCAAAGATGTATAATATTTTTTGAGATTTATCAATTATTATGGAATCTTCATCAAATTTTTTTTTAATACGTCTAATATATAAAAATAAACTTGAGTGAAAAAAAAAAAAAAAAAACTAAACTAAAAAAAAAAACTAAAATATTTTTTAAAGCCTTAAAAATAACTTTATTTTTACAAAAATTTTATATCTTGTTAATTTTTTTAATTCATTCTTCAAAGAAACAAACTCAACAAACTTTGCTATTAGTACTATTTTTTTACAAATAAAAGTAGATGAGAAGCTCTATCCAGTAGTTTTTTATTTCAAGAAAATTTTAATAGCTAAGATTAACTATAAGATGCATAATAAAGAATTTTTTATAATTATAGATTTATTTTAAGAATGAAATTATTATTTAAAAGATGCCTTGAGTCTAATCATCATATATACATATTAAATAAATCTTGAGTACTTCATGCTCACACGTGTTTTGAATTGTTACAAAGTCCATTGGAAGATGTCTTTATCAAGATTTTATTTCAAGTTTACTTATTGATCCAAAAAATAGGGTTTATAAGATACCCTTTCTAAATATTTTTATCTTATACCAAAAGAAGGAAATACATCTTTTGATCATTAAAGAACAATTCTTTTGAAGGTGGAGCATTTTCATCTTTGAACAATAAAATCAACATTGATTGTTGATTCAATCTTTGTTATGCAAATTCAATCAAATATGTCCTCTGATCTTATTATTTACAATATCAAAAATCATTCTTCTAAATCTTATGATATTTCCAAGTTTAAGTTCAAAAATAATCTATTCTATTTTGAAAGTCACTTACATATTTTAGAAGAAAAAACACATTTACAAGTTCTTCAAGCATATTACAACTTTCTAGTAGCAAGACATTATAAATATAATAAGACTTTATAACTAATATCAAGAAATTTTTAGTGGCTATAAATGTAGATTCATGTGACATTTGTTTAAGATAAAAAATTCCTCATTAGTAACCTTATGGACTTCTTCAGCCACTACATATTTCAAAGTAACCATGATCTTCTATTTCTATGGATTATATCATAAATCTTTCAGTTTCATATTTATATGATTCTATATTTGTGATAATAGATTGTTTTATCAAAATGGCACATATTGTACCATGTACAAAATCTATCACAAGTGAAGAATTAGTTAAGTTTTTTTTGACAACATCTATTGTTATCATAGATTATCTAAGAAAGTTATATTGGATAGGAGGATACAATTTGTATCAAGATTTTAAAGGTAGATATATAACTCTCTTTGGTTTTTTATTCTTAAATTAATGATCAAATAGAATGGATGAATCAAGTTTTAGAGTAATATTTGAAATGTACTATCAATTATCATCAAGATGATTAAACAACTCTTTTGCCATTGACAAAGTTTGCATATAACAATTTGATACATTCTTCTATACAACAAATATATATTTTTTTCAATTATCATTATTATCTATGATTTAATACTTTTGACTTTTTTAAATGTTAATAATCATATAGTAGAAGATTTAAAAAAATATTTATTAAAACTACATGCAACAACAAATATGCATTTAAAAGAAGCTTAAGAATGACAAAAGATCAATGTGGATGCTTATTGCAAAGAACAACCACAATTCACCATAGGTGATAATCTATAGCTACTTTGTCACAATATCAAGACTACTTGTTGTT
This sequence comes from Physcomitrium patens, assembly GCF_059467195.1. Classification (NCBI taxonomy): domain Eukaryota; kingdom Viridiplantae; phylum Streptophyta; class Bryopsida; order Funariales; family Funariaceae; genus Physcomitrium; species Physcomitrium patens. The sequence continues at coordinate 9,741,052 of NC_143431.1, read as the reverse complement.
GTGACAAATTAGACTATCATAGGCTTGGACCTTTTTCTATTTGTGAATAAGTTATTTTTATTGCTTATCAATTACATCTATTGGAGTCTATGAAAACCCATCCTAAATTCTACATACCTCTTTTTGAGCCATATAAAGCAATGAATATGTTGAGAAGAAGAAAAATACCATCTCTTGTTATACAAGTAGATAATAATCAAAAATTTGAGGTAGAAGAAGTCTTAGATTTAGAGTGGCATCAAAATAGGTTCAAATATCTTGATTACTAATAAAAATATGATATTAATAAATTTACATGGGAGCCAATAAAAAATCTTTCAAATGCAATGAAGAAGATTAAGGTTTTTCATCAATAACATCCATCAAAATCAAGATGAAGAATTACAAGATTTATAAAAGATAATAATTGCTTCTTATGAAATTTGTTCCTAGAAGGGGAGGTAATGTCATGGACATATGTATTTATTCCAATAATTATCTATATGATTAAGTTGAAGTAGATAAAATTAGATTAATTTTATAATATCTTTTAAAAAAACTTCTTAAAAGCTTCATAGATGTTGCTTTGACTTTATACATATTTGTAATTAATTAATAGGCTAAAAATCTAGCCAAAAAATTAGCCACATGTCATATGTATTAGTAGCTTGTAGAATAAGCTTATTATACGACCTACATATAAATAAATTACCTTGTAAGTTAAGATATGTCTCTAACAAAGTCAATATGTATTTGAGGTCCTATAGAATATTACCATATAGCTCTTAATTAAAGAGTATATATAGAAGCAATAGTGAAGCCCTCTTCACTCTTATCAATGCTTTTCTAATCATTAGTCTTGTTTCAAGACTTTCTAATCGACTTGTTTTTGATAATAGCCATTCTAGTTTAATACTATATCATCTTTGAGTGATACAAGAATATATTGATTTTTTAGTTCTTTGAGGTTCATGTTCTTCAAACTTCCAAAGATATTACTTCATAGTTGGAAAGTTTAAAGAGGCTAAATTAAGACGGATTCAAAACCACATAATTCATTAACATTGTAAAAATGTTCAAATTTTAAAACTACTGTTATAAAGAAGAATAACAACAAGCTTTGTATTTTGAAGATTGTTGTTGATATCTTACCTAGTAGATTGATATCATGATGGAATTACAATTTTTTACATTAGTAAAATACTATAGAAGTCCAAATCAATACATATGAATAAATGTCATTAATAGAAGGAAGTTGTTGATTGATAAAACTTTGTAGTTGGTAGTTTTAAGGAATCAAACAGAGTGAAGATACCCACTCTATAATACTTTGAAAACATAGATGAAGTTAGTTTTAGCATTGAATAGAGCTTACAAAAAAATAAATAAATAAATAAATAAAAATTGAGGTAGCTAATATCTACAATAGAATTACAGTTTTTCCTATAAACTGTTCACAACATATAAACTATAAAATGACTTTTGGAACGCCCTATAAAACAACATATAAACTCTAGAGAAGATAATTTTTTTTGATGAAAACAAAGATCCATACATGTTGTGAATGAGAGCCACCACTTGTATCATTGATCATTCTTAATATATATAAACTAATTGAATTTGTGCTATTGTCATGGATTTCTATTACAAATTTCTAAAAAGTTTAATTTGTTGATATCAAGATCTTAGCTTCTAAAGTTATTTTGCTTCATACATTAGCAGGAAATTTTGCATTCAAATTCTTCAAAATTAATTCTACATTAATATAACAACAAAAACTAGAAACAAAAAAAATGATGGACTAAAGAAATATTATAAAGGATAATTTACCTTTTACAAATCAAGTCATGGACTTAATGTATAATTAATTGCACATGAAATATATATATATATATATATATATATATATTATCAATAAATAACACGTTATTATTGATAAACTAAAAAAATATTAATTAATAAACTTATATCCAACTTTTGATATAATGTTATCTTGGGTGTTATTGTTGTTGTAAGTAGAGATAATAAGTGAAAATAGAAAAATTGTATTTAAAATATTTAGGTGAATAAAAAATCGGGTCATGGTGTTGCAAATGCAAGCTTCACAAATGGACAAAACACGAATAAATAAATCAATCAAACAACAGAATACTAATTATTTTAATATTATAATAAATAAAATTATAATGGTTATTATATAATAATTTAAAATACAAGTTAAAGTAATTTTAAAATATATACAATATGTGGTTGAAAATTGAATGAGTTATCATATATTTATATATATATATATAGTTTTTTATAAAAATGTGTATTGATTTTGATTTTAATTATAATTTTAATTATATCCTTTGGTATTATTACAGAATACAATTGAAAAAAATTACCCAATTATTTCCTTAAATTTTAAGGCAATCACCTATTGTAATTAAAATAATTTATCTTGAGATTAATTTTTTTAAAAAAATCAACATCAATTCATTTTTTTTTCTTCTTCTTATAACACACCTGTAAAATAAAAGTTATAGCATACAATAATAATTAAGCTAATCTTATATTGGAGATACAATGAAAAAAGAAAAAATAACTTAAATTCAACATGGTTCTAAAACACATTCACAGAATAAATAATTCTTATATATCTTTTTACTTATTGTGCTAAAAAAATAGTTACAAACTTGATATTGTGATATTTATCAATTTTGAGTAAACTATGGAATAATTTATATGCGATTTTTTTTTTTTTTTTTTTTTTTTTTTTTTTGGCTTAAACATAACAACTTACTGAAGTGAATGTGGTACACAACAGTATCACAGAAGTTAGATTGATAGGTGCTATCACTAGATTTTTATTCACTTGCAATCTTGTTTCTTGAAGATGCTAGTGAAAAAAATACATGAGCTCCCAGTATTATTCTCTGAATCATTTTGCATCTGCAATTGCACTCACTCAATTGTAAATTTTCAATCGTTAATTTTATTCATGAAAAATTTCACTCACGGGAAATTTTACATTGTTCAAAATAGGCATCTGCATTGCCGGTTTTCAAATGAAGAGAGTTGCAAGTTGCTCCTCTATTACCTGTGGCTCATAACATATGAAAAAAATAAAAGTTTTTGATAGAAAGGAAGAAAAGGAGTTTGTGCCACCAATCACACTCATTCGATTGAGTTACAATAGAATCTCTTTATATTGTTCTAACATGCTCTACTTAATCCTACTTGCAATTAATTCTACAAGGACGACAGTCAATTGCATCGATACATTAGCTATTTCCTTGCTTGATTATGCATTGTTTTTCTTTTATCTCTCTTGAGGTGGATTTTTTCACAAATCACATAAAGACCTGAAACTTCATTGTAGTACCACACCTTGCAAGTAAATCCCATTGAATAGACTTATGAAGATCATGAAAGAATAAGGTTTGATTCTGTAGTAGAAACTTCATCCATGAAAAGAATCAAAAGAAGCGAACCAACAATGGAGAAGTAATGTTGAATGCAATAGAAGATCAACGAAAGTATACACACATCTAGAAATTAAGATCACGAAGCAAAAGTTCAATATAATATTGATCATTAAAATGATAACTAAATACCCCACATAGCAGATGCAAGTACACGACCAAGGAGGTCAAGTGTCCATACTTGAAACAACCTAATCAAAATCCTTCGCAGATAACGTTCCTGGATGAGCTATTGGAACTCAATGAAAATTAAAATCCAATGCGGCTTCAACCGAATCCAATCAAAATCTACGCGATGAATTGGAACTCAATGAAAATCAAAACCCAATGCAACTTCAAATGCAACTGGAACCATAAAAAAATGTATCATAAACCCAATCGAAATCGATTCACTCTCATCGAAATTAATATATAGATTGAGTTTGTGAACTAATGGCCTTTATAAACAATCAGCTTGGTTTTCGATGTTCGAATCATTCATTAAATATGGAGTGCACCTCTTGCAATCGGAAATCCTTAAGCTTTTGATGTTCTCAGTCCAGCTTTCGACCGTTACAATTATCACACCGATTTCTTACCCGGATTATCACAAGGATTTGTCATGGGGTAACGTTGCACGATGCGACAAGTTTGTGAAAGTGAAAACATCCAACTGTAAGAATCACTTCATTTAGCCAGCCCTCTTTATGAATTTTGACGTCTGCAATCCTACGGTCTCACAGATTGAGCTAGCACAGATCCTTGGGGTATTCGGAGTTGTGTCTGTTGACAAAGTGAACCAGTAACTTTTATTCTCTAAACTAGGGGGGCCAAGCTTACCTGTCTCTTGGGGATATCCTTTAAAGCAATTGCAATTTTTACCATGTCTAACTTGAACAAATGAATACATCTGTTTTGAAGTAATTTTTCCAAATCTCATCTGTTGCATGAGTTTCGGAATTCTATGCAAGCAATGCCCCTCGTGTAAGGGAGCGATTGTGCAGACAATGATTTCGGTAATCAACATTGCACAAAACCTTGGTCAACACTGTCCAAGTATGTGGGAACTTAAGACGAGGTTTTTCAGAAGTGCATAGTTGAAGAGTCGCTGCCACTGTAGCTGTGTTCGCAAACCAAGCACGGAATCAATTCTTGTATCGAACGGTTTGTGATTTGGCCGCATCAAACTGTACCCCTCTTTCGCAGACAACTAGCTTTGAGTCGAGAACGGCGTGGCTATGGCGGACACCGGAGCTCCGCTGGCGCGCACCTCGTTATTGCTCCTACTTCTGCTCTTCACTGCTGGTAGTCATGCGCAAGTGGAGCCCAAGCTAGGAAATACCCGTGTCGTCTTTCAGGTTATACATCTCGTTGGTTGTCCTGGGATTTGGCTCGTGTCAAAGCTCCCTCCAATTTTCCTTTCAACCTAATGTTAGAGTGACGTGCACTTGGGTGTTTGACGACAATGGTGATAAGCTACATTCTGAGCTATAATGTTGGAATTATTCTTCTTCCACATTCCAAAATGCGAAAACCTAGAGCGTAGATGTTTTCACTGTAACACGTCTTTTGGAGGTCAGGCTTAGAGAAGAGGGGGTGACAGCCAAAGAGTAGTATTTGGACGTCTGAAGTAAGCCAAAGTAAGATGTTAGAATATTACAACATCCTTTCATTTAATATTATATGTTCAAATTGTACAAGATTTCCTTTCATGTTGGTCGTGTAAAATCTGAAAGGAAAACTTGCTTGGGCAGACCACGTATGGAGATATTGAGTTTGGGTTCTACCCAGATGTTGCTCCCAAGACGGTGGCGCACATTATGAAACTTGTTCGTCTTGGCGCTTACAACACGAATCACTTCTTCCGAGTAAGGAATACCTCATACTTTCCTGTGCAGTATTAAACCGGTTATGTCGTTTGGCGCTGTCAGGTTTACGATTTAAGTAGTAATCTGTGGTGCTTAGGTCGTTACAGGGGTGATCTTATGTTGACACTGTTAACGTTCGATCTACAACCAATTTTCCTGCAATGTGATGTTGCTGACTGGGTCGGGGTCGGCAGGTTGATAAAGGCTTTGTAGCCCAGGTCGCTGACGTGATCGGGGGCCGTGAAGCGCCAATGAACGCCGAGCAACGGCAGGAAGGCAAGAAGACTATTCCCGGTGAATTTTCTCAAGTGAAGCATGTTCGTGGCATCTTGTCCATGGGGAGGTGAGCACTATCTCATAGCTTTGCTTTCTCTTTTTACGATTCCCAAACCCCTAATATATCTTGGAGCGTATATTCGATACACTTTCCTTTCAATCATCGACAGCCTTGTTGATCTGCAGGCTCCTGCATTATTAAGGTTTTGTGCTCTCACGGCTCTTCCAGAAAACTTAGAAACAACAACTGAGCCACAATTTGTCTCTGTATGTTGTCAGTCATCTTCACATCTGTTCTGTTATATCTTGCACTGGCGAGTATACTGAAGAGTCCCTGTGGAGTACCGAACCCATAAGGTTGACTCCTTCGCGGTGTTGGTTGACATGCAGGTATAGCGACCCTGACAGTGCAGGATCATCCTTCTCAATGCTCCTTGGGAACGCACCCCACCTGGATGGGCAGGTTTGCACACTCGCCCTAGTTCACGTTGGTTTGAGATTTTCCACGATCATGCTGCTTATCATCACCTCCAAAGTGCAGCAGATTTAATGATTGAAAGGGCATGGGTCTTGTGTAGTTGCTAACATGTTCACGGTGGTACATGCATAGTATGCTATCTTTGGGAAAGTTACGAAAGGTGACGAAGTTCTTGCCAAGCTTGAGGAGCTGCCAACCCGCCGAGAGGGCATTTTTGTCATGGTGAGTTTCATGTCACGTCTCCCATCCTCAACTATTAGTTGTTATTGAAATAGGTTTTATTTTGAGTTTTTTTCGGATTCAAATTGGATTGACTTGTGGATGATTGCTGCCTGTAAACCCAATCATCATTACTAGCCGCTTCAACGCATCACCATTTTATCGACCTATTACTATGAGATTGAAAGCTGTGAGGATCGGGTATACAGTCTGAAGAAGCGCCTCATGGAAGCGAACGCTGTTACGTTACCAGTACAACAAGAATGCTCTTGTTTGTTGGGTTCAGGTGACCGATCCTTGTTGTTCCTCTTCATGTCTATGTGCGCATTCGTTGGTTGTAGCTACTGCATCTTCCAGCGTAAGAAAAACAGCAGAGAACGAAATATCTTCCCTGAGTAGAGGGATACCAAAATCTTATTTGAAATCTCTTATTCTTGCAACGACTATGAATTCTGTCTTGTTCAAGGCCTCTTGTCAATAATGAATTGGTCGAATTCAGCATGCGGGCAATATGTACTGCAATTCTCAAGATTAGTTCTCTTCTAATATCTGCTTTTGATTAGCATATTACGTTACAGTTTAAGTATAACCAAGAGTAATGAAACTTCCTCTAAATCTGGAGATCATGATTGATTTGAGTCGCTGGTAGTCCAGATATGCAATGGTTACTGCCAAATGAAATGGGTCAACAAGGAACATGGCCACATTACACTATTTATATGTAACATTCTCCGCAGTGGATTTCATTTATCTCCTCTTGCGGAAGGTCTCTCATTTCCATCGTTTTTTCCTTCATTCCTTCGTCGTCTTCTTCCCCTCACATTCTCTTCTTTATGTTTTTGTTTTGTTTTGTTTTGTCTTGTTCTGTTTCTTTTTCTTCGTTTCTTCTGTTTTTTTCACTCTATTTTTTTCCTTTTGTTTTCCCTCTCCCTCTTCTGGTGATATTGTTTGATGTTTTCTTGCACTGCATAAACCTTGTAGCTAGCGATGATTTGAATCTTGAATTGAGGTATCTTTATATCAGTGCGGTAACGATGCAGTGACACTTCTATAGAAAATTGTTTTACTTAGTTCCTCAATTTGCCAGTCACTTGTCTTATTTGGTGATAAGCTGGGATGTTCAAAACTATTTGTTTGCAAAATTATAATCAAATTTCCATATCTGACTACCTCGTTTTGGAGGTCCTTTCCTCATTTTAAAAGTGAATCGAAGAGTTTAATGAATGTCAATCACATGGTCCACATCTAAAAACACAATGTGTTACTAATATATGAATGCACCACTAATTCACTAATTATGAGATGTGGTGAGCTGAACACTTGTCTCAAGATTTGTTTCGTTTTTTATTCTTTTGAGAAATTAAACTTTTCAAGTAAATCTCTTAATAATATTATGAAAATTGTGAATTCAAGATTGGAATGAGATTTTATACTTAAATCTGTACTTCAAAAATTATGTTAACATTACAGATTATTGTCTTTGGGCATATATATATATATATATATGCTCAATAATTTTATTACAATCAACACCTAAAGTTGTAGAAACAATCCTGTTAATACATATACAAACAAAAACTAAATTTTTTAAAAATACATCACAAATCTGGTTAAATACTTTTTGATAAAGTTTGTATCTTTTACAAATAAAGGTGATTCTACATATATTAACTTAGTAGAAAAGAAAAGAAGGGTTGCAGTGAAAATCAACAGATGCAAGAAAAATTCACAGGATTTTTAAGAGATCACTTATTACAGACAAACTTCAGAAATAATAACAAAAGTAAAAAAATAAAATAAAAAATAAAAAATACAGTAGAAATGGATTTAAGCTAGTAAAGGTATGTGGTATTGATAAAAATACAAATAAAAATAAATTTCATTCTTAATTATGGCAAGTAACAAGAATTTTCTTTTTGTACATAGCTTAAATTCTATCATTTATATTTGGAACATAATTTTAAGATGTATCATTAAAAATTGCAAAATCAAATTAAAGTTACTTCAAATTTAATCCACCACAAATTTATTTAATAAAGAATTCCTATTGTTAAAAAAATTAATAATTTTTTGAATAATTTATTTATAAACATAAAATTTTATAAAATATTTAAAATTGTATACTGAATAGATACTTAATAATAGAGTATAGTGATTTAATTTATTTTTTGTATTATTTATTATGGAAGGTAAATTAGATTTATTTTTAAAAAAGATGTTAATTTGTTTTTGTATAATCTTTATTTAGACCAGGATAGGTGTTAATGATCTTTATTGATCTTTGATTAGAACAGATTAGTAGATTTGAGAGCAAAGTAGAGTGGATCTGAGATCAAATTTAAAAAATAGACCTAAATGTAGAATAGAGTGGATCTAGTAGAATAGGATCTATATTCTATTGATAATGGATCAATTTAAGTAATATGTCAAATTATTTAATTTAATTTTTTTTTTATTACAGTCATCTTATCTTACAACATCCACATTCATGCATTCTTGCATAGATATTCTTATTCTCAAATAAACATTCTTATAGCTCTTTCTTGTTACAAGTCATTACAAAATGCCTCATTTACAAAAAGCCCTTGCTCTTGGCAATCTTTGCAACAAATAGAAGAAGATAATATGCATAAGATTTGATAGTGCACCATCAATGATACAAAAGCAATTGGTAGCTTAGGCCAAGGATGAATTTGGTCTAGCAAAAGCACCCACTTAAAGCATTATTTTTGAGATTCTTTAGAAATAGAATCACTATGTTAATATGATCCCAATGGACTTGAAGATGAAGCAATGGCACACAATGAACTATTCATAGCTAGACAACACTTTGGCCAACTAGGTGTTGCAATGCAAGCACAAAGGAATTTGCTTATTTGGTTCATTTCTTCAAGCCAAGACCATAAATTTTGTGTACCAACTTGGTATTTCCAAGAACAAACAACCAAAGTATTTTAGAAGTTAGCTTTAATCTTTTCAAAATAGTCACATCTTCAAATAATTTTGTATATAGAGAGATGCCATTTCAGCAGATGTAAATGGGATAGTTGACATCTTACCAAAAATTAAGCACTAAACCAATAAATATGCTTTGCACCACATTTACAATATAGACAAAACATGAACATTTTACTCTATAGCTTCAAATTGTGCTATCGCCTCTTGGCAGATTAAGTGAGTAAATCTAACAAAACTTAATTGATTCTAACCTTCACTAGTAATGCTAATGGCAATGATAAGCTAGAACCTTTCTTAAAGTATTTTAATAAGAAGATTGGTATTGAGCTCAGGTTTTACTATTACAATGATAAAAAAGTTCTAATGATTGGACCTTTGTTATAAGAATGGCTTAAGCATATTGATTCCAAAACAAAAAAAATTAATTGTAATATACTTTTTATTTTAGACAATGCATTTATATATATATATATATATATATATATATATATATTATGTAGTTAAGAATGTTGCTCCTACAAACCTTAGAACTCTCTTTTTGCCTCTAAACACAATGTCAAAAATACAACCTATAGATGCTAGAATCATTATTTACTTGGAAATGTACTACTTGAGCTTCTATCGTCAATGTGAGGAAGATGATAAATCATGCATTGACATCTATAAGAAGGACGAGCTTTAAACAATGAGATGGATTAAGATAGCATGGAATGATAATTCTTTTGATACAATCTCCAATTGTTGGAAATACAAAAATATTATGTTACTTTGCTACCATAAAGATAACTAGCCTTTGATAGAAGATGTCTTATAAGGTAAGCCTTGTAATAAAAACAAATCATATGCTCTTAACTTGCAAAAAGAAGAATTGGCATTAAAAAAAGAGCTTACTTTTCAAATATTTATTTTTAGATTGAAGAAACCAATGTATATTAAAACTTTGCTAAACCTAAAAGATGAAGAAGAGATTCATCATGAATTCATAGACAAGGAGATTTTTGAACTAGCCATTTTAATTGAAAAAAAATTTCTTGAAGAGGGAGAAAAAAAAAGAAGCATATGGGCTCTAACTTAGCTTGGATGTTAAGTCTTTGGTACTAAAATATCTAACCAAAATTGTAGCAAAACTTTTGAAAAATGATGTAGGGCTTATTCTAAAAGTATTAAAAATAATACAAAATTACATTGTTGTATACTAATACATCCATTAGGTAAAAGAAGAAAAGAAAGATTATATTATAGAAGAGCTTAATTAAAAATATTTTAGCAAATTATCTTAAAAATATAGATATTAGACAAAGAGATAATAAAAATTAATAAGTGTTAATATTGCCTTCTTGTAGAAGAGACTTCTACTTAATTTTTAGGAGCATAAATGAGATAAATAATTGATAAAGACATCTTTAGGAGGGATTTAAGAATAGAATTTAGCAAAAATTACCTCAATATACCAAGAATTGATAGTCAAAATCAGACCCCAAGACACAAAATTGTGCACCTATGGCAATTGCAAGGTTCTTTTATTGATTGGAGAGTAGGAGTTGAAAAAAAACTAGTAGAAGGATTTTTAAAGTTGGTTTCATGTGATATTAAGACAAATTGAGTTTTTGAAGACTTTTTAAATTGAGAGATGTATTTAGTGGTTTCCAATTTTGAGAAATAAAAAGAAGTTTATAATTTTGAGTATTATTTGAGTGTCATAGCACATTTACAAGTGAAAATTTGTGAATTTGTCATTATATATTTTTTTAATATATTTAAAAAATTTGATATCAATCAAATAGTTAAATCGAAGGCTATGAGAGTTTTATCATATTATGATCTTGGATACTTAAAGCTTAGAGAAAGTAAGGATTTTTTTGAACTTGCAAAATTACTAGTTTGATTGAAGTAAAAATTTGTGAGAACTATTTGGACTTTAAAATCTATGCATTAGCTGATTTTTGAAGCAATGGAACAGTTCAGCAAGGAAAATTTGTTGCTGAAAGTTCAACATTTAGGTTGGAAAAGGAAAATAGCCAACATCCAAGAAATTTAAGAGCTTTTTTGTTCAATTGGTAAGTTTGAATTTTTTTAAAATTATATGAGTGTATCAATTTTTTGTAGATTGAAGTGTGAGTGAAATTTTAGATGAGATCAATGGTTCAATTAATATTTATTAAAATTATAAAATAGATATAAGAATTAATTAAGATTTACTAAGGATTTTTTTAGGATTTGGTTTAGGATTTAGGATTTTGTTAGGATTTCATTAGGATTTGATTTAAGATTTGATTAAAATTTGGTTAAGATTTAGGATTTTTTTAGAATTTTGTTAGGATTTGTTTAGGATTGATTAGGATTTGTTTAGGATTGATTAGGATTTGGTTAGGATTGGTTTTGAATTTGATTAGAAATTGGTTAGAATTTCATTAGGTTTTAATTAGAATTTTGATTAGAATTTAATTAAAATTTTATTCTAATATTTTTAGGATTTTATTAAGATTTATGTGGGAGTTTTTAGAATTTCATTAGGATTTATTAAGGACTATACTAAGGTTTGGTTGGAATTTACTTAAGATTTATTTAAGGTTTTTTGTCATTTTTTTAAGATTTATATTTTAATTTTTTTTAAGGTTCTTATTATATCTTTAAGATTTCTATTGTAGTATTTCTTTAAAATTCCTTTATTATTTTTCTTTGAAATTAATTTATGACTTCTTTATATTTCTTAAGTAAATTCTTTAAATGTTTTTGGATTGGTTAAAATTTGATTAGGTTTTTTAAGGATTAATTAGAATTTATTCAAGATTCTATTAGACTTGGTAGGATCCTATTGTTGTATTTTTTATTTACCTTCCATATCTAAGTGCCTAATGTATTTTCAAGCAAGAATTCACTTTATACAACAACATCTGCAAGAAGACAAATGCTAAGAAATAGGGTTGCTTTGTTCAATGGTTTTTAGGCAATTTCTTTTGTAAGAAAGAAAAAACTTAATAAATTTTGCACCTGAAAAACCTAATATTTTCTAATACATTTATTGGATATTAAATATTAGAGATTATTAGTTATCAATTAAAGAACCAAGTTAGTGAATTAAAATTGTATTGGCTATTGTAGCATATTAAATATAACAGTGTCAGATTTGATAGGTATGGCTATATATATATATATATATATATATAATTTTGTTTTATAATTTTATTAGTTAAATTTTATTTTAATAATACTTATAAAAGTTTTAGTCACAAATGCCTTATTCAGTTAGATTTTCTTTGCTTTAACTTCAAGTGTTGTTAAATTAAAAACATTCTCTTCTATGAATTATTTTATTAAAAAGTCATTGAATTATTTTCAAAAAAATTAAGTTTTCATTAGAATTAAAAAAATTAAATAAAATAAAATAAATAAAAGTGCATCTTCTTTTTTATTGATAATTTACGAAATGCAAAGTCATTATAATTTTTATAATTACAACAAATGATTTTAAACAAACCATATATTTTTAATTTATTCACAATTATTTAAAAAATATTATATCTAATCAAATCATAGATTAAAAAAAAAATTAAAATAACATGGAAAAATACACAATAATATATATATATATTTATATATATTTATATATATATATATATATATATATATATATGGGTTTTTTTTCTTTAAATTGGTTAAATCATAAGAAACGTAAAGTCAAATAATATTAACAGAACTAAAAATATAATCGTAAATAAGTTTTTAATGATATATTTATAAAAAATTAAATGTATTAGAATTAAAATTATTAATTAAATTCACAACCAAATTAGAAGTAATAATTTTTAAATTTTTAAATTATAAACAGCTAATTTATTTATATTTTGTATTAATTAAAATTAATATTTTTCTAATTTTTATAAATTTGAAGCCAATATTTCATAAAACCAGCCAATTTATAAAAACCTGCCAAATCATAAAACCAGCTAATTATAAAATCCAACAAACTTATAAAACCAATGAAATTTTAGAAGCAGCCAATTTATGTAGAGAAATGTAAATAAATTTAAAATGTAATTGTTTTTTTTTTAAAAAAAAAAATAATACGTATTTTTTTTAAAAAAAAATAATACTATTTTTTAAAGATTAAGAATTATTTATATTTAGGATACATATTTTGTGTCTTAAATTTATTTTAAAGTATTAAAAACATAAAAATACAAAATCATAGTTATAAAAAGTTAAGTAATATTTATACTTACATATTAGAAAAAAATTATATAAAGGATATTTTAAATTTTTATAATTTATTTTATAAATATTATATTAAACAAGAAAATACAAATTAAGAATTTATAATAGATTCAATCATTAAAATACAAAAAAAATGTAAAATGTGATAAGATAATTATTTCACATATATTTATATTTTGTATATAAATAGATATTAAATCATATTTTTAAATTTTTTTATTAATTCATATTTTAAAATTAAGTATTATTATATCAATTTTAATAAACTATGTATATAAGATTTTAAATTTCTTTAAAATATTTATATTATCAATGATCTTAAGAATTATACTATATATATTTAATAAAAGGTTAAGATAGTGTTTTTAAACAAAAAAATAAAGTTAGTTCAAAAGAGGTAGTACAAATTTGATATAAGATTTTAAAAATAGAAGTTTATAAAATTTTATACAAATGGATTTGTAAAAATTATTAGACACGAGTTTTCCAAAAGCATCTCTAAATTTAATGCAAAAATAAACTTTTAATAGATTATAATCAACAATAAATAAATTGGCCTAAACAAACAATATTTATTTTCTACTTGTTATTTTGTTTAAGCTTAGAAGTACAAGGTAGGAGATCAAATTTGTTGCTTAATAAATATTGCAACATTTTACAACAATGATATCAATAAGTTAGGTTCTTTTATGTAATAAAGGTGGTTTCATCTATCAAGAGGAATCCTATTTAAACTTAGATAGTAGCTCTTTTAATTATTTAATATTCATCTTTTCTAATATTCAATCTAATTATAGATTCTTAGTTGCAATAAGATTAAACATCATTTTTTGTAATACAATCTAATAAACCTTCTACCAAATCACTTATAAACTATTTATATATTATAATTTTAGTGGTTTTAACTAATGATTTTTTATATTTAATTTTTTTTTAGTAATACTTATAAATATTCATACAAAAATTTAAAGTTTGGTTGAATATCATATTCAAAAATAGTGCAAGTCTTACCAAACTTGATTTAAAGTCAATGTATAAAAATAAAATGTTAATTCAAGAATTTATCATTTGTAAAATTTCTCATTTTTTTAAAATCTTCTATTCTAACCATTTTTCTTTTCTCATTGGAATTATTTTGCATGTATAAACATTTGGCAGCTCAATTTTTTAATTATTAATACTTATGATAGATTTTTTAGTTTGATACCACCATTTAATCAATATATTTTTATTAAGTAATAATCAAAAATATAGAAAATAGATATATATATATATATATATATATAATGAAAAAATAAATATTTAATTATATAATATTTTTTATATTTTAAAATATAAGAATAAATTAAATTTTAAAATTGAAATAGAATAAGAGTATTTTTAGTGCTTTTTGATATATAGACGTGATGGTAAGAACTATCATACTTAGTTGTTACAATAAACATATTATTTCTATATCTTTAAGATATTAGCTATAAAATTTAGATATGAAAATAACCTTTTTAATACAAACATTTATAATCAAATCCCATCAAATACATTTATTTTTTATGACATATAAAGCTAAAAATTACTTATTCTAAAATAGATGATTAATATTAATAAAATCTATTTTTATAAATTTACTATTAAGTTATGGCCCTTCTAAGTCCACTGCAACTATTCTACAACCACTTCTTGTATTATTTGATGTGACAAGACATCAGTATTCTAAGTAATCAAAATTAGTACTATTATATTTATTTTTATTATGTTTTATAATCTATAAATTTTAGTAAAATATGTAATATGAAATAAAAGTTTTAAGACACATACACTACAACAAATCATACCTTAACACAATAAATTTTAATGCTAATATTGTAATGCCATATTGCCAAAAATATTTCCAAGTTAGAATCACATAACATGCTACCACCTATAATTTTTTTCTATGAAATTTGAATATATTTTAATTATTATAAATGATCATTTATACCTATTGAAAAAAATCATATGTTGACAAAGAATTATGAATTTTTACATAAAAATATTAGATATGTTATTATTGAAAATGTTTATTATTACATAAATTATATTTTAAAAAATTAAATGTATAATATAGCTTCATTAATTAAAACCAATGAATTAAATGTATAACATAGGCTTTTGTTGTGAAGATACAAGCATATAAAGCACGTGACTTGCTTTACAGTTTGTATGTTACAAGTCGTGACTTCCGTTTCCAGAGTTTGTGTAACCATCGTGCACTTGCATGCGAAGTTAGCAAGCATTATGAATCCTACCACCGCATGCAGTACCTTTGAAGCTGCGGCCATGCAAGCTATCCAACTCATGTTGTGATTACGAAGCTGCAATCAAACTAGCACTCGTGAAATAAAAACCCCATTGAATAACAAAGGACGAAGGCAGTTTCTAATGTCGAATTCAGTTTTATTTTCTCACCTACCGAATCAGGACAAAATACATGCTTTCACCCAGTTAGAGCATCTCACTTTAGACATGCATCAAAATAAAGTTGCAAAGTCTTCTTGATTTGAGGTCTGCTTCACAATCGAACACAGATGGAATTAAAGAGCTGGCTCATAGCCACTACTGCGGACACTGAAATTCAAAGTATTGAGTTCGGTTTTAATCACTTAGAATTTGTCCGGCACCCGAGTTTGGAATCAATGACATGATTGCTAAAAGAAAGGAACAGTTGAAGATGGGATTCGGAAGTGTGGCCAACCCGCTTTGTCACAGCCCAATTTAGAAACCTAACAAAGACATCTCCAAGTTTAGAATATGATCCTAATGTTACTTCTGTGTATGGTAAATCTACCGAAACTGATCGCGAGAGCTTCGCCACCCTTCACCAAGCCCGTGAAAACCACAACTAACGTAAAGGAGAGGTTGGTTGACTCCGATTCTTGTTTTGCACTTCATGCTTGTAAGATCGTTAAAATAAAATTTAGAGCAGGGAGTGCTGGAAAACTGCCTGACGTTAATGTTTACATGAAATTCAAAGGCAAGAGATGGATTGAAAATGAGGACAGATTCTAATAAAACCGGAGGTCCGCAGAAGCTTCTGGACTCAATTCGAGGCCTGACACTCACAAGTTCGGAGAACAAAACAAGGAAGGCATCAAGAAAATCGAAAAACGATGGAAGAAAAGCTAAAGACGTGGAGGTCTGTGAAATGGTTCGAAGTGCATGGAAATAACTTCTGACACTCCCAGAACAAAAATATCGACCAGATGCAGCTGTCTGATCAGAATAGAGGTATGAAGATGATTGAACTGGGGACAAGCCGACATCGCGTAAAACACGATCACAAGGTTTTGACCTAGATAGGTCAATAAGCATTGCCCTGTACAGGTCTCGAACCTGTGACCTTCGCGTTATTAGCACGACGCTCTAACCAACTGAGCTAACAAGGCAGACCTGTCAGGCAGAGAGGTAGAAAAATTATCTAAAGAGTAAAACCTCATACATAGCTGTATAAGTACAGCGAAAGCATCTATGCGCACATTGAGTACTACAACCGTCATTCTTCGCTCAATATTCTTGGTCCTGATTGTCGTAATTTGGAGCACTGATACGACTCCAACATGAACTTACGTGATCTATACCTGATTCAATCGGTCAGCGAAGGATTATTCTGGTCAGTGACTTACAACTGTCAACTGACAAGATTTTTACCTTCCTTTCAGATTGGAGAAGGAACCTGAAATCTTGTCGTTGTTCGACAATTCCTCGACCGACACACAGTGCTGGGCAAGCGTTGACCTTGAAACGGAGACATATCGCTAGACTAATTAGAAGCGCTCGAATACCATATTGTTGCTGCTGTATCATCGACAAATGAAAGGGAAATTCAGATAACTGTCAAGCTTCATGTCACTTACTTGTAGAAGAGTGACTTTGTTTTGGGAAAGTGGACAATATGATGGCTGACCTCGCCTCATGGTGCTGAACTCGTGCCAGAGAGAGGCTGCGATGTCCGATTACATGTGATAGTCGAAGAGCTTTCATCGCATGCAGTTCCAGCTTCAGAATTTTCGAAGTGAAGGTTTCTTAGGTACAGACACTCATTCAGACCTGCTCCAGCAATGCTTCCTGTAGACTCAGCTGTAATTGTGTTGCATTCAAGTGGCCGTCGACATCTGACTCATTCATAAGTCTTCCAGCGAGTGTTGAAGCGACCATGCTTTACAATCCTTGGAACTGCAAGGAGTACAGGCAGTTCCTTTGGTGTTGTTAGCATGTGTTGAAGAATTGTATATTCACCACACAAAAAGTTTTCCCTGCAAGGACATGTGAATTGCTGATGAGCGAACTTAGAGTGAAAAATTCAAGCTCACAATGAAGGGATCAACAAGTCATTTCATTGAAATACGAATTACTTCCTCAGGTTGAACTGCTAAGGAACTTAAGATATCAATTCAGATTCCCGACAACTGACGGAATTGAAATTGACATTGGCACCTCAGTTTCTGAACTTGAAGGCAGTCGAAAGAGGGCTTACTCAAATGTGTGGCTGCAAGCAATGTCATAACCGGCGCCAATGTTATCGACAAGGTGAAGCAAGACCACACAGAATCGGAAGAGGCATAAACCAACTGCAAGAAGTTTCACAAGCAAGGTAAATAGAGCGAAGCCAGCAAGTAATTCAACCAAAGTCAAAGACAGATTTCTCGCCATGCAGTCACCGAGGAGCTCGTTCTTTACCCAATGATCGCAGTTCGGGGCAAGAAGGGGACAGCAACTGTATCCCGACCAGAGCACCAGGAAGGCCCTAGTGACTTTCCATGTAGCAAGATCAACCAAACTCATAGAAGCAAATTTTGAATCCCCCAAAAAGGCAGCGTAATCTGTACTGTGATGGCCAACACCAATCTAAACCTGTTGCTAAACCACGCTAAGAGTTTTCTAATACTCGCCGTGCACATTATCTGCAAGTGCACTTGCACACTCATCGTGCATTAGCCTGTCTCGGTTACGAACTGGCAAGATCTCAGCAAGAAATGAGTTCGAGCTGGGATTTTAAAGCCAGTGTGTCCATACGAACATCTTCGACAAGTGAAATGGTATGGATTGAAAGACCATGAAGACTTCGAAGTTCTTTGTCTAGAAGGAAACAGGAACCCTAGCAATAAACGTTGAAACCCTAATTCGGTGCCTCGAAGACCATAGCAACGGTGTAGAAATGTGGGAATTGGGCATCTACTCTAGAGCAGTGCAACAAAAATGGGTTGTCAGAAACAGGGGAACATGTAGAGATTTAGCCAGACGCAGTAACCATCCAGCAATCTGCAGCCTTCTCGCAGCTATCTTCTTTGAATCAATTGCACAACGAGTGCTTTTCCTAGGTAATGCTATTGCTATCATAGTTTTTGCTACTGTAACCACAACTTATAGTAAGATTTGAGTCTATTATATCTATATATATCAATATATACATATATATATTTCACTGTAGCCATTTCATTGTTGCTCAATTTATATATTGGAAATATTAACAATTTTTTTGATTGTAATAAATAAAACTAAAGAAATATGTCAAATAGGTGGCAAATTGTGGTGGCTGTAGCAAAAACTATGGTTGCATTAACATTGGCCTATCTTTATATACATGTTTTTTAAAAATACATTAAAACTTGGTTATTCATTGTAGATTCAAATTTTATTCTATGCTATTAGCATTTAGCCAATTCAACATTAATTATTTTTTTTATTTATTTATTTACTATTGAAAAATCTTAAAAGAATTGTATAATATACATCAATAAGTTTAAGATTTTTTATTTATAGATTCAAATATTTTACAGATATAAAAACTAATATCAATATTAATATAAAATTTATGTTTAAAAAAGAAAATGTAAGCATTAATCATTAATTATGTTAATATGTTATTCATTTATCTATAAAATATATCAAATTGATTTTACTTCTTTTATATTGCTTATTATAATCTTACATCTATTTTTATGTTTATCTCTTTAATTATTATCTATGATTCTAAAATAATTTCCTACTATATTTTAAAAGAAGATCTTTTAAAATATAATACTTACTTCTCTCTTTCTTCTAACAGCCATGTTACAACATAATAATGATAGGTAGTAATTATAATATGGCTATCTAAGCTTAATCCATATGTGCTATTAGTATTAGCAAGATATTATGATGATGAACATTGGTTGATTATGATCAAATTTAGGTATAATTGTTAGTTTTGCTAATACTAGCATATTTATTTAGTTCTTTTATTAGATTTAAAGTACTTACTCATTATGTAGCAAAATTGGTTTTTGGAGCAATTCCAGTTTCTTGTTTTGTATGTTATTTAATTCAAATTAGTAAAAAAAAACTATTTGAATATGGTATTAGAGCAAGTGTTTTCTTTTGTAGGTATTTAAACAATTTAGTTCTACAGATCCTTTCTACCTCAAGTATTTAATTTTTCTAAGAATTCATGTTACATAATTTTTTTCTATTCTTAGTATTTTTTAAGAATATCTCTAGAGATTAAGTTCTAAGATCTTCAATTATTAACTTTTCATGTTTGTCTAAGTCATTAATTAATTTATCATCACTTTTATCAATATATATATATATATATATATATATATATAATTTTTTGTTTTTTTAATTTTGATTTTGGTTTTTGTTTTGTTTTGATGTTGTTTTTTTTTTTTCTTTTTTCTTTTTTTTTTCACAATTAACGTAGCCAAACTTTTCTTAAACTTTAAAGAGCTTGATGAAAATAGCAACTATGTCATCTAAAAGACTTGTATTAAGTCTCTTCTCATGTGTAATAAAGTATGAGAGGAATAGAAATTTGAACTTGTGCCTAATGTCATTGTTCTAATTGTTACACTTAATCAAGATCTTAATGTAGAAACAACACTTGATTATGTAATTATTGATCTACTACCAACTTTGCTAATTCATTGCAAGATAAAGAAGATGAAGGTTAAAAGTATTTTCATTCTTTCTACAACAATTAAGATGAAATTATATCCACTATTGCCTACTACATAAATGAAATAGTGGACTATTTATAGTACTTTAAGTAAAGATTGGAGATGATTTGCTTCATTGTGAATTGTTTTTCAAATATTAGTTTCAAAATTTTACTATGACTAAAGGGATAAGTTTGGAAGAGGACTTAAAACATATTTAATAATGTCAATAAAAATCTTGCATTTATCAATGCTAAAGTGAATAGAGTTAAACTTATGTACATGGTACTTATTAAGTTATAACATTTATAGGAATTGTTTGTCTCTCAATTTGACTTAGATCTATTTAAGTTGCCTTAGCTAATTTATATTAATGTCATAGAAAGAATACCATTTGAGGAATTTTTGCACAAAAAATAAAGACATTATGTCTAAAAAAGTAATTTATAATATGTTTGGTAGTTATTTTGTTAGAATATTCAACCATGCTAATATTATTGAGATCTACAAAGAATATAAATAGAATAATAAAATTCCAAAGTAGTACATTGAAATTAATATTATTAAACATGCCTCTTATATTCTTGATTAGAATATAGATTCACTTACTACAAGCCACGTCACAAAGAATTGAGATCTTTTTTAGACCATAGCCACAATGTTACCTTTGATAGTGGTGCTACAATTCTAACCACTATCAAATGTGTTGCTTCCATTAAGAATATAATTTTTTTTAATCTTTTTCATGAGCCTAATTTGCATAGACTTCTCATATTGATTGAGAAACTCATGGATGCTAGCTATATGACTTTTTTTTTTTACTTCTACATTAAATTTTAATCCTTGACAAAGATAATCCACAAGATATTCACTATTATGCATCGAGAGATTTTTGTAATAGCATCTATTATCTATTTACATCTTTGAATGGTTATAACATATTCACAATGTCACATAAATTGGGTACATTAATCAATACTACAATGCCTTATTATATGTTCTTACCTTTTATATTTGACTTATCTATTGTTGTAACAAAAGCCTAAAGTGCATGAATTGAATCACTTATTTTCTAATACTAATAAGCTTTAGTATTGATGGATGAACTACCTCAATAATCAACCAATTATTTAGCTACTTGAAAGATGATTAGTAGCATACTTCAACTACTTCTAATCAAAAAAAAAAAAAAAAAAAAAAAAATTCAATACTTATATTTCAAAATATTCATTAGAAAAGAATTTCTAAACAATCATTGATCTAATCTTCAGGCCCTCTTAACTTTAGTCACAAAAATTTATGTAGGTTTCTTATATTCTCTTCCTGAAATAGGTACAATTCAACATTTATAGATAATTCATTCTAATTTATTTGGATTTATTTTCTAAAAAAAAAAAGACCAAATATGTAAGTTATTTTTTAAATTTAAAAGGTAATTGAAACTAAATTCTAATTAAAATATTTTTTGCTTACACACTAACCACAATGGCAAACTCTTAAGTACTAAATTTTTACTATATTATTTTATTCATAAGTTTAAACGAAAACTTATAGCTATATATACACCACATCAAAATATTATAGCTGAATATAAAAATTGAACACTATTAAAAGTTGTACACTTCATTTACTTTTATGATAAATTTCTATCATTTCTTTGATTTAAAATAATTTATGAAACCACATATGTATTTAATAAATGCTCTACTTGTGTCTTTGTTGGAAATGTCACATTGTATAAGAAACTTTATAAAAAGAAGTATAATCTATCAAATCTTACAGTTATAGAAAGCCTATTGTATGTGCACATTTTAAAGGAAATACACACTAATTTTTAGCTCAAAGCATTGAAAATGGTTTTTATTGGCTATAATCCCTCTACTAAAGAATTTAAATGTTTCATTTTACTTTGGTATTAGATTATTATTAGTGCTAATATGACTTTTTTCAAAGACACATCAAAGAAGATTACTTTGTTGTTCAACCAAATAAATGTATTTGATAATTTGCTTCAAATAATCAACTTCTTACAAGTTACTCCAAAGCTAGAAGATGAAGTAGCAAAACATTTGATAAGGAGAAGGATTTCTAATTCTACATTTTAAAGACAATCATTATGAAAAAAGATGCATCAATATAATGAATCAAAAGAAGATGTTTGACCAATACTCAATTTTATTATTGATGATAATCATGAACATATCTCTCAAATCAAGAAATAGCTTGAAAAAAAATACAAAACAAAGAATTTGGATGAGATCACAAAATTCTTAGGTATAGAATTTATTTGGTATCCAAAAATATATTCTTTTAACTACATATCTACTCATAAAAAATATTATTATATTTTAATATGTCTAATTATAAAAATTGAACATACTCTCTTCTAAAAGGACTTTGTTATAAACACACACTATTGGTTGATTCAACAAAATATTGTTAAATAATAGAAAATTTTAATTTCCTAATCAATACAAGACTTTATTTATTATATGTTATTGGGATTGTAGTAAGTATTATGTTGAAACCACAACAAAAATACTTAAATGTAGTGAAACACATATTGTGTAACATAATAGATAATGGATTATAGTATCTTCTTTCAACAGTCTTCAATATTGATACTTAAAGAATTTATTGATATTGATAAGTTAAGATCTATGAAAACTTATTTTATTTATTAGTGGATATATATTTAATTATCATTTAGATCCATATTTTGATCAAGCAAATACCAAGTAATTATTTTTTATGGCACCACATAGATAAAATATAAAGCTCTATCTAAAACAACTTAAGTGATAGTCTGTTTATACAAACTACTTTAAAAATTTAATACAAGCTATCAATTTAGACTTTTGGTTAAACCAACAAGTAAAGAAATATATTTTTATCAGTTTAAGGTATAATATTTTATAATATTGGATTTTTATTTAAATTATAATAATAAAGATTCTATAAATCTAGCCTAAAATCTAATATTTCATACATAGACTAAATGCATCAAGGCACAATACTACTTTGTTTGTGAGAGGATTCTCAAAGGTAAAGTTACACTCAAATTTGCAACCATAGGAAAAGAAAATGCAAATATTTTTATCAAATATATATTATGGCAATTGTTCATCAATATTTTATTAGTATAAGAGCTCTTCTAAATGTACCATAGTACTTCAAACTATTGATTTTGGGTTTCTATTACTAAAATTAGGGCTATGACAACCTTGATGAAACTTGCCAATTTTGGACAAATGGTGGTCTTCACTCTCAACATTTTTTTCAGTGCCACATTTCCTTGACTTTGACTTTTGTACAATGCAATACTAAGTAAACAAGGGTATTGAAAAATTAAGAGTATGTTCAACATGTTCTATTGAATTTGGTAGATGCTTATTTTGTGACACAATTGGTTTAAGTAACAATCCCAATTTATCATTATACATCTTTATTGATTGATATCTTTAGTTTGTTTATTTATTTATTTATTTATTTATTTTTAACATAGATTTTGGTTTAATTTTTCATAATCTTTGTTTATTTTCTTTTAATAGTTAAGTACCTTGAAATTATTGTAAAGATATTACATCTAATCATTAAAAAAATAGCACTCAAGTATATGCTCAAATGAGACAACTTAAATTAATATTGACATAATTTTCGAATAGCTTGTATTTTCTTATCAAAAGATATATATATATATATATATATATATATATATAAAAGAAAATATTACTTTAAAAGCCAATTCTTCTATGTATCTATTAAATATGTATTTTATTTAGACTATATGTACATAAATGTGTAAATATTTTTTTGAATTATTATAAATAATTATATTTAATAATTAAAAATAAAACTAAATTAAAATTCTTTTATCTTTTTTATTCTGATAATTTGAGATGTTAAGATAATTGGATCTATGATCTTTTCACATGTCATAATAATTCAAAAAATATAGCCTCCAATTTCTGTTTAAGTGTATAAATTCTTATATTCAAGAAAATTCTTATTGTGTATTGTTGTGTTTTAGGGTTTATAAAATAGTATTGTGGTTCTCATTGCAATCATAAGCCATCTACTTGCAAAAATAAATCAAAATTTCTAATAAAAGATCAACATAATTGGGAGAATGTTTGAACTTCAAGGATACAACATAATTGACTATATAGTAGCATCCTCCAAGAGAAGACTCCTTCATATTTTTAATAACAAGTATCATTTCTAATTAATTCCTAGTTCTTCCCAACCTCTCACCATCCACCACGTTTCCTTCGGGGAAAGCCACGTCAGCCGTTCGTCGCAACCTACGCACCACGTGTCGTCCATCTCTCAGCGCTGCCGAAGATCAGGCCGAGTGTAGATATCCTTTTTTTGGACTCATGCGCTGGTTCTGTGGTAGGTCGAAAAATACCAACGCGCACTACCGACCAATTTCCCACGCGGAAGGTTCCTTGCACTGTCGTCGAGAGTGGGTTAACGAGGTCCAGTTGGTACACGTGGCGGGATTTTCGAAGCTGCTTGCGTAAGTCACACGTGGATTTTATTCGAAGGTCCCTGGCAAAGTCACAGAACAGGGTTGTAGGTAGCCGACCCGCAGCTCACTTCGCATATAGTTTTAGGCGCACGCCGTCCTCCGCTGACATTGACATAGACAAGCACACACAAAGACACGCACTTACCGGAGCTTCGAAACCATCTTTTATATCTTTGCGAACTTTGTGAAGCGAGAGAGAGAGTAGAGTTCCGTTTCAGGGCAACGCACTGCTTCAGAGAGAGCCATGGGTGCCGCTACTTTCGTTGAGATCATTCTCGCGATCTTTTTGCCTCCACTCGGAGTGTTCCTCAGATACTCCATTGGGGTGAGTGAGTGAGATGGATTGAACTACGTCCTGCCTGTAATGTGGTGGTTCGATGGAAGTTGGTGGCTTGGATGTTTGCGGCTTGGTGTACTCCATACACGTTTGACTTGGTGTTAATGTTTTTGATGCATTCTCTGATTTTGTCGTCGTCGTCATCATCGTCGTCGTGATGTTTTGGTGGTTTGTAGTTCTTGCAGTACAGGTTTGGAAGTGAGGAGAGTTTGTTCTTACTGTGTGTGTGCGGTATTTCGCAGGCTGAGTTCTGGATTTGTCTACTATTGACAATCTTGGGATACATCCCCGGGATTTTGTATGCGCTCTATGTCCTCTTGGTTTAGGCCACTGGTAGAGGCGAACATACGAGACCATCGAATTTATCGAGCTTGCAGTTCGGGGAATACACGTTCTTGGCACGAATAATGCTACCCCTGCTGCACCTCTGAGATTAATTTTCAGGTGTTTTTAAAGCATTTACTCTGCAGGATGACTTTTTTATGGGTTTAATATTGGGCACTGAAAATAGGGCGCAAAGGCAGTGAATGGCAAGTACAGTATGCAACTGCCCCGTATTCGCCATAGATAGGTTGATTTTGGAGATATTGACACAAAGGCTTCATTAGAAATCCTGTATAGTTAGTGGGTTTGAATGAGGTGACGACGGTTCTTGCTGCTTTTGCATGAGTTACTGTCTCATCTAATGCTGTGAAAAACGTCTTTGTTTGGAATAAATATCAATAGTTGAGATGGACCGATTATGCGTTGTTTCTCAGACTGGACTCCTCAGTCTCAGTATGTGGTGCGTGATGGAAGTCGACTTGGTTTGTCTTTGCTTGTGCTTCAACTGTGCTGAGTGTTGTTCTTTCAGCGAGGCGATATACTAGTATCCGAGAGCCAATTTGTACGTAGCCATCGCTGAAGGAACCCAAACTAAAAAAAATCATCAAAGGTCAAAGTAAAAATCAAAACAATGAAGAAAGAAAGCAAGAGAAGAAATAACATCATCAGTTGATAAACACATGCCTAAAAGATTTGTGCTTAGAATGAAGAAGTATGCATTGATAGAAACACGTGAAACTGTTGTACTTGTAATTAGATATTAACTTAAAGCACTAAAAGAAGTTTATAGAGTTTAAACAATTCATTATTCAAGCATCAATAAATGAATTTGAGATCTATCAGAATGAATGATAAGAATGAACGACGGTAGTAAGAAAAACCATATTTTAATCATCCTAATTTAGTATTAAATAGAAAAGGATATTATTTATTATTAAAAAAAATTGGTAAGCTGAAGTTTTAATATTTTTTTACAAAATTCTTGTTTTAAAAAGATCAAATACGACAAAAATTATTATGTTGCAAAATTTTTAATTACATTAGTTTGAAGATTATGAACAATTAAACTTTTCTAACCATATACAATTTTTATTTTTACTTTTATTTTTTCTATCATTTAAATTTAAATTTAAAAATATATATTTATTTAATAATTATGTGACAAAAGTACACAATATCAATTGATTTGTAATTATTTGGATTCTCAAGGTACGTAAGAGAATTTTGTATTTTTTTTCATATAGTTTAATCCCTAGTTGTAGTTGAAAAAGTTCTTTGATTTATGTTCAAAAACTTCTTCATTAATAATATTGCGACAGTTTTTATGGCAAATATAATGCAAATTGTTCTACCATGGTTTATGTAGCAACCATGGTAGATTAGAACATAGGCATAGATGCATGAGAATAAAGCATTGATAATCAAGCCACATTAAATTAGGGCTTTTTGGCAAAAAACTCTACTTTTACTAGAATAAAGTTTGGAAGATGTTTTAAAATAAGGCCTCAATGGTCTTCTCCCACATGGTTGAAGAAATGCCTCATGATACAATGTGCAATCATACCAATCACACAAAAAGATATACATATCAAATTCACAATAATGAAGGAACTATAGACTCCCTAAAAATCCTCTATAGAGATAAAGTTTAGTCTCATATTGAACTTACAAGATAAAAACATAAATCAAGTCGTTTAAGTGCACTACTTATTTTGTGAGAAGTTTGGCCTCGAAAAGGTCAATGTGATAGGGCATAAGTGGAAGTAGATGATGAATGTAATAACTTTTATAATTCTATTCTATGTTGACATCATCATGACGTATATAAAGTTGCAATACACAAAGGTATAGACAAAGTACAACACCCTTCTTAATGCCTCAAACAAGTAGTTTTTTGATTAGGTAATTATCAACAACACCCTTATAGCTCATTTGAGCTGTAATCGAAAAACTACTTGTTTGATGGAAAGAACATAGTCACATTAACAATCATTCGGGATATTGTGGAAATGATTATTGATGACATGTTCTTCAATACCAATGATAAGAAATTTGCACCAACACATGAATGGTTATTGTCAATTTTCAAGTTGTTCAAAGATGCAAATATAGAACAAGTTGAGCTTAGTTGAGAGTAAAATCAAAACCACAATATGTACAAAGTAGAGATGAAATCTTCATGTTTGTTTTGTCTCATGATTACCTTCATCTTGTATGGAACTTTATTCCAAATGGCAACATGTCTTTTGGATGTCACCAAAATCATATCATATATGGGCTATTTTAATGGATACAGTGAAGATCATGTGGCTTTGTTCATAAGAGTGGTTTGTATTATAAGCCTACAAAAGATCATGGAGTTCTTTCACATCTAGTTGATATTTTTTCTCACTCTTGACATTGGCTCAAAGCAAGGCACCTCATACATTTTACTATCAAGTTTGATTTGAGCATTAAGTTAAGGTGCTCAACCTCCACCTTCTTGTTATTTCTCTTTTTAATCGCAAGACAATCAAAGTGATCTTTATTATGGATTCAAAACTTCTAGATGTTATTGGTCTAAAATGAAAGACACAACTTATTAGAATTAGTATGGATAGGAAGCAGTCAATGACATGTCAACTTTATAGCAATACAATAAAGATTGTCAAAGTGGTTATTGATGGGATTGTTGAAGTGTGGTGTGCTTTGCATCAACTTGACCTTGTAGTCCAAGCAAACTATATCAAGTTGTATGACAACTAATTTTTCAACATCTTGACATATCTTGTGTCTTACTTTTTCCAAGAATTCAATCTTATGAAGAAAATAGGTTGTATATACTCAAAATTTATAGACATGCAGTGGTTGTTATTGAAAAAATTGTTCAATTTTTTTATAGCAAAAGTACTTAATGATTTGCAAGTATCTTGAGTAGAAGAAGCTTACATGTATTCTTTATTTTTCTTACAAGGTAGTACTACTTGTACTCGAGAATCTTGTGGAAGTTATTTCTATTGTCATGATACACTTACAAGGACTCAACACCCTCTTGAATCAATAGAAAACCCAACTCAAAGGCTTGATTCAATTGTTGGTTTCATTATACAAAGTGCAAGGTACATACATTATTAAGACTCTAGCTATGATTTGTGGCACCTCAAACTTGGTCATCTATGGATCTTCATGTGTAGTTCTTACAAGAGTGGATGCCTTCATTCAAGATCAAAGCAACTTTGTGATGAACACATTTACTTCGCTGCTTGCAATCAAGGCCATGGCTGTGGTTTATTTGGTGATAGCCTTATTTGTTGGTCTCGTCAAAGGCATCTCTTCCATCATTACCCAACATAATCATAACAAGCATGCCAACGACAACAACATTTTGAAAGCCTTATTCTATAATCTAAGTGGGCTATAGATGTCTCTATTGTACATTCCTATCCATTGATACAAGATGCTATTAGAATCAACTAGATGGGATGCTTAATTAATTGAGGATATTGAGAACAACCACCAAGCCATGGTGCACGCCTATCGCAAGGAGACTACCTTCAAAGGTATTGTTGAAAAGTGTTCATATTTGTAAACAAAATTTCACGTCCAATAGGCTCATTGCAATGGCCAATTTTCACAACTTTAGAGGTTTTGTGGCAAGTTGGCCTCCATTTTTTTTGTTACTAGCATTGTTGATTCTAACTTCTCCGTGATTGGGTGGGAGAAGGACAAATATTGGCAATATCTTATCAACTTCTTGATTGAGAGTATTTTGCACTCAAAGTAGTTTGACAGAGTTTGTCGAGGATGGATGTTTTTTGACAGCTCAGTAGATGAACTTCATCTGACTAAATTTCATCATTTTAAGTGAAGTAGCCGCGACCCTAAAATAAGTTAAATTAGGTGTTCAAGGAAAACCCTAATTTAAAGTGGCCTGCCGATAACATCTGACTTGAGTGATGTCAGGTAGAGTGGGTGTTGAGGCGTGAAACATAAACCCGAAGCAAACTTCGGTGTTCATTGCCGCAACCCACATGCTGTGCGCACATCACGTAAGTCACTGGTGTCTAACGACTGACCTTTATTTCGGAGATTATAAAGTAGTTAACCGTGAGTGTTGGTAAGTAGTAATTCAATGGCTAGGTTTCCTGACATGCTGGACGCCTTTTAAATGGTTGCAGCTTGTGAGGAATTTTCTCCACTTTTCTGGAGTTGTATGTTCTGAGAAGCGGTGAGTGAAGATAACACTCGGGTGCAGAAGGACAGTTGAATTAGTAATTCTGTTGACAATGGTACGACATCTCTCTGTGAGATGGTTTCGAAATGACTTGTTCAGTGGGAAACTTGCAATGTGTTGTGTGATGTGTTGGACATGGACACGAAAGTAAGTTTGCAACGTGTATAGTGCTTTGGTTGATTACCTGAGAAGCTGCAAATAATAGCATGTTTTTGAGCTTTGGATTCCCCTCTCCTGTACTGTAACCCATAAATTATTTTGCAGGTGTTTCGCTTCACGTGGACCGGCCTAGTGAAGGTTTCCTAGAGCGCAGCAACTCCATTCGATAGCAAACCGTTGCCCAACAATGCCGTATTGGATTGCAGAGTAAACCTGTGCAATATATAAAGTAGTTTGATTGGTGACAATTGAGTCTCAGGATGTATGTTTGTCTGAGTTTGCAGAGGCAAGTAGTGAGCTGTGTGCATATTCAATCCCTCTGCAAACCCGCTGAAAAACAGGCCAATCAGGTTGTACATTTCCTAATCCAATCCAGATGATAAACAATGGAACGATCACTAAATGCACTGAGGGAAGAGTCAAGGTCATGCTAGCACTCTGGAAATAAAATACCTGTTCTACAATAAGGTTCTGCTAAAATTCAGTGTGCTCAAATTCGCTTTCTGAAACATATTAGAACTATCACAAGTAACGCGACTCAGTTAGGGGTTCAAAATGTCGTTGTCCTGGCTTTTCGATGTCTTCTTGCGTCTCTAGATCTTTTGCCATGCGGTATGCCGCTGAAGTGTCGAGCTCCATGAGTCTTAATATCGTTCAAGGCAGTGTGATCTCTCCTCAGCTTCATTGCTTCATTAACATGTCAGTGGAAGACGGGTAAGCAGCTCGTGCGAAACATATTGAAAAAAGGGACACCAACTACAAAGGTGAAGAGAATGATTCCAGAACCAATAGCATGCATGAAAATCGAGTCGTACATGAATGAGTTTCCCAAGCAAGTTTAACAAAGGGAGCCCAGCAGCAGTAATAAAAGCCATGTAACTAATCTTTTATTTTAATTTTGTAACGACATAAAATTACTGAAGGAAAGTGCACCTGAGTTGGATTGATGAGTCCCATCCTGCAAGCTTGTCGACATTGGAAGCTGATCATTATTCTGAAGGTTGTGTAACAAGTACTGTTCTTCAGATATGTTGTGAACAGTCTGTGATTGCAAGAGAAGATTTGCAAACACTAAAGATTGCTTCCTGGCCACCTGGCTGATCATGCGACTGTACCTTTCGATTTGGAACAAAATGATGATGCAAGTGAACAAAAGGAAAGCGGCATAAACGATATTTCTAAAGCCCAGGTTGCCTCGTCGCAAATTTGATCCAAATGTCATCATCATCACAAGGTAGACCACTGTGCCTTCGCAAATGCTGATAATCTTGCCAGTGTCGTCCGTTACAATCCGTTTCTCTGCTCTGCACTCTCAAAATGGAACAAGACGAGAGAATGCGCAGATCCCAACCAACAATAATTCATGTATCTCAAAATGGGGGAATGCGAGAGGCGGAAGAGGCCCAGAAAAATGTGAGAAAAAAAATCTATGCAAGGTATGACCTGGACCGTGATGGGAATTCGATGCAAGGAGGTCGAGTCTGAAGCAAATGTTGTGCTGCTCGGTCTGAGGCAACCAGATCAAACGTCACAAAGGACGATCTGAAAGCTATCAGGTGTCGGCTAGTCTAAAGATTGAGCGAAAAAGTAACATGACCAACTCCATGGTCCAGACTAGAACCCAAGCTATTGCGACAATGATAGCTTCCTAGTACGAAGAAATACTTACATGTCAAACGGAAACGACGGTGACAATGTTACATATACATTGCAAAATTTGATCTAGAAGTAGCCTCGATTTACTTGATCTTGAGCTGCAAGTAATGTTTCAAGAAATGTGGGGCTTTCTAATTGCGTGAAAGTTAACGGGAGTAGAAAAACCACTAATCTGGCCGGGGCTCATCACAGGCTCCTGACCAAAGACCCGCTGCGATCCGCAACCAAAGGGGGCAAGATCGGCGCACATACCTCAATCAGCAGTGCCGGAACAAACATGGTCGCAGTTGTGATAGCGAAAGCCGCGATCTCTTTGAAAACTAGACATGACAGGTCAACAGTTCCAGCGTGTAAGGAAAGAATATATGTTACCCACGAATATGATTAAAAAAAATGCTCGCATACAACTCATTTCGAAACGCCATTTTAATATGTTTTCTAATATTAGAATATTTACTGAATGTCACATGCTCAGGAACTTGGAAGCTACTTCCAATAAGATCGCGCCCCCTCTATCCGCTTACCTCCCCTAAACGACGGATTAAACAGACAAAATAATGAAAATACAGAAATTCAACAAACCAGGAGGCTAGAGAAAAAGTGAATCTGCCGTGTACAACAGAGAAAACACAATTGCAACAAATTTATGATTACGGGTTGTTTTCAAAACCTTCGCACACGGAAATGAAATGAATTGTTGTGTACATTAGGAGCTTAGTTCCAACCCTCAACCATCTCTACACAGGAGCGTTTCCTATCCTTCCCAATCATGCTATACATAATGCAACAATAGAATGTACAAATCACTCAAAGACCTTGATCTATTTGATCTTAGTACCAACCCACATGCTTAGTGTTTGTCTATAATGTACGTTTAGGTTAAAACTGGTAAAATCTTCGCTACACCATCAACCTCGAATAAACTCAAGCCTCTGTTGGCTCCGGGTCTACCCAACGACCATGCTCCTTGATGAGCCGAATGAGTTCATCAGTAGCTTTCTCCATGGCGATCCCTCTCCTTACCACTTCCTGCAAATTAAAATTTTTGTCCATGAATGAGTTCGAGCTAAATCAAGTGATAAAGTGAAACACGATTGTAAAGGAAACATCAAAATCAGGATCATACTTTGCCAACATAGAGGTCAATTTTTCCGGGAGCGCCACCGACGTATCCAAAGTCAGCATCTGCCATTTCTCCAGGACCATTCACAATGCAACCCATGATGGCAATCTGCAAAAGGGGAACATCTTTAATAGGATGTTAACAAAGCCTATCGTACAGCGTATACCGGTGGTCAAGGCTTGGCTTCCCATTATAACTGTATGAAACTAAATGAATGCGAGGTACAAAATCAAGATGCAATCGGATATCACGTACCGAAACACCAGGTAGGTGGTCAGTTTTCTCTCTAATTTCTGCGCTAACATCCTGAAGATCGAAGAGCGTCCTTCCGCATGATGGGCAGGACACGTATTCCTGGATTCGACAAATAAAATAAAATAAAAAAACTTTTATATATATATATATATATATATATAGAGAGAGAGAGAGAGAGAGAGAGAGAGAGAGAGAGAGAGAGAGAGAGAGAGAGAGAGAGCACTGTTATAGTGAAATTCAGATTGCTGAGAGCGCAGCATCCACTATCTTGAAGTGAAATAATGTTTTACAATCCTCCAAATTCCAGAACAACTTAATTCATTTCTTTTAACTGAATTCAGTTAACAGACAACCGCATCTATACCTTGGTTACAAGAGCATTTAGTAGGGTGCCTGGCTTGACCAAATATTTTTGAGCAATGCAGTTGCAGGCACCTAATGCTAATTACATTGACATACAATCAGCTCAACAACTGCTTGAAACATTTTGAATTCCAATTGATTTTTTGACCACATGAAGCTTGAGGAACTTACTGTCTTTGTGTTCCGCATCCGGCATCCCTGAAGCATACCAAATGATGATTTCCTCAGGAAATCGAAGTCCAAATCAGAAGCCTCCAATAAAACCCCATCTCCTAGGCCATCCACAAGCATGGCCCCAACTTCACTGCCTGCCTTGATAACCAATTCGTCCCTGCAAAATGTAGAAATATTTGAGGAGCTTTTTGGGGATAGAAACCTCGAAAATAGTAGCACGTCCTGTCGAAGCAAGCTGGTTCGGGAAAAAAAGTAATCAGCATTCCAGTAATTAATTTAAAGCGAAAAATATAATGCGGAATACCTGTTAATGTTTGCAGGGAATTTGATATGATGAATAACTGGAAAGTTAAGCGTATTAGTTTGCAGATATTCAAACAACCTGCATTTAGACAGCAGAAAGTTGGTACTAAGTACACATGTAAATTCATTAACAAATCCACAAACTTATAAATTTTCTATTTAATCTACTTGGAGTCAAATGCAACCCCAGCTAGTATATATCTACTTTCCAAAATAAACGGAGTACATGTTCCTAAAATAATCTGGGGCTTACCTTCGCGAGGCATGTACACGACTTGACCTCTCATCACCTTCTGGTAGATAATGTAATAACATGATGAGATCCAAATCCTTCAGAATTGCAAGCTGCTCCTCAGGTTCATCTCCACGAAGCGTCACTGCAAGACGGGTGCCTAATAACATATTTGAACTTGTTAGTTCGGACTCATGCAATTCGCAAAAGTTTCACTAATATTACTTCTTACCACTCCTGCTTCGAACTGGTATTTCTCATGTAATTTGGCTTCAATATTAGAACTTAAATTTGACCATGAAGTATAAAACTAAGTAAACCTTGGTGGCGTACCTGCGGGCAGCTCCTTATGGAATCCAGAAGAAATTTCATCAAGAGTTGCAAGAACCATCGCATGTGGAAGAGGTTTGGCGAGCTGCTCAACCAGAGGAACCAGCACTCCTATACCAATGTCTATCAATCTCTTTACTGCAAGTCGCTGCATCCGGAGCAGACCATCAAGCAAGTAAGAAAACATAAAAACAGAATATTGCAGGTGAAAGACATCACCAACACTAGGAAGGCTCAATATCCAACACAAAGGCCCTAAGTGAAAAGTTTCTCCACTGACCGAGTCCATGTCTTCAACAGCTGGCAGCTTATTCAGGAGGATCGTATCCACAGTAGCCAAGTCCTGCTCTCAAAAGATAAGAAAATTGAGGGGAAATCTTGAGTGAATTTTTAAGTACTCTAAAATAAGTTACGTTCCGAGCGAGATCTAAATTACCAAAATTGGCTCAAGCAGGCATTCGCTAGCTCTGACAGTACTCAAATAGAACAAGAGATCCTGTCGCCATGGCACTCACAGACCATACACACGATAAAACTCTAATAATCAATGGTTGCACATCTGTTTAACGCCTATACCTTGTATGGCATTCCAATTATCAACTTTGTGGCCAGATTTTTGTATAAGAATTCTGGACTCTGTACACAAGGCAACAACCGCTCGACTTAGAAACATGAAAACTCGTAACTCTTATAACGCACTCATATGAACAAGACTATACATAGACATCCAGAATTCACTCTCGAATTCTTATCTCTGTTAATTAGATTTCATAATAACCAGCCATAAATATCAGTAAATACTAAAACGTTACATTAAATATAATTTCAAGGAAGTTAACTTGCCTTCAACTGGTCCAACGTCACTGACAACAAAACAGAGCCATCGCGGTGCAAAACGTTTCTGTAATCTACAAGCTCTTCCTGTTGAATAAAAATTTATCAGATTTCTGGCGAACTAACGTTGAAGTCCTAAAAAGGTAACTATTTAGCAAGAAAACCTTTCAATTTCATAGGTTTCCTTCCTCTTTAGCTAGAAATACTTCAAGGATAAGAACAAACCCGCTTTTGTTTTACAGAACACCCTTTGGAAGTTATACAATCAAACAAATATTTAAAGAGATAACACGAAACATCATGCAAGAAGTAATTCCTGCCTGTGTATCTTTCAACTTAAGCATTCAGTAGATGCGCAAGGTATTGACTGACCTCCTTCTGTAGTGGAAGTTGACCGGTCCGCCGTTGGAAGTCAAAGTACCGCCGGTGCTTTTCTTGAAATTCAGGCTGAAAGGGATACATTTAAGCATTTAAAACCAACGAAATTTTCTGAACAATGTCGCGGTGTGGAGTATATTACATTCTATGAATGAGTGAGCAAATAAAAGGAAAAAACGGTTACATTCTAACCTCCAATGAAGATCGCCAGGTTCAGAACAGTATTTTACAATAATGTTAAATGCTTGGAATTGAACATCCAGTTCTGATCAAAGAATTTAACTTACGCTTGAAAACGGGTGTAGTAGGAAAATATGAGAATGGCCTCAGGGGGAACCGAGGAGCATCCAAATGCTTGGACACATTGTTTAGGAAATATCGTGGAAACTTACCACTCCTTTCTGCTCTGCAGAAATCTTCATACCAAGATTTGCGAGTTTTGTGCAAGGATCGATCTCTTCTTCAGGTGCTTCCGTCAAAGAAACACGAATAGTGTCGCCGAGACCATCCTGAAAAACAAACTTGTGTCAAAAAAAGTGCAAAAAGTAACATCTCACAACAAATTCACTGAAAAAGTGGATCAAGCTATAAGGTTTAGTATACTCGCAGAAAGATTAAAAAAAAAGGACAACATATGATTGATTTTGAAAAAAAACACAGAGACATGCAGGCATGTCATCAAAGGATGAAGGTTCGACCTGAAGTAAAGCACCAATGCCTATAGCTGACTTCATGCGACCATCTTCTCCCTCTCCAGCCTCAGTAACACCAAGATGTAATGGGTAGTCCCAGTCGTTCACATACATCTCAGACACTAGAAGCCGATATGCTTGAACCATTACGACCGGATTGCTTGCTTTCATAGAAAATAAGAAATTATGGAAATCATGTTTGCGGCAAATACGAGCAAACTCAAAGGCCGACTCTACCTGCGGATACCATATTTGATGAGTTAGCTTATATTACAGCATCGAGTGTGAGGTAGGCATTGTATGTCCGTTGATCGCAGCGTTATAAATTAGTGGACGTGTAGCGAGTTGCTCAAGTACCACCTAAAAGTAAATGACGTCATGAAAGACCCAAGACTCAAAAATGCAAAAAGTTCGTCTGAGAAATTCTCGGGAGTTCTTGGATGAAGCTCCCCAAATACTAGTGTATTCTGAAGAAATTCATCCGTTTTTAATATTACATGGTATGCCTTCTCTCAATTCGCGACATAACAAAAACATATGAATAATCTTATGACTCTTGACAGCGATAATCAACGGAGAATGCATTCAGAAATATATGCGAAACTAACCATGCCCCTTGGAGAGTCACCGTAATAGCTCATGATGCGATCGGACAGACTCCCATGGTTTGTGCCTATGCGAATAGCCCTTCCAAGCTTCTTGCACTTTTCTACTAGAGGTGTGAACACCTGATGTACACAAATTCCATACGAATTGATTAGCTGCCATCAAATACATTAAAAAATCACACTCTCCTATCAATAAAGAGATATCAAAACGGAGTCATCAACGACACTGCAATTTTTACATACCTCTTCGATGTGCCGCAATTCCTCTTGATAATCCGCTTCTGTGTAACTCAATTTCTCAAACTGAGCGCGACGATCAGCTGCAAGGCAGCGAAAGTATTGATTAGCAACAGATGCACAAAAAAAGGCTACGTAATTTGTGACAATCATGCAGTAGCTGCATCAGACTAAATGAACGTCTGCAAACTTAATCAAATCTTTTAGGTCTCAGAAATAGATGCTCATAATTGTTGGGTGGAAGAGGTATTAGTAATAACTTGGCTATTTAGCCATTCTGTTTCAGACGTTAACTTTTTTCCTTTCTTTTATCAAGATTAACAGCTGGCATTGTGAAAAAAAGAAAAAAAAGAAAAAAAGAATGTGCTCGATGAGCAAACAATTCAAGGGCAAGCGACTAAAAAGAACTGCTCACCAAAGTTGCCAGGATTGATACGAATCTTGTCAAAGCAATCGGCAACTTTCATTGCGATCGGTGGTGCAAAATGAATATCTGCGACCAAAGGTATGTCGTACCTGTAAAGCTCAACAAGGATAATGGCAAGTTAGAAAGCAGATTTATCTGTTCGGAGAACGAGAAAACATGTAAAACAACACTCCCATTAATTAAGCCATCCACGTATGTTATTCTTCGAAGGTTCCGTTTAAGACTGGTGATCAGCACTTCGATGAAGGAGGCAAAGCGGTACCCTTTTTGCACAAGCGTGTTCTTGATCTCATAGCATGCATCAGCCTCCCTCCTCCCTTGAACCGTAATCCGCACAATATCACATCCTCTGTCTGCTATCCTCATGACCTGGAAGGATCACGACCAAAGAGGTTGTGACATTAGGACGAATTGTGAAACTATGACTTCTTTCCGACACAAAAGTTCTTGCTAAACTTCACTGGAAATTCTTAAACTGATAGAAGGTAAGTAGCTGGATGAGTACCTGGTCCACAGTGCCCTTGACGTCCTTCGTGTCTGTGGTGGTCATGGTTTGCACTCGAATGGGGTGCTCACTGCCCAAAGTCACACCACCAATGTTCACGGTCCTGGTCTTCCTCCTTACGGGCGCATAAACTGCTTCACAATACTTCTTCCGTGAGACTGCTTAAGCAAGACAATAGCAACACTGATAGTTAGAACACTCATTTTGCGCCTCCAATCGCTAAGCGTTACGAGTTCCCTATTCGAAGATTCAGAACATTTTGACGTACACAATGAAGATGAATATTATCTACAGCATGCAATTGAATACGGTGACGGAAGATCGTGCACAATTGCCAAGATGGTACGCACTCCGAAAAGGTAGCATGAAGAGAGACAACCTACCCGAAAGCGTGCCACTATTACTATCAGCTAGGTCACCAATTCCAGTCATGACTTGAAGGAAAAGGGGAAAGGCTTCGTGAACTAACATGACAAAAAAAACAAAAAACAAAACAAAAAACAAAACAAAACAAAAATCAAAATAGTTCGATTGAAATAATAAGATGTAATATCTCACCTAAAAGCTGGCTGTCTTGAGAAGCGGGCTCCATCTCGACCAATTCAGACGCTATATTGCGCACACCAGCAACGTGAATCCTCTGGCCCCGCGACGTCCGATTCCTATGCACCTTAATTGTCCCTGCCAATTCCACCGCCATGTCTTGCTGCAAGCTCCCCGGAATCGAGTCCAATTTCTTTGAACTTGAAAACGAGCTCAGAATACTCTTAGACATCGCAACATTCGAGGCAGCCATGGCTTCAAACTCTATAACTCCAAAAACTCCGAACCTCTCCTGTCAACCACTCAATCAATCTCCTCACGAAAGCCTTCTACCACACCCTTTCTTCCCTGTACTCACCAACACTGCCTCTCTGCTAAAACATGCAACAGTCTTACGTCCGTACAAAAAAGAATGAATCCAGAACTACGACCTTGTCCCCAAACTAAAGCTCGAGAAGTAAAAGCATGCAACGATCACAATGCTAGCAGCTACCGCAGAGTGACAATCTCGCGCGCGTTACGAAATCGTCAGACGCAGCCAACGTCGAAAAAGCACAACATGACTCAATGATTCGAAAGTGGGCTGAACACACTGATTCTAATGTGATCGCGATCGCGAGTGACGAGACTTTACGACAACGCCTTGACGCTGCGAACTTCGTGATGGTAAAGAGAGACCGCTGTTACTTCAAATCTTCAACCCTCCTACTTAATCCCTCTAATGCAATTCGCAAATCATCTCATAATCACCTCGTCTCCTTTCCTGAAGAAAACGGAGAAGAAGAAGACGAAGCAGCAACAAGGTTCGCGAAGCCTGGAGGAAGGACTCAAGTCAACAATCGCTCCAAGAAGGTATCACGGATCAGGGGATACGCATCCGGGTCTTCGGCCCCCCGATCTCCTATACCCCGCCTTCCGGGTGTCACATCCCGAGGGTTGGTGGACGAAAACGGGCTCCGTGGGTGGAAAAAGATGCGGAAAGTATCCAAATGCGACAAAAGAAACCTTTCGTCAGATACTTTTGATAAGTCTCCAACAGGGCTGAGAATTCAGAGAATGTGGCTCCACTATTAATTTCCACCTCATTGCTCAATTCTTTTTTGCTCACAATGTGCCAACTGCCTGGTATGCTTCCGTACCCCAGATCGATGACCGTAAAAGTGTCGAGTAGTGTTTCGACACCTACAGAATTGGAAAAACCGATTTAGCCACTCATTCAGTTCCGTTAGCGCATGTAGTGAGAATCTAATCAATGTAGGAATTTAGGATCGTGTCTTTAAACAGTTAGAAAAATGATTCTGCCTACGACTGCCATTTGGTCAAGTGGATATTCGAATGGAGAGGTTCCTAAATGTAGATATTTCTTCAGTTCATGCGGCCATGCAAGGGAAGAGAAATTGTCTTTGCACCGCACTCCCGCAGCTGGTGGCAGAGTGGCATCTGCTGCTTCGTGGCTCGGAATTTCAAGCGATGGCATCGTTGCACACAACCAAGTAAGGAAAAGAAAAGAAGAACTAACAGTGACAGCCCCCTAAACCAAGCATCATGATCACGGAGCAAAGCTAATGTTGATCCAAATCGTGGGATTCTCTGCTCGGAGGTTGAACTTCACGTGTAGAGCACGAGCTTCGGAACTGAACAAGCCACATCTGGAAAACATCCACCGAACCATCATCGGCACTCGATCAGGAACCCTCCTTTGCAATGCAAGGTCATGAATGCATCCATCCAACTAACTAGTCCGAGGCTTAGCTATACATTTCCATGCATTTCTGGGATATGGAAGTGGAAGTTGTGTCCGCGACATGCACTTAGATCTTAGGGTTTCATTGGTTAGGGTTTCCTTGGTTGAAGAACAAGTCACCGATCACAATCGATCATGGAATATGTATAACGTTTTACTTCCACTAGCTTAATCAAACTCTTTTTTGTGTTCTAAAGCATGTTCTTCTTTCGTTTTAGACAAACCATATTATTCACTTCTTTTATTTCATTGTTTTGTTATTTCTATAATTTTGAGTATTTTAAGTTTTTTCATGCATTGTCATCATTTTGAGTTTAGTAGATTTTTTTGAATTTTGTGCAAGTAGTAACAAAGATATGAAAAATCTAGCTAGGATGAATCTCAATAATTAGGTAATAATTTTATTATTCAATTGAAGTATATAATTATGGAATTCGGATTTATAGAACAAGAAATGTATTGCAAAAAGATGTTTTTTTATAATTTTTTCATCATTTTATTAAAATTTTAATTAATTGACGAAAAATAAAGGAAATAACATTTTAAAATAAAATTATTAGGAACTAGGAAAAAAATAAAAATAACTTTGAAGTTTTTTGAAAAATACAATGATCTGTAGATTTGTTGTATATGATAAGTATATCTTTATAGTGTAGAATATAAACCTTTAAAAGTAAGCTAAATTCTTTTTTGTATTATCTTGATATTCATTGATATTATTGTCCATTGCAAAAATAATCAAAATGGAAAAACAAAAAATTTAACAAAGAAAGTAATTCCGAATGAATACAAGTTTTTGTTAGAATTAAAACTTTAAGTTTGTTTGTCAAATCAAAAATACATATAACGAATAGATAATAAAATTTTCAAAAAAGAACACAAAGCATTACCTTCTTTTCTAAAACAAATTGAAAATGTTTATATCTATGTAATTTTTTTAAATATATATAATTTTAAAATTCTATATTAAAAATTGATGTATTGAAATAATCGTGGGATGTGGTTTTTTTCATTTAGAAAGATAATGTCTACTCAATAAGAAAACTAAAAAAAAAGTGTAATAAAATATATAGAATGAAATTCTATTTGATTTTTTTATTTCCTCAACTTGAAACACTTTGAAAAAAAATTGTTTTTCATCTATTCGTAAGTGTTACAAGCAGTTTTTAAATCTAATTTTTGATCAACTTAAAATACTTATAAACATTATTTTACTTGGAATTTTAACTATAAAAGAAAATGGTTTTATCTATGCAATAAAAATATTATAAAATATTTTACAATTTCTATAAATTTTACTAAAATTTGGTATATTATACACACACACACGTACACAATGAACTTACTTTTGAAAAGAAAATATCGTCGTCAATTTCCTCAAGATGTATGTCTTCTGCTTTGAATGGATAAATCTTTGTATGAGAATTGCAACATCCATTTGAAAGCGGCAGAATCAGTGTGCTTTCATGCACATGCATACTGTCTGCATTTCCTGCACCTACGGACAGAAGTGATAAAACAAGTATATATATTATATTAGTATCTACACTAAAACATCACATGATTATGTATATTTTTGTAATTAGTTGATTGATAAAAACATTCAAAAGATAATTGATCCAATTTTCTTTATTTTGACAATGATTATAATGGTTTTGTTTATAGCTACAATCTTTGAAGACTATAAGCATACACACTAGTTAGTAGTAAGAGATAAAAATTGATTGAAAACAAAAAATGGATTAGTAAAATAGATTGTGTAACACAAATCGGTTCACAAAATAAAAATTCTTTTCTGTTGATGATTATAGATAAAAGTACTTTACAAAGTATTTAATATTTTTATAAAGTAATTTTTAAATTAATAGGGTATTTAATCTTGATTTGTCTATGATAGAAATCGTTTTTTCCTATTTTAAAGAACAATTAATCAAGTTATAATGTGCCATTGATATATGATTGTATATGATTGTGATATGATAATAATTATATGATTGTGATATGATTATGTATATGATTGATATATGATTGTGTAGTTTGATGAATTGGTATGATTTATTTAATGTGTGACAAATATGCATATGTATGTATATAATAAAATCTCTAATTAGCTGCATATTATTTGGTACTGTAAAATTTTCTTTCAATTTATTCATTAAAATGGTGAACTAATTTTTCGAAGTATTAAAATTTCAAAAGATCAATTCTCTAATCAGTCAACAGAATCCTGAAATAAAGACAAAACTGTTTATTAACAAAATTTGATAACAAAAAATAGGATTTTCTAATGATAGGAAGACTCTTGAGAGAGTAATCAGATATCATTGTTAACACGTAGGACATAATTTCTGCAGTTGCTGGACTCATTCGCAATGTGAACATGGTGAAGCAAATTCGACACGGCCTCTTCAAGCAAGTGAAGGTTTCTGAGAAGGTGAAGAATATGCAGATGCTGGTAAACAATTGTCACAACCTTGGGATCATTAGAACGCAAATGGATGAGAACATTGCGGAGTAGCAACCCACTGTCAAAGAAAACACGGAGAACGAGGCGTTCGAAGCAAAACAGAGAAAAGAAAAGAAGGAAAGGAACTTGTGAAGCAGCAACGGGCACAGCTGTGAAGGATGGGAAACAAGTAGAACAACGTTTGGAGAAAGGGGAGGGAGAGTGATCCGCAGCGAACGAGAACGCGTCTTCACACAATCACGTCCAAGCAGAAGCCGATCATCCACAACCACAGCGAAGCCTCAACATAGAGGAGCAGTTGGTAGGTGACGGCTGAGCAGCGGGGAAAGTATTTTTAAGACCTAGCTGGGAGCAGTAGCAGTGGTTAGTGTGTCGTTTGAAAGCCCCGACACTTATGAACGTAGTGAGACTAAGGATATCCTTCAACCTAGAATCCATACACTGCAGAAGTTGAATATCGTGAAATGCTACGTAAGTGAGCTTACTGCCTTCTGAGTCCATGATGTGAACGCAGCTAGTTGTTTCTCTCTTTTCTCTGTTTAACGCTTCCTCTCTCACCCTTTTGCCACTTGCAGTAGGTCGCCGAAGCCAAGCGAATCGTTATTTATTTATTTATTTATTTTTACTTTTTTTTTTTTGATTCTAATGTCAATTTTGGCTGGATCTTGTTAGCCCGGTGTTTCTAGTGCTGGATCCAGATAGAATACACCGTTGTTCGATAGTTGGTTTATCGTTGGAGGGCCGCGGATATCCTTCAATTAGACTCTTGGATTGGTGAAGTTTGTGTAGGAGCCTCTCAGTGTTAGCTATCCGACGAACCAATAATTTATTAGAATTGAAGTCAGGACG
The DNA here is from genome assembly GCF_059467195.1 of Physcomitrium patens. NCBI lineage: Eukaryota > Viridiplantae > Streptophyta > Bryopsida > Funariales > Funariaceae > Physcomitrium > Physcomitrium patens. The sequence goes on along the minus strand of NC_143431.1, from coordinate 9,697,373 downwards.
GAGTTGTGGCAACAATTCAAGTGAAGAGTGGTCCGCTGCGTTGACAGGTTGGATCTCCCAACTTCGCAGAAGCAACTTTCGATTCTCAACCATTGGATTGCTGCTGGTGGTGCTGAAGCCGCGTGATGTCTGGTTGCAACAAGCCAAGAATCGTCCAAATCGGAGCACCAAGGAGATGAGAGCGGCTGTTTGAATAAAGGGAGGTCCTCGTGTTAGGAGCTTGGTCAAAGGCAAGAGAACTTTTACTTTCCTTTCAGTTGTTGCATAAATCTCTTAACTTACGTGTTTACAGGACCTAATCTAGTTTTTTCAGAATTGGTTCAATAAAGGTCAGAACAGGTTTATCTTAACCAATCCTGTCTGCCCAGTTATGACAAAGCCATAAACATTCCAGTGCGAAACTGAGGTACATGTAACATGGACACTCCCTACGAGTCCCAGAAACACGGAAAATTTATCATCAATGTGATGATTTTTAGCTAGCCAGTCCCTCCTCCACGACGTGGTCAAGGAATCAATTTGTTACACAAGCAGGTACACATTCGTCGTCTTGGAGACACAAATTCAGAGCTAGTTTTAAGACCAACTATTCTGTAAACATACATTGGATTTTACACCTAGCTAGAATCCTAACCAGGCATAATCAACAAAACAAAAAATACACCTAAGATGTATCCAAAGATGGTATGAATAAAAGCTTAATAAGTTCTTACTGAAAAGAGCCCAGCTTGAAACTGAGTACTTGGTCTAGAAAGGGTAAAAGAATTGATGTGGCTTTGTATTGAATTTAGGAACTATTTTTCTAAGTCTTGGTGTTGAGGTCAAATTTCATCATCTTCTTTGATACTTCGTTGTGCATATATTCATATTGTATGTTGCTGAAGACTGAGAACATGAACATCATGTAGGGATGGACAACGTGGACGAAAAACTGAGCAAGTAACTTGATGGTTAGAGTTCCTACCGACAATTGCAGATAGGCAACGTTGTTCAGAATTCAGTGTTGTAAAGGTGTTCGAAATTTAGTACCGATTTGTAAGTGCTCATGAGCTAAGGTGGTTGTTCATTAAAACACATAATTGTGGTGTATGGTTGGCAGCGGAAATTCCTCGTGAGACAGGTAGTGAAGTTTATAGTGTAGTGAAAAATTCATGTAAGCAGCTTGGCTGTCGATAAAACCATCGGCTTTGCTGAAGAATTTCATGTGAGCATCTAGCATCTGGAGTTCGGATAGCTTCTTGTGATACTCATATTCTCCCTACAATTATGATACCATTATCATCCGTCAGCCTCATCTCCATTTCCTGAGTTTCTCTCGAAGGCAGCTTCGCCTACCCACTTTCATTCCTGTGAAGGGATTTGAAGATTGAACGACTTTGAGCCGCCACTGCATAGACGAGCAATTCCATTTCTTCCAGCACAACTGCTATCGCAGCTACTCCAGGCTCGTTTTCCACATCTTCCACATTGCGGTGAGACTTCCAGATTGGATGAATTGCTGCATTGGATGGATGACTAATTGAGTTGGATAAAGTTAGGTTAGGAATTTAATAAACTAGGATGAACACTTGAATGAATACTTATTTATGGATGAATTCTCATCCTTAGATGATATCTCATTCATGGATGAAGTATTATATAAAGATGAATTTTCGTCAATGGATGAGAATTTTTAAATTGAGTGATGATGTAGGTAATTTTTTTTATTAAGGCTATTTTAGTTAAGTTGGGCTAAATTGAGAGAGTTAAAAAGTTAGACAATAATTGCATTTCATTGAATATTTACATTTGGTTAATTATTGTGAAGTTGAATAAGCTACCATTAAGATAGTATCATTGAGCTTACAAGAATCTAGTTTAGTTTTTTATAATTCAAGCATTAATATATAATGCCTACAACGCCAACATGTGTGAGGGTAAATTTCTCCTTCAACCCAAATTACAAGATAGTCTTGATTAAGAGTTGCTTGTAATTGGTGGTGGGAAGTGAAAGATGTAATAAACAAGAACAAAAGAAAAAAAAAAAAATACAAAACAAGTATAATAAGTGCAATCAAATAATTGCATACAACAAAAGTAATCCATAGTCTATTTACTAAGTTTTCATCCAATAAAAAATAAATATAAATATTAAAAAGTATATTTTTACTTAGGTAATTTTATTATCTTTCTAATGACATAAGAAATATATAAATTCAAATTACTATGAGTAAATTATGAAAGTTTAAAGATAGAAAGTGAATAATTAAAAAATTAAGTGAAATTAATTTATCTCAAGATACTACAACCCATATTGGACTTGTGTACCTCCCTTTCTACAAAGATTAGATTAACTATTGGTCTTCCTATTTCCTACTAGTAAAATTCATAATTTTATATTTTTGACTTTACTACAGTGTTTGAAAATATCCAAATAACCTAAAAGTATTTTATGACCTTTAAATCTTATTCTTTTTTCTCATAATGGCTTCCAAGATAGTAAAACTTAATTTTACCAAAGTTTTGAAATCTTCTTTAAAATTTTCTAAATAAATTCTAAATAAATCTTAAAAAATCCTATAATATTTTTATAATACTAATATCTATTTAAGACTATATTTTCCTATCTTAATAATTTTTTATAATAATAAAATAAATTAAAATCCACTAATTTTTTTATTTTTTATATAATTAATTAAAAAGATACAAAGTTCTTTTTTCTGCTTCTTCTAACTACTAACTAGTCATTGATAGGATTTTTATAAATAATACATGCAGATAGGAGGCTAATAAAGATATTGATCTTAATAATTAATTATTAATACTTAATAATAAGTAAAAATATTAAATCAATTAAGATAATTACCTCTAAGATTTATCAAGATTCTATTTTTATAACTTTTCTTTTAATAAAAATTTATGTAATGATTAAATACTTCTTAATTCTAATAAATACTTAAATAATCAAAAAGGCTCTCTAATCTTAATATTTATATAATTAAGTGATTTAAAACTATTTTTTAAATCAATCCACCAATTAACATGCATTGGTGGGACATACAACAGGTGACAATGCCATTTCTTCTTTATAATTCAGAGCTTTTTAAAGGACTATTTTTCAATTTTTCTTTAAATTATGGCTAGAATGGATCCTACAATTCTTGCTTTAGAATCACCATTGCCAAATTTTTTTTGGTATGGATAATGCTTTCTCCACTTTAAAATTAATATCTTAAATTTAAAATTATTTTCAATACCATGGTTGCATTTTAATACTTTTTTTTATATTATGGATAGCATATTATCCTATAGGTAACTTTTTGGTTTTTTATAATCATAAATAATAATATGCTAGTCTTTACAATATTATTTTGATTGTCTTGATAATTATATGATTTAATATTGGTCTATGGTAACAAAATATGTACAAATTATATTCCTAGTGGAGTTATATCAAGCAAGTATTTAGAGTTTCAATCATATTTAAAGATTATAATTAAATCTATAGAAAAAGTATAAGTTTTGACTTTTTAAAGAAAGGCAATAAATTTGCTAAAATCTAATAAAAAATAATACAAATATTTAGCTATTAAATTCAAGTTAATTATTGAAAGTGCTAGTTTGTTTCTCCATACGACATGCCTTTGTATAGATGTTCTACTAGAAGTTATGGCAAGGTGTGTGTATAATTTCAAGCTTTTTGTTGCAAAGACAAAAAAAATTGAAAGCTTCATTTAAGGTTGTTGCAAAAATGCATGGGTCAAAGTTGCCATAATATTGAATAAAGTACTAGAGTATATTTCATTAATAAGATTTAATTTGAAATTATATAAACTTATATTTTTTGACTATGAGTTCAAAGCACTGCAAAAAAAAATATGGATAGAACTCGAAAAAAATGAAAAAATCAATAGCATTGAAGCTAATATTATCCAAAAGAAAGTCTTTTAAGATAAAGAGACTATGTAAAAGAAAATAGATCTAGAATTGAAATTATTAAAAAGAAAGAAAAAAAATTGACTTATATTTTGCTTGAAAGATTTAGAAGCACATCAAATAAATCTTTAAAAAACCTATTTTAGAGATGGTTGGATAAGGTACAAGAATATTGCCAATTAAAAAAAGGTACATCTATAATTATATTTAAAATAAATTAGTTGGAGATGGAAGTTGCAAAGAAGATATTTCATAGATCAAACAATGGTTTTTTTTGAGCAAGAAGTGTTAATTATATCAATGATGCTTTATACAAATATTATGTCTTTATTTTACTATACTTCAAGCAAGGAAAAGTGCTCTATGTTTACGGAGTTGATAGAAAAAGATCTTACATTTTTAATGCAAAATGGGTTGCAAAATTTTAATCTTGATTTCCATTCTCTAATTTTATAGCAATTGACATCATTTTTAACTTACAAAAGGTATGTTTTGTCTTCACTCAAAGAATATTATATAGAGAGATTTAAAATTAAATAAAGTTTTGATAAAGATAATAAATATAAAAATAGAAATAAACATATCAAATTGATAAATTCTAAAATATCTAAAATTAAAATTAAGAAATTATTCTACTTAAATATTTAATATAGATAATTTTAGATATATAGCTCTAAAAATAATTAAAATCCATAAATTAGAAAGTAAAAATCATGTATCCACAAGTATAAATACATAAAAATATCCACAAAACAATGATGTATATAGTTTTGGTATGATGTATTATAAGATATTAACTAGAAAAGTTTTTTTTTCAAATTTAAATCCTTAAAATATGAAGAAAAAGATAAAAAGTATTAAGTGCCCACCTTTACTTTATTATTATCTACTACTATTTAAGATTTTAATAAAAAATTATTAGAAATTTAATCCCAAGGACTATCCAGCTTTTTTGGAGATTTGTAAGGTATTGAAGTATGTAAAGTACTTATTTATGATATCATATTTAAGCTTAATAATATTTCTAATTGAATCAGGCAACTTCAAATCTTTGACTTCTTTAAAAGTAAATGAGTCTTTAAGCTTAATATTATTGTCAAATAAATTAGATGATTGTTCATCTTTGACTATGTAATATAATTGAGTACTGAAGGTTGATACTATTGTCAAATTAATTGAGCAAATTCTCATCTTTGACTTCTTTAAATATATGAGGATACTCGAGGTTGTCATTATTATTAAATGAATTGGACAACCTCTATCTTTGACAACCTTAAATATAAGTGTGTACTCAAATTTGACATCATTATCAAATGAATTAAGCAAACCTATATCTTTGACTACCTTAAATATAAATAATTGCATAAGCTTAATATTATTTTAAAATAATTTAAATAAACTTATATCTTTGACCACCTTAAATATAAGTAATTGCATAAGCTTGAAATCATTGTCAAATAAATTAGGTAACTATCAAGGATATAAAGCTCAAAAAAAGAAATCTTTAATATATTCTTGTGTCACTCAAAAGAACTAAAAAGCCACTTATAGATGATATAGTATTAAATTAGAATGGTTATTATAAAAGATAAGAAGACTAAAAAGTCTTGAAATAAGACTAAGGACTAAAAAGGCATTATGACTCCAAGATGCAACAAATTATGTTTACCACATACTTTAATCTTTCTTCTCTTCAAAGATGGTTGATAGGTCCTCTTAGCCATTGATAATGTCTCATACCACAGCAAAAAGACTACCTTATTACTTGATCATTGCTAAGGCTTTTGTAACTTCCTTCAAATAAAATATTTTAAATACCATTAGAAATTGTTCTTATGTCTAATAAAATCACCAAACATCAAGAATCTCTTCTAAAGTTGTGATATCAAACTCATTTTATCTTGCCATTTATTTGAGGTAAGACATATCATTCTTGAAGATCTTCATCTCAATTATATCATCTTTAAGATTGTAACAATCACAATGTCTCAATTGATAAGTCAACAAGTAAAAGCTCTTGAGTTGAATCTATTGGTTGTTGGTTTTCACGTCTTTAAGGTCACAAATACACAAAAAGTTATAAACAAGAATAGAAGATAGAATGCTAAGTTCTTTGGATCTTATTTCTTTTATATTAAAATTTGTTATTTTTTATGTTGGTTTTGATGGATGTTGTGAATAAAAAGCCTCAACTCTCTTTGCTACATTTTGAAGATTTTTTGTTGGCTTTCACATGTATTTATTAATATTATATCTATACCAATGACCAAGATATTTTAATCTATTTTGGTGCCACCTTGAATCTAAGACTTCTTCCATTTTAAATTTTTGATTGTTATCCACTTCAGTAGGAAGAGGTGGTATTTGTCTTCTTCTTGAGATATTCATTATTTTAAATGGCTCAAAAAGAGACATGTAAAATACATGATGAATCTTCATAGACTCTAGTAGATGTAATTGATAAGCAATAAGATTGAGTTATTTACTAATAAGAAAAGGTCCAAGCCTATGACAATCTAACTTGTCTCAAGGACGAGTAGTCTTAATATTACAATGGAGTAACCATACTTTGTCATCCATGTTTAATTGTGGTTGTTCCTTGCAATAGGCATGTGCATTGATCTTTTGTCATTCTTGAGCCCCCTTTAACTGTGTCTTCATTGTTACATATAGTTCTAATTAACAATTTACTAAATCTTTTGCTATAAGATTATGAACTTTGAAAAAGTCAAAAGTATCAAGTTATAGATGATAATTATAATTGATAAAAAAAAAGGTATTTATTGAATAGAAGAATGTATTGAATTATTGTATACAAACTGTACCAATGGCAAAAAAAATATCCAATCATCTTGATGATAATTGATAGTACACCTCAAATACTATTTTAGAACTTAATTCACTCATTCTGTTTGTCCATTAGTTTGAGGATGAAATGTTGAAAAAAACTTTATATCTATCTTTAAAATCTTAAAAAAAATTCTCTAAAATCTTAATATAAATTGAATCTCCTTAATTGATATAATATACTTTAATAATCTTTGATAGTGATAGATGTTATTAAAAAAAAAATTAGCCATTTCTTTACATGTTATAGATTTTATACATAATACAAAATATGCCATTTTGATAAAACTATCTACTATTACGAATATAGAATCATACAAATCTGACATTAAAAGATCTATGATAAAATCTATAGAAATAAAAGACCATGATTGTTCCAGAATAGGTAATGGCTGAAAAAGTCTATAAGATCAATGATAAAGAGTTTTGAATCTTGAACAAATATCATATGATTATGCAAAGTTTTTAATTACCTTTCATATTTGAGGCCACTAAAAATATTTAGATATTAATTCCAAAGTCTTGTTGTATCCAAAATATTTGATTGTTGAAAAGTCATGACGAATTAGAAGAATACATAATTATACTTTATCTTTTCAAATGTATAATTTTTCCTCAAAATAAAGTAGATTATTCTTGAACTTAAACTTGGAAGGATCATGAGACTTAGAAGAATTATTCTTAATATCATGAATAAGAGAATTAGAAGACATACTTGAACAAATTTGTTTGACAAAGGTTGAATCAACAATCAATGTTGATTTTATTACTTAAAGATGAAAATACTTTGGCTTTAAGAGAATCATTTTTTGTTAATAAAAAGCTGTATTTCCTTCTTTTGGTGTAAGATAAGAATGTCTACAAAGAGCATCTGATAAACCTTGTTGTTTTTTGGATCTATAAGTTAAATTGAAATCAAATCTTGATAAAGACACATTTTAATGGGCTTAGCAACAATTCAAAATATATGCCAACATAAAGTACTTAAGATTTTTGTAATCTATACATATAATAAATGGACTAGAAGCACCTTTTAGATAATGACGTAATTTTTAAAATGAATCCACAATTGCAAAAAGCTCTTTGTTGTGGATCTTGTAATTAATCTCAACTATTGAAAATTTCTAAGAATAAAAAGCAACCAGATAGAGCTTATTATTTGCTCCTATTTGTGATAAAACAACACTTACAACAAAGTCTAATATATTTGTTTCCATAAAGAATGCCCTTGTAAAATCGATGCTATTGGGCTAGAAAGAATTTGCCTTAAGAAAGCATTGGGCTTTTGGTTGTCACTAATTCCTCAATCAAGCCTCAAGATTAAAAAAAACACCAAGTTTGTATATAAATTTGTCCATATAGGAGCAATTACATCAATACATAAGTTCTAAGTATCAAAGAACATCAAAATTATGATAAAAATATTATAAAACCTTGTATATTCTTAAGATGAATTTTTTCTGAATTTCAACAGTTCATATCTCACAATTGGACTATTCAAACAAATCCAAATTTTACAAGAAGTACTGATGTACTTTTAAAAACTATCAAAAAAAAATTCAACTACAAATTTGTTATGGATCTTGAGATATTGCTAAGATCCTAACAATAGCTTCAAATCCTTAGTTACATATACATGTGTGCAAATTTCTTCATATCTCATAAATCAAATACTCAAATATCATAAAATTTTAATATATAGCTTTTTAACTTAATAAAATATATTTTTAGAAATATTTAGCCAAAAATTCATCGAAAAACTTAAGATATGGCTCCAACCATTACTATCAATAAAACAACTCACTTACTACCTCTAAATTACATGTATTTTCTTCAATACTCTATAACTTCTTCATATAAATTCCAAAAGAAAAAAATATTTCTTAAAAAATATAGATCTTAAAATCATCTTTGCAACTACACCTTTTAATCTCCAAAATCTATTATAAAACTCCTTGTATCCTCAAAAAAATAATAATATGTCTTAAAAAGATATCTTAACTTCAAATGGCTATAACTTCATCATCCTAACTCCAAATCTTTTAAATTTTACACAAAAATTATAACCTAGACTCTAAATCTTATAATCCTCACTTTTAATTTTCAAATTTTCCTTCTAAAGTTGCCAAAATCCTTGTTATAGTCGAAGATAGCCTGTTGAATGTCCATTGGACATAGCCTTCGACCAACAAAGATAAAAATCTTTTTTTTTAGCCTTCATCCATCCATCCCTTACCTTCATTTATCTAAATAAGATTTCTAGAGGTTTAGATCTTCATCTTTGAACTCCAATCTTCTCCTTAATTTTTATATTAGATATCTATATCTTATATATTTTAAATACTATAATCAACATAGATAAACCTCAAAATAAATTTTCTTATATCAATTCTTTTTAAATAAACCTACTAACCACTTTAAAGCATATGAATATTTATAAATATATTATATAATTTAATTAATATTCACATAATATAAAAAATTATAATATGATAATGCAATACAAAATTGGTATAAAAATAAATATTATCTTTAAGGCTTCAATTTTTTTTTTTCTTTTTTTTCTTTTTTTTTTTCTTTGCTCTACTCAAGTTTGTCTTTATATGTCAAACGTGTAAGAAGAGCTACAACTTGAAAAAATTTCTTGATAAAGATTTCATAATAATTGGCAAATTTCAAAAAATATTCTATATCTTTGACTATTTTTGGGACCTTCTAATCCATAATAATCTGGACTACATACTTTTCTATCTTTGCATATAATCCTATATATCTAAGTTTTTGTTACACATAATAAATACGAAATTCGTATTTTTTTTATATTTTTAGAAAAAAATAGAATGTTGTCTAAATAATAAAAAAATAAAATTATTAAGAAATATATAGAAGATATTATTCATGAGATGTTAAAAAGTAGATAATGCATTTGTAAGTCTAAAAGCCATGAAATTATATTCAAAATGTATATACCTAATTTAAAAAGTATTCTTCTATTCATCTCTTTCTTTAATGTGAATTAGATTATATGCTCTTTATAGATCTATTTTTATATAGATCTTTGCTTAATTAAATTAGTTAAAAAATTTTGAAATTAAAGATAAGAAATATCTATTTTTGATGGTGATCTTATTAAGTCTTCGATTATCTATGCACATCTATAGAGATCCATTTTTTTTTCTTTACAAATAAGATTACAACTCCTGCTGGAGATTTTGAGTGGGGTATGAAGTTTTTAGCGAAATTCTTGTGAATTTATTCTTTTAGTGCAGCCAATTCATTTTATGATAAGTTGTAAATTGGTCCAAGTGATAGTTGAGCTCATTCTTGTAGATCAATTGAATAATCACAAGATCAATACTTTAAAGAATATTTGCATTCATCTTTTCAAAAAATTTTAAGAAATCTTGATACCAGGTAGGAATATTACTTAATATCTTTCCAACATCAAAAATAGATGAAGCATATATAGCAAAAGATGACTTTTCTTTTGCCTTATGCATAAAAATTCTTGCACCTATTAGTAAGAATTTGGATGCACTAGGCTTATCTTTTTTTACTTTACTATCAAAATTTTGAATTAAACTATAAGAAAAATTAAGGTTATGAAAAATCTAACCTATTTAAAGATTATATTTTTCTAATTACAATAATTTTAAAATAATTGGATTTGCCAAAGATCTTATTACATTAAATATTATTAGACTATTATGATTTTTAATTACTACATCGAAAAGAACAACCTTATGAGTAACATCTTTAAAAGACAACAAACGACCATCTATGACTTCTATGTATATGGATTTAGTTTTCTAGACTTAAGATATTTTTTGTTTTTTTGACAAAGTCTTTGTCTATAAAACAAGGTGAGGCTCGTGAATCTAATAATGCAAAGACTTTGTGATTTTTGGGTCCTAAATACACATCTATTATAAAATAAAGTGAGGGATTTGAAGAGAGAATAAGAACTTGACTAGGTGTTGTACATGATTTCAGCCACACAATTCTTACTGTAACTGGAGAAACTTGTTTTTTAACACATTTTCTTCTTTAGAAATCATACTTTTCATTTTGTGATTGAATTTCTTTTTTGGACAATGTTGAACAGTGTGCTTAGCTTCTCCACAATATAAGTACAAACTCTTTTAACAATGTCAAGTCTTTTCTTCCTCAATGGGAAATTCAAAATATACCATATCAATTTGCATTGATTTTGGCCTTGATAAATAAGTTTTTGAAAACTTTGAAACTCCAATCATTACTTGGTTTGTTCTTCTCCAACCAAGCCTTTATTTTTTATTCCTTTCAAATAATTGATTGTTACATATAATGGCTTGAATAATAAATTATTTCAAATATTCTACTTTTGATATTGTAAATAAAAAATCTTAAACATTATCCTCGAGCACATATCAAAATTGATTAATAAGTACTTTATCATTCCAATCTACATTATAAACAAGGTTTTGGAATTTAGGAGCATATATGGTGGCTAATTGTGATTTTTTTTGTAAAGATAAGAACTTCATCTTTGCTATATTTTTTTTTATCACTTTTTCTAAATATGGCTATAAATACTTCTAAGAATAAATTCAAATCATAAAAAAAATTGTGAATCCTTTTCTATCAAAGATATAAACCAAAAGAGAATACTTCTAGATAGAAGTGCATCTATGAACCCAACTTGAATAAATCCATTAGGATATTTGAAGAAATCTAACCTTAGATAGAGCTTGACTTATTGTAAAAATTTATGAAATTTTAATCTCGTTCCATTAAACTTCTAAGACATATTAATTCTTGTCCTTGTTATACTTCTAAAAGTAAAAAAATTGGATTTAGTTGTGAGATTAATTTACTTTCTTCTTGTAATTGTGCAGTTTTTTGACCTAGATTGTGAACTTCTTCTATAGGTATAGGATTAATATTTCTATAGTTAGTACTTGTAATGCATGAGATTTCTATCCTAAAAATATTAAAAAGTTCTTAAAAATCAAGAATAATTACAAATCTATTTTCACTTGTACCAAATATAGCATTGATGATGTTTCCTTTCCTTTCACATAACTTAAAAAATTTGGAAGTCAAATTAAAAGAGGATAATTCACAACTTCTAATATCAAATGAAAATTTCCACAAAGAAGGATAATCTGCTTTGTTTAAGGAAGATATCAATATTAGAAAACTAAACAATTTATTTAAAGTTGAATAATCCACAAACTTCAAGATATAACAAAATAAGTGGGATAATCTACTCACTCTTAAAACAAGTCAAGAACATTGAGTTAGCACTTTTGTCAACTTGTCAAGGACATAAAGCTTGAAAAAAAAAAAAAAAAAAAAAAACTCAATATACTCTTGTATCATTCAAAAGAACTAAAAAGTCACTGAAAGATGATGTAGTATTAAACTAAAATGGCTACTTCCAAACACAAGAAGACTAGAAAGTCTTGAAATAAGACTAAGGTTTCAAAAGATGTTGACAAGAATTAAGAAAGCTTCATTCTTATCTCTATATCTATTCTTAATTAAACGTTACATAGTATTATCCTACAAGATCTCCAAACCATGTTGACTTTGCAAGAAAAGAATTTTGACTTGCAAGGTAAGTTTTTTATATGTGCGCCACATAATTAGCTTGTTCCTCAAACTACCAACACATTGTCATATCACGTGATTTGCTATCTGGGAATACATTGGGTATGTAGCTGTAGAGAGTTTAGCTTAAACTTTAATATGTATCTTGTCTTAGCTTCCAAAACTCTAATGTCTAATAAAGGTGACTCTAAATATTTAAAGTTACTACCAAAAAAAATCAATCTCAAAAGCCACTATCAAAAGAAAATAAAGTTATATAAATTCTAATAATAATCCTTTTAAACAACTTCCTTTTAAAGTAGTAAATTAACACACTCTATAACCAACTAAAATCCAATAATATGGCTCTTATCATGTTGTTAAGTAAATTATACATTAAATACATAATTACATTATTTTCACATGATAGCCGAATCACAATATGACAACGTGATTAACATGTTGATCAAGTTTCTATCCTATTAATCAACTATAAATATATTTAAAATCAAGAATAGTATCTATGAAGCCTATAAAAAGCTTTTTTAGAAAATATCATGAAATAAATTTATTTTTATCTATTTCTATTTAATCATATAAGTAAATATGAAAATAAATATATATGTCCATAACAACAACCTCATATCTTTGATCACATTAAATATAGATGAATGTTCAAACTTACCATTATTGCCAAATGAACTAGGTGAACTTACATCTTTGACTACTTTAAGTATAAGTGATTGCATAAGCTTGACATCATTGCCAAAAGAATTAAATAGCATCACATCTTTGACTAACTCAAATATAAGTAGAAGTTAGAGGTTGATATCATTGTCAAATAAATTAGGCAACCTTATATCTTTAAGTACATTAAATATAAGTAAGTGCTTGAGTTTGACATCATTGCCAATTGAATTAGGCAACCTCTCATCTTTGACTTTCTTAAATATAAGTGGGTATTAGAAGTTGAGATTATTGCCAAAAGAATCGAGCAGCCTCACATTTTTTATTGTTATTGGTAAAAGAAGGAGTTGAGTATTATCATCAATAGCAATGATATATGATTATTTAAGAAAATATTTGTAAAATAAGTTTAAAATTAATAAATTGTACATTCATAAATTAATAAAAAATATAAAATTAAGTCTAGATAAAAATGTGTTTAAAAAATAATATCACAAAAATGATAATAATTTAAAAATATTAGATTTAAATTTAGAATTTAGGATTTGAAAGATGAGATTTATATTTTTTTTTTGGAAATAAATAGAATTTTTCAAATTATCATTTAAAGTATCTTTCTATTTTGGAGGTCTACAAATTTAATGGTGGACTTATAATGATGTATAAGTTTTTAAAATTTTAAATATAGAGCCAATTGGTATTTTATTTTATTTTTCATATTTAAAATTTTAAATTGATATTTTTTTTGAGTAATTCTTTTAATTTTAATGATATATCTAAAATCTTTAGCAAGTCAAATTTGTTTTATTCACACTCAATTCAAGCTTTTTTTTTTTGTATATTTTTATCTTAATTTGATTTTTAATTTTTGATTTTTAATTTTTGATTTTTGGCTATAGATACGAAAAATTGAATAAAAATCAAGATATATAATATCATAATAAAATAAATAAATAAAAACAAATAAAGTAATAAATAAAAAAATTAATAAAAGAATTTAACTCAAATATATAAACATGTATTTATATAAAGTAATTTAAAGTTGGAATTAATAAGAAAATTTTTATTAAGTAATTATCTTAGATAGATTGTATTTGAATCTTATATATACTTGTTTCATCTAATAGAAGACTTCATTTATAATTTAAAAAATCAATCGTTAAAAATTTATATTATCAGAAATTATGATAATCTATTTTTTTTATTTATCAATATGTATTTAATGAAAATTAAAAAATTAAAAAATCAAGCTAATAGATGTTAATTATATTTTAAAAGAAGAAAATTCATATACTTAATTGAATTATACATCATAGCTATTTACTTAGGATCATTTTTAAGGTATTTATCAATAATTTGTAGTGATTTAGTTGGTTTTTGGATGTAATTATATCCAAATTATTCAAAATAATATATTTTTTATATTCAAGAAAATGGCACTTTGATAAAAATATAAGATGTTAATAAAAATATTTGTAGACAATGTAAAGTTCATGTTGGAGAATTGAAGAGTTTATTGAAGGACAAGAATATGTTCAATAGAAATCAATGTATAAATCTTTGCAAGAAATTGGATTATTCCATAAAAGTATTTCAAGAACTAATTACTTATAATAATGATGGTTTAAAGTGTGGACTCATATTTAGTGAATTTTTTCTTATTGTGAGTAAAATCTTTGTGTTCGTAAAGAATTGTGCAAAATCAAATTGGTGTGTAGCAACAATTTATTAATTGAAGAATAAAAAGGACTTTAGAGATTTACATTAGAAATTAAAATATTTTTGTGATGTAGTAAGTAATATGCTTTTAAAAAAATTCAAAAAAAAAATAAAGATATGTTACAAATTAATTTTAATATTGTATCATTTAATGAAATAGAATGTGGCAATAAGAGTTTACACAAGAAATTGATTGATGCAAGTAAAAATGATAATTTTCAACACATAGGATTAACAAAATATTTATTGCAAAGATTTGAAGATGTGTATTGTATTGAAGGTAGATATTTGGATTATTTAGATCTTGCAATTGATATAAAAAATGTAAAAACTATGCAATCTAAAGGCAAAAGAAGTCTTGGAGAAATTTATGAATTTAAGTGGTGGAAACTTTCATGTGCTACTAAAAATATGGATATTAGCTACAATAATTTTTTTATCAAAAAAATGAGCATTTTAGTAGGTCTAAGCTATTCCAACCTTATCACATATTATTTTGCAGCAAAACTTATGGCTAGTATATATATATATATATATATATATATATATATATAATTGGAAATGAAATTGATACAAAAAAATCTTTGATGATATTTTGGAAGAAAAGAAATCAATGTCATATAATTTTATAATTAATATCATGTATGAAAATGCAAAAAGAATATGTTATTTGCATGATATGTAAATTTCATATTAAGATCTAAAGCTAGTTAATATTTTAATTAATATAATAGGGAAAAAAACATTATGCTATAGTGAAATCAATTGATTTTGGCACATCTAAAATCATTATTAGAATAAATTCAAGAGCAAGAAAAAATAATTTTATTTATAATAATCTAATATACATGGCACCAAAAGAATTAAAATGTGGCTCTAAATTAACAAAAATGTGTTTTTTTGAAGCATTTATTTTGTTTCATTTGCAATGATGTTTTCTTAGATTCTTACAAAGATAGATTCATTTTATAGTAATAAAATTTCTAAAGAAATATTAGAAAGAAAAGGAAAAGATTAAAGACCAAATTTTCCTTCAAATTGTGATAAATTGACAAGACTTATGCAAGAATATTGAAATTTGAATTCTTCACAATGCCTAAGTTTTGCAAGCATTTGTGAAATACTCATCATACTAAAAAAGAAGATTTTGGTGGATGAAATTTTAACCAACTTTGATACATCAATAAATAACATTAATAAAGACACATATCTAAAAAAGACATATAACTAATTATCATTAATAAAGCTTTAATAGATAATCATACTACTTATATTTTGATTTAAATTGATCAATTTAGTTTTGTAATAATGGTTAAATATTAGAATTTAAAATTATGTCACAAAAATAAATTAGAATAGAACCTTTTTACTTTATGATATTATGTAATATTGTAATTTGATTTTTTAATGTAGGTTGATATTTTCAAAGAGAAAATATTTCATAGAAAGAATTACCTACTTTGAACAAGTCAATTATGCTTTAAAAAAGTAAAAAAAATATGGCTTGTTGATATGGGTAGAATAGACAAGACTACAATTTCAAAAGCCATATTTGGAGATATAAAATACTTGTATGATGGTGCATATTTTGTTAAAAAATTTCAAAATAGTGGTGATACATAAAAAAAGTGATTTGAATGGAAATAAAGATAATAGTGACTATAAGATTTGGAATGCATTATAAATAAGCCTAGATAATTTGGAAGATGGAAAAAAATATGTTCTTATATATATGTCGTTTTTCTTTTTGTAATAATGTATATTCATAAGGTATGTCAAGAAAGAACATTACATATGTAGGCAAAAGATAAAAAAAAAATCTAAAATATAATATATATCTTATATTAGATATTTTGATTCTTAAATACTCAGTAAAAATAGAAAAAAATAAATTCAAATAAATGCATAATCAACTACAAGATATGGATCAAAAAATTGTCAAAGTTTATAGAGAATATAAATTTTACAAATATGGAATTCAAATACACAATTAAGTCATAAATTCTTAAAAGAGGTATTTTCTAAGTTTTTGATTTAAATTTCATATATAGAATTAATAATAAAATAAAATATAAATTAAAATTATAATGCTCATTTTTAATAAAATATGATTATTATAATTATTTTTATGTATTTTTATGTAAGATTTTCAAAAAATATTACATCAATGTATATTACACTTTAAATGTAATAACTCTTAACTTTTATTGATAAAGAAAGAAGGAGTTAATGAATTATTAAACACTTTTTATGACATTGGTAAAACATTGTCATAAGTTAAAATATCTTTCATTGGATTTTTTTACTTTTTAAAAATTATAAAAAATATTATTAGATAAAATATTACAAATCCTTAATTAAAAAGATATTTAGATAACATGTAGAAGTTTGAATATATTGTAATTAAAAAATTATTTCTTTATACAAATCCTTTTAGTTTTATATTTTTTAATCCTATATTATTAGAATTTAATCTACATGGATGCTTATACTTAATATTATTACTAAATAAATTAGACAACCTTAGATCTTTGACTACACTTGATGTACATTAATGCTTAAGCTTGATGTTATTGCCAAATGAATTGGGCAACTTTACATCTTTGACTATACTTAGTTTAAATGGATATTTAAGATTGACAACTTTACCAAATGGATTAGGAAATCTTACATCCTTAAATATAATTTATTTATATTGGTGCTCGTGCTCGGCATGATTGCCTTATAGATTGTGCAACCTTACATCTTTGACTACACTTCATTTATATGAGTGTTCAAGCTTAACACTATTGCCAAATAGATTGGGCAACCTTATATTGTTGATTATAATTGATTTATATAAATATTTAAGCTTAATATCAATATCAAATAGACTAAGTAACTTTATATCTTTGACTACACTTAATTTGAATGGATGCTTTAACTTGATATTATTATCAAAGGGATTTAAAAACTTTATATCTTTGATTATATTTGATCTTTGTGGATGCTAAAATTTGATATCTTTGCCAAATAGATTAAGTAATCTTATATCTTTGACTTCACTTTATTTATATTGGTGCCAAGCTTAACAACATTACCAAATGGACTAGGTAATCTTATATCTTTGACTTTACTTGATCTACATTGGTGCTCAAGCTTGAAATTATTGCCAAATAAATTGAAGAATCTTATATCTTTAATTATACTTGATCTATATGGATATTCAAAATTGACATTGTTGTCAAATGGATGGAACAATCTTATATCTTTGACTACACTTCTTCTACATAGGTGCTCAAACTTGATATCATTGCCTAATAGATTGGGCAACCTTACATCTTTAAGTACTCTTAATTTACTTAGTGTTAAAGTTAAAAGAAGTTGTGACTATCTAATATTCTTAAATGCTAAATATACATAAATGCTTAAGCTTGATATTATTGCCTAATAAATTATACAAACTCACATCTTTGACTACATTTTATTTACATAAATGTTCAAAATTTAAATCTTTATCAAATATATAAAATAATCTTACATCTTTGATTATACTTGATTTATGTGGATGTTCAAATATGATATTGTTGCCAAATAGATTAGACAATCTTATAACTTTGACTACACCTAATCCAATTAAATGCTTAAGTTTGATATTTTTACTAAATATATTAAGTAATTTTTATGTTTGACTTTACTTAATTTATAATGGTGCACAAACTTGACATCATTACTAAATGGATTAGGCAATCTTTTATCTTTAACTATATTTAATCGACTTGAATGTATAAACTTAAAATTATTTTCAAATAAATTAGATAATTATAGAATAGATATTAGTTTGTTTTTATAAGATATTGGTAAAATAGACTAATAGTCCATAGAATAGTCAATTCAAGAGGACAGATGGTTAACTTAGTTATTAAAAGTGCTTAATTACAAGATTACGATTAGAATCTAGGAATAGAGAGTAAGTATATAGGAGTTGTAGAAGTTAGTCTGAGTGCCAGACTCTGATAGTCATGAGCTAAGATAAGCTTGGTGCAATCTCTTGTTTCTTATTTTTATTTTTGGTTTTAGGTTTTGATCACTATGAAGTGAATCTGTGGAATAAATCAGAGTTTGATTTATGAGTTATTGAGTATGTAATTGGAGTATTGTGTGGTTGAATTATTATGAGAAGATATTGGGAGTTTGTTATCAAATTCTGTGGGAGATTGTTAATGGATGGAAGATTATGATTATTGGTTATTAAGAGCTGTGTGTTTTGAAGGAAGAAGTCTGTGATTATAGAAATTATATGAAGACAGATTGTTTGGAGTGGAAGTCTGTTATTTCTCGTATAGGATGGAATTTATGTATTTGGAGCAATCTTTTTAGACAGTGCGAGAAATGCGCTTTATTGTTATTAGTGATTGCAGAGTACTATTAGAAAGTCGAAAGCATTGTAGTATTCTATGGTGTTTTTAGTGATTCAGAATATGGTTAATTGTGTGACCCTAACAAGTAGAACTCATGTACTTAGTCTTTCCCTACGTTTTAATCTCTTTATACAAGTTTATTCTGAAAGAAATTTGTAGAATAAGTAAAATGACAATTACAATAATCTTATAATTTTTCCTACAAATTACTTATATGGATTTTTATAAAAAATCCGGCCTTATCTAAACTTACAAATTTTTTCAACTGACTAAATATGTATTAAAATTATTACCAAATGGATAAAGTAAACTTAGATTGTTAAATTAAAATTTATGCTCTGATCAATATATTGCTTTATTTTTTTTATATTTTCTCTTTTTTGTATATGATTTAACAAAATTAAAGTTTAGATTTTTTTGCATCTACATACTATCATTATTTGAAAGATTTTATTTAATTAAAAATCAAATAAAGTAATTAAGTAGTACTATGTTATGTAAAAATTAGTCTAAAAATGTAATAAACATTTGATTGTAGAAAGATTTGATCTTACTTTGAAATTATATTGATAATCCAAAACAATATATAAGATTTTTAAAATATATATTTTTAGAAAACTTGAATAATTTAAGTAAGGTTTCAATTATCCTAAAAATACCTATTTAATCTTAGAAATTGTTTAGATATATCTTTTATATTTTAATTAATTCCAAATAAATTTTAAATAATTCTTAACAACTACAATCAAATCCTAAAAAATCCTAACTAATACAAAGTCACATTAAAAAAAAACCCTAAAAAATATTTAAAAAATCTTAAAGAAATTCTAAAGAATTATTTAATAAATCTTAAAAAAATTAAAAATCTTTAAAAAAATCCTTAAAAAATCCTAACTGGACTTTAATCAAACTTATAGCATATTTAAAATTCTAGTATTTATAAAATTTAAAATTATTCTTGATTTAGGTTTAAAAATATATTATATTTCTATACTTGTTGAAGATTATTTTAAATGCAGGTAAGATTTAATAAGGATTTATAAAATTTATGCATAAATAAAATTAAGTTGAAAAATAAATGAATATTTTTACCTAAAGGTATAATCATGCTTATGTGCATGCATCTTTTTTATTGATAGCTAACATACATAGTATTTATTATTTATTATTTATTTAATTTCAAATTTATAAATTAAATAGAATTAAGAATTGATAATATTTTTTGAATTTAATAAAAATAACTTATATTTATATTTATGAAAAGTCTTACAAATTTAAAATTGATAGATAAATTATATTTCATGAATTTTTTTTTCAAATCATTAGTATTTAATATTGGTATATTTAGAAGCCAATCAATCATAGCCTTGGAGGAAAGATTTTAAGAAAAATAATCAAAAAATATGCTAGAAATTACAATAAATGTAAAATACCAACTTAGACCAAATATTTATATCTAATATAGAATTTATTATCTATATTATATAATAAATGTGGTTTCTTTTTATATGGAGATTTGTAATAAATATACATATAAATCTTCAAGCTTGAACTAATTTATTGGATGATAAGGAATATAAAGTTATTTTTAGCT
Source organism: Physcomitrium patens (assembly GCF_059467195.1). Taxonomy (NCBI): domain Eukaryota; kingdom Viridiplantae; phylum Streptophyta; class Bryopsida; order Funariales; family Funariaceae; genus Physcomitrium; species Physcomitrium patens. The sequence goes on along the minus strand of NC_143431.1, from coordinate 9,676,637 downwards.
TTAGATTTATTAAAACAAGTAGTAATTGAAGAACCAATGTGTGAGCATAATTAAAAGTTCTAATGGTTAGTTATAATTTTTTTATACTTTTAACATATTTTTATTAATTTTAATACTAATATAAGTAATTAATAGATCCAAATTAGTTTTTTAGCTAATTATGACCTTGATCATATCTTTAGGTTGTTAATTAGATGAATACTTCTAATTAGTAGATTGATTGACTAATTTAAAGTTCAAAAGAAAAAAATAGTAAATTTAGAAGGAATGTGATTTCTTTTTCTTGAATTACTTTAATTCTTTTTCTTGAATTACCTTAAATCTTTTTCTTAGTAATAAAACTACGATTTTAGTAGAATTTTTCTTCTAATTCTGAGGAATTATTTCTTAAATTAATCCACAATCTTAATTTTCAATCCAAAAGATAATTTCTAATTTGACTATGGTTAGAAAGTCCCTTAAACCTAATTTCTCTATCTTTTTAATTAATTTTGAAGATTTTTAAGCTTAAATTTTATTTGATAATTTAATTAGATTAAAAATATAAAGTTTAATTGTTAAATTAATGATGATCTTAAAAAGATGGAGACAAGCTAAATTTTTGGTAGAGTTTCCTCTCATAGTGATTTTAATCACTACTTGAAGTTGATAAAAAAAAAAAAAAAATGGAAAAAATAACAAATTCAAGGCCAATTTATAATTAGGATTTTGGATTTGCCAAGAGTTCATGCTTAAGGGAGTTTAAATTGAAGAATGGTGATTATGAAGGCTTTGATGGCAAGAACCCTTGTTGATTTCCAAGTAAGCTAATTAGAATTAAAATTGTAGTTGAAATTTACAACTAAATTAGTAAATTAATTAATTCTTATGATTTAGAACTCAGATTTGGCCTTGTGAATAGTTGATCTTAGGATAAAAATATGTTTTAGAGACATTGGTGGTGTTGGTTTAACCAAAAAGGTGTTAATTTTTGAGTTCTAGGAATTTCCAACCTTAAAATCGGGTTTGGACTGAGAGTTATTGAGGATCCTTGATCTTGGTTAGGAATTTTTCGATTTTGATGGTGGAGATGTGTCCGCCACTTTGAGGTCTCCTCCCACCTGATTAAGAGGGCTTAGGTGACTAAAATCTCTCTCTCTCCATCTTCTTGTGGCGAAGCCATGGCAAAATATTCCCCCATCTTGTGAAACCAAATCTTCTTCTTTAAACTTGTATGGCCTTAGTTTTAACTCGCTCAGTCTATCTCTTTTTATTTTCTTTTTGTAAAACTTTTTAAGCAAATTTTACTCACCCTTAGCTTTGTAACTGCATAAGACACACTTAATTTGAAGTTGTGACGAATTTTTGGCGAGTTTTCAAGGTGGCAAGGATCTACTGCCTTAGCAATGTAGGAGTGTCAGCTTCAAAAATCTATAACTTGGTGACCTCTGACTCAAATTTGATGTAGATTGTTGAAATGAATGCACTCTAAAGTTTAGTTTACTATAAAGTTTAAAGTCTAATTTATGATCTATATCAAAATTTTAATGAATTTATAAATACGAAGGGATCTGCTACCTCAGTAGTGTTAAACAACCAACTTTGAAAAATTATATCTTAATACTTACTTATATTTTTTTTTTGCTAAAACTTGTTGAAAAAAGAATTCTACTAAGTGTGGTTTTAGAAAAAATTATAATTGTCAATTTTAAACTATCAAGTGATTTTTAGTGAATTTTTAAGTAGAATGGAATCTGTTGCCAAGGCAGCTCAAGTTGCCTTGCTTTGAAAACTTACATCTCAAATATCAAACCTTGGCTCACTATGAAATTTTGTAGATAGAAGCAACTCTACGCCAACCTCAACCGCAAAAAAATTTAAGTGCATAGGAGCTGTGTAGAATTGTTAGCAATTTTTTGAATGACAAGGGATTTGCTATCCTCAACTTGACAAACTCTAAGTAAGTTTTTTCTTCCCTAATTATCCCCTAATTACATCTCTTAGCACCTAAATTGCTATATTATCACTCTATAGAATAGATATTAATTTATTTTTGAAAGATATTGATAAAATATATTCATAGTCCATATAATAGGAAATTCAAAAGGATGGATGAGTGATTTAGTTATTAAAAGCGGTTAATTACAGAATTACGGTTAGAATCTAAAGAATCAGGGGAAAGTATATAGGAGTTGTAGAAGTTAATTAAGGTGCCTTCGCTATGATAGTGTGAGCCGGGGTAAGCTTGGTGCTACCTCTTTTCTTTTGTTTGTTATTTTCTTTGAATAAGAGGATTGAGAGTTTCTGAATATTGTGAAGTGAATTATGGAATGGAAATGTGATTGGTATTATTTGAGAAGAAGAAAAATTGAATGCTGAAATTTGATTGTAGTTCAGCAGAGAGAATGAGTCTGTGTTTGTGTGAAACACTGTAATGTGAATGGCAGTTCTGTGTGAAGAATTCCAGTGATTGGAACGAGGGTAATTGTGTGCTAAAAGCTGTGAGGGCGCAGTATTACAGTTGGAGATTATGAGGGTGAATATATTGGTGGAAATAGCAGTTATTGGTATGACTGGATTGCTGTAAAGAAGAGACCGATAAGGTGAAGGATGAGATTATAGTTTCCTTGTGTGTTCAGATATTGGAAATAGAGACGATACATTTAGGAGGTAATTGATTGTGTGACCCTAACGTGAATGCTTAAGCAACTAGTCATTCTCCATATTCGAATCCTCCTATATGGGTTTATGCTGGGAGGTTTCTTCTGGAATAAGTAAAATGACCAATCACATTTTGACGCCACTACCGGGGAGTGATAATAGCTTTGAGTGTTAGAAATTAATTACCAAACGTGTGTAAAATTTTCAATGGAAGACGATTTCAGTAGTGTTTGAAGCAAGATTATGGTTAATAAGAACGAGAGCATTGCATCGAGGAAAATAAATCAGTTGAGAGAAAGACAGGAAAGAGCACAAGGAAGGAACTTGCTTAGAGAGGAGCAAGAACGTAATCTTAAAAGGAAGCATCGAGAGAATTGGATTAAACCATGGTTGCAAGGTTGTCGACGCATCCGAACATATCAAGAACTGGACAGACTGTTAATTTTGCAGTCGTATGTACCATTAAAAAAATTGCCAAGAACACTCGCGGGAAATTTTGTTAACATTCCAGTGGAAATCTTGAGGCCATTAACTGAAAGAGAAAGAAGTGTAGAAGATTTTGGTACTCCATTGGGTATTTTTTCAGTAGGAGGTACGGCTGAAACGAGCAATAGTGGCTCTTCAGATTGGCACAAATTGGTCGCCAATAAAGATAACTATATTGTATTTCAAAATCCAACATTTTCAACTGCAATTCAACCAATAAAAGTAATTGCAAAAAATAACAGTAAATCGAGGAGCACTTAGAGCTCGAAAATTAGAATAAGAGAAAACAGAGATTATTTTAAAATGGAGTTTAGCGTAACAAGAAATTCAATGGAGTCAGGAAGACAAGCAATTCTGATTGCAGTTCAAATGGGTGCAGTGGGCGATCATACGACTAGTGTCGTGCCACTACCTACTTTTCAGGGATTTTCAAGTGCGGATCGCAACCAACATTTGTCTCAGTTTCTTATACCATGTATAGCTAATAATGGCAGAACAGAAGATATTTGGTTGCGATGGATGCCAGCAACCTTAAAAGACACGGTGTTTGAATGATACAACTGCCAACCAGTGGGTCAATTTCTGAATTGAGAAGCATTAAAGAATACATTTTTATCTCATTTTCGGCCAATTGGTTTTGAGGACCGCCTTCGAGAGAGGTTAATGAACAGCAAAATGATCTTAAGAGAGGCGGTGGAATCGTACTATGGCCGAGTGGCTGATATACTCAATAAGTGGCCAAATCATTAAATGCCACAGGCATTTATCTTATCCATATTAATCAATGGTTTGCACCCACCAGAGCTAAAATTTTTTATAAAAGAAGCTCAACCTGTTACGGTGGCTGCATGTCATGGCCATAATCATGTAAGCTAATAATTACATATAGAAATAGGTAGAAGTAAGTAAAAGTAGATAAAAGTAAGTTAATTCTATAATATTTAATATAGAAGCTTCCTAAAAACTTCCTTGACGCTGCTTTGACTTCATAGGTGTCTTTAATTGACTTTTTGGATTAGAAACGTGGTCAACAAGTTGGCCATGTGCCACACATGTTGTTAGCTTGAAGATCAAGCTAACTATGTGGCCCACACGTAGAAAAACTTGCCTTGTAAGTCAAGGCATGTGTCCTACAAAGTCAACACATATTGGAGGTCCTATAGAACGTTGCCACGTAGCCCCTTGTTAGATAGTATATATAGAGACAAGAGTGAAGGCTTCTTCACTCTTGTCAACTCCTTTCTTGCTCCTAGTCCAGGTTCAAGAGTCTTTAGTTTCTTGTCTTGTGGCAATAGCCATTCCAGTTTCCTTTTAAAATACATACTTGTTTATATTTTGACTTATTATATCTAGATAGCCTTTTGGTGTATATTTTCCCTCATCGAGTCTTTGTCCTTGATAGATTGACAAGAGTACACTTACAATATTAGAGCTTTGTTCTTCTTGAGTAAGAGTGGATTACCCCTTTCTCTTGACAAGACATAAGCGTATTAGAAGTTTACGGATTACCCACTTCTAAACTGATATTGTTCTTAGTATCTTCTTTGTTATCAAGTCTTTCTTTTCTTTTGTCTTGAGTAATATCAAACAAATTTTTCTTCTTAGTGTCATTATGGCAGAGCTTTTTGAAATGAAGAGTGCAATGGCACAAATGTAAGAGCAAATGAGGGAGTTAATGCTTGCCATGCATCAACTCAATTCACCAACACAGGAAAGAACAAGAATAGCAGAAAGTGGGGATATAGAGATGATCGGAGCTGCTTCAACATCTACAACAAATCACGTTCCTTTCCCAATTGTACAACATCCTGTAAGCACTAGAGAACCAAGAATTGTCTTACCCAAGAAATTTGATGGTACGAGATCAAAGTTTCAAGGGTTCATCAATCAAGTATAATTGGCAATTGAACTTCAACCGCAAAGCTATCCAACTCCAGGATCACAAGTCAAGTTTATTGGCACTCTACTTTCTGGTTCTGCATTATCGTCGTTTTCATCTTTTTTTGAACAACGAAATCCAATATTGGACAATTTGAAAGCTTTTTTGGCGGAGTTTCAATCTATGTATGGTGAACACGATGCAACTCGTGTTACAACAAATAAGATCCGAATTCTGCGACAAGAAAATCGCTCTGTAACAGTGTATGCTTCACAATTTCGACAACTTGCAATTGACATCAAGATGGATGATGCTGCACTCATCACTCAATTTTTTTATGGATTGCAATATGAAGTAAAGAAATTGATGCTCAACTTACCTGATCCTCAAACTTTGAGTCAAGCAATCAATTTTGCGGTAAAATGTGATAATCGACTTTTCCAATTTCGATCCGAAAATCATTCACGGGAACCTCAACGTTATTACTCAATGGCACTATCAACATCTTTGTCAAACGTACATTCGGAAGTAGAAGACATGCAAATTGACGCGGTACGTTTTAAACCTCTAACTGAGCAAGAAAAGATTCGTCGTCGTCAAGAAGGATTATGTTTATATTACGGAGAACCTAAGCACACTGCTCAACATTGTCCAAAGAAACGATGCAACTATAAAATGAGGGGTACGGCATTCAAAGAAGACAACATGTCGGAAAACGGATTCGTCCAGCTACAATAGGGATCGTGCAGCTGGAACCTTGTACAATTCCTAATGAAGGTCCTATCCTCTCCTCAGAACCCTCTCCTTGTTTTATAATAGACTTATATTTAGGACCTAAGAATTACAAAGCCTCTGCTTTATTAGATTCGGGAGCCTCAGCATGTTTTTTAGATGAACAATTTGTTAAAAGTCGTAAAATACCTTTTATACAGAAACCTAAACCAGTACATGTAGAAGTCATAGATGGTCGTCCCTTGTCTTCTGGAGATGTCACTCATAAAACTCATCCTATAAAAGTAACAATAGACGGTCATGATAGCTACATAGCTTTTAACATAATTAAATCCCCGTCCAATCCAGTTATTTTAGGTTTATCCTGGCTAAAAAAATATAACCCTCGAATAGATTAGAATTCGCGTAAACTTGACTTTTTCCAGAGCGTTATTAATAGTTCTACCAACCAAGTAAAAAATTATAAGTCTAGTATAGTAAAACCCGTACTGATAGGTACAAAAGCATTTATACACGCAGTAAAAGAAGGATCAACTTTTGCTATTTATGCTGCACCTATTTCTGAAAACGTAAAGACTTCAAGTAGCATTCCAAGTCAATATCAGGAGTATCAAGACGTTTTTGAGAAAAAGAATGCAGATATTCTTCATGAGCATCGCCCATATGATTGTTCAATCGACCTCAAGGAAGGAACTCAACCACCATTTGGACCAATTTACAGTTTATCGCAAGATGAGTTGGCTGAACTCAAGACATATATTGACGAGAATTTAGCGAAGAATTTCATACGCCATTCAAAATCTCCAGCAGGAGCTCCAATTCTATTCGTAAAGAAAAAAGATGGATCTTTACGAATGTGTATTGATTATCAAGGACTCAACAAGATCACAATCAAGAACAGGTATCCATTACCTTTGATATCAGGACTCCTTGACCAGTTAAATCAAGCTAAGATCTATACAAAAATAGATCTAAGAGGAGCATATAATCTAGTACGGATCAAAGAAGGAGATGAATGGAAGACTGCGTTTCGAACCAGGTACGGGCATTTTGAATATAATGTCATGCCTTTTGGACTCACGAATGCACCAGCTGCTTTTCAACATCTCATGAATGATGTATTTCGTGAATTCTTAGACAATTTTGTCGTCTGCTACCTAGACGATATCCTGATTTATTCTAAGAATGTTGAAGAACATGAAATACATGTTCGTCAAGTATTACAAAAACTCAGAGATGCAGGATTGTACGCCAAGATGGAAAAGTGTGTATTTCACACTACTCAAGTTGACTTTTTAGGATACATCATTTCAAATGATGGTCTCACGATGGATTCTAAGAAAGTCCAAACAATCATGGATTGGAAGATTCCAAGGACAGTAAGAGATGTCCAATGTTTCTTGGGATTTGCCAATTACTATCGGATCTTCATCAAAGATTTCTCACGAGTTGCAGCTCCACTTACACGCTTGACTAGTAAAGATAAATTTCAATGGAATCAAGAAGCGGAAGCAGCATTTGAAGCCTTGAAGACATCGTTTGTCTCTGCACCAGTCTTATATCGTGTTGACTTTTCCAAGGTATTTTTTATGGAAACAGACGCATCGGATTTTGCCTTGGGTGCAGTTTTATCACAAATGGGAACAGATGACAAACTTCATCCGATAGCTTTTCATTCAAGAAAATTCTCAGCAGCCGAGGTTAATTATGAGATCCACGATAAAGAACTTCTTGCAATCGTGGATTCCTTTCAAGAATGGCGTCATTATTTAGAAGGTGCTTCTAGTCCAGTCACTGTGTATACAGATCACAAGAACCTCGAGTATTTCATGTCAGCACGCGTGTTGAATCGTCGTCAAGCTCGTTGGAGTATGTCTTTGTCAAGATTCGACTTCATTATCACTTATCGGCCAGGAAAACAACAAGGTTTGTCCAATGCCCTGTCTAGACGTTCTTATTTTACACCAAAAGAAGGAGATGCAGCTTTTGAGCAACAAAGAACGGTCCTCTTGAAACCGGAGCAATTTCATCTCCGAACAGTGAAATCAACATTGACTGTTGATTCAACTTTTCTCAAGCAAATCCAGTCCAGTATGTCCTCAGACCCTCTTGTTCATGATATCGAGAATAATTCTTCCAAGTCTCATGATTCTTCTAAGTTCGAGTTCAAGAATAATCTATTATATTTTGAAGGACGCCTATATGTTCCAGAAGGAAAAGCACGTTTGCGTGTTCTTCAAGCACGTCATGACTTTCCAGCAGCAGGGCACTTTGGATACAATAAGACTCTGGAACTCATATCAAGAGATTTTTGGTGGCCACAAATGTGGAAGTCAGTCAAAGACTTTGTACAATCATGTGATATTTGTTCAAGATCAAAAATTCCTCGACATCGACCTTACGGACTTCTTCAGCCATTACCTATACCAGAACAACCATGGTCTTCTGTTTCTATGGATTTCATCACAGATCTTCCAAACTTAAGATCTTATGATTCTATATTTGTGATAGTAGATCGTTTCACCAAGATGGCACATTTTATGCCATGTACAAAATCTATCACAGGTGAAGAAGCAACTAAGCTTTTCATTGATAATATCTATCGCTATCATGGATTACCTAAAGATATCATATCGGATCGGGGAACTCAATTTGTGTCGAGATTCTGGAGGACTCTTTTCAAGATTTTAAAAGTGGACATAAAGCTATCTTCAGCTTTCCATCCTCAAACTGATGGACAAACAGAGCGCGTAAACCAAGTCTTGGAACAGTATTTAAGGTGTACCATCAACTACCAACAAGATGATTGGAGAAACCTTCTGCCATTGGCAGAGTTTGCTTATAATAATACGGTACATTCTTCCACGCAACAAACACCTTTCTTTGCCAATTATGGCTATCATCCACGACTTGATACTTTTGATTTTTCAAAAGTTGATAATCCTGCAGCAGAAGATATGGCAAATCGGTTGTCAGAGTTACATGCAATAATGAAGGCGCAGTTGAAGAAAGCTCAAGAACGACAAAAGATAAATGCAGATGTATATCGTAAAGAGCAACCACAACTCAACGTGGGTGATAAGGTATGGCTACTTCGTCGCAATATCAAGACCACTCGACCTTGTGACAAATTGGACTATCGTAGGCTTGGCCCCTTTTCTGTTTCTGAACAGATCAACCCAGTTGCATATCGGTTACATCTACCGGAGTCAATGAAGATCCATCCTGTATTCCACGTGTCTCTTCTTGAACCATATAAGACAGTGGATATACAAGGAAGAAGACAAATGCCACCGCCTCCTATAGAAGTAGATAATAATGAAGAATTTGAGGTAGAAGAGATATTAGACTCAAGGCGGCGCCGAAATAAGCTGGAATATCTTGTTCATTGGTGCGGATATGATATTAGTGAGCGCACATGGGAGCCATCCAGGAATCTAGCAAATGCATCAGCTAAAGTCAAAGTTTTTCATCAACGACATCCATCAAAACCAAGATGAAAATCTCTCTTATAAAAGAGACAAGATTGAGGCAAGATAACATTCAATTTCCTATCCTTGTTTGTAACTTCTTTGCATTTTGTGACGCTAATTAGATGGAGAGCCAATAACCACTGGATTCAACTCAAGAACCTTCGTTTGCTGACTTACCGAATGAGACATTGCGATTGTCACAACCTTCAAGACGACGCAACCGAGATGAAGACCCTCAAGAACGACATGTTCTTCCTCGAATAGATGGTGAGATACAACGCGTTTGGTATCACGACCTTGGAAGAGATTCTCGATGTTTGGTGATATTATTGGAGATAGGAACGACTCCTGATGGTGTTTCAAATGTATTATTTGAAGGAAGTTATGAAGGCCTCAACAGTGATCAAATAACAGGGTGGTCTTCTCGCCCTGGAATGGGACACTATCGATGGCTAAGAGGACCCATCAACTATCCTCGAAGAGAACAAAGATCAGAGTATGTAGCAAATACAATTCGCCGCATATTAGATTTTCTCAATATATAATCACTGCTCCTCGTGGAACTCGTCCCTAGAAGGGGGGGTAATGTCACGGACATACATATAATTACCTATATGAATAGATAAAAGTATGTAAAAGTAGATAAAAGTATGTTAATTGTGTAATATCTTCTAGAGAAGCTTCTTAGAAGCTTCATAGATGCTGCTTTGACTTTATAGGAGTCTATAGTTGACTTTTAGGTTAGAAACTTGGTCAACAAGTTAGCCATGTGCCACACATGTTGGAAGCTTAAAGAACAAGCTAACTACGTGGTCCATCCATAGAAAACTTGCCTTGCAAGCAAAGGCATGTGGCCTAGAAAGTCAACATATATTGGAGGTCTTATAGAACATCGCCACATGGCTTCTAGTTAGATAGTATATATAGAGGCAAGAGTGAAGCCCTCTTCACTCTTGTCAACTCCTTTCTTGCTTCTAGTCTAGTTTCAAGGGTCTCTAGTTTTCTTGTATTTTGGCAATAGCCATTCCAGTTTCTTTCTTAATATACATATTTCTATTTTGTCCTATTTCTTTTTGAGAAAAGTCTCAATTACTCTTTAGCTTTCATCGAGTTCTTGTCCTTGACAGTATTTCATGTCAGCACGCATATTGAATCGTCGTCAAGCTTGTTGGAGTATGTCTTTGTCAAGATTCAAGTTCATTATCACTTATCGGCCAGGAAAACAACAAGGTTTGTTCGATGCCCTATCTAGACATTCTTATTTTACACCAAAAGAAGGAGATGCAGCTTTTGAGCAACAAAGAACGGTCCTCTTGAAACCGGAGCAATTTCATCTCCGAACAGTGAAATCAACATTGACTGTTGATTCAACTTTTCTCAAGCAAATCCAGTCCAGTATGTCCTCAGACCCTCTTGTTCATGATATCGAGAATAATTCTTCCAAGTCTCATGATTCTTCTAAGTTCGAGTTCAAGAATAATCTATTATATTTTGAAGGACGCCTATATGTTCCAGAAGGAAAAGCACGTTTGCGTGTTCTTCAAGCACGTCATGACTTTCCAGCAGCAGGGCACTTTGGATACAATAAGACTCTGGAACTCATATCAAGAGATTTTTGGTGGCCACAAATGTGGAAGTCAGTCAAAGACTTTGTACAATCATGTGATATTTGTTCAAGATCAAAAATTCCTCGACATCGACCTTACGGACTTCTTCAGCCATTACCTATACCAGAACAACCATGGTCTTCTGTTTCTATGGATTTCATCACAGATCTTCCAAACTTAAGATCTTATGATTCTATATTTGTGATAGTAGATCGTTTCACCAAGATGGCACATTTTATGCCATGTACAAAATCTATCACAGGTGAAGAAGCAACTAAGCTTTTCATTGATAATATCTATCGCTATCATGGATTACCTAAAGATATCATATCGGATCGGGGAACTCAATTTGTGTCGAGATTCTGGAGGACTCTTTTCAAGATTTTAAAAGTGGACATAAAGCTATCTTCAGCTTTCCATCCTCAAACTGATGGACAAACAGAGCGCGTAAACCAAGTCTTGGAACAGTATTTAAGGTGTACCATCAACTACCAACAAGATGATTGGAGAAACCTTCTGCCATTGGCAGAGTTTGCTTATAATAATACGGTACATTCCTCCACGCAACAAACACCTTTCTTTGCCAATTATGGCTATCATCCACGACTTGATACTTTTGATTTTTCAAAAGTTGATAATCCTGCAGCAGAAGATATGGCAAATCGGTTGTCAGAGTTACATGCAATAATGAAGGCGCAGTTGAAGAAAGCTCAAGAACGACAAAAGATAAATGCAGATGTATATCGTAAAGAGCAACCACAACTCAACGTGGGTGATAAGGTATGGCTACTTCGTCGCAATATCAAGACCACTCGACCTTGTGACAAATTGGACTATCGTAGGCTTGGCCCCTTTTCTGTTTCTGAACAGATCAACCCAGTTGCATATCGGTTACATCTACCGGAGTCAATGAAGATCCATCCTGTATTCCACGTGTCTCTTCTTGAACCATATAAGACAGTGGATATACAAGGAAGAAGACAAATGCCACCGCCTCCTATAGAAGTAGATAATAATGAAGAATTTGAGGTAGAAGAGATATTAGACTCAAGGCGGCGCCGAAATAAGCTGGAATATCTTGTTCATTGGTGCGGATATGATATTAGTGAGCGCACATGGGAGCCATCCAGGAATCTAGCAAATGCATCAGCTAAAGTCAAAGTTTTTCATCAACGACATCCATCAAAACCAAGATGAAAATCTCTCTTATAAAAGAGACAAGATTGAGGCAAGATAACATTCAATTTCCTATCCTTGTTTGTAACTTCTTTGCATTTTGTGACGCTAATTAGATGGAGAGCCAATAACCACTGGATTCAACTCAAGAACCTTCGTTTGCTGACTTACCGAATGAGACATTGCGATTGTCACAACCTTCAAGACGACGCAACCGAGATGAAGACCCTCAAGAACGACATGTTCTTCCTCGAATAGATGGTGAGATACAACGCGTTTGGTATCACGACCTTGGAAGAGATTCTCGATGTTTGGTGATATTATTGGAGATAGGAACGACTCCTGATGGTGTTTCAAATGTATTATTTGAAGGAAGTTATGAAGGCCTCAACAGTGATCAAATAACAGGGTGGTCTTCTCGCCCTGGAATGGGACACTATCGATGGCTAAGAGGACCCATCAACTATCCTCGAAGAGAACAAAGATCAGAGTATGTAGCAAATACAATTCGCCGCATATTAGATTTTCTCAATATATAATCACTGCTCCTCGTGGAACTCGTCCCTAGAAGGGGGGGTAATGTCACGGACATACATATAATTACCTATATGAATAGATAAAAGTATGTAAAAGTAGATAAAAGTATGTTAATTGTGTAATATCTTCTAGAGAAGCTTCTTAGAAGCTTCATAGACGCTGCTTTGACTTTATAGGAGTCTATAGTTGACTTTTAGGTTAGAAACTTGGTCAACAAGTTAGCCATGTGCCACACATGTTGGAAGCTTAAAGAACAAGCTAACTACGTGGTCCATCCATAGAAAACTTGCCTTGCAAGCAAAGGCATGTGGCCTAGAAAGTCAACATATATTGGAGGTCTTATAGAACATCGCCACATGGCTTCTAGTTAGATAGTATATATAGAGGCAAGAGTGAAGCCCTCTTCACTCTTGTCAACTCCTTTCTTGCTTCTAGTCTAGTTTCAAGGGTCTCTAGTTTTCTTGTATTTTGGCAATAGCCATTCCAGTTTCTTTCTTAATATACATATTTCTATTTTGTCCTATTTCTTTTTGAGAAAAGTCTCAATTACTCTTTAGCTTTCATCGAGTTCTTGTCCTTGACAGTATTTCATGTCAGCACGCATATTGAATCGTCGTCAAGCTTGTTGGAGTATGTCTTTGTCAAGATTCAAGTTCATTATCACTTATCGGCCAGGAAAACAACAAGGTTTGTTCGATGCCCTATCTAGACATTCTTATTTTACACCAAAAGAAGGAGATGCAGCTTTTGAGCAACAAAGAATGATCTTCTTGAAACTGGAGCAATTTCATCTCCGAGCAATGAAATCAACATTGACTGTTGATTCAACTTTTCTCAAGCAAATCCAGTCCAGTATGTCCTCAGACCCTCTTGTTCATGATATCGAGAATAATTCTTTCAAGTCTCATGATCCTTCTAAGTTCGAGTTCAAGAATAATCTATTATATTTTGAAGGACGCTTATATGTTCCAGAAGGAAAAGCACGTTTGCGTGTTCTTCAAGCACGTCATGACTTTCCAACAGCAGGGCACTTTGGATATAATAAGACTTTGGAACTCATATCAAGAGATTTTTGGTGGCGACAAATGTGGAAGTCAGTCAAAGACTTTGTACAATCATGTGATATTTGTTCAAGATCAAAAATTCCTCGTCATCGACCTTACGGACTTCTTCAGCCATTACCTATACCAGAACAACCATGGTCTTCTGTTTCTATGGATTTCATCACAGATCTTCCAAGCTCAAGATCTTATGATTCTATATTTGTGATAGTAGATCGTTTCACCAAGATGGCACATTTTGTGCCATGTTCAAAATCTATCACAGGTAAAGAAGCAGCTAAGCTTTTCATTGATAATATCTATCGCTATCATGGATTATCTAAAGATATCATATCGGATAGGGGAACTCAATTTGTGTCAAGATTCTGGAGGACCCTTTTCAAGATTTTAAAAGTGGACATAAAGCTATCTTCGGCTTTCCATCCTCAAACTGATGGACAAATAGAGCACGTAAACCAAGTCTTGGAGTAATATTTAAGGTGTACTATCAACTACCAACAAGATGATTGGACAACCCTTCTGCCAATGGCAGAGTTTGCTTATAATAATACGGTACATTCTTCCACGCAACAAACACCTTTCTTTACCAATTATGGCTATCATCCACGACTTGATACTTTTGATTTTTCAAAAGTTGATAATCCCGCAGCAGAAGATATGGCAAATCGGTTGTCAGAGTTACATGCAATAATGAAGGCGCAGTTGAAGAAAGCTCAAGAACGACAAAAGATAAATGCAGATGTATATCGTAAAGAGCAACCACAACTCAACGTGGGTGATAAGGTATGGCTACTTCATCACAATATCAAGACTACTCGACATTGTGACAAGTTGGACTATTGTAGGCTTGGCCCCTTTTCTGTTTCTGAACAGATCAACCCAGTTGCATATCGGTTACATCTACCGGAGTCAATGAAGATCCATCCTGTATTCCACGTATCTCTTCTTGAACCATATAAGACAGTGGATATACAAGGAAGAAGACAAATGCAACCGCCTCCTACAGAAGTAGATAATAATGAAGAATTTGAGGTAGAAGAGATATTAGACTCAAGGCGGCGCCGAAATAAGCTGGAATATCTTGTTCATTGGCGCAGATATGATATTAGTGAATGCACATGGGAGCCATCCAGGAATCTAACAAATGCATCAGCTAAAGTCAAATTTTTTCATCAACGACATCTATCAAAACTAAGATGAAAATCTCTCTTATAAAAGAGACAAGATTGAGGCAAGATAACATTCAATTTCCTATCCTTGTTTGTAACTTCTTTGCATTTGTGATGCTAATTAGATGGAGAGCCAACAACCAGCAGATTCAACTCAAGAACCTTCGTTTGCTGACTTGCCGGACGAGACATTACGATTGTCACAATCTTCAAGACGACGCAATCGAGATGAAGATCTTCAAGAATGACATATTCTTCTTCGAATAGATGGTGAGATACAATGCGTTTGGTATCACGATTTGGGAAGGGACTTCCGATGTTTGGTGATTTTGCTAGAGGTAGGAACAACTCCTGATGGTGTTCCGAATATTCTATTCGAAGGAAGTTACGAAGGCCTCAACAATGATCAAATAACTAGGTGGTCTTCCCGCCCTGGTATGGGACACTACCGATGGTTGAGAGGCCCTATCAATCATCTTCGAAGAGAACAGAGATCAGAGTATGTGGCGAATACAATTGGTCGCATCATAGATTTCCTCAACATATGATGACCACTCCTCGTGGAACTCGTCTCTAGATGGGAGGGTAATGTCACGGCCATAATCATATAAGCTAATAATTACATATAGAAATAGGTAGAAGTAAGTAAAAGTAGATAAAAGTAAGTTAATTATATAATATTTAATATAGAAGCTTCCTAAAAACTTCCTAGACGCTGCTTTGACTTCATAGGTGTCTTTAATTGACTTTTTGGATTAGAAACGTGGTCAACAAGTTGGCTATGTGCCACACATGTTGTTAGCTTGAAGATCAAGCTAACTATGTGGCCCACACGTAGAAAAACTTGTCTTGTAAGTCAAGGCATGTGTCCTACAAAGTCAACACATATTGGAGGTCCTATAGAACTTCGCCATGTAGCCCCTAATTAGATAGTATATATAGAGACAAGAATGAAGGCTTCTTCACTCTTGTCAACTCCTTTCTTGCTTCTAGTCCAGGTTCAAGAGTCTTTAGTTTCTTGTCTTGTGGCAATAGCCATTCCAGTTTCCTTTTAAAATACATACTTGTTTATATTTTGACTTACTATATCGAGATAGCCTTTTTGTGTATATTTTCCCTCATCGAGTCTTTGTCCTTGACACTGCATCCCTTAATAGAGCCAAGATTTGAGAGGAATGTCATTATGATCAGTTTTTAATTGTGGGAGCCACGATGATTTCAGTTCATGGTAGATATCAAAATCCGATTTGGAACGAATCACTGGGTAGTTATTTACAGATGTTAGAAACATGGACCAATTCCAATACCAATATTCAAGGGCCTGTTAATATCACCCTATTGCAAGCTATACCACCAAATGTGACAACAGCGTATGCTCCATATTTTCCATATCAACAACAAGCATTAACTACGGCAGAGATATCAATAATGCCAACCCTAAAAGATTCTAATGAAACCTTGTTATTAAATTTGACGAAGAAAATGGAAGAAATGGCCATCAATATGGCCAAAGATAAGGAGAAGAGGCAAAAGCCTACCAATACTAGGACTAATATATGGTGCAGTAATTGTAAGGGCCACGGTCATTCTGTAACAGAATGCCCCTCACCCTCACAAATAATGGGTCAATGTACATTTTGCGGAGGAAAGCACCTAACAGCAAATTGTTAGAATTGGCAAAGACAACAACAACAATTTAGTAATCAGACCATGATCCCACCAATCCAATGGGACATCAATCAAGTACAAATGAATAATAGGTTTGGTTGGAATGGAAATCGAGCGAATAAACAAAACAGGAATTATTCTAATTTTTTAAACTCTGAATTTTATCAAGAAGGTGTATCCTATACTCACGGATTGGCAATGAACCAACTAAGATATCATCAATATCCACCCATGACAAAACCAATGCCAGACTCTATAGTAACAAAGGATCAACTAGGATCCTTTACTCATCCGACATGGAACAGACCTAGCCGTTATATACTGGTAGAGACACCCATTATCCCTAAAGGAGTTGGCAGGAGACCACTTCATTGCTATCGTTGCAGACAAATCAGACATTATGCGAGTGAATGTCCTAATCCAAGGGCCAGTGATGACTATGCTCCAATATGTGGAAATTGTAAGGAGTCTGATCAAACTTATCAGCAGTGTAATGCGCCCTTTAATTATAATAACCGGGACCCGCAAATACAAACAAGCTAATCAACGGAGGACAAAGGCCCTCTTCAACGAGACTCACCAGTACATCATGTTGAGGTGGTGAACGCAGTGCTTACCAGACGCCAACAAAAAGATAAGAATCTAATTCACGACTTGAATGAACTAATCGCAAGAGAGCAAGTAGCGCCATCTACGGGGCTAAACAAACCAATATCAGTATTGGAACGTATCACAATATTGAGACGTCAACAGACTAAGGAACCTAATTTAGTTCCACATACCAATTTACAGGGACCATCCAATCCAGGTCCTGTTACAGAATCTGTACCCAGTATGGGACATGAATCAGTGGCAGAACCCAATGAGGTCCTAATTACGGAGGCTTCGATTCCATTCCAAGCAGTTCCAATTTCTACGCAGTTTCGAGAAACGTCCTATCTGTTGAAAGATCCTCTCGGGGGGGAGAATTCCAAGGAAGCCCCGGCTGTTGTTCCAATTCCGAGTCCAGAGTGGAAGAATATCTTACCTCATGGAGTAAAATCGAAACCAATGAAACGCAAAAGAGGATTGGGAATTACTCTCAATATGGAACCCTACGACATTCTGAAGGATTTGGATGTTATTCAGCCTTCAATTATAATGAAGCAACTTTTTGCAGTAGCACCAGAATGTTGATCTACATTGAATTCAGCGCTAATACGACAAAGATCCTGCACTAAAGAAATTCATGAAGTTAGCTTAAACCTAGATCCGAAAGCACCAACAATCGATGTATCAATTGATGGCATTTTAATTCCAGGAATACAAGTCAATGGTGGCTCCAATGTAAATTTAATGAATGCGAATACAATGGAGGACTTCGATCTAAAGCAATTGCTACCTACAACATTGGTATTGCGAATGGCAGATCATAGTCGGGTAAAGCCAATAGAAATCTTACGCAATATTGTCACTGTAATTGCAGGATTGACATACAAAATCGATTATATTGTATTCCGATTACAAAGTTTTACATTATCGTATCCCATTTTATTGGGCAAACCTTGGCTTTATCAAATCAAAGCTAAGAACGATTGGGGCCAAGGCACATTGACAATTGGAAAAGACTGGGACCAGATTGTTCTACAGATTTACTCGGTACAATATCATAGAGAATCTCAATTGCCAAAATCAGAATTTACATCAAACAACGAGAGTCAATCAATTGAGGCAGATGATGATGCTATAGGTTCACCGCAATTTGGGGTAAGACAAAACACTTCAAAAGTAAAGGCAGGAATCTACCAATGTGGAGGTCCCGGCAATATATTTACTGCATCAAGAGAATGTGACTAACTAAGATCATGCTATTGCCGAATGGATGAACAATTCCGTAGTCAATAGAATCAGTACATTGGAACCAGATTTGGATGGTTCCTATATGTCGGATAATACAAGATATTGAGATCAGGAGAAGACAATTAAATCAGAGGTTGTTGAAGACCCTGTGTGTCAATCTATTAACCTGGGCACCAACAAAATGCCACAGCTAATTAAAATATATGCCAGTATTATCGGTACAGAATTGGATGCTTAGAAACAATTTTTCGTCCGTCACAAATCTGCCTTTGTATGGTCGTATACGGATTTGAAAGAGATTCCAGTTGACATTGTCGTGATGTAACATGATTAATAGGTGAAAGAGTGTGGAGATTATTATAATTTAAGAGATCTTAGTTCAAAGTATTAGAACAAATTATCTTAGAAATATAATTAATAGCCAAATGGTTAGAAAAATTAAAAGGTATCAATGCTACCTTTTAGAAAGGTGACTTCTACTTACTTTGTAGTACCATAAGTAAGGCAAATCAAAATAGATTGGAAAAATAAATGATATAGAAATCTATAGAAGAAAGTTAAGAGAAAATTCTAGAAAAAATTTACTTAGAAAAACTAGATATTGATACCTGGAGAGGGCCGGTTATGAACCAGGGTCGAAATCAGACCCTGAGGCACAAAACCGAGTCTCGACGACTATTCCGGGATTCTTTGGAAAATCAAAGAACGCAATTGGAGAGAAGGTTGAATAGAGTTTCTATGGGCATTGATTTTGGGTAATTTGGAGTTGATATGAATTTGTAAGAGCTTTGCAAAGTTGAGTTTTTTTTCGGATGACTTGGGTTTTATGAAATAAAATAGGGTTTATGTTTTGAGTGATTTCAAGAGTTTTGTTGCAGATCTACGGGTGAATTTTTTTAATTTCATGTTTATAGTTTTGTTGAATATATTTTGTGAATTTTAGCTTGATCTAACGGTTGAACTGAGAGATATTGAGGTTTAAGTGAGAAAGTAGAATTTTAGGTCTAGTGAGGGTTTTTAAGATTTTATGCAATCTGCTAGTTAAATTGAGTAAAACTTATTGTCACGGCCATAATCATGTAAGCTAATAATTACATATAGAAATAGGTAGAAGTAAGTAAAAGTAGATAAAAGTAAGTTAATTATATAATATTTAATATAGAAGCTTCCTAAAAACTTCCTAGACGTTGCTTTGACTTCATAGGTATCTTTAATTGACTTTTTGGATTAGAAACGTGGTCAACAAGTTGGCCATGTGCCACACATGTTGTTAGCTTGAAGATCAAGCTAACTATGTGGCCCACACGTAGAAAAACTTGCCTTGTAAGTCAAGGCATGTGTCCTACAAAGTCAACACATATTGGAGGTCCTATAGAACGTTGCCACGTAGCCCCTTGTTAGATAGTATATATAGAGACAAGAGTGAAGGCTTCTTCACTCTTGTCAACTCCTTTCTTGCTTCTAGTCCAGGTTCAAGAGTCTTTAGTTTCTTGTCTTGTGGCAATAGCCATTCCAGTTTCCTTTTAATATACCTACTTGTTTATATTTTGACTTATTATATCGAGATAGCCTTTTGGTGTATATTTTTCCTCATCGAGTCTTTGTCCTTGACAGATTGACAAGAGTACACTTACAATATCAGAGCTTTGTTTTTTCTTGAGTAAGAGTGGATTACCCCTTTCTCTTGACAAGACATAAGCGTATTAGAAGTTTGCGGATTACCCACTTCTAAACTGATATTGTTCTTAGTATCTTCTTTGTTATCAAGTCTTTCTTTTCTTTTGTCTTGAGCAATATCAAACAAATTTTTCTTCTTAGTGTCATTATGGCAGAGCTTGTTGAAATGAAGAGTGCAATGGCACAAATGCAAGAGCAAATGAGGGAGTTAATGCTTGCGATGCATCAACTCAATTCACCAACACAGGAAAGAACAAGAATAGCAGAAAGTGGGGATATAGAGATGATCGGAGCTGCTTCAACATCTACAACAAATCACGTTCCTTTCCCAATTGTACAACATCCTATAAGCACTAGAGAACCAAGAATTGCCTTACCTGAGAAATTTGATGGTACGAGATCAAAGTTTCGAGGGTTCATCAATCAAGTACAATTGGCAATTGAACTTCAACCGCAAAGCTATCCAACTCCAGGATCACAAGTCAGGTTTATTGGCACTCTACTTTCTGGTTCTGCATTATCGTGGTTTTCGTCTTTTCTTGAACAACGAAATCCAATATTGGACAATTTGGAAGCTTTTTTGGCGGAGTTTCGATCTATGTATGGTGAACACGATGTAACTCGTGTTACAACAAATAAGATCCGAATTCTGCGACAAGGAAATCGCTCTGTAACAATATATGCTTCACAATTTCGACAACTTGCAATTGACATCAAGTGGGATGATGCTGCACTCATCAGTCAATTTCTTTATGGATTGCAATACGAAGTAAAGAAATTGATGCTCAACTTACCTGATCCTCAAACTTTGAGTCAAGCAATCAATTTTGCGGTAAAATGTGATAATCAACTTTTCCAATTTCGATCCGAAAATCATTCACGGGAACCTCAACGTTATTACTCAATGGCAACATCAACATCTTTGCCAAACGTACATTCGGAAGTAGAAGACATGCAAATTGACGCGGTACGTTTTAAACCTCTAACTGAGCAAGAAAAGATTCGTCGTCGTCAAGAAGGATTATGTTTATATTGCGGAGAACCTAAGCACACTGCTCAACATTGTCCAAAGAAACGACGCAACTATAAAATGAGGGGTACGACGGTCAAAGAAGACAACATGTCGGAAAACGGATCCGTCCAGCTACAATAGGGACCGTGCAGCTGGAACCTTGTACAATTCCTAATGAAGGTCCTATCCTCTCCTCAGAACCCTCTCCTTGTTTTATAATAGACTTATATTTAGGACCTAAGAATTACAAAGCCTCTGCTTTATTAGATTCGGGAGCCTCAGCATGTTTTTTAGATGAACAATTTGTTAAAAGTCGTAAAATACCCTATGTACAGAAAACCTAAACCAGTACATGTAGAAGTCATAGATGGTCGTCCCTTGTCTTCTGGAGATGTCACTCATAAAACTCATCCTATAAAAGTAACAATAGACGGTCATGATAGCTACATAGCTTTTAACATAATTAAATCCCCGTCCAATCCAGTTATTTTAGGTTTATCCTGGCTAGAAAAATATAACCCTCGAATAGATTGGAATTCGCGTAAACTTGACTTTTCCAAAAGCATTATTAATAGTTCTACGAACCAAGTAAAAAATTATAAGTCTAGTACAGTAAAACCCGTACGGATAGGTGCAAAAGCATTTATACACGCAGTAAAAGAAGGATCAACTTTTGCTATTTATGCTGCACCTATTTCTGAAAACGTAAAGACTTCAAGTGGCATTCCAAGTCAATATCAGGAGTATCAAGACGTTTTTGAGAAAAAGAATGCAGATATTCTTCATGAGCATCGCCCATATGATTGTTCAATCGACCTCAAGGAAGGAACTCAACCACCATTTGGACCAATTTACAGTTTATCGCAAGATGAATTGGCTGAACTCAAGACATATATTGATGAGAATTTAGCGAAGAATTTCATACGCCATTCAAAATCTCCAGCAGGAGCTCCAATTCTATTCGTAAAGAAAAAAGATGGATCTTTACGAATGTGTATTGATTATCAAGGACTCAACAAGATCACAATCAAGAACAGGTATCCATTACCTTTGATATCAGGACTCCTTGACCAGTTGAATCAAGCTAAGATCTATACAAAAATAGATCTAAGAGGAGCATATAATCTAGTAAGGATCAAAGAAGGAGATGAATGGAAGACTGCGTTTCGAACCAGGTATGGACATTTCGAATATAATGTCATGCCCTTTGGACTCACGAATGCACCAGCTACTTTTCAACATCTCATGAATGATGTATTTCGTGAATTCTTAGACAATTTTGTCGTCTGCTATCTAGACGATATCCTGATCTATTCCAAGAACGTCGAAGAACATGAAATACATGTTCGTCAAGTATTACAAAAACTTAGAGATGCAGGATTGTACGCCAAGATGGAAAAGTGTGTATTTCACACTACTCAAGTTGACTTTTTAGGATACATCATTTCAAATGATGGTCTCATGATGGATTCTAAGAAAGTCCAAACAATCGTGGATTGGAAGATTCGAAGGACAGTAAGAGATGTCCAATGTTTCTTGGGATTTGCCAATTACTATCGGATCTTCATCAAAGATTTCTCACGAGTTGCAGCTCCACTTACACGCTTGACTAGTAAAGATAAATTTCAATGGAATCAAGAAGCGGAAGCAGCATTTGAAGCCTTGAAGACATCGTTTGTCTCTGCACCAGTCTTATATCGTGTTGACTTTTTCAAGGCATTTTTTATGGAAACAGATGCATCAGATTTTGCCTTGAGTGCAGTTTTATCACAAATGGGAACAGATGACAAACTCCATCCGATAGCTTTTCATTCAAAAAAATTCTCAGCAGTCGAGATCAATTATGAGATCCACGATAAAGAACTTCTTGCGATCATGGATTCCTTTCAAGAATGGCGTCATTATCTAGAAGGCGCTTCTAGTCCAGTCACTGTGTATACAGATCATAAGAACCTCGAGTATTTCATGTCAGCACGCGTGTTGAATCGTCGTCAAGCTCGTTGGAGTATGTCTTTATCAAGATTCGACTTCATTATCACTTATCGGCCAAGAAAACAACAAGGTTTATCCGATGCCCTATCTAGACGTTCTTATTTTGCACCAAAAGAAGGAGATGCAGCTTTTGAGCAACAAAGAACGGTCCTCTTGAAACCGGAGCAATTTCATCTCCGAGCAATGAAATCAACATTGACTGTTGATTCAACTTTTCTCAAGCAAATCCAGTCCAGTATGTCCTCAGACCCTCTTGTTCATGATATCGAGAATAATTCTTCCAAGTCTCATGATCCTTCTAAGTTTGAGTTCAAGAATAATCTATTATATTTTGAAGGACACCTATATGTTCCAGAAGGAGAAGCACGTTTACGTGTTCTTCAAGCACGTCATGACTTTCCAGCAGCAGGGCACTTTGGATATAATAAGACTTTGGAACTCATATCAAGAGATTTTTGGTGGCCACAAATGTGGAAGTCAGTCAAAGACTTTGTACAATCATGTGATATTTGTTCAAGATCAAAAATTCCTCGTCATCGACCTTACGGACTTCTTCAGCCATTATCTATACCAGAACAACCATGGTCTTCTGTTTCTATGGATTTCATCACAGATCTTCCAAGCTCAAGATCTTATGATTCTATATTTGTGATAGTAGATCGTTTCACCAAGATGGCACATTTTGTGCCATGTACAAAATCTATCACAGGTGAAGAAACAGCTAAGCTTTTCATTGATAATATCTATCGCTATCATGGATTACCTAAAGATATCATATCGGATAGGGGAACTCAATTTGTGTCAAGATTTTGGAGGACCCTTTTCAAGATTTTAAAAGTGGACATAAAACTATCTTCGGCTTTTCATCCTCAAACTGATGGACAAACAGAGCGCGTAAACCAAGTCTTGGAGCAATATTTAAGGTGTACTATCAACTACCAACAAGATGATTGGACAACCCTTCTGCCATTGGCAGAGTTTGCTTATAATAATACGGTACATTCTTCCACGCAACAAACACCTTTCTTTGCCAATTATGGCTATCATCCACGACTTGATACTTTTGATTTTTCAAAAGTTGATAATCCTGTAGCAGAAGATATGGCAAATCGGTTGTCAGAGTTACATGCAATAATGAAGACACAATTGAAGGAAGCTCAAGAACGACAAAAGATAAACGCGGATCTATATCGTAAGGAGCAACCACAGATCAACGTCGGTGATAAGGTATGGCTACTTCGTCGCAATATCAAGACTACTCGACCTTGTGACAAGTTGGACTATCGTAGGCTTGGCCCCTTTTCTGTTTCTGAACAGATCAACCCAGTTGCATATCGGTTACATCTACCAGAGTCAATGAAGATCCATCCTGTATTCCACGTATCTCTTCTTGAACTATATAAGACAGTGGATATACAAGGAAGAAGACAAATGCCACCGCCTCCTATAGAAGTAGATAATAATGAAGAATTTGAGGTGGAAGAGATATTAGACTCAAGGCGGCGCCGAAATAAGCTGGAATATCTTGTTCATTGGCGCGGATATGATATTAGTGAACGCACATGGGAGCCATCCAGGAATCTAGCAAATGCATCAACTAAAGTCAAAGTTTTTCATCAACGACATCCATCAAAACCAAGATGAAAATCTCTCTTATAAAAGAGACAAGATTGAGGCAAGATAACATTCAATTTCCTATCCTTGTTTGTAACTTCTTTGCATTTGTGACGCTAATTAGATGGAGAGCCAATAACCAGCAGATTCAACTCAAGAACCTTCGTTTGTTGACCTGCCGGACGAGACATTACGATTGTCACAACCTTCAAGACGACGCAATCGAGATGAAGATCTTCAAGAACGACATGTTCTTCCTCGAATAGATGGTGAGATACAACGCGTTTGGTATCACGATTTGGGAAGGGACTCCCAATGTTTGGTGATTTTGCTAGAGGTAGGAACAACTCCTGATGGTGTTCCGAATATTCTATTCGAAGGAAGTTATGAAGGCCTCAATAATGATCAAATAACTGGGTGGTCTTCCCGCCCTGGTATGGGACACTACCGATGGTTGAGAGGCCCTATCAATCATCTTCGAAGAGAACAGAGATCAGAGTATGTGGCGAATACAATTGGTCGCATCATAGATTTCCTCAACATATGATGACCGCTCCTCGTGGAACTCGTCTCTAGAAGGGGGGGTAATGTCACGGCCATAATTATGTAATCTAATAATTACATATAGAAATAGGTAGAAGTAAGTAAAAGTAGATAAAAGTAAGTTAATTATATAATATTTAATATAGA
This sequence comes from Physcomitrium patens, assembly GCF_059467195.1. Taxonomy (NCBI): domain Eukaryota; kingdom Viridiplantae; phylum Streptophyta; class Bryopsida; order Funariales; family Funariaceae; genus Physcomitrium; species Physcomitrium patens. Next base: position 9,651,385 of record NC_143431.1, on the reverse strand, counting down.
AGCTTCCTAAAAACTTCCTAGACGCTGCTTTGACTTCATAGGTGTCTTTAATTGACTTTTTGGATTAGAAACGTGGTCAACAAGTTGGCCATGTGCCACACATGTTGTTAGCTTGAAGATCAAGCTAACTATGTGGCCCACACATAGAAAAACTTGCCTTGTAAGTCAAGGCATGTGTCCTACAAAGTCAACACATATTGGAGGTCCTATAGAACGTTGCCACGTAGCCCCTTGTTAGATAGTATATATAGAGACAAGAGTGAAGGCTTCTTCACTCTTGTCAACTCCTTTCTTGCTTCTAGTCCAGGTTCAAGAGTCTTTAGTTTCTTGTCTTGTGGCAATAGCCATTCCAGTTTCCTTTTAATATACCTACTTGTTTATATTTTGACTTATTATATCAAGATAGCCTTTTGGTGTATATTTTTCCTCATCGAGTCTTTGTCCTTGACATTTGGTTAGGATTTGATTAGTGTTCAGTTTAGGGTTTGGATTAGGATTTGGATTAGGATTTGGATTAGGGTTTAGGATTTGGTCAGGGTTTGATTTAGGGTTTGGATTAGGGTTTGGTTAGGATTTGATTTAAGGTTTGGTTTAGGGTTTATGATTTGGATTAGAGTTAAGGATTGGATTAGGATTTGGATTAGGGTTTGGATTAGGGTTTAGGATTTGGCTAGGATTTGATTTAGAGTTTGGATTAGAGTTTGGACTAGAGTTTGGTTAGGATTTGATTTAAGGTTTGATTTAGGGTTTAGGATTTGGATTAGAGTTTAGGATTGGATTAGGGTTTGGATTAGGGTTTGGATTAGGGTTTAGGATTTGGTTAGGGTTTGATTTAGGATTTGGATTAGGATTTGGTTAGGATTTGATTTAAGATTTAGTTTAGGATTTAGGGTTGGATTAGGATTTGGTTTAGGATTTAGGATTTGGAATAGGGTTTAATTTAAGATTTGTTTAGGATTTGACTTAGGGTTTAGGAATTATTAAGGTTTAAGATTTAATTAGATTTGATCTAAAGTTGAGTGAAATTCAATAGGGTTTTAACTAGAATTAAATTAAGGTTGAATTGACATATATTTGAATAAAATTTGTGATCATTCTAATATTTCTTTAAGAATTTCATTGTTTATTTGAAATTTCTTTGAGTTTTTTTGAATTTGATTACGTTTGTTTACCATTATTATAGTCTAATTAGAGTATTGTTAATATTCTATTTAGGATTTTGTTATCACAATTTCTATTCTTCCTTCTACAGCCAGGTGCCCGGAGCATTCTCAAGCAAGACTTCACACATTACGACAACGTGTGTGATCACCAGATTATTCTGGAAGAGGATGTTATGCCAGTTCGTCAAAGATAATACCGGTTTAATCCAAAATATTCCTTTTTAGTGAAAGAGGAATTGGATAAACTTCTCGACGTGGATTTTATTTATCATGTTCCGCATACTGCATGAGTGTCATCAATCGTGATGGTACTGAAGAAGAATGGAAAAATCAGGATATGTCAAGATTTTTGAAAGTTAAATGTGGACACCAAGAAAGATTACTTCCCATTACCTTTCACGGACAGTATGGGTAACATATTGGTATTATCACCAAGTAGTAAAAGAATAGGAGTAGGGCACTAGTTAAAGTCATTCTGTGGTGTTGTTTTGGGTTGGCTAGAGTGCCATTTTCTTGTATTTCTTGTATTTTCGAGAGTAGTAGTTTCAGTTAAGACATAACAGTGAGGAGCCAGTCACAAGTGTCGATTGAAGATATTCCAGAATGGATGAGTCAGCAACAGCAACAATAGAAATTTCGAGATGTCCAGATCCTGAAATTAGAAGCTCAAATCCATGTACTGGGTGAGTACAATAAAGACCTTTCAGCTCAGTTGAGGAAGGAGTTGATGGAAGGATTAGAGGAGGACGAAGATTTGCAGTTGGAACCGGAATCGATTGAACCAATAACAGATACTGTGGCAATTGATTAATTAGATAGGCCAGAGGAACTAGTAATTTTTGTGGAGATTTGTTAGATAAATTTTAGATAGGTATCGATTGAGTGTTTGCAAAGATGCTACATAGATAGGAGTGGGGCTATGTAGAATAGATATTAATTCATTTTTGAAAGATATTGATAAAATATATTAATAGTCCATATAATAGGAAATTTAAAAGGACGGATGAGTGATTTAGTTATTAAAAGTGATTAATTACAGAATTACGATTAGAATCTAGAGAATCAGGGGAAAGTATATAGGAGTTGTAGAAGTTAATTAAGGTGCCATCGTTGTGATAGTGTGAGTCAGGGTAAGCTTGGTGCTACCTCTTTTCTTTTGTTTGTTATTTTCTTTGAATAAGAGGATTGAGAGTTTCTGAATATTGTGAAGTGAATTATGGAATGGAAATGTGATTGGTATTATTTGAGAAGAAGAAAAATTGAATGCTGAAATTTGATTGTAGTTTAGCAGAGAGAATGAGTCTGTGTTTGTGTGAAACACTGTAATGTGAATGGCAGTTCTGTGTGAAGAATTCCAGTGATTGAAACGAGGGTAATTGTGTGCTAAAAGCTGTGAGGGCGTAGTATTACAGTTGGAGATTATGAGGGTGAATATATTGGTGGAAATAGCAGTTATTGGTATGACTGGATTGCTGTAAAGAAGAGACCGATAAGGTGAAGGATGAGATTATAGTTTCCTTGTGTGTTCAGATATTGGAAATAGAGACGATACATTCAGGAGGTAATTGATTGTGTGACCCTAACGTGAATGCTTAAGCAACTAGTCATTCTCCATATTCAAATCCTCCTATATGGGTTTATGCTGGGAGGTTTCTTCTGGAATAAGTAAAACGACCAATCACACAGTCATTTGTCTTATTACCATCAATTAATTTTATTTAATAATTTCAAAGAAATTTTATCTCACTTAGAAATTAATCTTAAATTCTTATCTTTCCATCCATTCTTATCCTTAAGGATAAAATAAAATAAAAATAAAAATAAATTAAAAATTAATCTGATCTTTTAATTTTTTCTTATTTCTTTTTTTATCTTAACCTTTTAATTTTTTCTTTTAACCTTAACCTTTTAGCTTTTACTTTTAGCCTTAATTTTTTACTTCTATTACTTTTAAACTTTCATTTAATTTTTAATTATTAATTCTAACTTAAATTTTAATTTATTTTTTTATTTTAATTTTTTGATCTTCCAAATTTCATCTTTTATCTTAAAAAAAATATATTAATATCATTTTAGTGCTGAAATTAAATATTTAAGGCTGTTTATTATTGAATTTCTAATTCTAGATGAAGTTTTGTCATAAAAATTTCATCCATAAATAACTTCTTATATAGAACTCCGATTTATATGATTAATACTACTTTGGAAAGCCCTAAACTAGCACTCTAGCATGGTATTTATTGTTTCTAATTTATTTTATTCTAATTCATAATTTTTAGAGTTTAAATTTGATAGAATAAGTTTTGGGAGGAACTTAACTAAATGAACTACAAATGCTAAAAATTAAATCATAAAAAAATACATCTAACTTGTTGTTTTGTTGGATTAATCTTGATTATTATCTCATTTTGGTTTCCCTATCTTATAGATGATTTGTATCTCCACATTAATTAGTATTAGGCTTTGATGTAAGTTATAATCTAATTAAATCAAATTTAAGTGAGGGAAGAAAAATCCACTCACACAATAGAAACAAAAGAATAGGAGGTAGAACTCCTAAGAAGTCTAGATTAACCATAGATATAAAAAAAAAAAAAAAAAAAAAAAAAAAAACTTAACCATTTTTTATTAGAAGGAGATGGTAGTTGATCCACATTGATTTATGATAGTGAAAAAGACATTACTTATATTTATGGAGCCATTAAAGACTTGAAGAGGTTTTATGGATTAATAAGTATAATTAAAATGTATGACTCTACCATTGAGTTTGAAGCATGGTATAATGGCCAAGCTAATAAAAAGATGAAGGTTTAATTCTTATAATATAAGGAACGAAATGTTCCAATATTTAAAAGGTGCCTCTTTTTATTACTATTTAGAATTTGAAACCAAGTATAAAGCTAAAATTTAATAATTAAAAAATTATTAGATGTTAAAATTGAAGACTTTATTTACAAGAAAATACATATTAAATTATCCAAAATTAAAAATAATAGTCTCACAAGTAAAATATAAGATAGATTTAAGAATAAAATACAAGAGTAATAAATAAATTTTTATTTAATTTTATTTTAAAATTCTTTGATATATTTTAATTAAATTATTATAAAACAAATTAAAAAAAATATTAGAATTCCAAATATTTCAATTAAAAGAAAAAAAAACATATTACAATACAATCAAATTTTATTACAAATAATTTGGTAAGAAGAAAAATAATTGTGACTATGATAGACATATAAAATATAATAAGTCTTTTCTTGCCAAAGTAGCCATATCAAAATATTATGAATAAAAGAATATACTTTTTTTACTTTTTATGGAGCATAGAATATTTTTTTATGTAGTATGAATGAACCATATTATTAAGTAACTACTAGAATATAAGTACAAGAAGAAGTGCCATGGGATGCAATTGGTACATTGGATCTATAAGTTGGAGATGTGTAGCAACATGTTAGTCTATCCAAATTATTTATTCAAAAGATTTGAATTCTAAAATACTACAAGTATTTGCAAAATAATATAAGAATTATGATTTCTTGTAAGAATTGTGCAAGATTGTTAAGTAGAGATGGAGTTTCTACTGCAACAATGATCATTTGTAACACATCTTTATTTTTTGCTTAAATAATTGATGCACTTAAATTTAATATAATTAGAATATTGGATATTATAATTATTATATATAGGACTAAGAGAAGCCAATCTATAGTACCAATGAAGGCATGGACATTTGAAGAAGGTGACTTATAAGATAACTTATTGAAAAGAGACAATTTTTATATAGGCCTAGATACCAAGTTAGTGATGGACATCAAGTCATTCTTCTTGTATAAGGAATACAAGTATTATATTAATTATCTTTTGATGGAAAAAATAAGTGTTATATTAAATAGAATTTCTATTTATAAACTAATTTTATTATATTATTTTTTATATTTAAATTATTTCAGAAATATACTAGGCATAAAGCTATAAAAGATTTGATATTATCTTGAAGTTGGATTTACATAAATGCATAAGGAGTTTACAAACATCATTTTTGCAATCTTAAAAAATCTAAGCTTCTAATTATATTAAGTATACTTTATCAAATTTAAAAAATCTTAGAAATATCTTATTATATTCTAAGTAACTTTAAATAAATTTTAAATAATTCTTAATAGATAAATTAAATCCTAAAAAAATATTAATTATTCCTAAATAAATAATAAATTAATCATAATATAATCATAAAAAACCTTAAGGAAATTCTAATCAAATTCTAGCCAATTCAAAAGAAATTCTCAGTAAATTCTAAATAAATCTCCAGAAAATCTTAAATAAATCCTAAATTTTTTAATCAAATATTAATTAAATCCTGAATTAATGCTATGTAAAAATTAAAAAATTATATTTAAAAAATAAATAAATTATAAAAATTCTAATTAAATTTTAATAAAATCTTAAATGAATCTTAAAATATCTTATTCAAATTTTAAATAAATTCTACAAAAAAAATTAAAATTTATTAACATTTAATTTAACCATTTATTTTAATTCAAAAAAATTATATTTTTCAATCAATAAGTTGATAACAGATACAATTTTTTTAAAGAGATTCAAACTTATAAATTAAAAAAAAATAAAAAAAAAAATAAAAAAAAAAAAAAAAACTCATAATCTACCTAGATGTTAATCATCCTCTTCTTCTAAATATGATGTTAAATATCTAACACCAATACCTCCTTTTTTTTCACAATTTTCTTATTCTATAAGCTTATTCAAATCTAAAAAATTAATTAAAATACTAGTTCACAAAAAAACCAGTTCAATTTAATTAGCAGATTTCCTAAAATCCTAGAAATCCTTACTATTCCTCAAAAATTAAAGTTCCAAGATCCTAATCTACTTAGATTTCAATAAAATTTTATCTAACTATTAAATTAAGCTCAATTTTATAACAAGATTTTAGCAAAAGTATTTTCACAAATCCAAAAACTTTCACTTGTAAATTTGCTTTGAAATTCACAAAATTTACCAAAATCTAAATCTTTTTTTATTATACAAAAAATTAAGTTATTATAAAAAATATCTAACTTTACAAAGCTTTTATGAATTCAAATTTTTATTCAAATCTCTCAAAAGCAATTTTAAAGAAACCTCATTAAATTCACTCACTAACTCTACTTTTTAATTAACAAAAGAATCCTACATTTGCCACATGTGTACAATTTTGTGCCTTAGGATCTAATTTCAACCTTGATTTCCAATTAGTCACCTTTTGATATTAATCTATGATTTTTCTACATAAATTTTAATAAATGATATTCTTTATTTCCACCTAATATTTTTTAAAATATTATTTTTTCTAGCCTACTTTATTTTGTCTTATTTATGGCTCTACAAACAAAGTAGAAGCCATTTTTATAAAAACCCTAATTTATTTTAATAATTTCAAGGTAGCTACAACAAAGCTTATTTAGAATAAAAAACAAAAATAGACTTCAAGACAAGAGGAGTATTTTTTTCAAAACTTTATTTAAATTCTTCACATTCTTCAAGATATACAATCTTCTAAGCTATGTTATATCATTGGAAATGTGTCTATTACCAAGAATATACATGTTATTTTAGGTCTATTAAAACTTATTGATGTAGCAAAAATAAAATCATTGAATTAATGAACTTGCTGTTGGTAGACTAATTTTATACCTCAAGTATTTTAAAAGTTGCTTGTGACTATAAAAAACAACTATCTTATTTATTTGTCCAAGATATTTTGGATCCTTATGTGCAACCTTGTGATATAAAGGTGGTATGATAAAATACTTTATGTTGTAGTTAACATAGTTGAAGAGCCACATAAAATATTTCATACATTTTTCAACTTTGTCAAATCATATGCATTTTTGGGAGATGGATCAAATATTATTCTAGATATAAATAGTATATAATGTATAATTGTTGAACTTAATGTAAATGAAAGATAACATGCCATAGAATTTTATACTAATACCACACAATTGTTTAATCATTCTAACTTTGAATATCAAAGAAGGATGTTAATTGAACAAGCAATGAATTTAAATTGTTTACATAAATAATAGCTATAGTTTTAAAAAAGCAATTGCATTTGTTTACTACAAAGATATTTTTTCCATCATTCTTAAAAAAAAAAGCTATAATACAAAGTCTAATTCAACTCTAAATAAATAGTGATGTAACTTAAAGCAAAGAATAAAAACCATTACATTTCTAGAAATTATAGGATCTAAAAAAACTAGACAAATATTTTTTTATCATCTTCAAAAACTAATAAGATTCTTTAACACTAAATAAAAATTTATTTTTTATTAATAATGTTAATACAATAAATTATAATAAAATATTTTTCAAAAAAAAGAATTAATTTATCTATCAAATAATATAAAAAACATGTTATTCTAAATTCTTAGAAATAAATTATGAATCTTTAAAGATAGGAAGTAAAAAACAAAAAGTTAAGTAAATGGATTTTTTTTCAAAAATAACTTGCTTAAATAGTTAAAGATTTAAGCTTTATTAAGCCTCACAAATAGTATGTTGGGTAGCTTCTTTTTCCAACTTTCACATTGAACTTCCAATGCCAAGTGTTTTTACATATATTATTCATCTAATCTAAATTTTCATAGATATTAGCAATCATATTAGCTACTAGCTTATTAAATTTTACTTCAATCCAATTTGAACATTGCTATAAATCCCCAGAAATCATATCAATCCTTAAAATACCAATTTTTTATTTTAATCTATTTAAATTTTAATAAATTTGAATTTGACTTAACATTTGGATTCAAATTCACGTCACACTTCTAATACAAGTATATGTACTATTTCTCAAAATTTCACCTAAAAGATTCTTTTAGAATTTATAAAAAAAATTAAAATATAAAATATATTATATTTTTCAAAAAATTAATTATCTAAAATCAAAATGAGTTGCATAACTCTCACAAAGTTATTACAAATTCAAATTGCTCAAAATCAACACTATTTTGTTATATTAAAATAAACTTGAGAATAAATTAGGTATCTCTTTGTCAAAAAATTTGATTTTATCTTAAATTTAGATTTACAATCCAAAAAGAATGCTTAAGGTATTTAAATATACCTTTGTGGCAAACTTCAACAATCCAAGAAAGTTTCTAATTATACTATATATTCTTTATTAATCTTAAAAAATTCTAAAAAAATATTATTACACTTTTATTAATTCCAAATTAATCTTAAAAAATCCTTAAAAATCCTAATTAAGTCCTAAGAAATACTAATCAATTCTTAAGAAATCATAAAGAAATTATAACCAAATCCTAGCCAATTTTAGAGAACTTCTAAATAAATTTTAATGTAATCCTAATTAAATTTTAATCAAATTCGTATTGAATCCTCAAAAATCATAATCAAATCTTAATCAAATTTCTAAAAAATCCTAATAAATTCTTAAATAAAGTCTATGAAAAAGTTTAAATTTTAATAATTATTAATTTAAATAGTAATAACAATTAAAGTTTTTTTAAATTCTTAATCTATTAGTTAACAATTAATATACAAATTTTGAAGAAAAAAAATATCTAATTGAAAGAAAATACTCCTAATCTACTAAAGTGTTGGCCATCTTCTTTTTCAAACTTTAATGACAATCTTCTAGCATCAATAAGTCCTCTTTGTCCTATGTATTTTCTCTCAAAATTTTCTAATTTTTTTGAAACTATGTCAAATATCAGCACACAAAAGAATTATATAAAATCAACTAGCATATTGCTAAAAATTGTAGAAATCCTCATTGATCTTCAAAATCCAATTTTTGAGACTATAATTCATTTAAATCTCAATTAATTTTGATCTAATTGCTCGATTGAACTTATTCTAACAAAAAAAATTAAATAACTAAATCTATAGAGACACAAATTTTCACTTGCAGATTTGCTATAGAGTTTACAAACATTACAAAAATTTAAGCCATGTTTTATTCTAAAAAAAAAAAAAAAAACAAAAAATACAAAAAATACAACAAATGAACAAAAAAAATCACCTCAAATAATCCTAACTTTGAAAAATTCTCACAAAATTTATATCAATTCAAATTCTTTAAAACCAACATTTAAAGAAACTATATTAATTTTTCTTTCTAACCTTTACTCTTTGATCAATAAAAATATCTCTATATTTGCCATAGATATGAAATTTTTTATCTTAGAATTTATTTCAACTCTAGTTTGTAATTGGTCCTTTTTAGATATTAATCTAAGCTTTTTTCAGGTAATTTTTGCTAAAAGCTGTTCTTTACTTTTACTTAAGGATTTCTATTTTAGTTGTATTATATTACAAAAATACAAGTAAAAATGATTTAAATTTTTTTTTTTATCTTATACTTCAATAAAATAAAATAAAACAAAAGACCTTGATTTTTCCATAGGTATGCAATTTAATGCATTAAATTCTAGTTTTAACTTTAGATCACAATTGGTCCTCCTTAAATATTAATCTAAGATTTTTTTAGATAAGTTTTACTAGAAACTATTGGTGGTTTTTACTTAAAGATGCCTATACTATTATTTTTTCAAAAATACCTTATTTTTCCTTGTTTATGATTCCACAAAGTAAGCAAAAGTTTTTTTAATAAAAAGAGCAATATAAAGATTACTTTTATCTATATTTTTTATAAGAAAGATTACTTTTATCTATAATTTTTTTTACCAATTCCTTAATTAAGCTCTCTTATAAAATAGGTCTTTTTTATTCTTTCACCTAATAGTTGTGTTACAACAAAACAATGCACACCTTAAATCTTTACAAGCATTTTGATATAAGACTAAAATGTATAAAAAACATGATCTAGTATCAACTACTTATGCTTTTGCATGAATGCCAATGGATTACATTTTAATTAGAAATTCAAATAAATAGATCCAAATAAAATTTGATGCATTCAAAGATAAAGATTAGAATTGAAAATAACATGCCTTGCTTGCATTTTGTTAAAATAGCCTTGCAAAATATAAAAAAACTATATGGAAAGATCCAACACAATTTAGATTTGATATTTATATGAGTATAATTTATTTTTGGAATTATTCCTAAATTCATTAGTATATCCTATTATATTTTATGTGTATTTATTATATTTTAAAATAATAAGAATTTTTATTAATTAATGTGCTTTAATACACATGTATATTATTTTTATTTTCTAAAATTTCTTACAAAGATATAAAAAGGCACTTATAAAATAAAATAGCCACCATAAAATATTATATTATTATGTATGTAATTAATTAACATTATATTAATTCACAACTACTAATCATCATATGAATCAATATAAATTAATCTTTAAAAAATAAATATAATGGTACATTATATTATTTTATAATCTAAAAATTTGTATAATTATATAAAAAATAAATTTGAATGTTTGGTGTATTTATAGTTATATTTGTAATTATCAATTTTTAAAAGAAGAGATAAAGGATGACCTAAGCTTTTGATGTTTTATAAAACTCGTTGTATATAGAAAGATTATAATAAAATATAATATTATATTCTTAGTTATATATACTTTTTATCACAATATATGCAAGACTTATAAAGATTATCACAAAATTTATAATAATAATTTATAAAAATTCTTCGAAGAAGTATTCAATACTTTATTTATATCAAAGTAGCATATATTATATATTACAAATTTTAAAAAGTAATAATAGTTAGAAGTAATTTGTTTAGTAAATATTACGTTGACCTTATTATTAAAAAAAATAATTAATAGACTATATCTAATTGAATCTATTCTTCAAAATTCTATAAAATCTCTTATATAAAATAACTAAAGAGGGAGGAGGGGGTGACAAACCAACAAGATAAACAAGATAAGACAAAAACCATCTTTTATTGGATGCATCTTTTATTATTTTTATCAAAAAAATACATCAAAAGTGAAGCAACAGTTGAGTTTATAAGGCCTTAATAGAATTCCTACTGAATAAGATAACTTAGAGTGATTTTTGAGAGTGATTTTTGAGAATAATGTAGAGATAACTCAGAGTGATTTTTTGATTAGCTTAACTGATTTTTCTTCTCTCTGCAGATTGATTCAGCTATAGGATTTGGTTTAAATTTTGTTATATTGGATGGTATTTTGAGTTTTGCTATATAGGATTGAACATTCTCGACTTTTGAAGGTTCTTGGAAATGTTGATGGTTGTGCCATTTTTGCTTATATGTCATATGTCAACATTAAAAACAACTTTTTGTGACTATGTGATATGTAAAGCATCTATGTAAAGCTCGACTTTTTTGCATCTTCTTCAATATTGTAAATTTTTTTTTTCTCAAAATAGATAATGAGGTCAATAATCAAAGATTTTAAAGTGGTTCTATTTTATTTTGTAGAGTAGAATATAAACTGATTGCTCATTTTGGAGAATTGTGCATTTTTTTGTTACAAGGTTTGTATGGTGTATTTAATGGCATGTATATATTCTATTTTTTTTTACTCATACAATATGGCTCCAAAAAATAAGTATATAATGTAATAAGGGCAAAATTTGATGAATTCAAATAAATAAGTAAGGTATTTTTTAAAGGAAGTTAAAAAAATAGAAATAAAAAAGTATATATATTTAAGAAAGTTTCATGTATATTTAATTTTTTTTTACTCACTAACATATCTTTCTGTAACAACAGCATGGTTTCAACTAATATTAATATATTGTATTTAGAAAATGGAATTTTCATTTTTTCTAATCATCTATTTAAAAGAATCTATAAAATAATTTATTTAAAAATTGGATCATAATAGAAAAAATGTATGGCATAGACAAAGATGGCTTCACATTTGTATTTTGAATTACAAAAAGACTCTCACACAATTTAGAAGAAAACTCTACAATAGAACCAATTTTTTTCTACAATTAATATTAATACCCAACTATAAAGAGCTGCAAAATAATACAAATTGATTTAAAAGAGACTAGAGATTTACTCAAAGTGCCTCCTAGCAGACCTTATATGTAATTACACGTGAGAGCCTTCTAGGTGATAACGAACTCTGGTTCACGGCAGCAAAAGCCACTAATGTGGGGTCCCTTCTTCTGTATCACTGGTGACTTTCCATACTCTACACAAACTAAACTAAACTAAACTGTGAAACTAAACTACACAAACTACTTCCCATCATCATATAACTTATACCAAGGCTCTCATCGGTTGGACCATTGGAACTCCACTTCTAAAGTTCTCGGCGTTCCGTCCCGGTTCGTCTCAGGTTGCAATGTATACTGCCCACTAATGGTTCCCTGCATCACAACTCTGTCTATCTGAATAGTCACCTTTCCTAACGAACCCTGTAGAGGATACAACACAATACGGAGATGGGGTTAGTCCTTCACCTTCGACTAGCTAGAGCATATCAACCATTGGTCCTTGTGGCTACGTATAATGCAAACAGCTGTGGGCTAATAAAAAAGTGGACTGAAAAAAGGTATCAGCTGCAAAGACAATTTACTACCGATCATCCTGTTTTGCATGCCAGAAAGACGAAAGTAACATGTAGCTATATCGTCTGTGCAATTCCATCTGGTGCAATTACTGACCTTGCCAAAAGCACCCTTGTTTCTACAAGAGATGTGAAGCTTTTGTCCTTTGGGTGGATAGTCATACGCCCATGCAAAACCTTGCTTCCACTGCGGAGACACGCTTTGATTCACAACCTGCACCAAACAGGACGACATTCATCAAAGCTGAGCACCAAGTCAGGCGTACTACGTCGACTCAGATCGGACGGGATGAGATCCACAACACTTGTTTTTTTACATCGCCAATGCAGAAATCTCAGTCAAGGTAAACAAATGTACACCGACCACACGTGCGCACTGCCAGTACCCCGATTGAACATCTTTTTTCAGTATTAATCAATACTTCTACAACTCACATGCATCCTCCACTCACGGTTCTATAACCATGCATTCTATGTTCGTAGTTGCAAAACAAATCCAGAGAAGAAGCTAGAGGTCTCCGCACACCTTTGTCTGACGTGGGGGACCATTGCCAAGTGTCAACTTGCAGAAGGCGTTTGTGCTCCCCACGGATTGCTTCAGGTTAAGACCTTGCTTCACGGTCACCACCAAGCTGCCAGGTAAACATTGCAGTAGAATTTCAGCCTTCTCGACGAACCGTGGCGGCCCCTCTCTAACCAAGTACTGAAGAATTGGTATCGCTTCGGCTGCGGCCATGGCTTGCGCCTTCCCTACTTCCGCGGGACTATCTGCCCAGTCCTCCTGCAGCAGGAACAGACCATCCAGCGCAGCTTCCTGTGCTACCTCGTTTCCAGCCTTCAAAGCACCCACTAGCTGTGCAATGCTCTGCGTGGCCTCGTCAGTCGACCGCAGTCGGGGGAAGTTTCCCAGCATCACGGTTAATGCCCTTGCAACGTCTTCATTCACAGAGGCGGTGGCCCAGAGATCCTTCTCCAGGGCAGCTGTTCCAAACAATAGTTCAAGCTCAACATCAAGCTCCAACACGCAACAAGTAAACTGGTCACTCTAGACAGGGGAGAATATTAGCTTCTTTACCATCACAACAATACCGGTAACTTTCACTCAATTGTCAACTCACCTGCTAGAGCCAGGATCATTTCACTGGAAGCATATTCTTGTATCGTGTGATTTGCGAACAACTGCCCGATCAATATAGCTGCTTGCCCTACGCTCTCCGAGTTGCTAGACGCCAAAAGCTCCTGAACCACCTGAACACCCCCAGCCTCTGCGACAGCTCGCTTGTTCGCACGGCTGCTGACCACCACGTTCTGCAATGCGCACACCGATACTACCTTCATCTCCTCGGTCGGCTGGTCCTCCAGCAGGTTGACTAGTGCTCGACAGGCTGAAACTGCATCACTGCTGCGGGACAGGCCTTCGTGTTGAAATAAGTCACCAAGAGCAAGAGCTGCCAGAAGGCGAGCCGGCTGTGTGCGCGTCTGAGGATCCAGCAAATACTGCGATAATGGCGAGATTGCAAGCCTCGCCGCCTTCGCATCCCGCACCTTGAAGTTGTTGAACAAAGCCTCCAAAAGACGGGCTGCCGCTTCCTCACACTGGTGGCACCGCAGCAGCTCCAACAAGGCTTCCACGGCTCCTGCCTCGGCCATGCCCTCAGCGCTGCACGAATCTTCCCTCTCCAGCAAAATCAGGGCGTTCAACGCCACCACTACTATTGCCACGTTGCTGGACCGCAACAACTTCACCAGCACTGCTAGAGGCACCTTAAAGTAGTATTGGGAACTAAACCGAAGCACGTTTGACAGCACCAGGGCTGCTGCCTCCCACAGAGCGTGAAGCGGCTGTGGATCCGTCTGCAGCAATAGACCAGAGAGCTCAGTGATGCCCCCTGCATCCGCGATCGCATTCGGCCAGCTGCTCGACGCACTCTCCAATGCTCGTATCGCCTCTTTCTGCAGGCTCGGCACTCCCACCCCTACCAATCTCACAAGTGCAGCCACCGCTTGTTGCGTAAACACGTCACGCTGGAATTGCTCCAGCGCCAGAAGGTGGGACAGAAGCTCTGCAGCCAGCTGCTGGACGGGTTGGGATGAGGAATCCAGCAACAGAACGAGGGGCTCGATGGCCTGATTAGGTGTCAAAGTCAGGTTCGCCAGACGCTGCGGTTTTTCGAAAATGTTCACCAAAACTTGCATTGCACTGTGCAGCCCGGAAGTGCTCAAATCCGACCGAGTCAAGGAAAAGAAAAGCGGCTCCACAACCTTGGCTGCCGCCACTCCCTTGGCAATATTGCTGTTGTTCGTCAGAATGCGCAGCAGCTCCGCACACAGTGCACACAGCGAATCTGGAGCTTCCGGAAGTATGTCCAGCACGTTGTTAATGATGCCGCCTTTCACCATGTCCAACTTGCATAAAGGACGGTCCTTCGCCAGCTTGATGAGCCCACTCACTGCAGACTCGTGCAGACTGAAATTGGTTCCAACCACTAGGTCCACCAGAGGCATCACGGCCCCATTGGCAGCAACAGCCTCAGCCTGTTGCTCGTCGTCCAGCAGATTGTCCAGCGCACAAGCGCCGGCGTATTGGGCAGAGGGTGAATCCACATCCAGCAGTGCCACCAAGGGAGAGATGCAACAGGTTGCCTCCGGAGTGGACCGAACTCGAGGGTTGTTGACCAGCGTTCGGCAAAGGTTGGCAGCATCCTCTTTCAGTTCCAGCGAGCAGTCCGACAGCAGCACCCTGCACACTCCCTCCACGGCGTTGGCCTCAGAATCAGCGATGGCCAATACCTTAGAAGGGTTGTCCTCCGAAAGCGTGATGAGTGCACTGATAGCAACGCGCTGCTCCTTTTCCACTCCGGAGCTCAGCATTTCCACCAGCGGGGCGATGGCTTGTCCAGCTGCATGCCCTACTCTGATGTGCTCCGCGGCAAACAGCTCCTGCAATGCCCTGGCCGCACTCAGACGAGAGCCCCGACTCCCGAAACGTAGAACAGCAACCAACTGTTCCAAAGCACACACCGCAGAATCGTGTCGGCGCAGCTCTGGAGAGGTAAAAAGGATCCTCAAAAGATCTGCTGTAGCTTCTTCGATCACATCCTTTGGCCCGATAGACAAGTACTTGGTTAACCCATCCAAAGCACCAGCTTCTGTCATTGCAAGTTTGTTCACGTTGTTGTCGTTGGCCAGCTGAGTGAGCAGACCAAGAGCAAGAGGTGCAGCACCTGGACGATCAGCAAGAGGCTTCAACAAATTCACGAGCATTGGGATGGCCTTCCGAGCAGTTGCCCCAACCCGAATGTCGTCCACTCGGAATAACCATTCCAGTGCAACCTCATCGGGATGGCCGTGGAGTCCAAACTCCTTCGACAGAGAAACAAGCTTGCTGATATCCGACGCTGACATGCCCAACATCTGAATCAAACCTCCTGCAGCCCCTGAATTGGCCACCGCCAGCAAGGTGCCACGGTTGCCATTGCACACCAGGCTGGCTAAAGCTTGAGCTGCAAAGTATCGATCGATTGTCTCTTGCGACTTCAACAAGGTAACTAGTGATGGTATCGCTCGCATTATTGCAGGAGCCCGCGTCACATCTCTGTCAGAGAACAAAATCGCAAGCAGGAGTGCACTTACCCACGTACTCCCATTGTCCTCCACTTCAGCCTAAATTCCATAATGTTTCCACACCAAGTAAGGAACTCATCCCATGTTCCATGAACGCTCTGAATACCAAACTGAAACCCTTCATTTGTCTCAATAATCACATCGTATTGCAAGATCAAGCTTGTCAATGTCCACTCCACCACCATGCCAAAACACACACTCAATTTTCTACAAACGGCAGCAGGACGCCACAAAATACCAAGTGTGAGCAATCGGCACGCATCACAGACCCATCGATACATGACAAAAATAAATACTCCAACGAACAAAACAATCTCACCTCACGAGCATTGGGTGCGAATATTGCAAGCTTCTCGGTCACAACTTCGATTGCACCTGCTTCCGTGATTGCAAGCTTGCTCAGACCATCAATTGAAGCAATCACACACAGCAACCACAGAGCAGCTGTGCCTCCTGATATCTGCGCAGGCCCGTAATCCAAAAATACGCCCCCATCCGCTCCATCATGTGCTTTCTCCTTCCTCCTGGATACACCACTTTCATCAACAGTGAACGTCACATCTTCCTCTTCACTATCACAGGTGCCAAGTTCATCCCCTGTCTCTTCCAAAGACTTGAAGCTTATCATATCGACTAAGGATCGGACAAGCTCCACAGAGAACCCAGCTTCACGAAGAGCTACCATAGTCACAAGCCGGTGCTCCTTTGCCGCACAGATCAGCAACGCAGTGCCTCCAACCTTCACCTCCAAGCTTGACGACTGAATGATGCGATCCGCTAGTGCTGCAATGCATTTCTGATTGTCGGCAATCAGATCGCCCAGAACCACTGGCTGATCTCGACACAGCCTTGACAGGACCTCAATGGCTTTCCCCTGCACTGTCGCCTCCCCCACTGCAAGACACGTTACTAGAGGACTCATGCTGAATGGGGCTTCTGCCAAGACGGCCCACAGTGGATGACCGAATGAACCGCCTCTACTCGTTGTCCTTGCCAACGATGCAAGAGCCTCAAGGGCTTCAGACGTCGAGCTCTCTTCCGAGTTCCCAGCGGCAAGAAGAGATACCAGCGCCAGGACAGTGCCGCACTGATGCACACGCTCCACCATCACATCGTTCACATGCTGAGACCGAAGCAACCGGGCAACTGCTCCAGCGGCATGCTCCTTGCCCTCTAAGCTGCCCTCCTGCAGCGTTCGCGTGAGGGGTAATATGATATCCTCAGCAGGTGCCTTTTCGGCTATCTCCACGTCCAGCATAAGGTTCGCCACAGCCGTGGTCGCAACTTCCGCCACACTGATGCTCGAAGACCTAGCCAAACTGATCAAGGGCAACATGGCATCCTTGCCCACCGACGCAACCTTCTGATTCTGCCTGATGCACCCGAATAGAGCGCCTAGTGCCCGCGCTGCCTGCAGCGCAATCTGCTCGCTGGCTTCACTCACAAGCTTGATCAATGGAGGAATCGCCTTCACAATATCCGGGCTCTCGCATACATCTGGCCTGCAAGCAAAGATCTCTGCCAAAACGGAAGCTGAGTGCTCCTGGGTCTCGCATTTGCCGCTTCTCAGAAGCTCTATCAAAGTCTCCAGAGCCTCGTACGCCGGGGCGCCCTCCTGGAAAATATCCTCCTGGGAGGCCACGGAGAGCAAGCACCCCACCACGTGAAGAACGTGGACCTTCGAAACTGGCAACTCCTCGGTTAGCAATGCAGTCAAATTGCTAATGGTGCTCGCATCCGAATCCTGCACCAGTTGTGTCAGCGCTCTCGCTGCGATCCCTTGTCCCATGTAACCAGCATTCTTTAGCAACCCCAAAAGTGCAGGGACGGCCTCTGCTGTCTCCACACACACCCGAATATCTTCGCTGTGATTGCACAGGTTGCCAAGCACAACAGCCGAATCCTCTATCGCTTTCTCTGAACCGCTCTCAAGAAGTTGCACCAGTGGCGGGATCCCTCCGGCTGCAGTGATGGCCCATTTGCTCTCTTCTATCTCTTGCGTCATGATCGACAGCAACGAAGCTGCGTATTCCTGCTGCTGCTCCGTAGACTGGCCCAACAAGGATATCAGAAGCTGCACACCGTCCCGACCACGAAGCGCTTGCCACAGATCTCTGTGCCCGCAACAGATGTCCATCAGAGACATCGTCAGGCTCTCTTGCATCTCACCGCTGGCCATCATGATCAATCCAACCACCATCTTCTTCCCTTCCGAATGCTCTAAACCCCGTGCCAGGTACCCATTGCCATACAGACTCATCAGAGCTCCAATCGTGCGCTCCTGAATCAACACCGAAGTGTGGTGCCCAAGATGCTTCATCAGAACCTCCTCCACATGAAGAGGGTGTACGGCTTCCACTGATTCGTCACTGTCGTCCAAAACCTTGAGTGCATACGCCAATGCTCCGATGGCTTCGGCTGTCTTCACTTCGGACTGCCCCTTGGAGCTAATAATTTCGCCAAGAGTCACGATCAGAGCAGGCAGACCTCCAAGTATGTTGGCAGATGCACCAAGAGCGTTCTCCTGCAGAGCTTGGATGAACTTATCTTGCATCACCCCCTTGGAGGTGCCAACCGTTTCGCGGATCAACTTGTCCATCCCACCAGCAGCTTTTATAGCGTACCTAGATTCCCAGTTGTTAGCAGAAAGAGCTTGTAGAGCACCGGCCGCTTCAGCTCGCACTGAAACATCCTCGGCGCTTAAAAGCTGCAGCAATGGTCCCATGGCTCCGGCGTGCAGCACCAGCTCACCGCTATCCTCAACTGCTGACATCAGACTCGCCATCAGAGACGCTGCATTCCTCTCCGTTTGCGCATGTCCAGATGCCAGCAGCCTCACCAGAATACCGACACCGCCAGCATCCAGCGTGGCAGGCCAAAAGCCTTCGCTGCTGTTGCACAGGTTGCGAAGGGCTCCAGTCAGCAATCCAGGAAGAGAAGGGTCCAGGCTAAGTCTCGGCTGGAGCTGCTCCCACAAGCTCACAACCACCCCTTCCGTGGAAAAGATTTTCGACCCAACGTGATCCTTTGCACCTCCCTGAGACACGGCATTCAGGGCACGAGCCGCCACCGTCTGTGCCTCAGGAGAATCGGACTTCAGCAGTGCCAGGAGAGGTGGAATGCAACCCCCTAGTAACACTTTTACGCGCAGGTCCTCTTCCTTGCACAACACCCCCAGGATTGCGGCAGCATTCACTCTAGCAACCAAGGATCCAGATCGAACCAGCCCAACCAGTGCAGGCACAGCCTGTGGGTGAGAACCAACTGCCGCTCGAGCGGCCTCTTGGGTATCGGCCAATTCGAACACAATCCTAGAAGTGATCTCCTTCTCTTCTGTCGACGTGGACGTTGAGCGAAGTTGTTCAATGC
The DNA here is from genome assembly GCF_059467195.1 of Physcomitrium patens. Classification (NCBI taxonomy): domain Eukaryota; kingdom Viridiplantae; phylum Streptophyta; class Bryopsida; order Funariales; family Funariaceae; genus Physcomitrium; species Physcomitrium patens. Next base: position 9,631,708 of record NC_143431.1, on the reverse strand, counting down.
AATCCGACATTTTCGCCACTATCCCATCAGATACGACCTCCTCCTCCTCCTCCTCTGCTGATGCCGGTGCGGACAACATTGCTAGGATCTGTTCAATTTTGCAGTTCGCAGCTCCTGACTCCACCTCCTCCATGTCTGAAAGGTTGCTCCATTGCCTGCACAGGACACTCACTGCTTTAGATCTTCTGGTCGAAAATGTCGCACCTAATAGACATCCACAATTTCGAGCGCGTAGTAAGCTATAAAAATCTTGGCTTTTGTGACACGTGCATTCGCACCGTATCCTCGAAGGCTTTCAGTTACACGCTCTAAAATGAATCCGAAAAGGAGAAGGCTACTTGGCACATGCTTGACCCTCAAATCAAACCCATGACTGAAACTGCAAGAAACATACCTTGTCAGCAAATTTGCTACGAGTGACTCGGGGGTCTCGGGTAACTCCTTGCTTACTGGTGCCGACTGGGGAGCCTCGGCCGACGTGAGAGTTTCCGGCGTCTGCGAACGCAGCTCCTCAGCCTGTGCCATCTCCTGCGCTCAAACCAATTACTCGTCAATAAGTACACAACCGCCAAAACGAGGCTGTCGTTAGACAAGCAGGTCACTGCGCTGAAGTGTGCAAGCCAGCACCCACAATCGCAAAGACTAATCGAGTTAACCATCGGCTGCTATCTTCTCACTCAAACCGGGAAATATAAATAAATAAGAATGATGGGAATTTGTAAATCATTATTGGATGATCCTGCTCATGGTATGAGCTCGACTCCATCTACTGTAATTATATTTCGACAAGCACACTTCCAGACTACGGCGGTCCACATACAGAAACGTTACACTAATGGAACCAATCGTGCGGATTCGGAGACGCTCTATCAAACGCAAGTCCAATACGAAGCCAACCGCAATGCACCTGCCACGACTCTCAACCTCCGAATTCAAAAGAAATGCTCGCAACTCAGTCCATGATGTATCAACATCTGCCATTCCAGCAACCAGGACGGAGCTCAAGCCACACCACGATCTTCGTCAAATCCACTCACCAAACACGCTTCCTGCTACAATACGATGGGCAGAGGAAGAAAATGTGCGCCAACATAATCAGGCTGCAGCTTCACAAGCATGTTTCCGCATAGAAAGGCACTCAAAATTTTACTACTGAATCACCAAACAAGGAGTCACCGATTGGCGATCTGGTCGAAGAAAATCTGATGACTCGACAGCCCTGCGAGGAGACGCCACTGATCGCCAGTGATTATAGCTCCGAGGAGAGACAAGAAACAGAGACACCACGAATTGCGAAGCACCTATCTGGTGCACGTATCTGACTCTCGAGCAGCTACAAGATCCTCTCGCTGCTCATACGTGCAACTAACTCACCAAACAATGTACTCCCTCGCTTCCCCATTTCTAAAGTGTCCAATGTCACAAAAATGCACACGCATGCCCACAGCCGAGCTGCGTTCTCCGCCACGAGCAAAACCTCAACCTCGCACCCATCAACATCAACAACACTGCAGAATCCAACTTCCAGCATAACACAGGCGCAAACCTGGGAATGCTGAGAATCGGGCATGGCGTCGGCGGATCAACTCAGCAAGCCCATCCACATACCCCACACTCTCTGAGTCCTTGCAAACTCCACAAAATATACCTCCCTCCTCCTGAGCCCCCTTCGTGGGCTTCCTCAGTCCCGGCGAAACGCCCCCACCTTGCTCAGAAACGTCTTTCCCCTCACGTGACCATTCTCAAGGGCGACTCCTCCGCCTCTGCAGCTATGCATCTCACTCGAGACCCCGCTGAATAATTGGATCCAACTGCATCACTCATGCATCAACGCCACTCAATTCACCACTCGACGAAACTAAGCTGCACCAAGCTTTACAGTCTCGCCCCGCTGGGCCCAACCCAAGAAACCAAACAGTCTGCTTTCTATGGTGGGGTATTCACGCTGGAGACAAGCGACACGTTCCATCAAACCCCCCCCCCCCCTCGCAATCACCCGAACCTAACGAACAACAGACATCATGCCTCTAGACCTCCTGGAAGGTGAATAATACGTCACAGCTATAATACAAGCTAATCGCCGCAGACTCGAAGGACCGTCGCCACAGAGCCCAGCAGAGCAGAGCATGAGCATCCCCGAATGAATGAAAAGCACTGTAGTCATGCACCTGCCAAAACCCACGGGACACCGAACTGGGTGGGACAAAACCGGCGACGACCCGTCTCCCCAACAAATCAGCTTCTACGTCTCCGTATGCAGGCTTGCCCCCAAGGAAGTGGCGCTATGGCGCCTGAGCTGGGTCTGCAATAGAACCAGCACTCCCCTCTCCTGTCTGCCTGCCAGAAAAATGTCTACTAGTCGGCCAGGCTGCGAGTGTCAGAGACGAGGAGGACAGTGGCCCAGATAAGACAACCAGACAACAGACACTCCTCACCACACTCACACTCCCACTCCCACTCATGTATACTCCACGCTACTTCCCAGCACCCCAATTATGGACCCGCCCTCAAGTCTTCCCTTCCACCTCCCGCAATCGCACGCTCCTGTCATAGTCCATTGCATGCATTCTGCACCTGAACAAGCCGACTTAAGAGCAGAACCGGAAGCGATCGAAAACCACGCTTACATACTTTACACCTTTCTTAACGGACCCGTTGGACGGAGACTTGACGAGCGACGATTCAACGACGACGGAGACGCAGCAGCGGCGAGAATAGTGAGCGGATGCGGGCCACCCACCCAGTTCGGAGTTGGTAGACAGACTGTGGTAGTATTAGTGTGTGTGTGTGTGAGAGTGTGTGTTAGAGTGTGTGTGTCCTGGGGAAGATCGATAGCTGCGACCATGCAGTTGTTGTAACTGTGGGTACTCACTCACTTACTTACATACTCGAATCTTAACAGGGGAATGAATGAGTAATCCTCAACTGCGATTGGATTCCACCGACGGCCCATCGAGTCCTGTTTTTCTGATGCCTCCGAATGCGGCCTTTTTTCCAGAGACTCGTCGCGACGACGCCGTCTCCGTTCACGATGGTGCTCTCATTGATTGGGGGTCAGGATTTTGTCACGTCTCGATTTTTTGTCTCGTTGTTGTTTTGTTTCTATTTTAATAAATAAATAAATAAATAAATAACAGAAAATGTGGTATGCATAGTTCTTGGATTTGGATGTGGGGATTTCGATTCAGCACAAACTTTTTTTGCTATGGGTTGTGTCATGGGGATGTTGGAGATGTAGATTTATCGAATTGTCTTAAGTGGTTTTGCTCTTTTGTTTTAGATTGAATTAGCAAGTCACAATGAGACCATCTTAATTTCTATTCCATTGTTAAGTTGGATTTTATTTAAACCATATTTCTAATTACTTAAATTTTCTTTCATTATTTTTTGAGAATGATTTTTTTATTGTCTTGTTTGTTTCCATGCATTTGGATATTATTTTTCTTTTATAAGATTTGTCTATTTGTAATTAACATTAATATATAATGATATTTTATCTTTTTTAGTCTAATAACTATTTTTCCACAAGTTTTCACAAATTCTAAAGTTATGATTTATAAGAAGTATTAGAAGAAACAAGATCGTTTTTAATTGGAACAATCTAATTTCTAATTTTAGAAGCTTAATTTTTTTTTGTATAGCTTATCAATCAAATAGTATGAATATGAGCTTGGAATTTATAACCAATATTAATAATTTTTTTGGTTGATTTCTAATTTTTTTGGTTGTTTTTAAACTAAAGAATTTTATGCATATATGTCAAATTAATGTGTAGTTGTTTTTTTTAAAACTATTCTTACATTATTTAGTAGATCTTTGTTGTTGGATATTTAAATCAATTATAAAAAAATATTGGATCTTACTAAATTATTTTCTTCTAAATTTCAATTCAATCTTTTTTGGATGTGAATGTAAATATGAGGCAATTTATGTCCACATCATTTCTATTGTGATCCAATTTTTAATTTAATATGTGGTCTAGGACTAGATGTTAAGGCAAAATCTATCTAAAATTTTGTTTGCAACTTAAGCTATCAATTTTAAAAAGATAAATTATAAATTATTAAGTTTTTTTTAGTACCAATTCAAAAATAATAACTAATTTGCTCAAATAATTGTATTTTAAAACACATAATTTCCTTGTAGTTGTACTAATACATTCAAGTGTTTCTAAAAACATATTCATTTCAATTGCATTTCAAATTCTTACAATAGTAAGAATTTTAAAATTCATCTTTTATAAATATCTTTTAAAATTAAATCCTTAATTTTTTTATTTGAAAGATATTGTTTGAACTTGTACATTTCAATAGACAAATATATTGATTATCCCTATTTGTGATTTTTAAATTTCGTAGTCTAATGTAGACATTGAGTTTTTGGTTTTTTTTTTGCTAAACATATATTGAGTTTTGGATAAGAGAAGTGGTGATGTCTTTTGTTTTATAATTTTACGTCAAATGTTTTAATATCTAAACAAGATTATTAAGTAGAGTTAATAAAGTATTTACAACCATCATCAAATACACCAAAATTAGAAAATATTGCATTTTTTTCTATGTCAAATCATGATTCTATGTCAAGATACTAATAAATTGGTATTCAAGTATTACCTGTGCACTGGGAAACAAGAATTCAAGTCTCGATTATGTCAATTAGACGTTGAGGCACGGTTGCATCTCACCTTAAGGCCTACTGTTGTCCATTTTTACCTTGAAGTTCTGTGTTGTCTGTTTCAGCTTTTAGGAGCTGCTTGATATATGAGGGCCTAAAGAGCTATAAAACATGTTGGTAGATGGGTTACTCCTTATTAGAACGTACACCTTATGCTTTTGGGTTTTGATTATAACTATGTAACAGCAAACGATTAAGTCATTTATTATGGATCGCTATATTGACAGAAAGCATTACAATGTCTTCCTAGCGTTGTGTACAATCAAATTCTCAAATAATTTAGCAATACAAAACCTCGAGACCCCATCGTAGTTTCTACTCTGCGGACTTCAGTTCTAGATGCTAACTATCAAATTTTATCTGCGAAACTTTTCTTTGCAACTGCTGCAGGCTTGACCAAAGCTGAAAGGGTCACCTTTTGCGAAGCATCGTTGACCACTTCGCTGGAGAATGGGACATCGAATACTAAAGCTTTATAAAGACAAACTTGATCTTCCTTGCAAAAATAGACCTGCACGTTCCGATTTTATGGATGTGAAATCTCAGCACTGCTAAATCTGAACTGTTAACATGTACTGCAAGTCATCTGCTTACAAATGGGTACAAACCTTCAACTCATACAATGAGATGTAAACGGCATATTCATATTGGATGAAAGACAGTTCAGTGCAGATAGATCACGTATCATATTCAACAGAAAGTTTAAAATCCTTGCGCACTACAAATTCTCTAATTAATTTTACAAGATCGCTATCAGGGTTGCATCTCTCACCTTGCAAGATACTCGAGTAGTAAATTTAGAAGCGGAATTAAGATCTCTCTTAAAATGAATTATCGCATTGCCGTCAGGTCCAATAGTGCCTGTGGCAGGATCCAGGGTTACGCCACTGTCCATCTCCAGTTCTACCTCGTACTTGCTTTGAGCCTCCTGCGTAATTTTCATCAAATGTGAAGAAAGTATATGAGAACTGCTGAAGAGGATCAACTAACCAAAACCAAGAGAGAACCACCAAACGTAGACTAATAGTATTATTCTCCAAAAAAGGGACAGTGGTTCAGCTTCCAAATTTAGGCTGGGTATGCAAGAGGCAAGGGATAATAACTCACATTACTGAAATGGTACCCAGGAGCAAGTGAAATTTGAAGCTGCAAGTCACCATTAAGAGAAGTAATTGGATCGATGCGTATCACTTGCGTGTCGGATGAAAGCCGCTGTCGAAGTCGTCGAGGACCGGTAGGTGCAGCAACACTCGGTGGCTGTACACCTTTCAACTCCAGAGTTTCTATCTTAGGTCCACCTTGTGCCTGAAGGTCTAGAACTCTGATGAGGCTGTTGTTGGTATCAGCTACATAAAGCTTACCTGCAGGTGCACATCATATCCCAATGAAAAAACCTGAAACATTGTCTTGGCGTGGATTCAATATTCAATCCTAACACATGATACTCTAGTTGGAGCTGTGAATTTGAGTGATCTTGCAACTCGAAAACCAGCTTTTGAACGGTATCATATTCACGACATAATACTCAGTTGATCTCTTCAGAAAAGTGGACATGCACTAAACTCTTGTCAAGATTCCTAATGATGACTCACTGAAATTAAAGTTTTTACACATCCTTAAGAAAATGAAAAAGAGGTTACCGTCTGGACCCAGTGCGATTCCAGCGGGCTCTGACAGCTGCGGACAAAATAAAAACGTACTTAGAAGTCAATGCACCGTAGAGCTTCCTTTCGAATCATACACCAATGTCAGAAGGCAAATTTTAGCTTCATACACTCCAATTTCCATAAATTTACGGGTATTGCTACTGTTAAAAGCGTCTTGAAATGTCAGAGGATGCTTCCCAAATTATTTAGAGAAGAATGAAAGGAGGTAACCTCGCAAAATAGAAGAGGATTTTATTTGAATTTCAGGATTTCCTGACATTAATTCATTCTGTGTCGATAGCTGACCAGGAACTTCATGGAAAGAGGGTAATCTCCAGTCAAGACATGATGCTGCCTTCTTTACTCTCACCAACAGGAAATAATCAGAAAAGAATGAATTACCTGTCCTTCCTGAGCCGTCCCATCCTTAAATCCAGCAGTTCCAGTGCCGGCTAGTGTGGTGACCTTTTGGGTACTTGGATTGAGAACTTTTATCTGCAAGCAGGATACTCCAATGTGAAACATGCTTTTGTCGTCAGGGATAAAAGACACAACAACATCAGCTTCCGTATGCGTACAAATCATTGTCTGGTACTTTTGATATAATCAATGACCAACCTTCTTTTCGATCAAGATTTAAGACCTGATCAACTAGCAGAACAGCTCTTTCAGGTCTTCTAATATTCAATAGTACGCAATATCTATACGTTAAAGCTCCAGAGTGTAAAGGAGACTCTGGCGCGCCTAAGCCTACAGTGGCATGCAAAATCGCTCCTATTTAAAATTTTGACAATAAATTAAGTGTGAACTCAAAATTGAAGGTGTAACCAAGTCGATCAACTTCACAGGTTATGATTACGTGGAAAACATGCCCACTTTTTCAAGTATTTGTTGAGGTTATGTGCAAAAGAACTAGAAGGTTCTTTAGAATTGAGTCATGTAAGCAAAGTGTCCTGGTAGCGCAGAACTTGCCTTGTGATTATAGGAGTCAGCAACATAAACCAGCCCTTCTGAACTGTATAGAACTCCTAATGGATGCTGCAATTGAGCATTGGAACCTACTCCATCCCTGTCACCAAACTGCACACCAGAACGGAATTCAACTTTAGTAATCTCCTCAAAATGACTACAATTCTAATGTTACCTGTCAATGACCTGAAAAACAATATGGAATATATTATGTGCGAATGATGGTTTCACTTCACTTAGTTACGAAACTAACCTGAAATAGATTATCTGAAAATGTTGGATCACCACCCGCTAACAATTTAGAACCTCCCGTCGTCATGTCCACTCTTCGGATAGAACTGCTCTCGCTGTCGGCAAGATACATATATTTGAAATCTATAGTAACATAGTCTGGTCAGAAGAATTTATAAAAGAAGCTATGCTCTGGTAGTTTACAGGTAATAACAATATAACATCATAAAATACCAAAAGTGAGGATTTGAACTTGAAAGCAAAACGAAAACCAAATATTTATACCTGGTGTAAAAGAGATTCCAGATGGTTGGGCATACGAAGTATCTTTTCCCCTGTTCCACAATCGAAAAACGAATTTTATACCTTTTAAAGTGAAAACCACCTCAAAAAAACCGTAACAAAAATTTTTAAAATGACAAATGGATATGTAATGGTCTATTCACCATGACATTCAAAGCTCGAAGAGGAAAGAAACAAGAACTGCAGATCCACCAGTTAAGAAATAAGTGATAAGAAGAGGATTCGCGTGTGAGACCTTTTTCCATTTTGGTTTCGCTCATAACCATCCCCACTAAACACTTCAGCTCTTCCATCTGCAATATTATAGCGCCAAATCTGATGCTGACCAGCCATTGCGATGTATACGAAGCCACCCTCTGCATCGTGAGCGACGTCCCAGGGTGAATTCAGGACCTGATCAGACAAATCAAAACCCAGCAACGTGTCAATGTTAACTGGCCGTGACCAAAATCCTTTCATTCTGTGTAAAATCTGCCACATTGAAATCGCCCATTAGAGCACAATCCCATTGAATCTAGAATTCAAACTAAAACACAACAAAAATATGAGTTTATGACTGGAGCCTTCGAAGTACCTGGGCTGAACCCTTCTTGCCACCCCGGTAATCTGAACCCTTGATACCGTTTCCAGCGAGCGTTCGGACTGTCTCTTTAGCAAGATCTATTTCTCTGAAAATGTCTTAATTTTAGCTTGAGAAAGCTTCAAGCAAGTGTGCACAGCAATGCGTTGAGGGAGGCATAATGTGCGCATTAACATGGATATTGAAAAGCATTGCCATCATCAATCAATCAATCAATCAATCTTGATGTATGTACTTTGCATAGATTATATTATGCAAACAATGCCAGACGAATTCGCCTGAACTTTAAAGACACAGATCGGCACACCGTTTCGGCGGGAGTTATTTATTTTTGAAATTCTTCAAGCAGGGTGAAAGGAAACACAAGGGTATTAGAGGTCTACAAAATGAGAACATACGACAAGACTTGATCCTTTCAGCTCCTATGGAGCTTAGAATATGTCAAGGAGAGCATACAAGCATCGAAAAGTGCAAGAGAATTACCTCAAAGCATGATTTTCAGTATCAGCAACATAAAGCACGTTCTTGAATGCGTTGTAAGCCACACCCTACACACCAGAGAAAACCTTGCCGAGTTGTAGAAATGAGGCAAAACTTATAATCAAAAAGAAGAAACGAAATATATCAATACTGGTAAAGTAATAACAAACCTGAGGTCGGTTGAACAAAGAAGTCTCAAAAGATCCGTCTTTCAGACCCTCTCCTCCACCTCCAACATTCACGATGAAATTCCCATCCAAATCAGTTACCACCTGGTTTCAAATCATTGGTCGTCAAACATCATCATATTGCTTTGATACTTGAATCCAACTCTAAGAGATATAAAGTTCATGCAAACTGAAAGAAAGACACACATCTAATTTGCATTCGAATCCACGAAAACAAACTATTTAATTCAGAAATATTGTTTTAAAATCAAAACAAAGCATTTGTTACAAAACAGGCTATGACAGTCCAACCTCCATATATCAAATACCACGCTTTTCAGCCCTAACTTGAAAATTTTAAATTTTAAAAGAATTGAAAATGGACATCCAACTAGAAAAAGCAACATTTAATTATTATTCATATGTTAGAATAATAGAAAACATCTCCGTAGAAGAATTGCCTTCCGTAAATGTCATTGTCGTGAGTTGCTCTGCAATACATTCTAAATTGGAGACCGCTAATTTTATCAACTGGTTTTTAAGAATTATATGGTTTTAAAGAATCTTTTTCATTTTTAATGTGAACATAATTTCTTAACTTTTAAAAACATATCTGATGGACAAGTTCGAAAATTGGTGCCTCCCAAGGTTTAATATATGTTGTGTGCAGGCTGTTGCTCAAATCCTCAGAGTAGACCACCACATCCTTGCCACATTCAAGACATGGAAATTCGTAAGATTCAAGTATGAGTTTTGATCTTACAATACGGTGATGGTTGCTGTCGGATATGAACAGGCGACCATTAACAAGATCTGTTGTCAGTTTTCCAGGAAACTTAAGAGGTGACGCAACAAGGCGAGAGTCCTTGTCCCTCTCTAAGCTTGGAATGAGAGGCTTAGCGTCCAAAAGATTCTTCTCTCCATAGAATTCAAGTGATGCCTCTAAGAGATCATCCAGATCCTATCTTCAACACACAGAAAATCGATTAAATGCCGTCGCACTTCGCTTCACAAGCATAAGCTTACTTGTACACGAGAGTCCTATTTCTTGTTAGAGAATATTAGAAACAAAGGTAAGATTGAGCCAAGAAATCACCTCTCGATGACCCTCTCCGGACAACATGGCAATCAATCTGCCTTTTGGGCTTACTACTGCCAGAGTCGGCCATGAGCTCACGCCTAATTGCCTCCACATAGTCATCTCTCCATCATTTACCACCTGTCAGAGCATCCATCCACCCCATTTTGCTCAATTCCACGTTGATAATGAACTAGAGAAATTCTAAGTCTCAGCATTTTCACGCCCAAAAAAAATATTGTTCGTTCTTACACAAAAAATCTCTTTAATAGGATGCCGCAAGCATCACTCAGTATAAACAATAGTTTTAGGATTACTGAAGGAGCATGTGCATACTAAGGAAAGAATAATTGTGCTCCAAGCTGGGAGCAAGGAAATAAGTTACCGGGTGAGTGACATCGTAACGGAGAACAGCGTTCCGAATGGCTGCGGAATCTTTTTCATTGTCGAATTTAGCAGAGTGCACTCCGATCACAGTCATCTGTAATCCACCCACACTTTACCCCTGTAAGATCTTTGGTAATAGAAGAAATTGGAGGTTTTCGTGTATCTCAAATTCGAGCACCATACTATCGACCTGCAGTAGATAATAAAAGTCTCACTTACCGGCTGGTCTTTGTACTTTTTCTCCAAGAATGCAAGATCCGGGAGTATATGCATACAGTTTATGCAACAGTAAGTCCAGAAATCCAGCACCACAACTTTACCCTTCAAATCCTGTCATGTTGTCAAAGAGCAGATCAGTAGCCAACTTGTTGTCAAATCGCGGAACTAAGAGCTTGTGTAAACAGAATTAAATACAGAAATAACATGATGATGTTCACAAAATTGTCAGTACATCACGATCAGAAAAGAAAATGATGCCTGTGTTAAGGAGCAAACCTTCTTAAGTGACAAAGGAGCGGTGTTCAGCCACTCAAGCTTTGGTTGAAATTCAGGTACTACCTGTCCAGCTCCTCTGTCCACATAAGACGACCAAAGACTTATTTCAGGTGGGTAGAAAGATGTTCGAACTCCTCTTTAGATGTCTTGAGAACAACATTCAGGTTAGCAACTTAACATAAATGACAGAAAGAAACAATATCTCCATCTACAATGGAATAATGATAATAATAAATAAATAAATAAAGCAGAATTCGAGAACCATACTTTGACTCAATGTCGGTTATGTATTGCTTGAACTGACGAACGCGTTCTGGACGAGCCAGTTCTGCATAATCATCATTTGACAAATTTCGGCATTGTGAGCGAGAATAGTGGTAAGTGTTCTAAGTGTATTCATACAGATTATTCCTACTTCCCGTATCAAACACAATTCGTGTAATAAAGTAGAAATCAGACGCATAGGATATAGTGAAAAAGAGGAGAAAATGCGACAAGTAGCTTGAAAAGGGACGCTCAATTGATAACACTCCCATTTAACCTCGTGATCTCTAGCTGAGTGTAGCAGAATCGATAACTTCATTCCCTTATCATTCTTTCCAAATATCTATTTTTCACGCAATTACAAACCATGACATCTAACGTTCCAAAGATGTACTCCAAATGTGAAGCGTAAGGTGATAACAAGAATATGAAACTTAGAACAAAAAATGCTCAAGATCTTGATATAAGCATATCCTACCAGATCCATTCGCAAGAAGTGGCTGGCCAACACCTTGAAGAGCATTAAGTAAAGCCTTGGGGGACGCATAAGAAAGCGCCTACATCCTCAGAAACTATGCATCAGTAACATTCCCACATTTATACGAAGGCTACACGAACGAGCTGGCAGACGCCTCACAAAAACCAGCCTGAGCAAACCAGACAAAACGTATACGTCGAGTAAATTGAGATAAGGTGTCTGCCACTCATAATATGCATATAAGTTGCAAACTCTTTTTTCTCTTGAGAATGACACGGAGATTACAATAATAATCAGAACAGTCAGAATTCCACATGCACTCTCACCACTTTAAAAATGTTCAAAGATGCAACACTGAGCCTTCAAAGAACCGTGAGAAGATTAAAATCTAGATCAAGACCTAAATTCTCTAATACGACCCAAACACGAGCGGAAACACCAAACCTTGAGGTGAGTCGCACTGAAATAGGCGCTTCCTAAACCAATTGCAAGACTACCAAGCTTCAGCACCTCACGTCTAGTTGTGGAGAATCTGCATATATACCCAATTTGGGTTAAATTACTAGCAAAGTAGGCTATACTGCAGTGAAGCTTCAAGAAAATGCTTGAAAATGTTCCGACGGAGATCAAATTTGAAGACCGTATGCCACCGACCAGCCCCATTAGCATACGCACAATACACGAAAGTAAACACTCAGTACGGAAAAAAAATTGAAATTCCGATCATTTATTAAAACCAGCTGTTGTGGGCTGGAAGTAACAAGACACGAGGCAAGGTCTATGGCCTAACCCGCCAGGTAATGGAACTTCGGCATTAAGGGCTGCCTGATAACTGTTGCTCAAGCTAGGGTTCACATCCTTCGTAGCATAAGCACTTTCGAATCCGTGTCTTCCTGCAGCGATTATAACAGTACACATGTCGATTTATCCTTTCTATCCCATTTAGTTGCCTGTTTCGGTGCAAGCAAGACAAGTGAATGCCCATACCGACCCATCTAAGTTCCACACTCTGCTTTGATTAAGAGGACAAACCTAGCTCTTGAATATCCTTCAGTGTGATTCTAGAAATGTCCTTTCTAACCAGCTGGGGTCCGGCCTCCATCAGCTTCTCCTCGCTGAGAGTAGTTGTCACCGAAATACACCTGCTCCAAGGTACAAAGATCAGAAATTCGTAGCATCCAGAAACACACATATACACCTCCGTAGCCGTGAAACTATCAATCTTATCAAACTGGATTGTCATCAGGGGAACCTGGGTGAGCGAATTCAAAAATAAAAAAGAGTTTGTACCTCATGCCAGCCGCTCTAGCTGCCTGTATGCCAGCATATGCATCTTCAATCACTACACACTGCAATCAAAACATCGCATTACAGTGTCTCGTGATTGGAGATACATCACCTTAGCATCTGGAAAACATATTGAATACTTCTGTTCATGGACGCTACATGTGTCTGTCTGTGTACCTCATGTGTTGGCAGCCCCAGACTCTTTGCAGCTGCGATGAAAATGTCCGGAGCGGGCTTCAAATTCTCAAACAAATCCGCCGAAACTATCGCATCAAAGCTGCAAGCATCACGCTGTCAGAAAACACAGGTCCAGACCGCATCCACGTTATAGCAAGACAACACCTGCTTGTTACTGTCCATGCTTAGAAGGTCCTGATCGACAAAAAGGCAAACGGCGACAAGGCACTCACAATATACGACAATAAACATTTCCTTAACACCAAGAAATGTCAAGTAAAAATAATATCGTAGCGAAAGATGGCCTCCCAGCAACAGTAAACAAGATAAATTGGGTGGAACTATACTTGGATTGAGGGAAGCCTGCAGCTGCAAGGTTTGCGTCCACTTTGACTCTATCCGCACTCGACGCCACCGCGAGTTTAAGGCCGGCCTCTTTACACTGCCGTCACATACAACCAGCTCGTCAACACTACGAATACATTCCGCTCCAGGGACACAGGGATCGCACTCGTTCCTGCAGTCCTTTGCGAAAAGCATAGCGCAAAGATATAGGTCCTAATATTGTAATTGATGGAATTCTAATGTTGCAGTTGATGGGGATATTCAACCCTCACCTGGAGAATCAGGTCCAGAGCTCCAGGATATCCTAGTCCAGAATTTGGTGGGGCGAACTGCGACAAACAAGTGGCAGCAAACTCACCGTTAGGCCCGAAGCATTGTAGCCGAGAGTTACCAGGGGATTTCACGATTTAACGGCATCTGCCAGCAGTGCATATCAAAATGGTGGAAGTCCCCAGAATTATTGTGTGGATTTGTACAGCGATACCTTCTCAATGTAGATTTGGAAGAAGCGTCTTTTCGCTGAAACAGTGTCAAAATCCTTCACTCCGTACTTCTTCGCCACTCCGCCAAGAAAATTAGCTTCACCTGCACCCAAATGACATAGTTGTAAACTACAGCACGGTTTCATTCGTCCTGATAGTATTTACAATCCATCAGTTCTGTATCATCTCACGTCATGAATTCATCACGGAAAATCGCGACTCAGATCAGGACCCTTGATACTGTTAGGCCGTCGTCGAGGTAGATGTAAGAAGATACTAGGATACTCTTTCGTACAAAATCTTGCAGCAAGTTCCTATTTGAATTATTTCTCATCTTACTTGCTATGTTTTACTTCTTCACCTGATTCGTCTCTGTTGGTTTACTTTCATTTTTTCCTTATTTCTTGTCTCTTTTTCAGAGAAGGCGGACGAGTGAAGCGGGATGTTAGTTATGTCCCAAACTAACTGCGCTCAAATTTAGCAACACTGCTAACCGTACATAAATACTAAATACAGGGAAATGCAAGTAAGAGAAGAGAAGAAAATCTTCAAACCAGGATGCGATTCATCAGTTAAGTCGTTTAATTCAGTCTCTAGGCCCTGTAATCGTCAACACTAAACCGAAACCAACAATTTGCAATCCACCGGATCAAAGATAACAGCAAACGAAGGGAACTAACAACGACCGGAGTCTAAGATGCATTACCGGTTCCCATGAACGGAATGAAATCCTCTTCGGTGACATTGTACCCCATCTCAGCAAACAACTCAACGGCAGCCTTCCGAGAGCAATGCTCGCTGTCACACAACACCCCGTCCATATCAAACAACACCCCGCGCACAACGCCCGCCTCTTTGTCTGCAATTGACACCCCTTGTCCCTCCTCGCTCACCGCGGCTCTCACCACCACTCCCGCTCGATAAGCCTTCCCGAATTCACCACCAACACGCCCCTTGGCACCACCACCACGAACCCGCCCCAGCTTCACCATTCCAGGCGACATCAGGGGCAGAACACCATCCTTCCGGGCCACACCAGTTCTGATAGCCGCAGCCTGGATGGCGCCCGCCAGCTCCATGGCGCAGCACGAGCTCGCCATGGCCACGTCCAATCAACCAAAGAAACAACACCACACTACGTCTTCGCCGGAATTCCGATGCTGCTCGTCACAGCACTGTCAACAACAACAACACTACCCTTGCAGAGACACGAAATCCGAATTGCGAGCGGCAAAGCTCTCTTGCTCGCTGGCTCTATCCAATCTGCAGTGAATTTGTGGATTTGTCGAAGCTGGTGACGACTGGCTGCACGACGTAGCGTCATCTGCTTCCGTTCATAATATTCATGGTGGCTCTCGCTCTGTCTCTCGCTCTGTCTCCGAGGCGGGCAATTCAGGGTCCTTATTCCGCGACGTTGACGTCATTTTGGTGGATTTGAGGCATGTCAAAATCTTTATCTACATCCTCACCTTCTTCATCCTTTCCTCATTCATCTACATCCTCTCACCTCATTCATCCTCATATCATTCATCCACATCCTCTCACATCATTCATCCGCATATTATTCATCCATATCCTCTCACCTCATTCAACCGCATCCTCTCATCATTCATCGACATCCTCTCACCTCCTTCATATACATCCTGTACACACCCCTCGCCTTCTTCTGCTTCTTCTTCTTCAGGTGACTTGCTTTTGGCCAGTTTGGTGCTTAGAAGGCCCTTCGGTACAATACAGCAGCAGATCACAATTCATGATCTGAGGGCCACTTCACACTATGGTTGTTTGTTAAGCAGACCTTAGACAACTCCACCAGAAATTAGGTCAACTTTCAATGTAAAAGTTTTATTAAAATATTATCAATGATATTTTTTGTTTGTTTAGTTGACAAAGAATCGGGGGTATTTTATTTTTTATTTTTTTTATTTTTTGGTGCAATATAATTTCTTATTGAGTTGACAACTTCTTAGTACCAAAACTACCATTAAGTGCCATGTTGGCATGTTTGGCCAAAATGTTTGTTGATTGTTTGTCTCTAGTGTGAAGGCCAAGTGGTCAAATTTATTAACTCCATCAATCATATTGCTTGGATCTTTTGTCTGCTTGATAATTGACCATAGTGTGAAGTAGCCTTGAATGTGTACATGTTGTTGTGTTTGGAACACTTTGCTAAAAATTGGAACAAAAACGGGGGTTATTAGTAGTCTGTTCAATATTGTTCCAAGTTGATTTTTACTTCTAAAGAAGATAAATAAAAACTTGTCAATTGTGTAATAACTCATGGAGAGTTTAGCATTGTGGGGGTCCCAATTTTTGAACTTAAAGGTTTATTGAAGGTAATAATTGCAAGATTATTAAAACAGTAAAGACATGATTTTTTTAATAAAAAATTTAAAATTTTGTAAATATGTGTATGTATTGAATATGTTAAAGAAATAATTTTTTGCTTGTTTATTTTTTTAAAACAACAATATCATTCAGTTTAATTTAATTTCTAAAATGCTGCAAGGTCTTTTAATAAAAAAAGTTACATAAATTTCAATAAACGGGTTAAACATTATCACTTCTTCACATTTTTTTAAATATTGATTATATTAACAAAATAAAATAAAATAATAAATATAATGTAATATATTATTTTAAAGTAAATTTGAGTTTACGAGCATTTTTCAAAAAATGAGTTGGAGAAATATGTGGTGAAAATTCGATTGAAATCATAAAAAACATATTGTAATTTCATCATCAAAAAACCATCTATTAGTTTTATAGTTTAATTACTTCAAAAGAATAACTTAGTAAGGTTACGCTGAAATACATCTTAAAGCATAATTATGAGAATTCGAAAAAAAACTAAATAAAACTATTCAAATCTAATTTATTAAAAAAACTCATAAATTTTAGTTTTATAATAAATATTAGTAAATATATATTAATAAAATTTTATATTAAATTATTTCAAAAATACCACAAAAAATATGTAATTATGTCATAGTAAAAATTAAATCTATTTTAATATATCATCCAAAAAATTTACTTTCAAAAAAAATTAAAAACTGTATTAGTAGTAATTAATAAAAGATGTTTTACATGCTAAATGTGATAATAAAGTAAAATTATTTCACAAAATCTCATTTATTATAGCTATTACTTGAAGGATATTCTATAAATCAAACTATTATATTTATTTAGTTTTGTTTGATATTTTTTTCTATTATATTCTTACAACTCTATGTGTTGTTTTTTTACCAATTTAAATAATTTAGTCTTTTATTTTTTCAGGAGTAATATTATTGGACTATGTTTAAATCATATTTGGTTATACTCTATGTATAATAATTTATTTTTTACTATGTATTATTTCAAAAATTTCATATACGAGTAAAACTTATTTGAATACATTACTATTGAAGCAAAGAAACATCCTTAAATACTAATGTGTATGTTTAAAACGAGAAAGAAAAAAAGAAAAAAAAAGATGTATCTATGTAATAAATTAATATCTTATCATGTACATAGTTATCAAAATATAATAATATAATTACTTTTTATGTTTGCAATCACATTTTTACTCAATTAAATTCAGTTTTGTTGATTTTCATCAAAATTAGATTAAATTTTTTTTTAAGAAATAAATTAAACTATAATTAAATTAATAAAAAACATCTAATATTTAAATTTTAAATTTTAAAATTTAATAATATGAATAATAAAAGAAATATTTATATAATTTTTAATTATAAAAATATGTACATATATATATATATTTAAAATTTTAAATATTAATTAATTTTATTTTTATTTTTTTAAAAAATAATCAAATATTTATTTCATATTATTTTTATTTTTATAAATTATATATATATATATATATATATATATATATATCTATATATATTTCTAAATTCTTGCATATTTTCTTGTACTTTAAAAACTCAACATCATAACTTTTAGTAATTTTTTCTTATCTAAATATATTTTTCTAAATTCCTTGGTGGCTTTAAAATAACATAAAATACATACTTAAATTTTTTGTATAAAGTTTTTTATATAAAAATTATACTTTTTCATATGCATGGCATTTAAAATTTTATATGTAAAAAAAATTAATTGATAGGTCATTTCAACCATTGGTAGTATCATATACAAAGGTAAAAAGACTACCTTGATATTTATCATTATTAAAGCCTTTATAACTTCTTTTAAATAAAAAATGTAAAATACTATCAAAAGTGGTTCTTATTTCTTATAATATGAATAAAAATCAAAAGTATCTTCTAAGATTTTAATATCAAATATATTATATTTCACCATCTATTTAAAAAAGAACATATTATTTTTGAGAGTCTTTATTTCTATTAAGTCATCTTGAATTTCATAACAATCTCAATGCATGTCTAATAACTCAACAAATAATAGCTCTTAAGTTGAATATATTGGTTGTTGATTGTCCATTTCATGAGTGCTAAAATTATATATAAACCAAAAATAAAGATAGAAGATAAAATTTAATCTTCAATAAACTTTGTTTTCTCAACAACAAAGAATGGTTCGACTCTTTGTCTTGGTTTTGATGAATTTTATTGATGAAAGCATCCATCTTCTTTGCTCTATTTACAAGATTTTTGGTTAGATCCTACATGCATTTACTAATATAATATCTATGCCAACATACAAGTTATTCAAATCTATTTTAGCATTGTCTTAGATCTAAGACTTTTTTGACCTCAATTTCCTAATTATTGTCATTTTTTATAAAAGAATATGGCATTTGCCTTCTTTTTAGTATATCCATAGTCTTATAAAGTTTAAAAAGAGACATATGGACACAAGATGGATCTTTATAGAACTTGATAGATATAATTAATAAGTAATTAGATTGATTTTTTCACAAAAAATAAATAGTCCGAGTATATGATAATTTAACTTGTTACAAAGGCAAGTAGTCTTGATATTATGACAAAGTAACTATACTTTTATGCCATTGTAGAATTAAGGTTGTTTCTTATAATGGAAATTTTTATTGATTTTTTATCATTCTTGAATTTTTTTTAATTGTACCTTTATTATTATATGTAGTGCTTGTAAATAATTTGTCATAACTTCTATCTCATCATTATCAACTTTTGAAAAGTTAAAATTATCAAGTTATGGATGATAATTATAATTAATATAAAAAGATATTTATTAAGTAGAAGAATATATTGTATTATTATAAGAAAATTTTACTACTAACAAAAGATTTATTCAACCATCTTGATGGTAGTTAATAGTACATCTCAACTACTACTTTAAAACTTGTTGTATGTATTACATTTGTCAATGAACTTGACGATAAAAATTAAAGTTAATTTTCTATCTATCTTTGATATCTTGAAAAAAAATCTCTAAAAACTTAATATAAACTTGGTCATTCTAACAAATATAATATCTCTAAGCAATCCATGATAGCAATAAATATTGTTAAGAAAAACTTTAATTATTTCTTCAACTGTAATAGTTTTTTTATATAATACAATATGTAACATCTTAGTGAAACAATATATTCTCACAAATATATAGTCACAAAAACTTGAGTACAGAAGGTTTGTGATAAAATCCATAAAAATAAATAAATAAATAAAAATCATAGTTTTTTTGGTATAAATAATGGTCGAAGCGGTCCATACGGTCAATGATTTAGAATATTTAATTTTAAAAAAAATTACATAATTGTACAAAGTCTTTAATTACCTTCTATATTTAATGCCACTAAAAATCTTTTGATATTAATACCAAAGTCTTGTTATCTCTAAAATATTTTACAGCTAAGAAATTATGTCTTGTTTAAAAAGTATAAAATTATATTTCACATTTTAAAACATATGAGCAATCTTTAAAATATAATAGATTATTTTTTAATCCAAATTTAGAAATATCATGAGATCTAGGTAGAGTAATTTTAAAATCAATAATAAAAAAAATTGACAACACTTTTGATTAAACTTGATTAAAATAGGTTGAATTAAGAATTAATAATGAATTTATTGCTTATAAATGAAATTATTCTAGCTTCAAAAGTTTTTTTTATTGTTAATCAAAATTTTTTTATATATATATACATAAATATATATAGATAAAATATAAAAATTTCTAAAATAATCATCTAATAAACTTTATTATTTTTTTAGTCAATAAATAATCTTAAATTCAAATCTTAAAAAAGAGATATTCCAATAAATTAAGCAGTGCTTTAAAATACGTATTGACATGAAATACTTGAGGTTCATATATTCTATATAAATTGCCATTGGACTTGAAGCACCTTCTAAATAATGGCATCATTTTGAAATGAAACTATAATTAAAAGAGGTTTTTTTTATTGTAGATCTTGTAGTTTTATTTAACTACTAAAAAAATTCTTATATAAAAAGCTATTAGGTAAAATTTGTCATCTATTCTTATTTATGATAATATACTATCCAAAGAAAAACAATTGATTCATATATTTTTATAAAAAATTCCTTAGAAAAGTCAATGTAATACAAAATTAGTGCAAAAATAAAAGTTATATTTAAAGCTTTAAATATGAATTGAACTTCTATATTCTACTTAAATTTGTCTTTACAAGTCAAACGTGTAAATAGAGTTCCAACTTGAAAAATGTTTTTGATAAAGATTCAATAATAATAGACAAATCTCAAAAAATATTGCACATTTTTTACTATTCTTTGAAATATCCAATCTATAACAGCCAAAACTTTCTTAAAATCCATTAAAAGGCCATTATTTAAAATGAGATAATCGAAGAAGTCAACTTAAATTGTGTGAAATATATACTTCTTTATTTTGACATATAATTCTATAATTTTAATTTTTATAATATAAAATATATAATTCATATTTTTCTATGTATTTAGAATAAATTAAAATATTATTTAAATAATAAATATCAAAATTATTTATAAAAAATCTCAAAAAAATTCATTTATGAGATATTTAAAAGTATCTATTATATTTGGGGATTCAAAATATATGATATTATATTCAAAATATCCTTACATAATTAAAAATATAATCTTTTATTTATTTATTTTTAAAATTTTATATCAAATTTTATATTCTTTGTGGATTTAATATTCTATAGATCTTTTATTATTCAATTAATCAAGAAATTTTAATATCAAAGATAAAAGATATCTATTTTTAATGATGATCTTATTGAATTCTTAATAATCTCTATAAATTTGATGTTATTCATCTTTTTTCTTTGTAAACAAATAAAATCTTTTATTTGACATTTTAAATGATATATGAAGTTCTTAGCCATGTTCTTATTAATGTATTCTTTGAGCATATCCAATTCATTTTGTAATAAGCTATAGATTGGTCCAAATTGCAATTTAGTTTTTCCTTGAAATTTAATTATGTAATTATAAAAAATATATTTTAAAAGAATATTTATATTTTTTTCAAAAATAAATTGATAATTATAAATATTCACTTGAAATGCCATTTAAAATATTTCTACCATTAGAAATAAGTGTGGCTTAAATTAAAAAAGATGACTTTTATTTTGCACTATGCATAAATGTTCTTGCACCTACCAATAAAGATTTGGTTATATAGGACTTATAAATTTTAAATTAATCAATAGAAGTCTAAATTTTTCTAAAGAAAAAATAAAGATTACAAAGGATCTAATCTATTTAAGAATTATATATTTTTAGTTATGATAAACCTAAAATGATTGGATTGGATGGAGATTTCATAATATTAAAAATTACTCAGCAATTATAAACATTAGTTGTTGCATCTATAAGATTAATTTAATAGGTAACATCTTCAAAAGACAATGAAAAATTATTTAGGACTTCTACATATACAAACTTAGTTTTTTTAATTAGGATTATTTCTTATTATTTAAAAAAATATTTATCTATAAAAAAAGTTGAGACTCTTAAATCTAACAAGGCAAAGATTTTGTAATTTTTTGACTTTAAAAAAAGATCTATCGTAAAGTGTAATAAAAGATCTTAGGAGGTAATATGACCTTTTATTAGGTATTTTATAAGATTTTGGCTACATGATTCTTATTTTAGCTACATGGTTGTTATAGTTGTTAGGCAAATTTTTTTTCTAACATATTTTATTCTTTAGCAACCATAATTTCAAATTTTTATTTCTGTTGTTTCTTTGAATAATGTTGAGTAGTTGCTTAGATTCTCCATAATACAAGTACAATCCTTCTTGACAATATTAAGTCTTTTCTTGCTTGATCAGAGGTTCAAAATATATTGTATCAATTTGCATAGATTTTGGCATTGATGAATAAGTTTCTAAAAACTTAAAAAATTATTGTTATGGCTTGAATTATGATTCTTCATTTAAAACTTTCTTCTTAGTATCTTTTAAAAAATTAATTATTGTATGCAATGGCTTAAGAAATAAATTATTTCAATGAACCTATTTTTGGTATTTTTAATAATGAATTTATAACATTTTTTAATTCATATCAAAATTGATTGTTAAGGGCTTGTTATTCCAATCTAAGTTATAAGAAAGGTTTAGAAATTTAGTAGCATATATAGTAGTAGAACATGATCAGTATTATTAAGTTAAGAGTTTGATTTTTGTTATTCTTTCTTAATTACTTTCTCTAAATATGGTTGTAAATACTTCTAAAGATGAATTTAAATCATAGGAGAGTTATAAATCATTTTTTTTAAAGGTACAAATTAAGAGAAAGCACTTCCAAATAAAAGTGCTTCTATAAATTTAAATTGAATAAATCTATTAAGATATTGGAAAGTATTTTATCTTAAATAGAACTTGACTTATTGTAGAGATTTTCAAAATTTTGATCTTATTCCATCAAAAAAAATTATCATACTGAGCCTTAATTCTTGCATATTTGTAGTAGTAAGTCTTTTTGGATTTAATTGTGAGGTTGGTCTATTTTCTTCTTTCAATTATACAACTTTTTGGCATAGATTTTGAACCTCATTGTTGAGTTCTTTGATAGGTGTGAAAATAATATCTTTATGATTGATGTTTGTAATACATGAAATTTATATCCTGAGAGTATTGACAAATTTGTGAAGATCTGCAATATTTATAAATTTATTTTTACTTCTTTCAAGTCTAGCATCCATAATTTTTTCTTCTATATCTATAATAGATAACTTTAAAAAAAACAAAAAATTAAATTAAAAGAAGAAGTTTCAAAATCTCTAATATTAAATAAAAAATCAGAAATAAATAAATAAATAAATAATCATCTTTTTTAAGAAAATAATCAATATTAGAAAACAAAAATATTAGTTTGAAGGTGAGTAGTCTATAAGCTTTAAAACACAACAAAAGAAGTAAAATGATCTATTTTTTAAAAATAAAATATAAATAATAAATTAGTACTTTTGTTAAATTGTCAAGGACATGAATCACAAAGAATAAAAATGTCAATACTCTTTTGTGTCACTTGAAAAAAAGTAAATATTTACTCAAAGATAATATGATATAAATACTAGAATGGCTATTGCTAAAGACTAAGAAACTACAAACTCTAAAAACTAGACTTAAAGCAAAAAGAAGTTGACGAGAGTAAATAAGACTTCACTTTTGCTTCTATACATATTATCTAACTAAGAACTATGTGGCAATGTTTTAAAGGACTTTTAACACATGTCTAACTTGACAAACATTAATTTAACTTGTAAGACAAGTTCTTTTACATGTGCAACATGTGGTCAATTTCTTGGCCAAATTTTCAATCTAACTATCACCTATAAATACATATAAAGTCAAAATTGCATTTATAAAATTTTTAAGAAGCTTCTTCACAAGATATTATGACATCTACTTAATCCTATGTATTTCTATCTAATTATTTTAATCTAAGTAAACATGTATGTCCATGACATATAATTTGGTTTCAACCTTTGTTAATAACCAATCCTCGTTAGATATCAATTTAAGATTTATTTAAATAATTTTTGTTGAAATTTTCTCATTAGTTCTATCTAAAGATCATTGTAATATTATTTTGATTAATATACCTTATTTTGCCTTGCTTATGGCCTAATAAAGTGTTTAGAAATTTAATTATAAAAGACATCATTAATATTAAAATTTCTTAATTAATTTTTTAATTTTTATCTATGTTGCAAAAGTATTTTATTACTATATTTTAAAATAAGCTTTTTTATAAAATTATATTTTTTTTTCTTTCATCTAAGAGATGTATTACAACATGACAACATTCATTTTTTTAATATTATAACCTCATTAAAATAATACATTAAATTTGTTTTAAAATAATTTCAATCTACATACATAAGTTTAATGTAAAATATTTTTTAAAAGATTAAATTTAAATAATTAAATTAAATATTGGAGAATATATTTTTATTCTTGTTTAATTTTTTTTAGAATGATAATAACAAATTATAAGTCAAAATATTAAGTCAAAATTTAATATATTAATTTTATGTATTTTATTTAAAAAATACAAAATATTTGATATTTTTTACATTATAATATTTTTTTCAATATATATGCTTAAAAAAACATGTGTCATTGGATATCACAATCTTTAATATTACCATCCATCTATTCCTTCATTTATCCTTATTTATCCATGTTCTATAAATGAGTAGGCTTCTATAAAGATAAAATTCACCTTTCTATAATGTTTCTTTCATTATTTTCTATAATGTTTCAATTTAAGACTATATTTGTTTATCTCAATAACTTTTATAGTAATAAAGTTAATTTAAATCAGTTATCATTTTAATTTTTTACATAAAAAACTAATAAAATATAAGATTTTTTTCATGATATTTCTAACTTCTATCTAACATTTATAGGTTTTTTTAATAAATAATACATACAGATAAAAAGCCAATGTAGACATTGGTCTCAATAAATAAACATTATTATTTAACAATAAGCAAAAATATTAAACCAACTAAGCTAATTATTACTAAGACTTACTAAAATTCCATCCTTATAACTTTGTTTTGTAATAAGACTTTTCTAATAAATCCATTAAAATTCTATGAAATACTTGAATAATCAAAATGACTTCAAAATCCTAATATTTTTTTATTTGAATAATTTAAAACTATACTTTAACAATTCCACCAATCAAGATCCATTGATGAAACTTGTTGCTTCTTTATGTCTTCATCTTAGATCTAAGTTGTTTTAAATAATAAACATATATAAATATGCAAATGCAAATATTATATCATATTTATACAAAAAATAGAAAATTATTTTTTATTGATCTATAGATATATATACTAATTATATCATTTTTTCAAAAAGTATAATTTGTGTCTAATTTAAAATGTTATAGATACTTGATTTATTTTATTTCAACAATAAAATAAAAATAAAATAAAAAAAATAAAAAACATTCTACAAACCGATCTTCATAATCTAATGGTCAAATTCAAAACATATACACAAATGATGTAGAAGGAACACTCTGATACAATTAGGCTACCATCAAGTCACCTTAACTGACTCATACATTGTGGAAGTTAGCATTAAATATAAACATGAATTTTTCCAAAATCACATGCATCATTGTTCTAGTATATCTCCATCACAATGAATGTGAGAAAGGAATTCTCCAGTCAGATGGATCGATTCCGCAAAAATTCTAAAAATTCGAAATGGCTCCATTAAAGTTCCTCCCCCGCCTTTCCTCGACGAAATTCAAACTTTTTAAAATTTCAAAATTTCAAGTTGCAAGGGCCTTGACAACGACGTCCGAAGCTGCCGACCGGCGATGCGTCAGGCCGCTTGACAATGGAATGCGCGTCAATGCGGCGAGGGCGGCGGCAGAATTTCGCCCCTCGAATCCAGCCGGAGAAAGTGGCGCACAGAAATCGTAAACCCTCAAACACGAAGCCCCAACTGTCACGGAATCCTCACCACGCCCCAAAGTCCTGGGAGAATTCTTCTAACGGTTTTCACAGCATCGACGCCGGCGCAAGTTGGTTTTCTAAATCCTGCAGCTGAATTAAAAACTTCCGTGATCATGTCACCCCAAGACGATGCGCAAATGCTCGTAAATCGATGAAGTCTGTCAGGGGTCAGTAGGTTCAGATTTTCGAAGTGTTCTGTGGCCGGGCGATTTCGTCTTCCCGCCTACGTGGTAGCTTCAAGAAGTGCTACAACTAGGAAGGGATTTTCCATTCAATGCGCTTGGTCGCGGGGGAAATTCCTCGCGAAAGGGCAATGGATCGGAGCCGTTTCGCGGAAGCGGTTGCTAATTATAGAGGATTGGACTGACCTGGAGATGTAGATGAAATTGAGTGTTGACATCAGTTGGGGGTGGAATGGACACAAGTCTACCGCGTGAGTGAGCCTGAGGGTTCTGTTTTTACACGTTTTGTAGGTGACACCGAGTTGCCCTTGAATTCGATTCGACGGAAGTGCATTCTCGGGCGTGTGGTGTTCTTGATTATGCAGAAGGAGCCGTTGTATGCGGAGGTGACGCAGTGGGATCAATTTGACTGGGAGTTTCTTTTTTCTTTTGCTGTGTACAGGGAGTAATAGGTTGTTTGAGATTGGCGGGTTGGAGGCGCGGGTGGTTTGTCTCGGTGGTGCTATTCGAATTGACGTAGCTGCAGCTTCGCCAGTTCTTTGGATCTGGTATTGCTCAGTGACTAGTAGCTGAGGGAGGATTGTTACTTCTGGTAGAGTTGGGAATTTGCCCTTCAGAGCCGTTTTTGGGTTTGGGAGGGGGTTTTTGGAGATACATCGGGGGTTTTGACAATGGAGGAACGTCAGGAAGTGGGAGGATGGAATGTGAATTGGGTTTGGTTGTGCTTGTTGTCCGGTTGTGTTTAGTATCACTTGGGCGCGAGTGTTGGTGCTTGGGGTGTTTTAGGCCGGTTGGTTGTTAGAAAGTTGGAGATGCGTGTTGAGAATTGATGACGTTGGATAATTTGTGTCTGTGTGGTGCTATCAGAGCAGGTCTATTTGGTGCAAGGGGTTTGAAGTGGTAGTTAGATAGGAGTTCTCATGCAGCGATATCCATTGCACATTTGCTTTGAGCATTAGCATAATGGGACATGTGGAGTATGAGACGGGTGGTGAAGAATTGTTGAATAGGAGTTGTCTGTGGAAGCAGTGGTGAGGATAAACAGTATCGCTGTATTCTAGAGCAGCACAGTTCTCGCCTCGAAGGCGGAGGATACCCCTGCCGGTGCTAACAGTGGTGAGCAAGCCATGGCTCTCAGCGAGGTCCAACTAGCTCATGATGTTGGATGGAATTGTCCAATTTTAGAAGGCGGTATTTTGCATCAAAACGGGTACAGAATATCTGGAGAGTTGCGGAGGTCAGTAGAATTTTCTGCTGGGAATAGGCGTAGCATTAAGGAAGAAGAAGATTACGTCTGCGCACTGGATGATGTAGAGAAGGTTAAAGTGGACATGCGCACTGCCTCGAAGGATCTTGGAGAAGAGGTCAGTGACGCCGCTCAGATTATTGATCGACACAACGGTGTGAGAACGGATGCGGAAAATTCGAATCTGGAAGACCATGGTCTGAGGAACAGAGTTTGGGCTTTGGAAGAAGAGAAAGGTGCACTGCACAAGGATTTGGCTGCTATGACATTGAAGGAGACAATCCTGAGAGACAAGGTTAGGGAATTCGAGTTGCAAATGGATGGTCACAGGAAGCGAGTGGAGAAAGCGGAGAGAACAATTCTAGAACTACGACAAGCGGCAGCTCAAAGTAGTAAACAATCTCGAGAAGCTGACATTGAGGTTGAAGAGCTTCGTTCGATTTGCGCTCGTAATGACGGAGAGAAACTCGACATGCAAAACAGAGTAGAAAGATTGCAACAATTGTGTATGGATCATGAGAAAAGCATTCATGGTCTCAGGCAAGGGCTGAAGAATGGTATGGATGGCAATAAAGAAGGAAAGATGAGCAGGTTGCAGAAAGAATTGCAAAGGTTGAATGATGTCGAGATCACTCTTCGTAATGAACTTGAAGCTTCTCGAGTTGAGAATGTAAACGTACGGCGAGACATCAACTACCTATTGGAGAGATTTACCAATCAACAGAGGGAGGGTACATTGAATATGAAGAAACTAGAGCAGGATTTAAGAGCTGAAATTGATTGTGACCAAGCTAAATTTGCCGAACTTCAAGATGAAAACAATCTTCTGTATGCAAAGTTGAGGCTATTGACAAGGGAGAGGCATGACACCAGAGAGGCCCTGCGATCCTCTAATGACAGAGTTTCCGGCTTAGAGGAAGAAAATCAATGCCTTCTTGAAAAGATTGCAAAGGTAGAGTGGGAACTGGAGGTTAAGCAGAAGGATATTCTGAGCTTACAATCTCAGATGGAGCGCTCCATACAGGACAGAGATTCAGCTCAGGCTGCGTTTGCGTTAAAAGAGAAGGTTTCTCCAAGAGGTGCTGCGACGATGAAGTTGAATGATAAAGAAGAGAATGAGTCTTCAAATGGTGATGTGAAGATGAAGGTGAAGGACAAAGAACTGCCGAATTCTGCACACCTGGGAAGTGAAATGCGTCAGAGTCTGCAGGCTGCGGCACAGCAACTGTACAGCATGAATGAAAGGCTGGAGGCACTGATGAATAAACTCTCCGAACGTGATTTTCAATTAGAGGAAGCTAGAGCAGTTATTGCGGGAAAGGACGATGTTGTTAATGATCTAGAGCATTCTCTCAGCAATTTAGCGAAGACAGTAGATTCTCAGAATTCACGTATCATGCGTCTCTCCAAACAGAATGAGGTCCTCACCAGGGAATCCCAGTCACAGTGTAAGCAGATAGAGGACTTTCAGACTCAGATTACAACTGCGTTGGGCTCTAAAACCAAAGCAGATCAAGAGCTGGACGTAACAAGAACACAATTGGAGGAATATGAGAAGCAGTTGGAATCACAGAGTTTGACATGTCAGCTGCTACAAGGGAGAGTGGACGCATTAGAGGTAAAGCTCCAGCATTGTCAGCCACAGATTACAAGTCTTCTGCAACAGAGGGATGCATTAGAGTTAGAGAGGGAAAATTTACACCATTCCCTTGCTAACGTCACTCTTCGAGTCACAGAATTTGAGCATCGGTTGGATGATAGAGAAGAGGTGGTAAAAGTACAGGAGACAACCCTGCAGAAACTAATGAAAGAGATGGATCATGGCTGTAAAGAATTAATTCTTGTCAAACAAGAAAGAGATGAAATGCAAAAGGATGCAGAGGCTATGAGCAGGGAAGCATTGCGAACAAGTATGGAGGTGGAAGTCTTACGTCGACGGATTCACCAGCTTGATGAAGACGTACTGCTTCGAGATGGTCAGATTTGTATACTTCGCGGCGGTCTAGAAGACTCGTAGCGAACTCCTTCCATTGAACGGTTCTGGGCACAACCAGAAAGTGTAAATACTCCAACTCTTGCTTGAGCGTTTATCAGCTCCTCTGCTTTCTACACTATAGCTTCAGACCTTATTCATAATTAATGAATATGACTGTGTTAACCATTACATTCTTCAAATGGCGATGGTTACCCTACAGAATTGGTGGATACCCTACGGAATATAATGTAGGGTATCTCCAGAATTGGTGGATTAACAACTAGCCTTTGTTCAGTTATCTGGATTCTGCGTTGATACGTTGTAGGCAGGAACACACAGGACTTCTGCCTGTTGAATGGTGGAGAATTCATTTGAGTATTCCATTTTGAATACACTTGGTTATGTTGAGACCAGAGAACGTGTCACCGTCTACCATTGCCCATCTGTGTGTTGCTGAAGTACTAGTCATTTCGAGCCAGTTACGTGGGTTTCTGTATGGTAGATTCTCTCTGGATCGTTAACATGAGATGTTGAGTTGGCGTCACCTTGTATCTACGATGATTTTTGAGCTGAAATTGAATTTGCGAGCTTGGTATCCTACGTTGCCTAGCATCTCTGACTTAGATAGAGTGACCCATGGATTATGTCTAGCTCCTGTGTTGTGATGATTGAATTTTGAGGGTAGTCTATGTAACCTATTAGCTCACGTATCGAAATCTGAGTGGCTTGATTTGGTTTCAGAAACATCTTCATGAATAGCGTGTTGCACGTAATTCATCTTCTTTTTTCAGGATCTTTTTGGTCTGCATCCATGCTTAAAGGGCCGTACCTCCTGAGCAACAGGTTGCAACTCTCAGCTGTCTGTGTCCTGTGCCTATCAGGTCATAAGCAAGATGCGCGTCTGGTGGCCCTTCACCAGATGCTGGAAGGCTTCGTCGTGCATGATTGAGATTTTAAGACTCCGGACAGTTTCCAGTTAAAAATCTAGCTTCTTGTGCTGCACCGAAACACCGATTCGGACAAACCAGGCTTTAACGCAGTACTACTCTAGAAATCCTCTCGTACCACCTCATCAAATTACTACGAAACACCCAACGCACTCGCACTCCTCCGAAACGCGTATTACTGCGCAATTTGATGGAAATGATGGATTATAGTCTCTGATCAAACTGCAGCTCCCCATCAAGAGAGTGACATTGCAACGTAACATCCGAGAATTAGCGAGATTATATCCCCATTAATTTCAATGTGAAGTCTTTGTTGTGAAGCTCGAGATCAGACTCAAGCATCTTCAACTCTGATTTCCCACTCCTACCCAAATGGAAAAATTGTCAATGCCCTCTAGATTCGCCTCGGATATTCAGATACGAAGTCCAACACTGTACCGTGGGACTGAAAGCCGTGCAAGATATTTCCAGTGACCAGCCAATTTTGCCCAAGCTTGATTAGGATTTGTATATATGACTTGTCAAACTTGCTTTGTTTGACGGAACAATGCTATGCCATGACGATTCGATGTGCCTCAACGTTTGTGACGCTGCACTATTAAGAAAAATCTGCCCAGAACATTGTTATTCGCATGCGGCCAGAATGCTTCATGAAAGAACAAAATTCAAAAACAGGACAAGAGCTAGATACTTGCAGTTTCGAAGCGTTTTGGAGTGAGACCATCACCTCAGCACGATGTCTGACCAAATCTGTGGCTACAATTCAGGTAAACCCTAAACCATAGCACAGATGGTGTTCAAAATTACCAAATCAAACAAGTTTCTTAAGAAGTGTGTTTTTTAAGAATTGCCAAAGCTGGATTTCTTTGGGATTGGCTACCTAGGGGATCAGCTTCAGCTAAATCATCCAACCCACCTGCTTGGTGATGGCCACAATGCACAATTAGGGCAAGACCGAGATAGTTTGAAACTAGTTTAGAGTGCTAGGAATTCACCCCTTCAGGCTATCTCCATTGATGCTGTGAATGAGTTGGTGCTGAAGATAGAAGGGGCCAACACAGTGGAGGCAGAAACCATGACACTCACAAATGAAAATGAAGCAATATATATATATATATATATATATATGAAAATGAAGCAAACATATCAGAACAATAAATCAATTGTATAAATCAAAGGAGACAAAAATCATCTCTAATTGGTTACATGTCTTATTTCTCATTGTTTTCATCAAAAGTGAAGTAATAACTCAACTTTTGATCAATCATAGATCAAAATCTTCACGTTGCTTTAGATTGCCAAGAATAGCATTGCAAGATCACTAAGCATAGGGTTTAGAAGCACCACAATGTGGAACATGGAACATAGAAGACCAGCATGCAACATGGAGTTTCACATCATATGAAGCTTCAAATAAAAGATTAATTTACAACACATAGTTTATAATGTGTTTTTTGTGACCAACTGCACACATTTCTGCTAGTATATATGTAGAGAGATGGGATTGGCTTGAAAAATAAATTACAAGGAGATGAATCAAGGACATAAATAAGTCCTGTCATTGATCAAATGGAGTTATTGTTGTGATGCTATCCTTGAATTAAAATGCCAATCAAGTACATGTTGCATGACTTTGAACGTATTGTAAATTCACTATAATATGGACTTACAATGACAATTCTTTAGAACATAAATTAAAATAAATATGGAATAATAAACTACTGTGTGTTTTTATTTAAGAATGAAATTGGTGTAATATATAACCTAATATATTAGATTATTATATAATATATATCTGAAATCCACTATAATTATAAATATATATATATATATATATATATACACATATATTATCAGATAATTTTATATCAAATTATATTTGAAATAATATTTGATCAGAAATACATATAATATATATTATTATATAATATATATCTGAAAAATTATATGAAATCCACTATAATTTTATATTTTTTTATATTTATATTATAGAACTATTTTATTTTTGGATATTATCCATTATATGATTAATTATAAAACAAATTGGTACTTTATTTTTAAGAAGTATCTTAATACAAAATCACAAGATACAAACAAAATATATAAGAACTAGGATTTAAAATAATTATAAAATAAATTGAGTTATATAATTATAGGTGTGCCAATTGTCTTTTTAAAGAAAAAATGTGGATTCTTCCTGATGTATACAGATTATTGTGGATTGACTCACTTTGATGATAATTAAAAATAATATTACAGAGATTTAAATAACTTAATCTCTATTTATGAAATAATAAATTAGATGCAAAAACTTCAAAATTATCCACATGTGCACAAAAAAACAATTCACATTCAAAACACATGATACATTGATACCATTTTCATTCAAATGAAAGCAGTTCGATCAATATTTGATGAAGAATAAAACAAATGTTTCTGTTACAATGTTAACACAATCAAAAACTAATGCAAGTACATAACTGGTATTCATTTCTATTTTGGCAATAAATCAACAATGGCTGCATGCATGAATGATAATTTGATGTTTTGAAGTTGGATGCATGTGAAGAGCATACAAGCCATGTGACTAAACACATGCATATCGTTCACATCAAAAATAATTATTATACTATATTTACATTTCAATCTTCTTCTAGTTAAATATGCTGATTATAATGAATTATTATTTTTTTCGTTCTTTTTTTGCAACAATAATTTAATGGATAAAGAATAATAAATGGATAACCATGTACCCAATCACAGCCTTCTTATAGCCACCAAGTCAGGTTTGGCACCATTCAAGCCCATCAAAATTGGATGGAACTTCTACCAATCCAGGTGAGTGTCACTAGATTGCCTCAAGAAGAGTGACGTTCCTTGAGAATATTCTTAAAATATTCTTAAAATCTTTGAAGACCTTGACTTTGATTCCCAATCAGAGGCAGCTATCGATGCATGTATGGAATAATGGAACTTTGAATAGTTCCAAGGTGATTCCCTTTGTGAGCCTCCTCACACTTGTCTGGTGATATTTGTGGCAAATTTAAAGGGGACACAGCTTATTCTATGATATTGTTCTCTTGTTGAGATTCCGCATGCTTGCTCAATGATTCACATGCTTAAGCTAACTTGGTAATTTTTTAGATAAGTTTTTTTTCTCACTGTGAAACCCAATTCACAATTGAAGCATCCATGGGAAAAAAAAAAAAAAAAAAAAAAAAAAGGTGCAGAAAGTAAGAATCTTGTGTATGTTTGCTGCCCCAGAGCTTGAGAAACAATGATACAGAGTTGTTCTGGTTCATGATCCAGCAGTTTCCACACATGCTGGCTGCCTATTATCATTGCAAAATACCATCTCATCACCAATTTTTTTACTTAGACATGGCACCAACAGCAACAAGCCGCACTGTGGGTTAATCTGAAGCATGTAGAGAGGTTAAAGAGAAGCATTCAATTGATTGTGGGAAGTTGCACCTGCATGATGCAAATCCATTTCATTATCAAGTTTGTGGGATAAGAATTGAAGAGCAGTAACAGTGAGTATACAGTCGAAAGAGGGAACCTGGTCGGCTTTGACCACATTGACCAGGGCGACATCAGAACATATTCTAGAGGTAAATAAAACCAAGAAACTAAATGTTCTCCTACGGTTTCTGCAACAGCAGGATCAAATATTACATAACCTATAAGGTGTTTTGATCATAATGGAAAAGAATACATCAAACCGCACTCCATGCAAGTGATGGAGCAAACGGGAGCTGGACTATGAAGCGGAAAATCAGTCGCACACAGATCGGTGTTTGACGCTAACAGAACTTCTACAATGCTCCAATTTACAAGTTATCTGCTGGACTGGTTGAAGACGCATATCTAATCCAAGAGTACACACCAGCTTAACTAAACATCCTTCACTGGATACCCATGAATCTCGACATCGGCCCCTGGGAGACGGACTCAAAAAGTTGGGGCAACGAGGCCACACGGGGTAGATTCATAAGCAATTCTCCTGTGGAGGGATTTTTGTTGAGGCACTGACCGACTGAGTTGAATGAGGGTTCCAACATATTGGTACATTTTGATAACCTACTATTAGTGTCAAAATTGCTGTCAGCCTGCCCATTGTCAGTGCCCATGCTTCGTTCGGAATTCGTAGTGTAATACCCAGGATTTTCATTTAAAACAGAAAAACCATCAAAACCGGGCTGTGAAAGGGGCCCAGCCTGAAAGTCTCTAGCTATGGCAGCTTGCATAGTGCCCACTCGGGCGGCAAGGAGGATTGCTTGCTCGTTTGAAAGCGAAACGGATGAGTCTCCGAGCAACAAATGCGCAATCTCATCCAAGAATTGTCTGTTTGCAGCTGACCCGCCGGCATTCCCAGAATAAAGATTCATTGATGACTTCATGTCTTGTAAATCGTAGCCAATTGCAGTAGAGTACCCAGAATCGACTGGGTAGGGACTGTAGCTTCCCAAATCCCCATAAAACTCCCCGCTATCACTGTCGCCGCCCTCCTCGCGTCTGCGAACTTCCATAACTGCAACGTGAAGAAGTTTGCAAATTAGTCGGTAATTTTTTAATATCACCAGTAGCAATAATCTTGAACAAGAATCACGTTCAAAAATAGTATACAGATTGGTGCTAGAAATACAACTGCAGAAAACATGCAGTGCATAAAAAAAGATTAAAGACAAACATGAGTATTAGCAGACGCCTACCAGAGCTTGGGGAAGATGTCTCATTGTTACGGTTCAAGAAATCAGACTCCAATTCGGGAACAACAGAAGGACATCCTGTCCTGGCTTGCAAATGCGAATATGGAGACAAGGGAGAGTCTGGTCTGTTATTGAAAGCATCGTACACATGTGCCATTGCATTCCGAGGCTTCGTCTGCTGCAGAACTGATTGACCTTCTAAGGCAGATTCACTTGAATCATAACGAGGACCTGAACCTGACAGAGTTCCGTCAACAAGCGCCTTCAGCCGAGGATCGCACTGGACAAGTTTCTCATAATGTCTGTTCAAGACACCTTCAGGAAACTGCAAGTAGTGAACCCTGTCACAAGAAAAAAGGAAAAAAAAAAAAAAAAAAAAAAAAAAAAAGGATCAGCATTTTATGATATCTGGGCCCAATACCGACACAAGTTTCCATATCTATCACCTAGCTAAAACCAGAAAGGAGCTCCATCCAGTGACATCTCGACGTATCTACGTGAGACGACGTGCAACTAATTTATCAACCACCAACATTTTTACATGCGAACAAAAATCCCAACGGCAAAGTAAAGAAAAGTGCTCACTTGCAAATACTTGCTTGGCCCCCAGTAAAATCGGTGGTAGCCTGCCATAAAGTGTGCTTCCTTGGCTGAGGATTCGTCTCTTTGAAGAACAAAGGCGGACGAGAAATCTGAAAACAGTCACCAACTATTATGAGATAATGATGTCCATGTACAATAAATACTAAACCAATCAAAGACGCATAATTCGAATCAGAACTGCAACAAACAACCGTACCTCGATCTCGAGAGATCCAGGAAGATTATCAGGACAAATAGCCTTCATCGCCGAGATATCAGACCACTGTATTTCAATCTTGCTTTTGAGTCCACTATCCAGCACCTCCCAAACAAGCTTGCGCTTGGCATAGTAGCATTTGGCCACTAGATCGCCTTCGTATCTGGATGCACGCTGATATACAAAAGTACAACACCGCTTATCAATAAATTCAAATAAAATACTCCTGTCACGAATCTTCAGGATACACAAACAGAAACTCGGCTTTAACGGTGCAGCATAATTTCAATCGCCATAAAGACCTGAAAATGAACAAAGAAACATGTCGCAGGAACCTACCTCCCAGGTTCCAATTTTAAGAGTTGATGCTGGAAAATTAGAAGCCTTCAGTTTATCTTGAGCAGTAGAGCCAGTTGGAGCTAAACACTTCACAATCCTCGATTTCCCAAAGCCTTGGGCAGAGTTTTCAGATTCAGTAGCTTGCGCAGTAGCACTATGTTGGAGTTGAAAAGAGATAAGGTCCAAGAGCGAGGGAGTTTTCTTCAGCGTCAAACCCAAGGGACTGGGCTCTTCGAGTGGGTTACATGGGGCTTGAGCAACAGAAAGAGGCGTAGGAGGAAGCATAGAACTGCTTTTCCTCAGAACGGATAGTTGCGGATACCTAGTTGGGAGAGGAGATCCACCTTCACTATCATGTTCGAATGTAGTTGATGGAAAACGACAAGAGCTCTGCGGCAGAGATGAAAAAGCCAAAATGTTAACCATGATCATTTAGAAAATTGAAGGTCCTATATACTTACTGTGTGTTACATTAGTTCTTCAACATGATCCATCCAAGCATCTAAAAAATGTGCACGCGCACGCGCACATGTCAACACACACATATACACACGCACAAGCACAAGCACACACGTAAAAATTAAAACACAATATGTGAATCACACGAACCAAAATGCAGCCAAAAAATTATTCGGAAGCAAGTCTTAAACAGAGGCAATTAATCAATACTCACCTGTAATACTGGCGAAGAACCAGTGTCATGGAGCTTAGTTCGTTTCCGACCATGCATGTAGATATCATAATCCGCAGCTTCTCCTTCGGCTTTACGATACAGCTGTGGCTCTGGCTTCGGGAGAGTGAGTACGGGAGGAAGAGTGGATGAGGTCACTTGAGCAACACGGGGACCATCTGTCCGGTTGCCTCCGTCATTCATCGTCAATCCTACACTGTAGATTTGCCTTCCCGGTAAAGGAGTGAAACCTCCAACTGCGACAGTTGAGCCAGGGTGTTCACTCTTCGTACGAGCTACAGGGGCCACATATGCCATCATTCTTCGAAAGACCTGTT
The DNA here is from genome assembly GCF_059467195.1 of Physcomitrium patens. NCBI lineage: Eukaryota > Viridiplantae > Streptophyta > Bryopsida > Funariales > Funariaceae > Physcomitrium > Physcomitrium patens. The sequence continues at coordinate 9,594,542 of NC_143431.1, read as the reverse complement.
ACCTCGTCTTCTAAATTAAATAGCTTTTTCTCTCTCTTAACTTCTTGTAATGAAAAACAGCCTCAAACCAAGAGCCCAGAACTGCCCCTCCAACTGAAAAGCTAGTCCTCGCAATTGGGATGTTCGGTGATATGTTCGTGCCTGTTGCAGCAGCACTTGGTTACCAAGTGTTGTTTATTCGCTGGCACGCACTGCTAGCGAAAAAGATCTTCTACTCCTTCAACAAGAATTAACCAGATTCGGCGACGTGAGTCTAGAGGTCCACGCAGCATGGCCTCCTAAGCTGAGAAAAAGGGATGTTTCTTGAAGAAGTCACGAGCACAGCTTGAAATCGGCTTTAGTTCACCGAAAATCGATGGCACAAGCAAGCATGTTCTCTTTCAATTGATGAAAGGAAGAAGAATGAGGAGAAGAAGAGCTCAAAGATCACAAAAGAACTTGAGCTGACGAAACAAAAAGTTCAAGGTACTTTGAAAATTTGAAGCCCGAATAGAGCGACAGCAAGAAGGAGCAACTAAATCAGTCAGTATGATTTTAAATGAGAGAGTAAAAATAAAAAAAAATAAAAAATGTAAAAAACGGAACAAGCTTCTAAGCAGAAGATACTCGATAACAGTAAGGAAGTTATAGGTGGGAGCAAGGAATAACTATCTGAAGTATTAACTCTGTGAGTGCTAAAAGTACGGAACTTCACGATAGCCGTCCCAGACCCACAGAAAGGACCTTGATAAATGGGGAGACAAGGCGTGTAGCTAAGAATATAACTCAAATCGATAACAGAGGACAAGAGTGTCGAGTGTAGCAGACTAGCACACGACAACAAGTACAAACTTCTACGTAATTTGCGGGTACAAACAACCTTGAAACTGCAGGTAATTCCACGGGCATCAAGACAGGCTCACATCAAAGCATAAATTGAGAAGGAATCTCAAAGCACTCGTAGAACACCCGGACTGCCTATTGCTGTTGAAGCTAATTGTTACTATCCCAGCACAAACTATGATTCCACAGTCTGGAAGCCACAGCATCACAACACGGCCAGCCTGGAAAGCACGTCCAAAAATCTCCACGAACAAACGTCGCAACGTCGCAATTGAAATCCACAGACTCGAACCAGCACCAACAAACCAGAACCTAGTCACACCACAACTCTCAAATCTCACCAAATCCGAGACCAACCACTCAGGCCACAAAACAAAACAGTCTGGACTAACGCAGAGGAGGTACTCAACTCGAATCTCTCTCACAACCTCCACGACGGCAGCGATACATCAACCTCAACAACTAACCGATCGAAACGGTACCGCTCTCAGCACCACGGCGACGGAGCGCAGGCAACAGAAACCACAGTGAGGACGGCACGGAGAAAGGGGCAGAAGAGGGAGAAAGCTGTGTAGCACAGCAATTGCACGCGAATAATTCAAACAATCGGCGACAAGAGAGAGTAATCAAGAAGTTCACAGAACGGCGTGCACGAGGAGAATCGACGCAGCCCTCAGGGACAAAAGAAAAAACTAAAGAAGGCGAGAACGGGATCGATCAATCGCAGCAACGCAAGAGCATCACAGAGAGAGAGGGGTCGAGATCAAGATGGAGCAAGGGAGCGAGAGACGACGGGGGGTTGGAAAAGATCGCACTGCCTGCGCTCATCCCTATTTGTAGGTGGAGGGGCAGAGCCCCCCTTGTCCCCATACCCTTCTCAAAGGATGCTGCTGCGGGCATAGCCAGCCAGGCCCCATGACCCTCCTACACGTCCACTAGCCCAGTTCCGAGTAAAACTCCCTCACTGACCTGGCAGGCCACACCACGATTCCACTCGGAACATGCGACTGCCTCCCCCCGCCATGTAGCTTCATTGGCTGCTGGCCTTCCCAAGAGGCTCTCTTCTCTCTGCCCACAGTGCTCGCTGGGAATCGTCGGGCCGTATCACCGCACCTGTCCCACCAGCTCACCCGATTCTTCCCTATCAGCGCGGGCCCCCGGGGACAGGTCACCCGGTTTCTACCCATCTCCGCTGCGCTGGCACCCGGTTGTCGTGTCGCAGGCCGACCAACTGGGGACCAGCACCGGGGACACTATTATTCCATTGTCCCAGAGTCCTCATCTCTACTCACAAGTTAAGACTAAGTTGAGTCATTAAGTCACTAAGTCACTAGTTAAGTCACTAAGTTACCAGTTAAGCCAATGAAATGTTCGAGTCATCTCAGTATAAAAAAAAGTGCCACGTAAGATTCTACAGAAAATTCTACTTCATGTGTAACACAAGTTTTTTAAAACAATATTACCCTTTCATCAGGGGTAGTCGCCCTTTCTTAACATTGAACTGAATAGAATTCAGGGTGGCCCATGGTTTAGGAAGGATTGAAAGAGAAGAAAAAAAAGGGCACCAGTAATCAATAACAAACAGTTAGAGAGTTGGGTCTTTTCATTGAGGGCAGTTGAGCATTTTACTGTGACTTTTTGTCTCCACTCTACTCTTGAAAACCCTGCACGACATCACGAATGGTTGAAGCTCCTTCAGAGGCACTTTGTTTTTTTTATTATTATTATTCCAACTAAAGAGCCTTCACAATTCCTTTGTTGGGTCTTTGTTTCAAGCAAGTTGTTTGTACTGCAACCACAACTGAACCATCCAAGAGTGGAGGCCTAGACTCATGTGTTATAAACTTTGGCATCCTTGTGCAAAAACTGTTTCACAGATTGGCTCCCTTGGAAAGAAGCCAATTTAAGCACATGTAGTGAAGTTTCTTGACTTTTTATTGGCAATATAATGTGAATACTATTTTAATTCTAAATTTTAAATTTTTTTCTAAAACTCCTCCTTGTATTGTTTCAAAATCCACCTACATTTACACACACTGAGATGATAATGTTACAAACATGAAAATAAGATACTGTTGGAATAATTTCATACGTTCAAAATGTTGATGTGATACGTCATAAGAACTCTAAAAACCAAATACTTATTGTGTAGTTTGATTGGTTTACAAAATTGTTAAGTTTTATCAAAACTGTGCAATTTATTACCATGACAATAAAAGCATGAAATTATCTATAAGATGCATTAATGCATCTTAACTATGCTTACTACAATATATATATATATATATATATATTTATTTCTACATACATATGAGGTGAATAAATATATAGAGATATATTTACGACATGTCTATTTACATATATATATATATATACATTTATTTATTTTAAATCTTTATATTAAAAGATGCTTAGAGATTATTTTTTCCGCTTCTTCTTTTTTATTTTTAATTGTTTTTACAATTTGGATGCCTGAACATGTCAACCATGACAACGTTTGATTTTGATTGCATCCCTTTGTCCATAATGGCAAGAAATTAGAACCATGTTGTGCATGTGTGCACAATGAATTGAAATCCACACTACAACATGCCTCATGTTTTATTTTTTCCGTCCGAGAAATGAATGACCATTGAAAATTACAACACCAAAAAATAAACTTTCATATTCATTCCAAAATGCAATGGAGTAACGAAACTTCTTCAATCTCACCCTGTGTGTTGTAGTTTTGTTTTCTTTCTTTTCCTCTTCTTTTCTTGCTCTTGTTGTCTGTTTATTTGTTTATTTGTTTTTTTTCCTGATCCCATGTGGGACTACAATTACAGTCAAAGTTTGAACATGTGTAGAGCAATAGGCATTTATTATGAGCTCAACTCTTGATGGAACTTGCCATTTGTTGTAAATTTATTCCAAGTAGTCTTGAATACAATTCAAGGAGTAAGAATTGGTGCATTCTTCTTGAAATGAAGCAACTTACTTCCCACTTCTCTGTGAGGTTAGAATTGTTATTGGATTTTGTTGATCAATATATATATATATATATATATATAATTATTGTACTTGTAACATCATGAAATGTTACATTTTTTATTTTTTATTTCACACATATTCATGTAGTTCTTAGTAAGTATGGTCAATGAGGTTTAATCTAGGGCAATTTTGACACTGGAGATTTAAGCTTATCATTAAACAAAAGCAACCTTTATGGCAAGAGTTCACAGTCATGGACCAAGAGATAATAATAGGAGGTTTGTAAAGGTTTTGGTTGTTGGTAATTACAACTAGAAATGATGATGGTGATGGTTTTCTTCACACAATACATATTTTGGATAGCTTGATACAATGTAGTACTAGATGTCAAATTTTGTAATAAATTGAAGTATATCTCAATTGCCTACAAGAATGGATGATTGATTGCCATTGTGATGTTTTGTGAATTTCCCATTTTTTTATAATTTTAGATTAGACTTTGTAAACAACAAAATTTTTGTTGTTATCAAAATTATGTGGATATACATCTAATCTCTCAACACTTAAAAAAAAAAAAAAAAAAAAAAAATCATATTTATTAGATATGACAACAAACTCTTTGAATTCCAAACGTGTGGACTGCATCATTTCAAAATTTCGAAAATTATGTTTATTTTTTATTTTTATTTTTTGTCTTCTATGTATTAACATATAAATGTTTAAAATGTATTTTTTCATGTGCTAACTTTCAAATCACAAAACATGAACAAACACACGAACAAACAACATACAAGGCACAATTCAACTTTGAGTACCAGAGGAATGTGATAATAAATGACTTGCACCCACTTCATTTCAATGAATGTTGCTTGTTAGTCGCACCATTATTATACATATAAATATAAAAAATATATTTATAAATATTGTGGAGGTCAATCTTTGTTTTAAAATCTTTAAAGATCCATAATCAATAATAAAGAATAAAGTCAACTAATTCTAGCATATATCTCAATGCCTTCAAGTCTTGTTGAAGCAATGAAAATGAGTTCTGCACATTTTGCTCAAGATGAAAATATTAATGCTTTTACAGTGTGCGACACACCCTCGTCCACAATAGCAACATAAATAGACAAATAAATGAATAAAAATAATTTATTACTATGTTTTAGGAACAAACTTGCCATGTTGATGAGAATCATACACAATACCAAACCCAGTGATTAGTCCATGTCAGCATTGGGAAAAGTGTCAGAAACCACTTGTGTTCTTGGTGGAGAATATTGTTCTTCATATTCAGAAAATGTGCTTGTTCCTCACTTTATATTTATATATCTCTATTATTTCCAATTTCAATATAATGTATAAACTATCATACTTGGATAAAAATATTCATGTCTTGCATATCATATTATTATTATTTTTTTATTATTTTATTTTTTACTTAAAAACTGTTCTCTTTGGTGTATGAGGTAATTTTGAATGAGAACCATCATATTTTAATTATTAATTTGAAAAAAGGTATGACTTTGTTAATGGTAGTATATCCAGAGTCTAAGGAATAAACTGATGCAATTTTGAAGGCACAAGTATTCAATTGTAAATGATCTTCTTATTTAAGGACATTCAAGGAGAGAGAGTGAAGCCATGCATCTAACCATGAATTATTGTTTAAAACACATGATAAGATATAAATAGTGCAAATATACCTTCAACAACACGAAATTTCTCTGTATTTATATTAAAGATCTAAAAAAAGACTGTCTGTTTTTCACATTGAACCAGATAAACGAATGAAAAACATATCAACTGGTACTGAACGACGTTCATCGCTCAGCGTACTTTCCACCTCGACGCGCACACGGGGCCCACGGTGAAGGGACCCACACATAGAAGGGAAATGAAGGGGAAAGTTCGCGAAGTCTACAACTTTGATTGGAACCATGAAGGAACTGAGGAAAGACGGAAAAGCCGACGGAGACGGAGGTTCGACGACTTTTCAAGGGTGGGCTCAACGAGAAAATATCCGGGGCTGCGGGGCAGAACGAAATTGATTGCACAGGGAAGGTGATGCAGGCTGGACGGATGAAAAGCTGTGCGGCAGCGCTGTCCGTCGTTCTCAGTGGGCTTCCGTCAGCACCAGCGATCAGCGAAAGCCGTGGAGGCGGACGTTTGGCACGAGTCCAGGGTGGCGTTAGTTGGGCCAGGTGGACAAGCCTAGTACCTCTGCGTTGGCTGAGTAGGATGCGTTGGCGATGTCGACGTGGGCGGATGGATAGATGGATGAAACTAGAAGATGTTAGATGGACGAATGAATGAGTTCGTTGGTGTGGATGATAACTTGGATGGGTTTGCGTCGAACTACAGTCCTTGTCCGCCCTAATCGCGCAGAAGAGCCTTCCTTCAGCAGGATTTGGAGGTTCCGCTTGTGGGACGAGGGTTTGACGAAGGAAGGAGGAGGTCTTGGTCAATTTTGCTAGGAGTAGGACGTGAAGCTGGTGTATGATTTGTGCATGTGTTGTCAATTTTGGTAGAGAATGGATTGACCGCGCTTTCGGTGGCCAGACCCCGGCGTATTGGTGGATGGGGCGCTTGGCTAGAGGTCAGGAATTGTGATCGCTTGCGGAGCAGGGGGTAAATTAGGGTAGAGAGAAGTGAGGATTGAGTGATGGAGCAACAGGGTGGGAGCGGATGGTACGGTGGATCGCAGCAGCAGTATGGCGGGCACTCGCATGCGGGCATGCAGTGGCAAGGGACGCCGGAGATGCAGCATTACAATCAGCCACAACAGATGCACTCGTTGCAGCAGCAGCAGCAACAACAACAGCAGCAGCATCAATACCAGCAACCGCAGCAGCAGACTTATCAATCGCAGGGTGTTTTTTACGGGCAGCCCACCGGGTACTATGGGGCTCAACATCAGCAAGTGTCGCAGGCGCTAGCTCCGCAGGCCCCCGTGCCTCCGCCGCCTTCGCAGCAGCGTGGCATGGTGTATGGGCGAACTGAACAGGTGCGCTGGTGTTTAGATTTTTGCATTTGGTCAGGGAAGATTGAGGAGAGTTGTTTCTGCGCGAAAGTACATTTACCTTTCTTAGGGTTTTTGTTACTGATGAATTTCATTTGATTTTGGGGAATGCTTTGGGTTTCTTTTTGAGCATTTTAGACTGTACAATTCTATCATTCTTGTCCTTTTGGTCAGGAACTTGGGAATGTAGTGTGGTATGTACAATAGCTTAATGTTCGTTTTTTTGGGTATGGTACATGCGATTTTGTTGGTGTGAGTTGCATTTATCACGAGTGTATTCTATACCCTTTGATTCAGAAGTCTCAAGAAGTTTGCACCTTTTGCTTAAGATAACTATTGTAAACAAAAATACGTGAGTATAGGGGATGTTCTTGAATATCTTACTTCAAAACTAGTTATGAATCGATGATTATGTTTTTGACAATTAACGACTATAACAACAGATTTTAAAAAGGGAATTGCAGCCTTATGAGGCCTTTCAGAGCAAACAATGGTCTCATTCTTATGATTTCTCTTAGGGTTTCGTTTCATGGGCAAACGATTAGTAAGATGTTGTGTGTTGGAGAATTCTGTGACTTACATTGCAGTGCGTGGAACTTATGAAGGACATCAGAGCTCGTTTGTGGGCTTACCTGTAATAAATGAATTGCTTACTTTCGGTTACTGAAGTGTAGTAATGGCGATGGTGGCATTTACTGTTAATTTAGTGTTTGGAGTCATCGGGGCTGCATGGAAGACTTCTCAGACTATTTCCCATCGTTAACCTAGGAATTAGTCATTGACGACAAGTTTTTGGGCAGTGATCTGTTTCTTTGACTGAGTGGTGACCATTAACTACAGCGCAAAACATCAAGATAGCAGAGCCATACTTGTTACTGCATGACTTGATAACATTTAGTGCTAGTGGTATTTTTGTAAGTCTTTCAATGGAAAATGCAGTTGACATGAGGTGATTATGATTTTCGTAGGGATGGCCATCAAGCAATGGTTGGAATCAGCAGCAGTGGCCTTCGGCTGGTACGTCATCACTACGTTTCCTTTTGGCAACGTTTGGAGCATTACTATTTTTATCTCATATCGGGCTTACTTCTAGTTTCTATAGTCAGTTTAATATGTTCGATCCTTATCGTGATCGTGTCACTCCACCAGGAAATCCGACCGCAGGGCTTAGTCAAGAGGAAGAATGGGCTGCCAAGGCTAGAGCGTGGGCTGCTGCCAAAGCAGCGCAAGAAGCTCAACAGCAAAACCAGCAGGCACCGACGCAGCCAGATCAATCTTTTCCTGATAGTTTACAGCAGCCACCACCGCCACCACCACTTCCTCCTCCACCTCCACCTCCACCCCAGCCAGTGGACTTGCCTCAGCAGTTTGCTTACTCAGCAGGGGTACAAGAACCTGGAACACCAGCTTATGGCCATGATGCGCATTCTATTTATGGCCATAATTCTCACAACGCTCCTGGAACGTATGGAAGGGAAACTTCTTCCCGGAGCCATGAGGAGGATAGGAAATCATTTGCAGCAGAGGGATCAACGTCAGGTTCCGGTCTGGCAACAACGCCTGCTCCTTCTCCTCCATCTGCAGTACCAAGAAGCATTTCAGAGCTTGGACCCTGCAGCTATTCGCAAGAATTGTCTTCAAGTCACGTTCAGAATGTTAATTCATCAGGTATACTTACATGGATAGTCCCCAAATAAATGCTTATTTGGATGCTTCTTTTACGTTTATTAAATGCTAATGCAGGATTGTTACATGCTTTTTAATTTCTTTTTCTTTTTCTTTTTCTTTTCCTTTTCTTAATAAGTGGTATGCAAATCATGCGAATTATTTTGGTTACTTTTTTTTGGGAGGGAGGATTGTTGCTTCTTATTCGCAAGTTGCAAATTTTGGTTGCAGTTCTAACTGTTAGTTCGCAGAAATTGCAATTTTAGTTGTACTTTAGTGCAGAAGGACAAGTTCTAAGACTTTGCATTGTGTTTAGATTTACATGTAACTGTACCACCAGGGATGGAACAGCAGGAGATGCCGCAACTATCTACCCCTCCTCCCCCCCCTCCTCTCTCAGCCCCAACTCCCCTTCCGCATCTATCACACCAGCATCCACCACAAGTACCTTCTCAGTTATCACAAAACCAACAAACATCTCATTTGCCGCACATTCCCCCCTCTCAATTTGCATTTGGAGAGCCTCCTGTGCCAGCTCCGTATGATTTTCATCAGCAACCGCCTTATGAGTTTCAGCAGCCTCAATCTCAGGAATATCAACACCCGCAGCCCTCGCAGTTCAATATGGTTGCAGATGTTCCAGAAGCAGGTGCCTACGGTGGGTTGCCACATTCACAGACTTGGCCTCAAATGCCTTATCCTGCAAACAATATGGGGTCTGGAATAGGGGCAGGTCCTGGTTTGGGACACCAGGTAATCGGACTTCAATAAGCATTTCTATTCTTCTACCTATTTATTTGTTGCAAGACACTCATATCATGATCACTCTTTCGGTCTGTTAGTGCACGATATTTCTGGTGGTTTTGATGTTAAAACCAGTTTTTATTGAATAGAATGAACAGATTTTTTCCTGTTCTTGAGAAACAATACTTGAAATTCAGTGATTTACGACCTCAAGTTCTATTGTTTTGAAAGCTTCTATATCGGAAAGTGCTCACTTGATAGATAATTTTTTTTCGATCTGCAGTTTGAATACGAATTTGAGCATATGCATCCGGGGCATCAACATCCCCAGCATTTGCAGGGTCATGCAATGTTTCCTCGGCCTCCTCAGGGGCCAGGATTTCGACCAGGTGGTCCTCCTCTGGGACATTTTGGCTTGGGACCTGGAGCTAGTACGGGGATGGATTTTTCTATGTTTCCAGATAATGGTCATGGTCATATTGCAGGTCATGAACGACCCAAGAAGGTAATCGAATCCTACAACTTATTTTGTTCATATGCTAATTTATTCTGCCAATTTTGGAGTTCTTTCCTGCTGTGTTGACATCCCTGTCGTCTCCAGCTTGAGAGTTGTGGCTGGCGTGGTTATGTGCAGGCGTCAGTGCCCAACTGGCTTAAGGAAGAGTTGTTGAAGAAGAAAGCTGCTGTTACTGGTGGTTCTCAGTTGACTGCTGCTGATGATAATCCTCATGCTAATGGTGATAATATTGAAGTGTCTACTCACAGTAAGTTCGAGTTGATGGACAGGTCAAGAAGTGACTTGTCTAGAATGAGCGGTTCTGACGACGAGGAGGACGAGGTAAGCTTCTACATTTGTTAATAATTTTTAGCCACTTTAGGGTTTCCGGATTCAGCTGTGTGCCCTGACAACAAGTTCGCATGCATGGAGCAATCGACTCAAAAAGTTTAATAATGACGCTGAAAGTCCATATTACTGTATTGGGAATTGACGCTCGATGTTGAAAAGCAGAAATAATTTCTTGATTTCTGACAGTGGCGCATAAATTGGCACTCTAGTGCTTAACAATCCACATTTATCCATCAAACTCAGTTTCTATACATGTACTCTAATGAGGGATTAGTCGCCACGAGCGACACTTTATGTTCAACTGGGGGAGTGTTTTCCATTCTCGTCATCTAAGCATGTCAGCATTTAGCAGTGGAAATACTTTTACATAGTAAGAGTATTCTTTTTAATGGTGAAGAAGATGGTCGTCTTGGGTAACTCTCCTTCATGTTTGCGTGTAGGAATCTAACCAAAGTTCTACATCTTCAGTCATAGTATTTTTGCTCCGGGTCATTAGTTCTGGAGTGTATGATTTGATAACCGTTGTGAATAATTATGATTCAGGATGACACAGAAATTGTGAGGACTGCAGCGATGAATCAAGAAATCAAACGGGTTCTGACAGAAGTATTATTAAAGGTATGTCGTGAGATGATTGCTAGCTGCGTTTTTTTTTTTTTTTTTTTGTTTTTTTTTTGTTTTTTTTTTTGTTTTTTGTTTTTTGTTTTTTTTTTTCATTTGTCAAGTCGTTGCCGTGAATCGTTTTCTCTAGTGTTCAAATTTTTAACACTGTTGCATTATGCAGGTGACAGATGACTTGTTCGATGAAATCGCACAAGAGGTTATGGATGAGGACGAACTACGATTACTTGAAGGTTTGATATTTATTTTTTTGTACATCTGTACGTTTATGTCTATCAGTAGTGCTGCATTTCATAACTTTTACTCGTTTACTTTCTGGATAGTTCTATTTGGTTTCTTGGGTGCTCCTTGTTTTTTATTTGAAATGTTGAGCCATACGAAGCCAACGATATCACTTGTCGATTTAGGGATGTTTCAACATGTGTGCACCGGATTCTGTCCATGATTTTTCTTTTTTGCCTGCATCTAAAATCCATAGAAGAAACTCTACCATGAGATGTGCAAGTTTTTTTATATTAGTGATTTTAGATAGATATCTAGTTGTCATTAAGGGTTTGTCGACTCATTTAGTTTGGTTATACGTGTTGCAGATCCAGGCAAGAAAGCGTCACCTACTGACGAAGCCGGCGGAGCAAAAGCAAAATCTTCTACTCATGCTCCTGTTATTGTACCTTCTACTGCTCGTTCGTCTGCTGCTGTAAGGGTAGTTGTCGCTCCTGCTCTCAAGAAGAGTCAGAATGATAGTGATGACGACAGTGGGAGCCTAAGTTCCGGAGCTCCTGATGGAAACCTTTTGGGACTCGCAAGCTATGCATCCGATGACGAGGATGGTGGTCGCAACGGTCGGCAGGTGACTGAGGGCGACCATGCTCATGGAGGAAATTCTGACGTTGAGGCCTCTGATTTGAAAAATTTGGCCGCAGTGAAGGAAGGGAAGTCAAAACATGTGGATTCAGAGGATGAAGCTGTTGCAAAGGATGTTAAGCGGAAGAAGCGTTTGAGTGAGGAAGTTATAAATTCAGACAATCCCGGTCGTAGCCCGAGAAGAGCTCGACACACGGAGATGTCAGGTGATGAAGCTGGTCAGAATGAGCTTTCCGTTTCACAGAAATCAATTGTTACAACGAATAAACTTAAAAATGGATCGGCAGTCTCACAACCTTCTGAATCGGAGAAAGCATTTGAAGTTAGAGGGTTAGAAACAGCTGAAGTTGAGGAAGTTGCCGGTGCCCACCACAAGATGTCTCCTCACAACGCTCTGTTAACAGAGCGCAGAAAGTGGGAAGGCAATCATGACCCTTTCAAAAGGAGAAGTGGCGAGGATTCATCACATCTCGGTCGTGGGGGGAAGGGTGAGACAAATATAGGTTCAGCAGTCAAAGACAGAGATCAGTCTAATGCCAAGCAAGACGCCAAGGAGGCTGAAGGCGATGGTTATCATAAGAACAATCTAAAGCGGGAGAAGAATTCATCCAGGAATGCGAAGGACAGAATTAGAGAGAATACGGAGAAGGTTAAAGACAGAGAGAGCCAAAGAAATAAGGAGAGAGAGCATACTGTACAGAAGATCAGTGAGCGTGAAAGGGAATCAGATCGGGAAAAGCATAAAGAAAGAGAGAAGGATAAAGATAGAGGAAAGGGTACCAAATCTAGGGGCCGGGATTCTGAAAGGGAGAGACGCAAATCTACTTCTAGTCAGTTTGACCGAAAGAGCACGCTTAACAAAATGGAGAGAGAGAAAAGTTACAACAAGTCTCAGAGGAGGCGCTCTTCATCATCAAGTAGTCGGAGTCGGAGTCGGAGTGAAAGCAGCAGCGCTTCCGGAAGTCGAAGCAGCAGCCCTGGCCCTGCACGAAGTGAGAGCCCGAAAAGAGGGTAAGTTGAGAATGTCCCAAGACTATTATGTTCTTCGGTGGTATCGCATCAGCTTTACAAGCTCGGAATATCAAACCTCTTTGATTGATATTCCGTTTTTTCTGTGCAGAAAACAACAAGGAGGAAGGTCCAGCAAGAAATCAAGTCATTCCTCACCTCCATTGAGATCTCGAAGGTGTGTTGCTAATATACAATTACCTTCAAGTATTTCAACAAATAATGGTTTGTTTTTTGGTGGCTTGGTAAATCCGGTTTCAACAATAGCAGGCATGACTGCACGCCTTCTTGTGCTGAGGGTGCTGGAAAATGGTTGGTCTATGTACTGTACGTTGTTGTCAGGATCTTTTACTTGTTATGGTTTGCACGGTGCATGGATCACACCTTAAGTCAGTATTGGAAAACATGTCCGTAGTGATATGCAAAAAAATATGCCCCCAGAACTCGAAATTTGATCTGCCCCATCTATTTTAGGATTTTAATGTTATTTTATGGTTGCGGCTCTTATGTAGTGTTGAAATTTTCCGCACTGCAGTGTTTTGCGGTTTGTTCTTTCGTCTTATACTGGGGAGATGATTACTTGTGTAGGCTGCATGCAAAGCTCTCCTTCTGCTTGTTTACGGAGGTGCCTTGAGAATTTTGCTAGTCGAATGATCAATCGATAACAATAATGGCGCGACGTTTGAATTGCGTTGAAATATTATTAACGTTGACTAAAAACCATTGATCCCGCTTAATCATATTTGATCTGGTAGTTGAAGTGTCGTGAAATGAAGTCTGATCATTTAATACAGCTCGGGTCTTTTTATTGCTCCTAATTTCTCATTTTGAAGATGAGAATCACCTCTTCTTGGAATCGGCAGTTTCGAACATAAATACTTGCGTTTAGATTTGAATCGGTATTCGGTGGCAATGGATGCCAGTCAAGAGGCATGGTTGTCTGGTAAGGTATGTCCAGTCCGTGGAAATGTAGGAGAGGGTCACATTTTAGGATTTTAGAACGTCAGTAATTGTGAGAATTGAGTTCGTTAAGTTTTTTCGACTTTGCCTAAAAAAATTAACGGTATTTTTGAACCATTTACACGCACCTTAGATGTTAATTGGTCATGTTTTCTACTAATTATGTGCTCTAATGCTTTGTGCTCCACCTGTGTCTTTCAAGGTTGATGCCCTTATTCATTAAGTATCAAACATAATTAGTTCGAAAAACAATTGGATTCTAGTATTTAAAGCGCTACTTGTACCATTGCTACTTGCTTGTGTGAAACTTTCGGGTCTCAATGTTAGCTGTGTTCCCCATCAACACTGATGGATCTTATAGCGAACAGTAAGGGTGTGGTGATTTCAGTAAATCTTTTGAGTTCTGGGTGCATCTGTTGTATCATCGAGGTTATGCTTGGTCTACAGAATTCTGTTGCTTTCGGTGAGTCTGTGCCTCTTAGGTATTTCCTCTGATACTAACTTCAGATTACATAGAAATCCCAGCACATCCCAGCACACCCCAGCACAGAAGTACCTGCACGAGTCATAATGCTCAGTGCCAGAATGGACGCGCACATTCTGGGAGATGTTCACCGCATCTTAAGGTATGGGTACCGTTGGACATGTAAGTACAAACTGCCGGTTCCAAGTTCCTGTTGTGCAGGTGCCCTGTTGAGGGCAGGCCAATGCACAGCTCTCAAAAGAGCAGGGTCAGCTCTGTAAGAGGAGAGATTTTGATTGTGGTTTGACTTACATGGCAAGTGATGATGATGATGTGTTTATCTCTAGACGAACTTCGCGCTCTCCTTCGCGTTCAGTGCCACATAGCAAGGTCTCTCATCGCAGGCATTCCCCTTCTCTTTCCCGTGAGAAGGATAGGTACAATGCGTCACCCTCTTAATTAAAGTTTTGTTGGTGCCTCCTTTTAATGGCATTCTATAGCGTCTGGTTTAGTATTTGTTAGCTAATAGAAATTCTATACATTGTAATATCTCCGCGGAGGCATCTGGTGGAAACAATCCGTCATTCTGGATAAGAACCTCTTAACCTCTTGATGTGCATATCATGATCTTCCTGTGCACTGCAGTTGGTTAAGAGTTTTTTTTTTTTTTTTTTTTTTTTTTTTTTTTTTTTTTCCTATGCCCTGAATTTGTCTGTTTGGGAAGTGACATAAACCTGCCGGTTTCAGGAAGTCTTTCTAGTCATAACTATCTTATTGAAATGAGAGATTTGATTTGTTGAGCATGGGGTACTTTTGTTCTTTGGGACTCAGGAACAGGAAATCAAGGTCAACGTCACCAGCCCACAAGAGGAGACGGAGCTGATGGTCGATTTATTCTTTCTGGGATGCTTCGCTTGTATACTGCCTCTTCAATATTGTCATGTGTAAGAGAACTAGAGTTATTCAAGTGGTTGGGAATGCAAAACTTCCTATGCCTTACCTTCAGGAAACTTGTGCCAACTATCATCTTCGGAAGATTTTTTTTCTTTAGTATACTCGTGGAATTTGGCAACGGCCTAGTTTACTTGAGAAGTGTTAAATATTGGCCTTGTAGTATGTGATTTGCACAGCATAACAGCTGGCATGCGGAGCAAGACTTCTACGTGACAAGCTCCTGCTTATATCTGCCAGTATTCGTCGTTGTATCATGCTATCTATTTTGTTCATACAGCCACAACTTAACCCGGGTCATACTATTGCCTACGTTTTCTTTCCCGTGCATGGTTCCAGCTTTGACAATATTTGTGTTTATTTTCGCTGCTTTATGTTGAGGATCAAGTTATTACAGGTGGTGATGGCCGACGTCCTGTCCAGCGTTTGGCGCTTAAAATAATCTTGTGACCTAGGCATTGTGTTTGAAATCTGTCGCTTGTGCACCATAGTATTCCGAGAACTAACGCTAACTTTTACTAATTGCTTACATTTTAGTCAAGAGAGGTCATCTTCTTTCCGAACCCGGATTCTGGACAATGACAAAAATTAAGTTATCGCCCATAGTCTTCTTGTTTGACAGTTACTACACAGTATGCTCTATTATTTGTGTATATTTTACTTCTTTTTAAACGATAACGATTAGAATGTGTGATTTCTAGCCATTCAAATTTGAAATTTTCTCTAGGTGTTGGTTTATTGCACCGGCTACTTTTATTATCAGTCTGAAGGGGGTTGTGAGTTGATGCTCTTGTGATCAATTATTTAACAAAAGTACATGTAAGTAATGCACAAATTTTCACTTCATTTTATGCATTTTTTCACATTGACGCAGAATTAAACACATCAAACTAACCTGGATGGATGCAAAAACAACCTCTGGTACTTCAGAATACACTAGGTCTTTCCATTGTCTTTTCAAGAGTAATTTCAGGTTAAATGGTGTTAATGAACAATGAAATCAACATTTATCTTGTGTTCAAATGTGCAGGAAAATCTTATATATATATATTTTAAAATTTTAAATTAATAAGAAATGTGTTCCACGAAATCACTTAAACAAAACAAACCTTTTCTTAAAATGCTTACATTAACAATTTCCATAATTGCATCAAATATCAAGTTTTCAAGACTCTTTTCTTTTTTTTTTTTTTTTTTTTTAAAGGTTTTATAATATTCAAGAAACAACTAAAATATTACAAAAGATTTATTATAAAATTTGCAAGATTTCATAAATAATCAAAAGCCTAGATTTGCAAAATTACACCAATTAAAGACAAATGTTGCAAGGATTAAAACAGTGCATTATATATTAAATAATGTATACATTTTGTAATATTGAATAAATTTTCAGCCCTAGAAAACCTAAGGTAATGTATAGATCTTTAAAATAATTAATATTATGAAGTATTATTGATTCTATCCTAATTGTATAAACTTACCAAATATTATAATTAATCTTAATAGATATTTATGTTAATTACTTCCACATTATTTTCTTTAAAATTAGTGATTCTAATGTACATTTATACATAATGAAAATAATCACATATTTTGACATGCTTTAAAAAATATTAAATATAAAATAATGAAATATAATTAAGATTTAATTTTTTTACACAACTTCTCAATACAAAAATTCAAGTGTATCTAATTTATTCCTAAGAAGTTTTTGTGATGTTTCTATCTATTATTAATTACTTCTATTAAAACTATTATTCTTTGATTGACTAATATAAGTTTATGTTATAGTATTCTTCCTTCTAAGAATGAGTACCACAAAGAATAATAAGAACTTAAATTGCTTTAAAAGTCAATTAAGTCCAAAATTTATCAAATGTTTCTTATCACAAATTCTAATTTATGGTATGAACAAAGGTAGTCAAAAAGATCTTTGAGACATAAATTAGGTATAATACCTAAGTATGAGCCCTAGTTTATACCTAGGTAATTCTTAGGTAAGAAAAATATTTTATTATTTTATAATTATTAAGACCATTATAAATATCTTCAAATAACATATTTGGAATGACATTAAATATAGTATTTTCTAGTAAAAATATTACCAAGTATTTAAACTACCTTATAAAATTATGGATATTAAAGGCATTACATCTTGCCATCTATTAAAATAAATCACATTACTAAATTTGCCTCTTTTTTTTTTATTGTACACCATCTCATCAATGTAGTCTTTGATCATTGATTTGATTTTTGGATTGTAACATTTTATAGTAACAAATGGCATAAATCTTTATATGTTTGCAATCAAGTAGATTTATGTCTTGTATTATTATTAAATAAAATAAAATAAAGTATACAAATAATAAAAAATCATCTAAAAATTATCATAATAATTTACGTTTTAGTGAATTATTATTTTAATACTTAATTTAAAAGTATAGAAAATCTATTAATTCAACACAAAGTTTTATTTTTATTAAATTTATGTTAATTTAAATTTAACTTCTATTTAAAAATCTTAAAGAATTTCCACTAAAAATTTGATATAAGTTAAGATATTTGATTGTATATAATAAAAATTAAAATCACGTGATATTAATAGACATTATCAAGAAAGAATTTGGTTGCCTTTTGATTTGTATTAAACTTTGTACAAGGTCTAATATATGTCATTTTTATTTTAAAAAAATTACAGTTGGAAAAAAAACAAATTTATAATAAAATCCATTAAAAAAATAGACAATGGTTAAAATCTTTTATAAGGTTAAGTATATAACATAAAATAAAATAAAATTACAATACTGTAAAATTCTTTGATAGCTTTGTATAGTTGAGATTACTAAATATCTCTTGAAATAAGGTCTATATTATTTTGTATCCAAAAGAGTATGTTTGAAGTGCATGCAATTATACCTAGACTTAAAGAATATACAAAAAACCTTTGAAATAGAAAAGATCGTCTTTAAAACCGAACTTACTTAAATTGATATAAAGATTATTTTTAACTTTAGGTATAAGAAGATTACATAATACTTTTGACTTCACTTCTTAAATAAATGTGGAATCAATAAGAAAAGAATAATTGTGTAAATTAAAATGTAGTTTTTAAAGTTATAAAAGATTTTTTTTTTTTTAATCACATAATCCATCTTTTTTATTTTTACATAAATTTAGAGTATGTATACAAGACATATAATTACACATTTAATTTTTGTGAACAATCTAAAAGATTAAAAATGAATTGTAACAATATCAGGCACCAATGTATATGACAACAATTTAAGACACAAGCTAATAAAAAAAAAGAAAATTTAATATTTTTATGATTAGTGTAGATTGTGACTATACTAAAAAGAATTTTAGTATTGATTATTTTTTAAATTTTATCTATAATAGAAAAGAAATATTTAATTTAAATTATGTACTTATTATATTTTATTATTATTTTTTAAAAAATAAGATAGAATCTATTATTTGCACTTATTTATACAAATTTTTTGTTTCATAAAAATTGATATATCTATATTTTTATACATGAATAAAAAAATAAAAAAATATAAAAAATTATAAGAATTAAAATTAAGTTTATGAAATATTTTACTAAATGTAATATTTATTTAATATTAAAAATAAAAATTCGGTAAAACCAAAAATAATAATGTTATAGTTAAAATTTAGAAAAAATTTCAAATGTATCCTTCAGTACCTTAAAGTATTAAGAATATTCTTTTATTTTTATTAATTTCAAATATATCCCTTGTATTATATGTAAATAGGTATCACCAACAATGATTCTTGTATTCTATATGAAGAGATATCACTGGCAACTCTGCTCAATGATCATGCTAACATGTACTATTGAAGCTTCAATTCATGAAAAAATATCATCTTTAGTGCTTGCTCTATGCAATGCCAGTACTAGGTAGATGCATTACATAAATATGGAACTATTGTATATTTTCAAAAAATTTGGTATCAAATGAACATGCATCAAAATTGGCCAAAATATTTTTAACAACTCTTTTTGTTGCATGTGAAGATAATAGATTTAGCAATAACAACACAATTGGTATACACAATCATGTCAATGGCAACTTTAGTGGCTATTGATATGAGATGCCTAAAAGATGTACTTATGGCACCTAATGTAAGTTCAACATAATCCAATAAGTTCATGTTTTGACTTATTAATTTTTTTAATTTTTTAAAATTATTTTTTTATATTTATTATTTATATTACACAAAAATTAAAGATGGTATCAAATTTGAACCATCTAACAAGATTGGCACTTAAGAAACTTTACAAATGATTGATAATATTATATTTTTATTTGTTTGCATGTTAGTAGTTCTTATGTCGCAACACTACTATCAACAAAATAAATCCAAAAGTAATTCTTTTTTTCATAACCTCCTCTTTCACAAACTTGAAGCTCTTATTTTCTATTCCACTTTTCTATCTCTAATACCAAAAATATAGACACACATTCATCTAGTTGCATCTGGCAAAGACTTCATAAACATAATAAGCTTTGGTAGAGATCAATTGTAACACGATATAGATAAAATATTTGTATTATTAGCATATAAGAATAAATAGTTAGAATCATATTTGAGAAGTTATGGAAGTTTTTAGAATTGAGGATAAGTTAGTAGACCAAGTAGGATCCACCATGGAACATTCTAGAAAGAATTTAGGATAATTATTTAGGCGGAGTCTACCATAGAACATTCTAGAAGGAATTTAAGGCAGTTGTCTAAGTAAGATCTATCATCTAGGAACATTCTAAAAAGTCCAAGGTGGTAGAATAAAGTATAAATAGGATTGGCAAGAGCCTTTTGAGGCATCTAGTTAGATATGGCTCTGAATCCTTTCTCTTAATATAATTGGATTTTTTACTTTTTTGTTTTATTTTTTTTTGTTTTAATTCTAGTTGCTCAAATTTGTCTTCTATGTTCCATTGTATTTAGTTTTGTTTAGTTTTATTTTGGTTCAGTTTGTCCAATCTTGTGATGAGATTTTATGTTGTGGATTAGAAGGATCTTAGACACTTGAGATAGACTGGTCTTCTTTCATTGGTATCAAAGTGAGTATTAGATTGTTCTTTGGTAGTGTGTCAATAGTCATCATCTAGTCTAAGGTCACTTATTATGGTTACACTAAATACCATATTGAGGCTACCACGAGCTACTCTTAAAAAGTCAATTAGGAGGTGAGAAGGCATTACAATAGTGGAATCTAATAGGAGATTTACAACATAAGAGATGTGGTGGAGCAATCCTAGATGGAGGCTCAAATACAACACCTCTTAGGCGAGATAGCTACTTTGTAAAGACAAATAGAAGCCTTAAGGATAAAGAAGTTGACATCTACTAGGCTGAAATTGAGTAAGCCTAATACATATTTTAGAACTTCAAGACAAGAAGATGTATGTCAATGGCTCTTCAACATACAACAATACCTCCAATTATCTGGAACAAATACCACTAAAGGAATTATATATGCGGCCAACTATTTGAAAGATGTGACATCTATTTGGTGGCAATATTGAGTTCAAAGCTATAGAGCTCAAGTTAGATTTTTTGATTGGGAGGAGCTTAAGACCGAGTTTAGGAATCAATTTAGACTCATCAATGCAAAGAAGATAGCAAACAATGAGTTGGTAAATCTTAAACAACCTATGTCGGTACAAGATTATGTCTCTCAATTCAAGTTCCTATATCTCTAAATTGACAATGTTTCAAAAGCAGAGATAATGAATCAATTCCTATGAGGTTTAAAACATGGGATCCAATAAGAGGTGGAATATAAGGATCTATAAACATTTGAAGAGGCAATTTAAATGGCAAAGAGGATTGATGCTATAGATTTGAAAAATCGTAGAACAAGACCTATAGCACAAAGTCCTATGCCGCTATTTACTACTATAGCACAATAACCAACTCCAATAGAGATTGATGCCCTACAAGGATCATTGACACCAAAAAGATGAAAATATTAGTGCAAAAGGGATTCTGTTTTTATTGTTAGGAGCTTGGCCACCTAATCAGAGGTTGTCCAAAACATCAAAATTCAAGTACCAACAAAACAAGGCAGATTCATAGTCTTGAAACTTACCAAGTCGATAATAAGACAAAGTAGGAAAATAGGGCTTCTCAGTAAAAGCGTTGAGGGCTAGTATTAGGAATAGCTACTATTTCTCGGAGATAAATGGCATGACCTTGAATAATTATAAAAAAAATAGACTAGTGCATCTAACAAAACTACTAACAAGACAACTATGTTAAGTGCTTGTAGATTGTGGCTCTATGAAAAATTGTATCTCAATTGAAATTGTCAACTAAATTGGAATTAAAACTAAGAAAATCAAAAGATAAAGTATATACCTTACAGATGATCAAGAGAATGTATTGAGTGAGATATGTGAAGAAGAAATCTTAAAGTTGGCTGACACCTACATCTTAAGAAAGAGGTTCAAGATGACAAAGCTAAAATATGATGTTATTCTTAATATGCCATGGCTAAAAATGAGAAATAAGTAAGTTGATTGGGTAGTGAGGACAATCTTCTTTAGATATGGTAGATATAAGATGATTCTTTATACTTTCGCATCAAGTGAAGAAGAAAGACAATTTGCAATCAAAGACTTACTCATAGGAACGACCTTTATGAAGAAACAAATATAGCATAAGCAACTGATATATATATATATATATATATATATATATATGATGGTTCCAAATCTTGCATCAATGGTAGTAAAGATAGCTAAAATAATAAAACAAGCAGATCAACTCATATATGAATATTCAGATGTCTTTCCAATTGACCTACCTATTGGCATGCTTCCTGATTGAGGTGCCTCTTTTCAAATAGAATTATTGCCTAGAACCAAGCTAGCAAGTTGACCAATTTATCACCTAGCACCAAAAGAACTTGAAGAGCTGTAGAAGATATTGGACAAATTCTTTGAAAAAAGCTTAATTTGTGAAAGTACATCACCATAGAGAGCACTTATATTCTTTGCATCCAAGAAGGATGATGGACTTTGCCTTTGCATCAACTATTGAGGCTTCAATAATTAGATTGTTAAGAATGCATATCCACTTCTATATGTAGATGATCTTCTTGATCAACTTTGAGGTACAACCATCTTTACTAAATTGGATCTTTGGGGTGGCTATTGGCAGACACCTATTGCAAGAAAAAATGTAGAAAATCTGACATTTTGTACATGCTATAGACGTTTCAAATGGTTGGTTTTATATTTTGGCTTCACCAATATTCCAGCTTCTTTAATAGATTACATGAATAGATTATTTCAAGATCTTTTGAACAAGTATGTAGTTGTGTTTTTGATGATATCCTTATATATAATAAAATCCTTAAAGATCATGAGCAACATCTATGAGAAGTGTTGCATCGACTATAAGATAGTCGCTTCTATTACAAGTAATCAAAATGTGAACTTTGGAAGTTGGAAGCCATCCTTTTAAGGCATGTGGTGTCCTCCAAAGCCGTGCATATGGAGCAAGATAAGATAAAAGCTCTGGAGAATTGGCCAATCCCTAAAGATGCTTTTGAAGTTCACTCATTTTTAAGCCTTGCTAGATATTATCACTATTTTATTTGGCAATTTGTACACATTACTACTTCATTGACAAATCTATTAGAGAAAAGTATCCCATTTGAATGAAAACTGGAGTAGTAAAGCTCTTTTGATAGGTTGAAGGAGGCACTCATTACTGCTCCAATAGTGCAGCCAAATGATCTTAACCTTCCTTGTACGCTTGATATTGATGCTTTTAACTTTGCTATTAGAGAGGTCTTTCAACAAGACTTTGGTAAGGACCTTCAATCTGTAGCATATGAATTATGCAAGCTCAAAAGAGCAGAGCACAATTACTTCACATATAATCGAAAGCAAATAGAAATTATATATTCTACAAAGGTGTGACAATACTGTCTATTATAAAAGCTAGTGGCTGTTTAGATTAACCATCAATCCTTGCAATACAATTTGTATTTAAAAAATATGAAATCATGACATTATTATTAAAAAGAATAATTGCAGCTTTTGATATCCAGCTTCAATAGAAGAAAAGGCAACAACATATTATACTAGACAACTTATTGGAGAGACCAAATTTAAAGGACAAATTGAGAGACAAGGCAGAAGTCACTACCATTAATAGTGTCATTTCAAATCTAACCAAAGAGACAAAATAGAAAGAAGCTAAGCATTGGGATGCTTATTTTAAGATCGTTAATAATCGATTGAAGGTAGGCGATATATAATATTAAGATTACAATCTTGGTGATGACTTGCTTTATTTTAAGAAGCAGATTTATATACGTGACAATGCTATATTCCAGACGTGCATACTTCAGAAATGACATGACATTCCTATATCTAGACATCTAGGACAAACAAAGATTCTAAAATGGATCTCAAGGATATGGTTTTGGATAAATTTTGATCATGATGTTTGAGCTTTTGTATGCTTGATTGAGTCATGTCAATGTAATGAATCATGGAATATAGCGTGTCTTCGACTATTGTAGCGAATTTTGTTATCTACAACATATTGAGAGCAAGTGACTATGGATCTTATTACGTGCTTATTGCAGACGCCTCATAATCATACCATAATTGCCGTCTTTTAGATTGACTTTTGAAGCAACTTTACTTAGCTATAATATACTTGGATATTGATGCTCCAATGCTTACACGAGTCTTCTTTGATATTATCTTTCATCACTATAGATTATCTCATGTTATTGTTTCAAATTGGGATTCATGCTTCACTAGAAGTTTTTTCCAAGTCTTGTTCAAGCTACTATATATATGACTTACAATGTCTATAACCTTCTATCTCTAAATAGATGGATAAACAGAGTGTACAAATCGGACCTTAGAAGATATGTTGCAGGCATTTGTAGTAGTTCATCATAATGATCCGGATGAATGCTTGATGTCCTTGGAGTTTGCTTATAATGATAGTATTCAAACAAATACTGATTATTCACCATTTTTCTTTAACACTAGTCAATATCTAATTATGCTAACAACTCTCTATTGTCTCATTGATATTAACAACCCGACAATCGAGGAATTTATACAATAGCTTACAACAGCCTTACAAAGGCATGGCACTACCTCTTTATTGCACATAATCAATAAAAGTAGTATGCGGATAATCACCGACAACACAAGACCTTCTGAGAAAGTGATTAAGTGTTATTTTTTAATTCCAACTTGCCACTTATTACATCAACCCAAATCTATAAACTAACACTCCAATGGCTTGGACCTTTCTACATTTTTGTAGTGATTTTTGATGTTGCATATTGCCTTGAGCTTCTGCCACATATTCAGATCCATCCAGTTTTTCATATTTTGCAACTGAAGGAATTTCATATTGAGCCAAAGCACTTTTTGGATTGATACCAACCACCACCACTGTGACTAGTTGTAATTAATGACTTACAAGAATATGAAGTGAACATCATTTTTTAACATTGCTATCTTCATCGTGGCAATGGATGTCTACAACTTTAGTATAAAGTTCTTGGGAAAGGTTATTCCATCACAATGCAATGTAAAAACCTACACAAAACCTCACCTATTGCCAAAAGGTAATTTGGAAGTACTATTGAAAGCAAAACAAAGACGTTCCACATTAGTGGACAGAGATTAATTACAATAAGGTATAGATAAGATATTTGTATTATTGGCATATAGAAATAAATAGTTAGAATGATATTTAAAAAATTATGGAAGTTTCTAAAATTGGGATTAGATTAGTAAATTAGGTAGGATCCACCATAGAATATTCTAAAAAGAATTTGGGGCAGTTATTTAGATGGAGCCTACCATAGAATCTTCTAAAAAGAGTTTAAGATAATTATGTAAGCAGGATCCATCATCTAAGAACATTCTAGAAAGTCCAAGGTTATAGAACAAAGTATAAATAAGATTGACTAAGGCCTTGTAGAGCATCTAGTCAAATATGGCTTTGGACCTTTTTTCTTAATAAAATTAGATTTTGTATTTTTTTTTTTTTTTTTTGTTTTGTTCTAATTTTGATTGGTTAGTTTTGTCTTCTATGGTCCATTCTGTTTAATTCTATTCAGTTTTGTTCTGGTCTAGTTTGTCCTACTTTGTAATGAGGTTTTATGTTGTTGTAAATTAAAAGAGACTTAGATACTTGAGATAGACCAGACGTATTTCATCAACATTTTAGATATTATATTGAATTTTAGGAATAATTTTATTGACATCTTATTAAGCAATACTTCAATAATAGAATCAAATTGGTTCTTTGCATATTAAGTAGTTATATCTAATGTTCTTATACTGACTATATTTAAATATTTTTAAAATTCTTTCTATATCATCAATACAGATGCAATACTTCGTTGATAAGTTAAGTAGATATTATATGAAGAGTAATAGGATTGAAATAACATCAATTTTATTGTTGTTTAGTTTTGTCCAATATTTAGTAGATAGTATTGAGATAATGGGTACTATACAAATTGATTGCTAGATTTGAGCAATATGAAAATAAGCTATATTTTGGCAATTTATTATTACATAAAAAATAAAGTGCTAATTATATATACACAAAGGATTCAAAATAGCTATCACTACTTATAAATGTATTGTAATATCTTAGATATAATATTTTCATGCATTATAATATCTTAGATTTATAATACATTTATATCTTAAATTATACTTATAAATGTATTATATCTTAAATCTAAGATATTATATAATTGCTTGGACATATATGTGAAGATAATATTTAAAAAGAAAATGATACAATAGTTGTGTATAAGAATCTATGATGGTTTGATCTTTTGTTTTGTACTTGTTATCAATAGTATAATAATTGTATTGGCAACAGTACATTCTTTATTATACTACGCCATAAGCTGCAACCAAATTATTTTCAACATTAAAATTAACACCATCTTATATGCTATAAAGATTCAAGAATTTAGAGATTCTATAATATTTGAAGTTATGTAGTCAAATTGGTTTTTATCAAACTATGATAATGTTCAATACTATAGTCTAGTGCTCATTAATTATTATATAGCTTCTTTAGATACAACTCAAATTATTGAAAGATCAATGTTAAAATCTAAAATAGTTTTTGTCTTTCTTATTGTCCAAAAATATCCTATAAGTATTGGATTTTTAAATTACTATTTTAAATTCTTAGCCAAATATTATATACAAAATACATATTTACATATTAAAAATGCATAATTAATAATACTAATAAGAACTTGTTGTTGGACAAAATAAAAGGAAATTTTAGAAGCTTGTAGTTAAATTAACATAATTCAAGAACTAATGTCTTCAACTATTCCAAAAACTACTACTAATTTTTGTCATTTTTAGCCTTAATAATATTAAATATAAAATTAATAAAATAAGATATAGTTAAATCCTTGCATCAATTGTTGTAACAACAAGAAATATTTACTAGTATTTTTCTTTGAAATGAATGTTGTTTATACTAATGATGAGTTGATAGTATTACAAGCCATTTAAGCTTGTATTGTAGACAACAAACAATAGAAGAAAGTAATTTTGCTCATTGACTTTTAATTGTATAAAGCTCTCAAGATTCTTTTTTTATTTAGAAAAAATAAGCTTTGATATAGTTGTCTTCATAAGAATCAATCAGCTAAAAAGTTTTTTTTTTTTTTTTTTTTTTTTTTTTTTTTTTTTTTAATTCATGTTATTAACTAAAATACTATAATTCTTTCATTATATTAAAAATCTTTTTAAAAATCTATAGCTTTATATTGTGGTATATTATCCAACTTTTTCTTCATATTGTCTACTATCTAGTTAGTATTAGCATGTCAATTGCCTAAATGTTTAACATCAATACATATATGTTTAGAGATTAATGTCTAAATAAAAAATTCTCTTGTATCTACTAATTAAAATTGTAATACATGCAATTTTATTTGCAAGTGTTGGTGCAATACTTCACAATGTATCTTATTTGATTAATTTAGATAAGAAATGTTTGATTGGTTTTTATGATGGTTGTTGATTGCATCATGACAAATGGCTTCTTTCAATACATCACTACTTCTAAAAAATAATATCTATATTAAAAAATCTAGTAATTTTGAATTCAAAGGTTACACATGTATATTGACACAAAGTCATTTGTCAATAAGACATTGTCCTATAAAACATATCCTATGTAAACATTGTTAGGTAGCTATTAGTTAGATAGTATATATAGAAGCAAGAATAAATTCTTCTTCACTCTTTTTAATGCCTTTTTAATCTAAGCTCTTCTTTCAAGATATTTTGATCTTCTATCTTTGACAATAGCTATTCTCATTCAATATATTACCATCTTTTAGTGATTTTTTAGTCTTTTTGAGTGATATAAGAATATATTAAGATTTCTTTTTATTAGAATTTATATCTTAAATATTTTAACAAGTGTCTTAATTTATTGTTCTTGTTTTATATTAAATGTGAGTAGATTATTCTACTTCTACTATTATATTTTTGAAGCTTACAAACTATCTATCTTTAAATTAATTTATAATTTTTTAATACTATTTTTTCTTTTTAATAAAAAAAATGGATTACTTCTCTTTGTGGAAACTTTTATTTGATATTAGAGGTTTTGAATTGCCTTCCTTTAATTTAACTTTTTAAATTTGTTTAAATTTTCTATAGAAAGAAAAATCAAGGATATTATTTTTAGTAAAAATAAGAATAGATTTGTAACTATTATAGATCTTTGTGAGCTTATCAATACTCATAGGATGGAAATCTCATGTATTTCCAATGTGAATCATGGAGATATTATTCATATGACCATGGAAGAAGTCAACAATAAAATTCAAAGTCTAGGCCAAAGAGTTGTGTAATTAAGAGTAACAAGTAGATTAAGTTCATAATTGAATCTAAGAGGTCTTGCTATTATAGATATGAGAGACGTAAAGATAAATATATTGAAGAAGTTTGATAGAACAAGATTAAAATTTTGAAGGTTTTTATAACAAATAAAGCTCAATTTGAGATTGCATCCTTTTCAATATCTTTATGAATTAATTGAAGTTAGATTTATATAAGTACTTTTCTGTGGAAAGAATTCTTTTTTAATCTACACCTTTGATAGAAAAAGATTCATGACTATTTTATGATTTAAATTTATTTTTAGAAGTATTTATAGCTACATTTGGAAAAAAATGATTAAGAAAGGATAGTAAAGACCAAGCTCGTATATCTACAATAAAGATCATGTTCAACCACTTTATACGTTGTGAAATTCCAAAATCTTGTAACATGGATTGGAATGAAAAAGCTCTTATCAATCAATTTTGATATGGATTAAAAGATAATGTCAAAGATTTTTTTGTTGATAATGCCAAAAATATATTCATTAAAGCAATTTATTACTTAAGCCATTACATGCAACAATCAATTCTTTGAAAGATGACAAGAACAAAGTTTTGGTTGCAAAGATATAATTCAAGTTATGGCAACACCTTTTAAGTTTTTGGAAGCTTATTCATCTTGGTCAAAGTCTAAAAAAATTTGATGTGGTACGTTTTAAACTTCTTCTTGAAGAATGAAAGACTTCTCATTATTAAAAAGGTTTCTACTTATATTATAGAGAACCTGAGTACTTTACTCAATATTGTCCAAAATCACAAAATGAGGAGCATAGTTGCTAAAGAAAATAATATATTTAAAAAAAAATAAAAAATAAAAAATCTCCAACTATAGTGGAAATTATGCGACTAAAATCTTATACAATACCTAGTAAAGGTCTAATTTTCTCCTCAGATCTTTCATCTTGTTTTATAATAGAAGTTTGTTTAAAACCAAAAAATCACAAAGTCTTAGCTTTGTTAGATTTAAGAGCCTCAGCTTGTTTTATAAACAAAGACTTTGTCAAAAAATAAGAAATATTCATAATTAAGAAAACCAAATTTGAACCTATAGAAATAATAGATGATCATTTGTTGTCTTTTAAAGATATTACACATGAAATTATTCCTTGAGATATAAGAAGTCCTAGTCATAACAGTTTAATAATATTTAATATGATTAGATCTCTTTCTAATCTAATTATTTTATGATTATTATAGCTAAAAAAGAATAATCCTCAAATAGATTGGATTTCTTGTATCCTTAATTTTTTCCATAATTTAGTCTAAGATTTTACTAGGCAAGTAAAAACCTATAAGACCAAAAGATCCAAATCCTTATTGGTAGGTATAAGAGCTTTCATACATGTTATAAAAATAAGGTTGATTTTTGATATATATGCCACACTTACTTTTGATAGGGAAAAGAATTTAAATAACATTCTAAGTTAATACTAAGATAATCAAGATGTTTTTGAAAAAAATAATATAAATATTCTTTCAAAGCATTGCTTCTATAATTGTGCCATCAATCCAAAAGAAGGAGCTCAACCACCATTCAGATCAATCTTCAGACTATTACAAAACAGGTTGGTTGTATTCAAAGAATACATTAATGAGAGTTTAGCTAAAAGCTGAGACTCCTATCTTATTTGTAAAAAAAAAAAAAAAAAAAAAGAAAAAAAAAAAAGAAGAGATTTTTGTGGATGTGTATGGACTATTTAGAACTCAATAAAATCACCATTAAAAACATATATATCTTTTACCTCTGATTCCAAGACTTCTTGATCTATTAAATAAAATAAAGATCTATACAAAAATAGATCTATACAAAAATAGATCTATAAAGAGCATACAACCTAATATGTATTAAAGAAGGAGATGAATAAAAAACTATATTTTGAATTAGATAAAGAAATTTTAAATATAATATCATATCTTTTAGATTTACTATTACATGAGTTACTTTTCAATATCTAATGAATGATGTCTTTTTTAAGTTTCTTAATGATTTTATCATCTATTATTTAGATAACATCTTAATTTATTTTAAAAATATAAAAGAGCTTGAAATTCATGTTTGTTGTACATAACAAAAACGAAGAGATCTAGGATAATATGTCAAGATGGAAAAGTATGTATTTTACACTACTTAAGTTGACTTTCTAAGGTACATCATTTCAGATAATGGTCTTATGATAGATCCTTAGAAGATTCAAACTATTATGTATGAAAATTTTTAAAAATAATAAAAAAATATGCAATGTTTTTTGAGATTTATCAATCATTATAAGATCTTTATCAAGAAATTTTTTCAAGTTATAACTCCTCTTATATGTATGACATATAAAGATAAACTTTAATAGAGGAAAGAAATTGAAGCATCTATTAAAGCCTTAAAGATAATATTTATTTTTGTACCAATTTTGTATCACGTTGATTTTTCTAAGGCATTCTTCATAAAAACAAACACATTAGATTTTGCTATAGATGTTGTTTTGTCACAAATGGAAATAGATGACAAGCTCCATCTAATAGCTTCTCATTATAGGGAATTTTTAGTAGTCAAGATTAACTATGACATTCATAATAAAGAGCTTTTTGTAATCATAGATTCATTCTAAGAATAATGTTATTATCTATAAGGTACTTTTAGTCCAATTTGCGTATATACAGATTACAAGAACCTCCAATACTTCATGTCAACATGTATTTTGAATCATTGTTATGTCTGTTGGAGCATGTCTTTATCAAGATTTGATTTTAAGATTACTTATTGACTTAAAAAACAATAGATTAGTTAGACACTGTTTCTAGATATTCTTATCTTACATCAACAAAAATAGATGTACCTTTTTATTAACAAAAAATGGTTCTCTTAAAGCTAGAGTATTTTCATCTTCAAGCAATAAAATCAACATTGACTGTTGACTCAATCTTTTTCAAGTAAGTTCAATTAAGTATGTCATTCGAATCTCTTCTTTGTAATATCAATAAAAATTCTTCTAAGTTTGATAATAATTTTAAGTTAAAATTCAAAAATAATCTATAATATTTTGAAGGACAATTATGTATTACAAAAGACAAAACACAATTATATATTCTTTTAAGTTGTCTCAACTTTCTTACGACCAGATATTTTAGATATAATAAAACTTTAATTTTAATATCTAGATATTTTTAGTGGCCATAAATGTGAAAGGCAATCAAAGACTTTTTATAATCATGTGATATTTTTTCAACATCAAAAACTCCTTGTCATCAATCTTATAGACTTCTTCAATCATTACCTATTTTGGAACAACCATGGTTTTTTTTTTTCTATAGATTTTATCAAGAACCTTCTACTCTCAAGTTTGTATGATTCTATATTCATGATAGTAGATTTTTTTAAAAAAATAGAACATTTTGGACCATGTATGAAATCTTTCATAAGTAAAAAAAATTGACAACATCTATCTCTATCATCGATTGTTCAAGGATATTATAATAGATAGGAGGATTCAATTTGCATTAAGACTTTAGAGAATCTTTTTTAAAATTTTAAAGATAGATATAAAAATCCTTTTGGTTTTTTATCATCAAATTGATAGACAAATAGAGTGCATAAACCAAATTTTTAAGCAATATTTAACATATACCATCAATTATCAACTAAATGATTGAAAAATTATTTTACCATTAACAGAGTTTGTTTATAATAATATGATACATTCTTCTATACAACAAACACTTTTTTTTACTAATTATAATTATCATCCATATCTTGATGCTTTTGACTTTTCAAAAGTTGATAATTCTATGACAAAATATTTAAAAAATTATTTATCAAAAATACACACAATAATAAAGGCACATTTAAAAGAAAATCAAGAATAACAAAAGACTAACAAAGATACCTTTTGCAAAGAGAAATTTGAATTCCATGTTGAAAACAAGGTATAGTTACTTTGTCCCAATGTCCTTGTAATAAGTTAGATTATTATAAGCTTAGACCAATTCTTATTTATAAAAAAATCAATCATATTGTCTATTGATTATGTCTATTGAAGTCTATGAAGATCCATCCATATTCTACATGTCTCTTCTTGAGACATATAAGTTAGAAAATAT
Organism: Physcomitrium patens; assembly: GCF_059467195.1. Lineage (NCBI taxonomy): Eukaryota > Viridiplantae > Streptophyta > Bryopsida > Funariales > Funariaceae > Physcomitrium > Physcomitrium patens. The sequence continues at coordinate 9,562,555 of NC_143431.1, read as the reverse complement.
CTTAGAAAGAAGATAAATGCCACCTCTTCTTATAAAAGTGGATAATAATCAAGAATTCAAGATAGAAGAAGTCTTAGATTCAAGGCAGTGCCAAAATAGGTTAGAATATCTTGTTTATTGTTATAGATATGATATTAGTAAATTATCAAAGATAAGAACTTGATAAAAATAAATATATAAGTGAGACTTTTCTCAAAGAAAGATGACAAAATAGAAATAACTAGATATGTATATTAAGAAAGAAATAGGAATGGCTATTGCCAAAAGACAAGAAAACTAAATATCCTTGAAACTAGATTAGAAACAAGAAAGGAATTGACAAGAGTGAAGAAGGCTTCATTCTTGCCTCTATATATACTATCTACCTAGGAGCTACGTGGCAACATTCTATAGGACCTCCAAAAACATGTTGACTTTATACAATACATATCTTTCCTTTCTAAGGCAAGTTTTTTATGTGGATGCCACATAGTTAGCTTGTTCTATAAGCTACCAATATGTGTAGCACGTGGTTAACTTGTTGACCAAGTTTCCAACCTACCAAACAAGTATAAACACATGTAAAGTCAAAGCAGCATCTATATAGCTTCTAAGAAGCTTCTCTAGAAGATATTATGAAATTAATCTATTTTTACTTACTTCTACCTATTCATATCATCTAGGTAATAATTACAATAAATATATGTCCGTGACATTATCTCCTCTTCTAGAGACGAGTTCCACGAGGAGCAGTGATCAGATGTCAAGGAAGTCTAAAATGCGACAAATTGTATTTGTCACATACTTTGATCTTTATTTTCTTCAAAGATAATTGATAGCACCTCTCAACCATCGATAGTATCCTACACCAGGGCAAAAAGACCACCCAATTATTTGATTGTTGTTGAGGCCTTCATAACTTCTTTCAAATAAAATATTTGAAATATCGTTAGGAGTTGATCTTACCTCTAATAAAAACAATAAACATCGAGAGTCCCTTCCAAGGTCGTGATATCAAACGTATTATATCTTGCCATCTATTTGAGGAAGAACATGTCATTCTTGAAGATCTTCATCTCAATTGCATCCTCTTGAAGGTTGTGACAATTAAAATATCTCGTCCAACAAGTCAGCAAACAAAGGCTCTTGAGTCAAATCCATTGATTGTTGGTTTTCTAACTCCTTAGCATCACAAATACAAAGAAGCTACCAAGAAGGATTGAAAGTAGGATGTTATCTTGCTTAGATCTTGTTTCTTTTATAAGGAAGGTTTTTATCTTAATTTTGATGGATGTTGTTGATGAAAAGCCTCCACCGTCTTTTTTGCATTTACAAGATTCTTTACTGGCTCCCATGTGTATTCACTAATATCATATCTATGCCAATGAACTAGATATTCTAATTTATTTTGGCCCCACCTTGAATCTAGGACTTCTTCTACTTCAAACTCTTCATTATTATCTACTTCTATAGGAGGAGGTGGAGCTTATCTTCTTCTTGATATGTCCATTATCTTGTATGGTTCAAGAAGAGACATGTGGAATACTTGATGGATTTTCATTGACTCTGGTAGATGTAAAGGATATGCAACTATATTGATTTGTATAAAAATAGAAAATGGTCCAAGCCTTCGATAGTCCAACTTGTTACATGCATGAGTGGTCTTGATATTGCGACAAAGTAGCCATACATTGTCACCTATATGGAATGGTGGTTATTTCTTTCGATAGACATCCGCATTGATCTTTTTTTGTTCTTGAGCTTCTTTTAACTCCACTTTCATTGTTGCATGTAGCTCTGACAAATGATTTGCCAAATCTTTCACCATAGGATTATCAACTTTTGAAAAGTCAAAAGTATGAAGTCATGGATGATAACCATAATTGGTAAAGAAAGGTGTTTGTTTTGTAGTAGAATGTACCGTATTATTATAAGTAAACTCTGCCAATGGCAAAAGAGTTGTCCAATTATTTTATTGGTAGTTGATGGTATATCTTAAATACTACTCCAAAATTTGATTAACATGCTTTGTTTGTCCACCAGTTTGAAGATGGAATGCCAAAGATAGTTTTATATCTACTTTTAGAATCTTGAAAAGAGTCTGCAAAATCTTAAAACAAACTGAGTCCCTTATCTGATATAATATCTTTGGATAATCTATAATAGTGATAGATATTGTCAAAAAAGAGCTTAGTTGTTTTCTCACCTGTGATAGATTTTGTACATAGTGCAAAATGTGCCATCTTGGTAAAACAATCTACTATCATGAATATAGAGTCATAAGAACCTAAGATTGGAAGATTCGTGATGAAATCCATAGAAACAAAAGACCATGGTTGTTCTGGAATGGATAATGGCTGAAAAAGTCTATAAGATCGATGGTGAGGAGTTTTTATATTAAGCAAACATCACAAGATTGTACAAAATCTTTGACTGCCTTCCACATTTGGAACCACCAAAAATCCTTGGATATTAGTTCCAAAGTTTTATTGTATCCAAAATGTCCTACTGCTGGAAAGTCATGATAAGCTTGAATAATACATCTTTTGGATCATAGAGGCATCCCACAAAATATAGTAGATTGTTCTTGAATTCAAACTTAGAAGTATCATGAGAATTTGAAGGGTTTCTCTTAATAACACAATTAACAGGATCAGAAGACATACATGATTGAACTTATTTAATGAAAGTTGAATCAACAGTTAGTGTTGATTTCATTACTCAAAGATGAAGATAGTCTGGGTTCAAAAAAATCATCCGTAAGTGATGAAAAGCAGCATCTCTTTCTTTTGGTACAAGTTAAGATCGTTTAGAGAGTACATTTAACAAACCTTGTTGTTTTTCCGGTCGATAAGTGATCTTGAATTCAAATCTTGACAAAGATATACTCCAACAAACTTGACAACGATTCAAAACATATCCTGATATAAAATATTTAAGATTCTTGTGATCCATATTCATGATGATTGGACTAAGAGTACCTTCTAGATAATGGCACCATTCTAAAAATAAATCCATGATTACAAAAAGTTCTTTATCATGCATCTCATAGTTGATTTCTTATATTGAAAATTTTCTGAAATAAAAAACTACTAGGTGAGGTTTATCAGCTGTTTATATTTGTGATAATAGGACACCTGAAGTAAAGTCTCATGCATTTATTTTCATAAAAAAAAATAGCTTAGAAAAATCGATACAATACAAGATTGGTGCAAAAACAAAGGTTGTCTTCAAAGCTTCAAATGCTACTTCCGCTTCTTAATTCTATTGAAGTTTGTCTTTACAAGTCAAATGTATAAGTGGAGCTGCATCTTAAGAGAAGAATTTGATGAAGATCCGATAGTAGTTGGCAAATTCCAAAAAGCATTGGACATCTTTTATCGTTTTTGGGATCTTCCAATCCGTGATAGCTTGAAACTTCTTAGGATCCATCATAAGTATATCATTTGAAATGATGCATCCTAAAAAGTCAATTTGAGTAGTATAAAATATGCACTTTTCTATCTTGGCATAGAGTCCCATATTTTTTAGTTTTTGTAACACACAACAAACATGAAGTTTATGTTCTTATATATTCTTAGAATAGATTAAGATGTCGTTTAGGTAACAAACAAAAAAATCATCTAAAAACTCCCAAAAGACATCATTCATTAGATGTTGGAATGCTGCTCGTACATTTGTAAGTTCAAAAGGTATGACATTGTATTCAAAATGTCCATATCTTATTCAAAACGCAATCTTCTATTCATCTCTTTCTTTGATGCGTACTAGATTGTATGCTCCTCGTAGATCTATTTTTGTATAGATCTTATCTTGATTCAATAGATCAAAGAGTCCAGATATCAAAGGTAGCGAGTACCTGTTCTTCATGGTGATTTTGTTGAGTCCTCGATAATTGAGACATATCTACAATGATCCATCTTTTTTCTTTACAAATAAAATTGGAACTCATGTTGGAGATTTGAAATGGCGTATGAAGTTCTTAGCGAAATTCTCTTCAATATACTCTTTGAGTTCAGCCAACTTATTTTGTAATAAACTATAGATTGGTCCAAATGGCGATTGTGCTCCTTCTTGAAGGTCAATTGAGCAGTCAAAGGAAAAATATTCCAGAGGAGTATCCGCATTCTTCTTCTCAAATACATCTTTAAAATCTTTATATTGGCTTGGAATGCCACTTGAAGTCTTTCCACCAATAGAAAAAAGTGTGGCATAAATGACATAAGGTGATTCTTCTTTTGCAACATGCAAGAAAACTCTTACACCTATAAATATAGATTTAATTGTATTAGACTTATGACTTTCTACTTCATTAACTATGCTTTTAGTTATACTTTCAAAAAAGTGAAGACTACAAGAAGTCCAATCTATTTTAGGATTATATTTTTCTAGCCAAGATAAATCTAAAATAACTGGATTAGAGGGAGATCTAATGATATTAAATATTACAAAGCTATTATGACCATTAGTTGTTACTTTTATAGGGAGGATTTCATGCATAACATCTCTTGAAGACAACAGATAACCATCTATGACCTCTACATGAATAGCTTTAGTTTTCTTCACTAAAAGTATGTTATGTCTTTAAGTAAATTCTTCATCTAAGAAACATGTTGAGGCTCCTAAATCTAACAAGGCAGAGGCTTTGTAATGTTTATGTCCTAAAATAACATTTATCGTAAAACAAGAAGAGGGTTCTAAAGAGAGAATAGGACCTTCACTAGGTATTGTACAAGGTTTCAACCGCACAGTCCCTATTATAGCTAGACAAACTCATTTTCTCACGTACTATCTTTTTTGAAAGCCATACTTCTCATTTTATGGTTGCTTCACTTCTTTGGGCAATGTTGAGCAGTGTGTTTAGGTTCTCTACAATATAAGCACAATCCTTCTTGACAACGACGAGTCTTTTTTCGCTGAATAAGATGTTTGAAATGTATCGCATCAATTTGCATATCTTCTACTTGTGTCAAGGACAAGAACTCGATGAAAAAATAATCCAGACAAGTGAGCCTTCACTCAAAGAAAGGTAACAAAATATAAATAAATAAGTATGTATATTTAAAGAGAAACTAGAATGGCTATTGCCAAAAGACAAGAAAACTAGAGACCCTTGAAACTAGATTAGAAGCAAGAAAGGAGTTGACAAGAGTAAAGAAGGCTTCATTCTTGTCTCTATATATACTATCTAACTAAGGACTACGTGGTGACGTTCTATAGGACCTCTAATATGTGTTGACTTTGTAGGACACATGCCTTGACTTACAAGGTAAGTTTTTGTACGTGTGGGCCACATAGTTAGCTTGATCTTCAAGCTAACAACATGTGTGGCATATGGCCAACTTGTTGACTATGTTTCTAATCCAAAAAGTCAATTAAAGACACCTATGAAGTCAAAGCAACATCTATGAAGCTTCTAGGAAGCTTCCATATTAAATACTATAGAATTAACTTACTTTTATCTACTTTTACTTATTTCTACATGTTTGTATATGTAATTACTAGCTTACATGAGTATGTCCGGGACATTACCGCCCCTTCTAGGGACGAGTTCCATGAAGAGCAGTCATCATATGTTGAAAAAATCTATGATGCGACGAATTGTATTCCCCACATACTCTGATCTTTGTTCTCTTCGAAGATGATTGATAGGGCCTCTCAACCATCGGTAGTGTCCCATACCATGGCGGGAAGACCACCCAGTTATTTGATCATTGTTGAGGCCTTCATAACTTCTTTCAAATAGAACATTTGAAACACCATCAGGAGTTGTTCTTACCTCTAGCAAAATCACCAAACATCGTGAGTCCCTTCCCAAATCGTGATACCAAACGCGTTGTATCTCGCCATCTATTCGAGAAAGAACATGTCATTCTTGAAGATCTTCATCTCGATTGCGTCATCTTGAAGGTTGTGACAATCGTAATGTCTCGTCCGACACGTCAGCAAATAAAGGATCTTGAGTCGAAACCACTGGATGTTGGTTTTCCATCTCCTGAACATCACAACTACAAAGAAGCTACCAACAAGGATTGAAAGTAGAATGTTATCTTGCCTAGATGTTATTTTTTTTATGAAGAAGATTTTCATCTTGATTTTGATGGATGTCATAGATGAAAAGCCTCCACCGCCTTTGCTGCATTTGCAAGATTCTTTATTGGCTCCCATGTGCATTCACTAATACCATATCCGTACCAATGGACAAGATATTCCAATTTATTTTGGCGCCGCCTTGAATCTAAGACTTCTTCTACTTCAAACTCTTCATTATTGTTCACTTCTATAAGAGGAGGTAGAGCTTGTTGTCTTCTTGGTATGTCCACTATCTTGTAAGATTCAAGAAGAGACATGTGGAATATTAGATGGATTTTCATTGACTCCGGTAGATGTAAACGATTTGCAACTGGATTGATTTGTGTAGAAATAGAAAATGGTCCTAGCCTTCGATAGTCCAACTTGTCACAAGGACGAGTGGTCTTGATATTGCGATGAAGTAGCCATACCTTATCACCCAAGAGGATTGGTGGTTGTTCCTTTCGATAGACATCCGCATTGACCTCTTGTTGTTCTTGAGCCTCTTTTAATTGCGCCTTCATTGTTGGATGTAGCTCTGATAAATGAATCACCAAATCTTTCGCAGTAGGATTATCAACTTTTGAAAAGTCAAAAGTATCAAGTCGTGGATGATAACCATAATTAGCAAAGAAAGGTATTTGTTTTGTAGAAGAATATACCATGTTATTGTAAGCAAACTCTACTAATGGCAAAAGAGTTGTCCAATCATCTTATTGATAGTTAATAGTACATCTTAAATATTGCTCCAAAACTTGATTAACATGCTCTGTTTGTCTATCAATTTGAAGATGGAATGCCAAAGATAGTTTTATATCTACTTTTAGAATCTTGAAAAGAGTTCGCCAAAATCTTGATATAAATTGAGTTCCCCTATCTGATATAATATCCTTGGATAATCCATGATAGCGATAGATATTGTCAAGAAAGAGCTTAGCTGTTTCTTCACCTGTGATAGATTTTATACATAGTACAAAATGTGCCATCTTGGTAAAACGATCTACTATCACGAATATAAAATCATAAGAACCTAAGATTGGAAGATCCGTGATGAAGTCTATAGAAACAAAAGACCATAGTTGTTCTGGAATGGGTAATGGCTGAAGAAGTCCAAAAGGTTGATGACGAGGAGTTTTTGATCTTGAGCAAACATCACATGATTATACAAAATCTTTGACTGCCTTCCACATTTGAGGCCACCAAAAATCCCTAGATATCAGCTCGAAAGTCTTATTATATCCAAAATATCGTGCTCCTGGGAAGTCGTGATGAGCTTGAAGAACACGTAAACGTGCTTCTTCTTCTGGAACATATAGGCATCCTTCAAAATAGAGTAGGTTGTTCTTGAATTCAAATTTAGAGGGATCATGAGATTTAGAAGAATTATTCTTGATATCATGAACAAGAGGGTCTGAAGACATACTTAACTAGACTTGCTTAAGAAAAGTTAAATCAACAGTCAATGTTGATTTTATTGCTCAAAGATGAAATTGCTTCGGCTTCAAGAGAACCGTTCTTTGTTGCTCAAAAGCTGCATCTCCTTCTTTTGGTGCAAGATAAGAACGTCTAGACAAGGCATCAAGCAAACCTTGTTGTTTTCCTGGCCAATAAGTGATGATGAACTCGAATCTTGATAAAGACATGTTCTAACGAGCTTGACGATGATTTAATATGTGTGCTCACATAAAATATTCGAGGTTCTTATGATCCGTATACACGGTGATTGGACTGGAAGTGCCTTCTAGATAATGACGCCATTCTTGAAAAGAATCTACAATTACAAGAAGTTTTTTGTCGTGGATTTCATAATTAATTTCTGCTGCTGAGAATTTTCTTGAATGAAAGGCTACTGGATGAAGTTTGTCATCTGTTCCCATTTGTGATAAAACCGCACCCAGAGCAAAGTCAAATGCATCTATTTCCATAAAGAATGCTTTGGAAAAATCAATATGATACAAGATTGGTGCAGAAACAAATGATGTCTTCAAAGATTCAAAAGTAACTTTCGCTTCTTGATTCCATTGGAGTTTGTCTTTACAAGTCAAACGTATAAGTGGAGCTCCAACTCGGGAGAAGTCTTTGATGAAGATCCAATAGTAGTTGGCAAATTCCAAAAAATATTAGACATCTCTTATCATTTTTGAGATCTTCCAATCTATAATAGTTTGAACTTTCTTAAGATCCATCATAAGTCCATCATTTGAAATGATGTAACCTAAGAAATCGACTTGAGTAGTGTAGAATACACACTTTTCTATCTTGGCATAGAATCTTGCATCTCCTAATTTTTGTAACACACGACGAACAAGAAGTTCATATTCTTCTGGATTCTTAGAATAGATCAAGATGTCGTCTAGATAACATACCACAAAATCATCCAAAAACTCTCGAAAAATATCATTCATTAGATGTTGAAAAGCTGCTGGTGCATTTGTAAGTCCAAAAGATATGACGTTGTATTCAAAATATCCATACCTAGTTCGAAACGCAATCTTCTATTCATCTCCTTCTTTGATGCATACTAGATTGTATACTCCCCGAAGATCTATTTTTGTATAGATCTTAGCTTAATTCAGCTGATTAAGAAGTCCAGATATTAAAGGTAGTGGATACTTTTTCTTGATGGTAATCTTGTTGAGTTCTCAATAATCAACACATATCCGCAATGATCCATCTTTTTTCTTCACAAATAGAATTGGAGCTCCTGCCGAAGATTTAGAATGGCGTATGAAATTCTTGGCTAGATTTTCTTCAATATACTCCTTGAGTTCAGTCAACTCATTTTGTGATAAACTGTAGATTGGTCCGAATGGTGGTTATGCTCCTTCTTGAAGGTCAATTGAGCAATCATAGAGACGATGTTCCGGGAATCTATCCGCATTCTTTTTTTTGAATACATCTTAAAATTCTTGATATTGGCTTGGAATGCCACTTGAAGTCTTTTTACCAGTAGGAACAGGTGTGGTATAAATAATATATGATGATTCTTTCTTAGCAGCATGCAAGAAAGCTTTTGCACCTATAAATACGGGTTTAATTGAGCTGGACTTATGACTCTCTACTTGATTAACTACACTATTAGCTATACTTTTAGAAAAAGTAAGAGTTTGGAAAATCCAATCTATTTGAGGATTGTATTTTTCTAACCACGATAAACCTAAAATGACTCGATTAGAGGGAGATCTAATGATATTAAATACTACAAAACTATTATGACTATTGATTATTACTTTTATAAGAAGGGTTTTGTGAGTAATATCTCCAAAAGACAATGGACGACCATCTATGACTTCTACATGAACAGGTTTAGTTTTCTTTACTAAAGATATGCTATGTCTTCTAGTAAATTCTTCATCTAAAAAACATGTTGAGGCTCCCAAATCTAACAAGATAGAGACTTTGTAATATTTAGGTCCTAAGATAATATTTAATGTAAAACAAGGAAAAGGCTCTGAGGAGAGAATAGGACCTTTACTAGATGTTGTGCAAGGATCCAGCCACATGGTCCCTATTGTAGCTAGACAAACTCGTTTTCTGACATATTATCTTCTTTCACAGCCATACTCCTCATTTTGTGGTTGCGTCATTTCTTTGGACAATGTTGAGCAGTGTGCTTTGGTTCTCCACAATATAAATATAATCCTTCTTGACGACAACGAGTCTTTTATTGCTCAATAAGAGGTTTGAAATATACTGCATCAATTTGCATATCCTCTACTTTCAAATGTATGTGTTGAAGAGGTATTGATATTGCGATTGAATTATAGTAACGTTGAGATCCACTTGTACGGTTCTCAGATCAAAATTCAAAAAGGCAATTGTCACACTTCACAGCAAAGTCAATTGCTTGACTCAATGTTTGAGGATCAGGTAAGTTGAGCATTAATTTTTTTACTTCATATTGTAATCCATAGAGAAATTGGCTAATAAGTGCAGCATCATCCCACTTGATATCAGTTGCAAGTTATCAAAATTGTGAAGCATGCAACGTTACTGATCAATTGCCTTGTCATAAAATACGGATCTTATTGGTTGCAACATGAATTGCATCATGTTCTCCATACATGGATCGAAACTCTGCCAGAAAAGTCTCTAGATTATCCAACATTGTATCTCATCGTTCAAGAAAAGATGAAAACCATGATAGTGCTGAACTTGAAAGAAGCGTACCAATGAATCTAACTTGCCATCCTGGAGTTGAATAGCTTTGGGATTGAAGTTCAATCAGAAGTTACACTTGATTGATAAATCCTCGAAACTTAGATCTGGTACCATTAAACTTCTCGGGTAGGACAATTCTTGATTCTCTAACACTGGAAGGATGTTCCACCATAAGAGAAAGGACATGGTTTCGTGCAGATGTTGAAGCAGCTCCAACCATTTCTATATCTTCACTTCCTGCCAATCTTGTTGCTCCTTGTGGTGTTAAATTGAGTTGATGCATCGCAAGCATTAACTCCCTCAATTGCCATTGCATTCTTCATTTCAACAAGTTCTGCCATGATAACACTTAGAAAAGAGAAGATGTCTAATATTGCTCAAGACAAATAGAAGAGAGGACTTAAGAACAAAAAAAATACTAAGGACAATATCAGTTTAGAAGAGGGTAATCCATAACTTCTAATATGCTTATATCTTATCAAGAAAAAGAGGTAATCCACTCTTAATCAAGATTAGACAAAGTTCTGATATTGTAGGTGTATTCTTGTCAATCTGTCAAGGACAAGAACTCGATGAAAAAATAATCCAGACAAGTGAGCCTTCACTCAAAGAAAGGTGACAAAATATAAATAAATAAGTATGTATATTTAAAGAGAAACTAGAATGGCTATTGCCAAAAGACAAGAAAACTAGAGACCCTTGAAACTAGATTAGAAGCAAGAAAGGAGTTGACAAGAGTGAAGAAGGCTTCACTCTTGTCTCTATATATACTATCTAACTATGGACTACGTGGCGACATTCTATAGGACCTCTAATATGTGTTGACTTTGTAGGACACATGCCTTGACTTACAAGGCAAGTTTTTCTATGTGTGGGCCACATAATTAGCTTGATCTTCAAGCTAACAACATGTGTGGCACATGGCCAACTTATTGACCACGTTTCTAATCCAAAAAGTCAATTAAAGACACCTATGAAGTCAAAGCAACATCTATGAAGCTTCTAGAGAGCTTCCATATTAAATACTATAGAATTAACTTACTTTTATCTACTTTTACTTACTTCTACCTATTTGTATATGTAATTACTAGCTTACATGAGTATATCTGTTACAACTTGTGAATATATGTATTGAAGAGATGTTGGTGTTGCCATTGAATTATAGTAACGTTGAGGTCTACTTGTATTGTTCTTAGATCAAAATTCAAAAAGATAATTCTCATATTTTATCGCAAAGCCAATTGCTTGACTCAATGTTTGAAGAACTGGTAAGTTGAGCATTAATTTTTTTACCTCTTATTGTAATCCGTAGAAAAATTGGCTAACAAGTGTAGCATCATCCTACTTAATATTAGTTGCAAGTTGTCGAAACTATGAAGCATACAACATTACTAATCGATTGCCTTGTTACAAAATATAGATCTTGTTGGTTGCAATACGAATTGCATCATGTCCTCCATACATGGATCAAAATTCCACCAAAAAAGCTTCTAGATTATCTAATCTTGGATCTTGTTATTTAAGAAAAGATAAAAACCATGATAATGTTGAACTTGAAAGAAGCATACCAATGAATCTAACTTACCATCCTAGAGTTGGATAGCTTTGGGGTTGAAGTTCAATCACAAGTTGTATTTGATTGATAAATCCTCTAAATTTTGATTTGGTGCCATCAAACTTCTCGAGTAGGACAATTCTTGGTTTTTTAACACTGAAAGGTTGTTGTACTATAGGAGAAGAGACATGATTTGGTACAGATGTTGAAGCAGCTCCAATTATTTCTATATCTTCACTTCTTGCCAATCTTATTGCTCCTTGTAGTGGTAAATTGAGTTGATGCATTGCAAGCATTAATTCCCTCAATTTCTCTTACATTTGTGCCATTGCACTCTTCATTTCAAGAAGTTCTGCCATGATAACATTTAGAAAAGAAAAAATACCTAATATCACTCAAAATAAGTAGAAGAAGGGACTTGAGAACAAAGAAAATAATAAGAACAATATCAGTTTAGAAGAGGGTAATCCGCAACTTCTAATACGCTTATGTCTTATCAAGAAAAAGAGGTAATCCACTCTTATTCAAGATTAAACAAAGCTCTGATATTATAAGTACAAACTTGTCAATCTCTCAAGGACAGGAACTTGATAAAAATAAATAAACAAGTGAAACTTTTTTCAAAGAAAGATGACAAAATAGAAATAACTAGATATGTATATTAAGAAAGAAACTGGAATGGCTATTGCCAAAAGACAAAAAAACTAGAGATCCTTGAAACTAGACTAAAAATAAGAAAGGAATTGATAAGAGTGAAGAAGGCTTCACTCTTGCCTCTATATATACTATCTACCTAGGAGCTACGTGGCGACATTCTATAGGACCTCCAAAAACATGTTGACTCTACACAACACATATCTTTCTTTTTTAAGGCAAGTTTTCTATGTGGATGCCACATAGTTAGCTTGTTCTACAAGCTACCAATATATGTAGCATGTGGTTAACTTATTGACCAAATTTCTAACCTACCAATCAAGAATAAATACATGTAAAGTCAAAGCAGCATCTATGAAGCTTCTAGGAAGCTTCTCTAGAAGATATTATGAAATTAATCTACTTTTACCAACTTCTACCTATTCATATGACCTAGGTAATAATTACAATAAATATATGTCAATGACATAAATGCACATGAGAGCAAACAAAAAATCTTGTAAATGCAATAAAAAAAGATGAGGGTTTTTTTTTTTTTTTTTTTTTTTATCAACGACATATATCAAAATCAAAATGAAGAATAGCAGGATCTATGAAAGATAGTGATTGTTCTTCATGAAACTCATCTCTAGAATGAAGGATTATATTACAAATAAAGATATTTACGTAGATAAGAAGTATTAGATAGAAAATAAATGTAAGTAGATTTGATATTATCTTATGATAAAACTTCTTAGAAGCTTTATACATGCATATTTGACTTTATATATTTTTGTAGTTGATTGATAGGTTACAAATTTGTTCATAAAGCTAGCCACATATTGCACGTATTGGTAGCTTGTGATACATGCTAACAATATGGCATGCATATAAAAAAACATTTCTTACTAGTTAAGACATGTATCTCATAAAATCAACAAATGGTCGAGGTCTTATAGAACATTGCTATGTAGCTTCTAGTTAGAGAATATATATAGAGGCAATAGTAAAGCCTTCTTCACTCTTATCAATGCCTTTTTAGTTCATATTCTTGTTTCAAGACTTTTTGATCTTCTTGTCTTTAAAAATAGCCATTCTAGTTTAATGTATTACCATCTTTAAGTGACTTTTTCATCTTTTCAAGTAATATAAGAGTGTATTGAATTTTTTTTTTTTTGTTTTAAAGATTTATTTCCTTGACAAGCTAAAACATGCCATATATAATTGGATTGTGAAAACTAAATTTATCAAGCTTTGTTGTAAAGTGTCAATACCATTATTTATCTTTATGATCTACTAACATTGGTTCTTCCTACTTCTTAAATCAATTTTTTTCTCTAATCCTAACATATTAGGCATGTCTCACTATTCTATAGAATTATCAATCAATAATTCTAATATAAATGTACAAAATTTCTATATTTATAGAAAATATTGACTTAGAATTGATACAGCATATAATATGCATAGAAGGTGATGTTTAATCATGAATTGTAGCAACAATAGTATCTATTAGCATAATCATAATGCAAAGTTGCTAGTGATATCCATTTATATATAATGTGAATTATTGCCAGTGATATCTATTAATGTACAATGTAAAAATCATTGCCAATGATACTTGTTTATATATAAAATAAGGGATACATTTGAAATTATCAAAAATAAAGAAATATTCTTGATATTTTATGCTACTTAAAAAATATATATATATATTAATCTTTTATATATATTAAATTTTATTCTCATATTAAATTTATTTTAATAGAGATTTTAGCATATCTAAATTGATATCAAAATTTAGATACTAAAAATTAAAAAAATCAATTTTTGATAATTATGTTTTTATTCTTTACAAATTTAATAAAAATTTGTTCAGCTCAAACTATCTAAATTATTCATAGATTTTACAATAGATTGTAAATTGATCCATATATCAAATGAGTTCTTTCATAATTAGTTACAAAATTATCAAAAATAATTTTAAGAAAAAATATTCTTGTTTTGTTATTCTTAAATATTTTTATATAACAATATATTTCTTTAGAATATTATATTTTTACTTGAATTAAAAACATATATTTTATATATTGTAAATAAATAAATTATACAAAGATTTATATTCTAATATGTAAAAATTTGATATTTTAGGCTTAAGACATAATTCTTATTTTATGTTCCTTATTTCTTATCTTCTTAAAGTAAATAAAGAATAATAGAAAGTTAATATATTTAATACATTTAAAAAAATATAAGTATTAAATAAAAATAAGATCAAAATTATATCTTTGATGTACTTCTAATTAAGAATTTTAATTTAATTTGTGATTTTTATATAGCTATAAAAATACTAAAGTATAATTATACAACTCTCTACAAACCTCAAAATTTTATTATCATATTTAATAATAAGGTCTTTTACTTAAAATGACATTTGATGATTACAAAAATTAAGCAAATTTTTTTTTTAGTATCTTATAATTCTCAAATGAAATTGACTATTAAGTACAATATTAATGCACTATATATAACAGCTAGTTCTTAAAATTATTGGATGTATGTTAATATAAAAATATTATTTGCAATAAGATCTTATTGTTATTTAATCATGCAGAAATTTATCTTGTTCTCTATTCATAGAATTTTTTTTTAAAATAACATGCATTTTGTTTAATATTAAATCTGATTAAATTAAAAAAATAAAAACCAAGATAAAGTTGATTCACAAAACATTGCTTTAATAAATATCACATAAAATTTTAGATTAGACTATTGTACTACAAAGAAATATTTAACTCTTATATTGCAATTTTTTAATTTTTCAAATTATCAAAGACATAAATAATGACAATTCTTTTACAATATAAATATTCTAAAATTAAGAATAAAATCCACAAAATTATGAATGGCATTAGTTTTGCCTCCACACACACACACACACACACATATACATATGTATGTATATATATATATATATATATATATAAATGAGTTTACAATAAGACTATGTGATAGCTTTCTGAAGATGATAAAGTTCACAAAGTAGGATGCTTCTATGATAGTTTTATTGAAGAAAGAAACATCTAAAAAATAATAATAATAGCCACATGGCACATTTAAAGATAACTTTATATTCAATTTGGGTATAAAAAAAATCTTTGATGTTTCTTGAAGGGAATGTTTTTACTTAACATGTTTTCTTTTATTTCTATTATTTAAATAAATAAATAAATAATCATATAAAAATATTTATTTATTTATTTAAATAATAAAAATATATCTAATATCTAGTAGATTTAAAGTAGATAGTTTTACCATGAATTATTTATCAAATATATTTATGTGATTATAAGCATATTTTTAATAAAACCGTGGTTAAAAACTAAATAAATTTAACAGTGTTTTTAATAAATTGCTTATATTCAAGCACCATGTGTCTATAATAAAGTATAATTATCTCAAAGTCAAAATATATGCTAATGTAGTGGGAGATAATTGCATCAATCAAAGTCAATGGAGTTAAGTAGTATTTGTATCTTAAATTATTCAATGCTTGTAGCAATTTAGTGATATAAAAGACACAAAAATATTAAATCTTATACAACACAGAATTTTTTATTAAGAGGTAACAATAATAAATTTTTATACTATCAAAAATAACAATATTTTAAAACAAGTTGGAATTAATATTACAAAAGTGTAAAAAATTTAAATAGACATTATAAATTATTGTATGTTTAAACTTACAAACGATTACTTTATTATACTTACAAATAATTACCTTATAATAAATCATTTCATAGAGAATTAAAAAAATATATTTTAAATTAATAACAACAATTAATCTTTGAAACTTTCTAAAAAATTCTTAGAAAGAAGGAATAAAGATAATTGTCATAGACATCAAAAGACATCATAAAAAATATTGATTTTATTTTGATAAAATTTCCAAAAACACTTATATAAATCATATAATAGAATAGCACGTATGTTAGTCTTACTATTAGTAAACTTTTGCATAATTATGAAATAATAGGATAACAATATACTTGAAAATATCTTAAATTTTGAATAAATATGAATATTTTGCTTTGTTACTATAAATAATTTTAAACTTACACCATTGAACCATTAAATCATTTTAGATGAAGACTAATTGAGTGGCAATACAGCAAAATATGAACAAAATATAATCAAGTTACAATAAATAAATAATATCACAAATATTTCCACCCAATGTACATTTGCACACCGGCACTTAACCTCTAATAGCTTCTCCAGTTCTACACGTATGAGCATAAAAGATAAAAGTTTAGCCATGTTAATGTTCAGTCTAGCCTCCGGTCGATTGTTGTGTACCAGAAGCACAATCTGCACACCCAACTAATGCTAAATGTCAACTAACAATCAACGATGTTTTGTGCACCATCTAATTCCAATTCTAGTGATCCTATACTAAATATAAAAATTAACAAAAAAAAAAAAAAAAAAAAAAAAAAAACACTACTAAAATGCAATAAGGCATGGCAACTGTGCACTCATGCAATCTGCCATGAATTTATTGAAGTGCGAAGTTGCTATATCCAAAACTCCTGTGTTGAAAGAAAGCTGAACAAACTTAAATTTGAGATTAATGTAGATAAATAGAAACTGGAGATGTACAATTCGCATATTCACAAGGCTCATCTTCTAATTATCAACACTCAAAATTATCACTGCCAATAAGGAATCTATTTTCCAGCCTTTCAAAGTTTCCGCAGAGATAGCAACTGCAACAAATCCAAAATAATTAGTTAGGAAACACGATAACCAAGAACCGACAAGAAATTAGCCCATTAAGCTTCTTCAAGATTCCTTACTACACCGTGCTCCTCTAAATGGGTCTATAACATTTAAGGAAAGTTTGCATAACTTCGCAACTCAAAGGCAATATACAAGACTAACTCAATAGAGATGTGTGACAGATCTACAACTACTGTGTGATGAGCTCTTGAAGTAGCTGCGGTATAAGGGAAATTGTACCCACCTGGCGGGCACCTTGCATCAGACGCCGGCTGTCTCGTGAAGACTCCACCACTAAATTGCTGGAACCATGCACTACACCACCTTTTGATTTTGCCGATACAGTACTTTCGACTCCTTTCGTGTCTCCAGGTGTCTTCAATTCCTTCTCTTTCACCGCAAGAACTCCTGGTTTCTCAGGGGATAATGATTGTTTACCCCTATTCCTCCCAGTAGAGCTGCGTCTGAGTACCATCGTCGGTTCAATTAAGATACTTTTTGACAATCTCTCACTCGTATACCCTGGAACCTTGTGGTGAACAGAAACTTCGTCAGATTTGAGTTGCATATTCTGATCCGCATTTCCCTGCTTGGATTGGTATTCATCTTCATCATCAGTCGAAGAGTTAGTGTCTGTCTCAGCTTGTTGCTCTAACTTGAGTCCTGCAACCAAGTTAGATACTTGTGATTTATCCTTCTGAAAAAAAAGACGACATTCCAAGTTACTAATGAAAAGGCAAATCACAATCAAAATGAAGATTTAGAGCATCTCATAACATAAATGTCACTCCCCTACCATAAGGGAGATTGAATTCGATGATTGTTTAATAGCTCCTAAGTTGCCAAATGTGATGATTCAAAAATTGAGGACGACTCTCAAGCATGCAGCAGATCTTATTCCCAGAGCACTACCTGAAACACTACCGCCATTTTGCAATTCAGGCGTGCTCATTGGTGGGGCTCCTTGCAAAGCAATAAGCCCTAGAAAGCCATCAGCCATGACTTCCATCTCTTCACCGTTAGCTGAAGAATCATGTGTGAGACGAGCCTTCTTTTCAGCATTTTGGGATGGGCCCTCCATACTGCTGTCATGCTGATCACTTGAATCTAAATCTTCCTCAACGTCTCTACATTTTCCGCGAGTGCCCTTAGACTCGACTAAAGTCTTCGTTTGCTCCACAGTACTACCGGCTTGAGAATTGAATTCCTTGTCAACAAATTTTGGTACATTTCCATCATCACCATGTCTTCGCAACGATGTTGGTGACCTTTGCATGCTGATCATTGGAACAGCCCGAGAACATTCCTGCACAGACGAGTTCCGGGGGGTGGTCTGAACTATATCCTGACTAAGAACTGAATTGGGTTGTTCAGTTGATGGTGTCAAAACGGTGGCAGTATCGTCACACTCGTCCTCAACAAATTCATCGCATCGTTGACTGGCTTTCACCTCAATGGGCCTGACGAGAGGATTTCCTTTTCGCTTCTTGGAAACTCCTTCGCTAGGACTCGTCATCCCTGATCTGATCCCAACGTCTGAATGTCTTTGAATCTCCTCCAGAATGTCCCCCTTTCTCTTCAATTCTGCTTGCATCCGTCTAATTTTGTCTTGCAGAGTGCTAACTTTAGCATCCAATTCTTGCGATCGTCTTTGTTCTGAACGTAATCTCTTCTCAGCATCAATAAGCTGCAAACACACATATAGTATAACGTCAAGGCCCCATTTGTGAGGAAACATTTAGATTATGCAGAAAATCAGAGTCTAAGGTACTCACGTATCAGCACCTCCAACCTAAAAACAAATAAGAAACATGGCCCTGAACATGAGAGGATAATGACGCGCAAAGATGTTGAAAGGGAGGACATGCTATTTGCAAGCATGAATAACAGACCATCGAATCGGAACTGTGTTTCATACGAAGTATCATCGCAAGAGCCTGCTGTTTAGTGCTGATGTGCTCCTGCTCCATAATTGATGCCTTGCGTTCAGCCATGATCACTCGGGCAGCTGCTTCCTTTCCTAAAGACTCCAAAACTTGCAATATCGCCTGCATCAATGCATCTTGTAGTCTAGTCTCGAGAGACTCCACAACATGCTGTAGTGCCTTCATCTCTACACTGTCAGCAGCGGCTATGGAAATCTGCATTGCTGAATTGTCCTGCGAAGAAGAGTTCAAATTGCTTAAAAAACCTAGTCATGCATCTGCTCGATCTATCGGTTTGACTTTGCATTAGTTCTCATGATTGTCCACGCCGACAAAGACAGTCTAAAAGTAAGCGGCTCTCCCAAGCTAGCAAGACAAAATTCCAGACAGGTTTCAAAGTAATTAAATGGAAACACATGTACAAAATTAAAACAGGTCAGCAAACTCTGCTTCAAATCTAAAACATACCTGTTCCTTGGGAGTTCCACAGGGTTGCAATTTTGGCAAATCATGTACTGCTGGTTTAGAAGAATCCGCGACATCCGAAGCTTCAGCATTGAAACCTCGAGCGGACAGCTGGTCCAAAAAGGGGGCTTGCCCGTCCGCCACCTTCCTTTCTCCTACTGTCTCCGCCATTGCTGCCATAATCTACAGTTCCATTTCGAGATCCCCATTAACCTTAACATTTCACCATACTCCACAATTTACATCACATATTACGCCTCCCGAAGCAGAGAAAGCCAAAACACACCACCTTACCGCCAACTCTCTACACACACGAACAGTGCTCCTATAGACGCCATCACATTAAAACACCGCGCCTATCCAAATTCTGATGAGTATCACTCCAACATGCAATCTAAATCGCCAAAATCAACCCCCAGCTAGACACATTCATCAAACCACCGAGTACACACAACCACCCCTCCAAACTCCCCCAAACTCTTCCACACTAATCCACGCTTTAAATAAAAGTTTCTATTTAAGGATCTAGCATCATTTCTCGTCGCGCATCGTAACCCACCACGAAAACATCTCACACCGCAACGAACTCCACAACGGCAACCCTGCTCCCAACTCGCTCACGCCCCGCCATCGCTACACCGCACCAAATCGGAAAATTTCTAGTACTACATGGACCTAGAAATCCGGACTACGAACATGAGTGAGTAGCTTCAAGCCCAGAAGACGCATCTGAGGGACAGCAAGCTATGTCCCGTGAGAGTATGAGCGTGCCAGGGCAAGCAAAACCGAGAGCAGGCAGGAAACCGTCGAAACGAGTCCAGCGACAAAGGAACGAAGTCGGGAAAGGAGGAGACCCGAGACAGATGAATGAGGATAATTGGATGAATGACAATTAGGATGATTTCTGTGGCAAAATCGGTTCAGGATCAGCGGATTGGGGGGGGGGGAGTACAGGTAGATGAATGCACGGTTGTTATGTGAACATGGAATTAAAATGCACGAGACTAATTCCAAAGCCACAGATCGAGTTGTGCTGATGCAGAGCCTATGAGCGCGTCTCCTCCTACTCCCGTGTATGGGTCTAGATTGACCATTATAACTGCAATTCTAATTCCGGGTTGAAAGTTCATTGCTTCTCGAAGAGTATTTTAGCACGATATGCAGATGTTCAATGCTGGTGCTGGGAAGTGTTGCAAACAGTTTAACATTATCCTTAAATAATATATGTGTATGTATGTACTTGGGTTGCTCATGTTGGAAAAGAATGCACTCACATATGCAAATTTCATGGGTTGATATTTATTGAAGTTTTTCATGTGAGATTAGTGAAATAAAACAAATGAAATATAATTTTCATTTCATGAAAAATAAATAAATAAATAATACTGGGTAAACTTTCAAGTTAAGTTTCTCGTAGCTCTAAATAAAAGTACAAGTTATTATCTTTACTATTTTCATGCACATCCAGGTCCGATTTAGCTAACAATTATAAAAATGTTGGATTGGGGTGTGGAATCAGATGAGATATAACAATTCACACTTTTATGAACAATGCTTTCCCAAGCAGCATTTAACAGTTAACACTTGTTTGTATGATAATTAGAAAGGTTGAAAATTTTGTTAGGACTGGTTTTTAGTAAGGTAAAAAAGAAAAAAATCGCCAAAGAAGATGAGTGGAAAATGAATAATAAATAAACAAACTTTTATCATTGTTTTTTTTTTTAATCTATTGGGAAATATTTATAAAAAGACTGATCAAGAAGCTATAAAACTAAGCAACGCTTGTGAAGCAGAGATTTAATTTCTATAACTGTTTAAGATACACAACGGTTTCATACTAATTTTTCTTACATATTCCGATTTCAGTAATGTTAGATTCTTCATTTTTATGATGCAAACATGAATATAAACCAACATGTAACATTATTACTATTAATTCTTGAGGAACATGATTGAATTATAATTTTCAATTTTTAATTTATTTTTATTTCAAAGGAAAATTTATCAATGAAAAAATCCCTGAAATATTATGCACTATACTTCCTACTACAAATTTATCATAATGTTTGTAAACTTTATCCATTTATGATTTGAAATGGGTGTTTGATTGAAAGGGTATCAAAACTATATTTAACATGATTACCAATGTAAAAAAACCAAATAATCTAAATCAACGCACACTATGTTACACTCAAATTCGAGAAAAAATTGGCATGGATGAAAGTACTATAGTTGGTCAACAACTTAGCGAGTAATCAAAACCTAAGGATTTTCATCCATTGGTTCGCAACGAAGCAAGCACCACATCGGGAATGTCAGCAACAAGGCAACGATCCACACCATGCGTGACGAAACGTGGCATGATGAACGAGGAACCACGTGAAGACGTCCGACGAACGAATTTCCACGCTGGCATTCATGGATGAACACCATTCTATCATCCATCTTGATACTGTCGTGGAATGGATGATACTGACCAGATGAACGAGGATTAGTGGATGAAACGTGAAGGTCAATTCTTTTGGAATCCGCTTGACGGTTTGGCGACCAGTGACGGTGCTCGCGGCGGTTATTAGTTGAATGGAGTCTGTATGAGGCCTATCACCGCGCAGATAGCCGAGGGTCCATCGGAGGCGTGGTAATAGACCCATCAACCGCCTCGAGAACCCATAAAATTGCCCTGTCGTGAGGGAGACACGGAGAAAGGGAAGACTGAACCATGCCACGTCATCTGAGTCCAGCAGGGAGAAGGGTGCTGACAAGGATGCGCCTGACGTGTGCTGACGTGGACACTTTGTTGATGAAGATGCCATTCCAGACAGTGGTTTCATGCATCCAGGAATCGTCATCCAAATTTATCCAAACATTCATCCATTGGTTCACTTTATTTATTTAGTTATTTGTTTTTTTTTTGTTTTTTGTTTTTTGTTTTTTTTTTTGTGAGGACTATTTACAGTTGTTTTGCAGTTTTAAAGATAACAGTTGACAAAGTAGATTGTTGGATGGAGATTACAAAATATCATTGTATTTGTAGTAATTTGAATCACCATCCAACAATATGAATTTCCATACAATATCATTATAATTGTAAATGCTTTATTATATTATTTGTAAATATTTTAATGTTAACATAAAACAAATAACCAAGTAAAAAATTTACAAATAACATCATGTTTTATAACGAATATCCTTATTTGTGGTTATTTTTTGTTTCCTTAATGACTTCACGAGAGAAATAAAATGATTAGTGCTCTGTACACTAATTGAGATGCACTGCATAGTGAGTTTTTTACTCTTGAGTTGAAGTTCTTACATTTTTTGAAATGAAGACATTTAAGTAGAAGATTCTCGCCTACATACGTTTGTGAGGCATTGTTAAACAGGTATGACTTTTTTCCGTCTAACATTACAGTAGCTGCTAGAATTTGAGTATATATATATATATATTGATGAATTATATCACAATATACATAAGATATGTATTTAAATATTATTATTGTACCTGAATCTAATATTGAAATATATTCAATTCTTTTGAAATCTTTCAACAAATCAACTATCATCTCATTTAAATCTAGATCATATATTCCAACAATATTTTGTTATAGAATTAATAATGTAGGGGTAGGTGGTAGTCAAGGAACACAAATCTATAATCTACAAACAAACCTAATATGATATTCAATAATAAAAAAAATAAGAAACATTAATTTAATTTTTTTCATGGAAAATAATTTGGACAAAAATAAATGACAGTCTTGTTGAATGAAAATAATCATTTGAAATTCATGTAAATTCTTTACTTAGATTTTGAACTTAATTTGCACATTTATTGCATATTTAAATGTCAAATGTTAATTTGGATGTTTTAGAGATGTTACCTAGGCTCGAATTTGGACATATAATTACATTGATCCATGTTTTAAGGTTTTTAACCCTACTTAAATTAATTAGGATCAATCCTATGGTAAAAGAAAAATAAAGAAAAATAAGAAAAAGTGCATTAAAATCAATTTGATTTGAGTTTTATGATTTCAAAAATTTAACATTTTTCCTAATGTTAAATGATCATTTTAAGGATCAATGAATACATGTATTAAAGTAAAAAGTAAAAGAAAAGTAAAATGAAAATAAAAAAGGAAATCACTGTTCATAAAATATTCAACATCTATATTATTGTTTACATTGTTCAATTTCAAAAATCTTAGAAAGTAATTTATTAATAATTAATTAATTACTTAATTAATTTGTTCATTATCATGTTCTATATTGGATTGTTGCCATCAAAAGCCACAATGAATAGATTTTTTAGTTCGATTTTGGAAGGCCCACTTTTTCATAGGCGAATGGAGACGGGTTGTGTGTGCCACAGAGAGGCGAGGTAGCATTATTCACGGCCAGAGTTGTTGACATCGATTCTATTCCCCCGACGGTCGATCGATCGATTAGTCTGTCGCTGCATGCGGAATGGGCTGGAGAGTTGTGGAGTGTGCAGCAGCAGCAGCAGGCTTGGAGGAGGATGGAAGTCCGTCATCGCATTGTTGAAAAGGTGAATGATCTTCCCATGATCGCAAGCTATCCGCAATTTCAACGAACAAAACTCAACTGTCGAAATTGAGTGTGATAGTGGATTTGTTCTGCTGTTCGATTGGACAGTTCTGGTTTACATTGCATTCCGTCATGTGCGTGAATAAAATTGACGGTAGACCCTCGAGCAACTCGCTTCATATTGGACGTTTACACTCGCCACTCTATGAACACCATTGTGACTGATGTAATCTTAGTTTGTTCGATCGAACACCGCAGATAATTCTCTATCTATTTCTCTCATTTTCTTCTTTTTTTACTTCTTCTTCCGCCGCTTTTTTCTTTTCTTTGATTAACAAGCAGCGATTACCTTTTCAGATAGGAAACGACACATTTGTAATCTATTTGCACCAGCCCCGCATGCGTGTTCCTTTCCACAGCTCCCTTGTCATTTCAAAGTCTGTAGAAATATTTTTGCAAGGATACGTGTCATGCAAGCAACAACCTCCAACCAATACTTTCGAATTATTCAGTGTGACGGTAGGCCCCGCGGCCGTCTGCTGATGCGAAGTTGAACAGTATTTTTTCCCTCCAGGAATGAGGGTTTTCGCACAGTGTGTTCAGCTCTCCGAGACTGATTTCAAACTTGCAACAATGGTGAAGGCCCAGCGTTGCAAGCAGTTTGGCTGTGCTACAGAGAACTCAGGCACTCCCATCCTGTTGACCCGTTGTCCAAACTGTGAAAATCTTTGGACGAAGAAGTATGATGGCGCCTACCGCTGGCAGGGGTGGATGTTGTTGCCGAATTAATGAAGAATCATCTGGATCTTGAGGTTGTCTATGTTCATATGAACTTCGAGAAGCTCAACAGCTCAAGGAACGATGATCTCAATTAGGAGGACGATCTGGAAGGAGCGACGACAAATTCGTATATTATATAAAACTACGTATGGGGAGAGAAGAATACGACTTTTAATGGAAGGAGATTACATTCGTCGAATCCCTGGGATGGATGACGCTCATGTGAACCGTTGAGTTCATTCGTTCCTTTGTTGCTCGCCGCTGGTTTTCAGCAACAAACGCAGGTTTTCATCCACGTATCTCCCGCGCAGAATTCAAACCTTCGTCGTCTTCTTCGGGTTTGTCGATCTCTTGTGTAGTTGAGTGTGCTCGTCTTTTTTTGCTTTCATCTGCTCTTGTTTATGGTTTTGAAATTTCGACGTGATTGAAGTTTGTCGATGTAAGGATGTCGTTATCATACTTGGCCTATGACGTATCGAAATTCTTGAAAAATTTAGTGGAACAGGGAATAGTGCAGTTGAGCATGAAGCATTGAAAGCACTGGGAGTGTTGGTTCGTTGGAGGGTGTGGTTTACTTATTGATTCTCGTGCGGCATTTTGGGAGATGAAGGATTAGGTATTTGATTTGGGGCAGTCTGGAGTATCAGAAGCAGGAGAAGCAGAAGGATGTTGAAATCGTAGGTTGTTTACGAGACGAGTGAAAGACCTTGGCAATTTCATTATCGTGTTTCGAGGGGTTGAGACGCTAGTCAATTGAGTAGAGCTTTCTGCGGATGTCGGATTTCGCATCTGTCACGGCTGTTCCTCTGCTTAGCTGATAAATACCTTGCTCAATTGACGTTTTCGAATTTCAAACTTGACCTGTGGTTCATTTTATTGTGAACATTGGAGTTTTGAGAAGGGAGAAGGAAAAGTAGCGCTAGGCGCCATGTGCCAAGGGGCGGCTGGCAAGCGCCGTGCTCCTCAGCCGAGTGAGCGTCCCGAAGTCCTAATCCCACGGATTCTGAACGAATGCCAACACACGCAGACTCCACACCTGCGTACCATAAAGGAGCTTGTGAAATGCCGGGCAGAGCATCGCGAGACTTTTTTCTCCGTTCTGTGTAACTCCTTGCGCCCGATTCTTCTGATTCAAGAGAAGGAGCCAAGCGTGGAGAGAGTTGTGAAGTATGTGTCCGCATTTTCAGCATATCGTGATGAGGAGCACGAGGAGGATTGCAACTTGTTTGTGGAGGAGTTTCTGAAGTATTTGTTGGTGCTAGTAGATGCTGCTAACAAGACTGTTCGCTTTCGGGCTTCTCAGTTGATTGCAGAGGTGAAATATTCTCTTCCAAATGTGACCAACACTGAGTTATTTCACTGCACCGCATTTCATGTAATAGGAATTTACAGTCATCTGGGTTCAATTTCTGTATCTTACCTATCTTTCATGACAAGTTTTGAAGGTCGAATGAAGCTTACTCTTCGTCAATATTGGGTTTTCTACATGTTTCTCCTTGTCTCATTTAGAAGAGAATATTTGTCTACATCTTCTAGTACTCATCGATGCTAATCCCTTTAGACAATGGTAGGATGGCTTGGAGGAACACATGTGACTTAAGTAGAGCTGTCAACTCCACACCGCAGCATGTGTTTGGCTAATTGGAATGTTGCAATTCTGAAATGTCAAGTTGTGAAATAGCTGGGCCTTATTCCGGTGAAATAATAAGCGTTACTTGTCGTTCATAATTTGAGTTACTCAATAACAAAGCACTTTACATCGCTATATTTCTGCTAGGCCTTTGTCAACCATTTAGCTTACAGTCCAGGGAAAGGATTGTGATTTGTACTTGCACTTACGCGGTGCATGAGATGCTCATTTTTTTTGCTGGTTGGAAGGTAATGACTGCGTGATGCATGATGACTCCTCTCTTTGCAGTAAGATTTTTGGTATGATTTCATTTCTAGGGAAATCCAGGTCTCTTGCTCCTTATCATCCATGGGGTTCTTTGATTGTAACATAAAGCCCGTTGAGGCCAGATTTTCACGTCCTGAGGTTGGACAAGTATTGAGGCTATACTGTGAACGTACACAGGTTATGACACGGTTAGCAGATGACGTGGAGGTCAGTGATGAGCTATGGGAGGAATTAATTGGAAGCATGCAGACGCGTATGCAGGACAAAGTGCCTGCAGTGCGCGTGAACGCAGCTCGGGCCCTGGCTCGATTGGTATCTGGCGACGAGAACGATTCCACCGTGGCTGCTTATCTACAATCATTAGAAACGGACCGTAGTGCGGTAACACTCTCTCTTAATCACGTTCTGTACTTTTGCTAAGGCCCGCAGCAAGCTAGAGTCGGCTACTGAATTTAACTTCACTGGTTTAAGAACACTCTGTTGTGTGCAGGATGTACGCAAAATGGTTGTTCTGTCCATTCCAGCTGTAAATTCTACGATTGTACCAATTTTTGAACGCACCATGGACGTTAGTGATAGCGTTCGGAAAGCGGTGTACTTGTTCTTTGCAAGCAAGCTTCCCCTCAACATGTTGAGGTAAAGTACTTTCCTTCTCTATACTCTTTGGGATTTGGGGAGTGGTTATCATGTTTGCATGTAACTCCCTTCAACGAAGAGGATTTAATAATCAAAAGGTATATACACTGAAAATGTTGGATGGCTTTTTTGAATTTGCAGCATCATGCAAAGGGCGAAGGTCCTCCAACGAGGTTTGGCCGATCGTGTACCAGCCGTTCAAGCTGAGTGTATGAATATGCTCAAGTCGTCGTGGTTGAATCGGGATTGTGATGGAGATGTTATTGCCCTGCTCCGCTATCTGGATGTTGAAACGAATGAGAAAGTGGGCGAGTTAGTCTTGAATGAACTCTTGAAGCACGATGCCATCAAACCCAATGAAAGAGAGGGACTGCGGCAATTTCTCCTTCCTTTGACATCAAATGCCGCAGGTCTATACGAAGAAAAATCCTTATCAATTGCTACTATATTTTTTATTTGGTACAAAAGAGTTAGTCACTGAAGTTTTCTAAGTGTGTCGTTGCAGAACATGGAGACTACGAAGCACAGCTGATGGGTGCAGAGCAAGCCCTATATTGGCGTGTTGTATGCACCAATTTACATGCACAGGCACAGGTATTAAGAATACTGTTTTTTATTTCTTGTTATTTTCCTGTGTGGGACCACTCTATGATCCTGAAACGGAGTATCAATTGGATCCAGTACACGTGTATACTTCTGCCGATGTCAATTTCATCATAAGCATGCTTCTCTATGCGTCTTCAATCGTTATGCATGATTGTCTTGCCTGGAACGGAGAGTTTTACATTTGGATGTTTTGAGCAGAAAATCGTTCCCAATTCCTCTTGAAACATGTTGGTGACATATGTGCAGGCGAAGGGGAACGAAGCCGCTAATACTGGAGGC
Organism: Physcomitrium patens; assembly: GCF_059467195.1. NCBI lineage: Eukaryota > Viridiplantae > Streptophyta > Bryopsida > Funariales > Funariaceae > Physcomitrium > Physcomitrium patens. The sequence goes on along the minus strand of NC_143431.1, from coordinate 9,534,237 downwards.
GCACAGGCTGCACTCAATGCAGCAACTGCTGCTGATGTCAATGAATTACTCGATTCCATCCTACCTCCGACCGTCGCATCATATGTTGAACTCGTCACTGCTCACTTAAATGCAGGTATCAGGGACAAACTAGCCTTTATCACACGTCCTTGTACTCGATTTATCAGTCTTCATATAAAGTTACATTCAGTAGCTTATACGTATTTTAAATACTTTGCAGGTCTGGCAATACTACCGCAAGCGATGAAATAGATAGTCTCATGTTCGTAGGATTCTGCAGTCCTGACCTTTCGATTCTTATGAAGTCGAAATTTGGTTGTGCTATATTCTGTGATAGGGCCAAGACACCGATTCGCGGCACGGCAGCTAGTGCTTTTAGCCACAGTTCTGGACTTCAGTGACAGTACTAATCGGAAGGTTGCCGGAACCCTTGTCAAGACTCTCTTGCTAGCCGAGGCTCCTGACAGTCAAGATGTAGTTCATGAAATCAACTCCGAAGTGTTTGTAGGTGACGGGCTGAGCCTCGGAGGTGATCAAGGTAGCCTTCTTGGCTCATAACTTCTCCTGAAGCTTTTCAGTCATAATGGATTTATCATGCTCCGCCTCATGAGATCAATAGGGAAATTCTTGGTATTTAGTACAAACCTTTCCCGTGATTCAAAGATTACCTTTGGAGTCTCATCCTTGGTTTATCCTCTGAGCTTTCTGATGATCAATTCGTTTTGGAGACGTGTTGGCTTTAAGCTGTGCATTTGCTTTGGGAACACAGAATGGGCTGCAGCAGTTGCAGAGCTTGCAGTGAAAGTCTACTCTGAGCAAGGAGAGTATGCGAAAGTACTTGCCGATGCTATTTTACGATTGGGTCAACCTTGTCGTGATGGAGGGGCTGAAGCTAGCCAGTGGTTGCATTGTCTTGCTGTGACAAGTCTTTTGCTAGAAAGGATCAAGTCGTTACGTCAACTTGCAGGATGTGCAATTGGAAGTCAAGAAATCGTTGACGCCCTTCTTGTTCCAGCTGTAAGTGGTGTATATCAACTTCCTCTCGATTTGCGTGTTCTAGGATTTGTCTTCGAATCGGCTCGGAAATAGTTTCCTTCTCGTATTGCTGCAGGAATATATATACATATACATACTTACACACACACACACATATATATATATATATATATATATATATACGGTTCTGGGGGCTTAAAGACCCACCAATCTTCCAGGCTTATCTTGTATTTTACTTGAATTTCAGGTAAAGCACGTCCACCCTGAGGTGCAAAAGGCTGGCGTTCGATGCTTAGGCCTGTTTGGTCAGTTGTCAACAAAAGCTACCCCAACTGTGATCAGGCAACTACGACTATCTTTTTCGAGTGGTATTTCAATTGTTCAGAATATGGCTATCAAGGCTCTGTTCGATCTAATATTATGCCATGGAGCCACAACTTTGGATCAAGCCATTGGTATTGACTGTAATCGGGGGCCTGTTCCTGAGCCTTACCAACTGGAAACGAAGGTACTTGTGATTCTCTCTATCCTGCATCAGCAGGCATGCTATTATGTTGTTTATGTGACTTTTCTTTTAATTAGGACCGTATTGGCTTCAGCTCCCTGCAGGAAATGCTGAATATGGTCTCGAAGAAGACGTAGCCACTGCTATGCGTAAGCCCCTACTAGAGCTGTTGATGTCGTTGTTAGACTCTGAAACCATTTATGAGGAAATGGAGGAGGATTCTGCTGAAGAACTGGAGACTTCAAGAAGCTTGGGTGCGGAAGGATTTGCAAAGTTGTTGCTGCAGAGTAAGCTGTTCAAAGATATTCAGGCTATTGAAGATTCTGTACTAGCAAAACTTCTGCGGTTGTACTTCAACGATGATTTGGAAATATCACTCAGGTTAGTGAAGAAGCTAGAGTAATGTTCTTGCGCATTCTCATCGTCAGATGTTTGCATATACAGTTCGTGTAGTTGGTTCTTACAGTCATGCGTGGCGTCATCGGCCTTAACCTCAGTACTGATGGCCCTTCTTGTATTAAGATACTTGCAGGACTCAATTTAGAATCCTATCGTAAGTTAAGTTTTTTGTTTTTGTTTTTGTTTTTGTTTTTTTTAATTGACTTTATTTAAATTCAATTGAATTATTAAGTCGGGCACTTCCACTGTAATATGACCCGTGCTGGACGCTTGCTGCGACTTTGCCTGTTTATTTATTGGTGAAGTACCTCGTAGTACCCCACCCTGGCTACTTTGCCAGCAAACTGACTCTCATCTCTGCTCAATTTTATCTGGCAGACTACAACAATGTTTGTCAGTATTCTTCAACAATTACTCTGTGTTGTCCGCTGAGAACAAGGTATGTGTGTTTTGATTTGGTCTGCTTGAATGGTTTATTGATCTGTCAGTTATTGGTACTCCTCCGAGTTGTATCTGATCTGTATTTTGGGTCCTCTCTCAGAAATGTATCGCCAAAACATTCATTCCTGTGATGCGGGCTGAGTGGCCTGGAGTGTATGGCAATAAAGGAATAGCAACAGCCTTGGTTTCAGCCAAAAAGAGGGCAACACAGTTATCTCGGTTTATGCTGCAGCTTTTGCAAAATCCGTTGCTGGTGACTTCCCAGCAAATAGATGGAAATACTAGCAGCAGTTTGCTTGACGTAGGCCTTGAGAGGCTGGCTATTAACATCGCCGTGGAGGTACGACTGCAATAATATGCACGTTATTGCGTATTCCTCGTGGAATGTTGCACGAACAGTCCTTGTCTCCCTTACTAAAAACAGTATTTGGAAGAGAGATAAAACCCATTGGCTTCCTTTAGGGAGAGTATTTCACAACCTGCTGGTGAGAACTTGCACTTCCTTTTCAATGTTGCTAGTATGTAGGCTGTGGCTGCTTTACCTAGTGGAGTTGCTTGCTCATACTGAGTTCTATGAACAGGTCACTCGATTATCTGCAGATAGTAGTGCTGCTGGTAAAGCTTACATGGTGGCTATAGCAAGGATTGCTGCTGCATTAGAGTTCCGACCCTCAGCCCAGGATGAAATTAAGTGCATGATTCAGCTTCTTGGCCCGTGAGTCGTCTCCCATTTTCTATGCAGCTGAATTGTTTAAGATTCATTACTATACATTACCATGTAGAGCATGCGTCTCTTGTTTATCTTTTCCGTCGGTCATGGAGTGCTTTCTGTGGTTGCAGTATGATGGATGCGGTTGCTGGTGACAAGCTACTGCATAAAGAACTTAAAGAATTGCTCAGGCACTTAAAATCTATGGATTGTAACCCAGAGCAATCCCTTTCGGATGAACAGTTTCAAAACTTTCTCGGTAAGCTTCGTTCTTCCAGTCGATGTGATGATGCTCTTCGATTTATGCTGTAGGACCCCTATGATTGTAAATTTGGAGAGAGGGGGTGGGGGGTTGTTTTCAGTGACGGAAACGCACAAAATATCACTTTTTATTGTAATGGGCAGCGTGTGAATCTTTTTCTTAGCACGTTGACTTTCAATCGCCTGCACCTTTCCCAACTATCTTTAGTTTGTACTCAAGCGATGCGCGAAGCTTTTATTTTCCCGCTGAAACAAGTGTTCTGTTCTTGAGTTATTTTAGCTCAGATTACCATCCACAAGGGTCCACCTGCGTTCTTGTATGTTGCCAATTGATCAATTCGTATTTGGCATGTGCAGCTAAATTTGGGCTGAATCTTCCATCAGGAGATTACAAGGACGAGGAGCTAGCCGTCACTCCTGCAGCAAAGTCCAGAACAACTCCAAAAAGACAATCTACTACAAAACGTGTGTAATATCAAATTCTAGATGCACGAATTGCAGACCCTCCTACTCTTTTTGGAATTTACGTATGTTTTGCTATTTAAAAAAAATAAGGGACTGTATCTATATTTATGAAGAAACAACTCAAAACTGCGGAACAGAATAATATGTGCTGGCTAATTGGGTTCTTTTCTTCTGTTAAATTATGGAACGTAGTAAGTCTGAAGCATCCGAATTTGCAGGTATAAGGAAAACTCCAGCAGTTGTAGAATCACCAGTGATCGTTGGGATCTCTCGCTCTCCTCGTCAGAGCAAATCTGAAGCTCTGCAACGACTCTCCTTCTCAGCGGCAAAGCAACGATCAGATGAATCGGATGATTCCGACGATTTCAGAAGTGAACCCGAAGAGGATGATGACGCGTGCCCTGAGGTGGTAGATTTGAAACTAACTACCAACTCTGATTTAAAACAGCTGGTAGTCCAAGAAATAGCAGTTCATTCAACGTCGGCTGAAACGTCAGGAGGTAAGTTCTGCATGCAGTTTATTTCTTAGTCATGGTGCCAAGTTCCTTATTGCCCAAACCTGAGCTTGAAGAACGAAGGTACTTATCCTTGCACTTATCGGAAAGCCAATGTTTGTTTGATGCAAAATAAGACAAGGTCTCATGTGAACTGTAATGCACTGAAGTACATGCACCAGTCGCATTTCGGATATTTAGAGGAAACGACCATTGATATGATTGTACCAGTATGTCGCAAGCGCATGCAGCTTATCCTAATTGTGCTCTTTTATTAGTTGCAGCCTTAAGCGACGCATCAAGTGTAGAATCTGCTGATGAGGAGAATGCAATTTTAGAACCAAGGCGTTCTAAACGAAGTAGTCGTGCAACGACCCTGGTCGAAGCCGAATCTAAGAGAATCACTCGTAACAGGACTGCAGCAAAAACAAAGAATGAAGTCTCATTGCCTGCTCGACCTAGAACTAGACGCCAAGTGTCAATGTCCGCCTCACAGAGTTCTGGAGTGAGTGGCCAAACCCTAAGCATTACAACGGAAGATGAAGCCGATTCTGGCAACAGCAAAGCAGCCCTATCTAAGCAGGCTGTTGCACAAGAGTCCGGTGACAACGACCCTGATTTCAAACGATTACCTAAGAAGGGTGAGAAAAAGAGCGTGGCTGCGGCCAAGGGACCGACTACGCGTGCACGCACGGCCTGGAAGTGATATATTAACTCCGCATTCAACGTGGACTGTATATTTTGACTCAACGAAGGTAAACGTCATTATGGTCATTTTCAATACTAGTTAGTTATTTCCCCTCGAAATTCTACCTAGCAGGTCTGTTTCTTAATGTTGGCCACTTAGCAATCAACTTCTCCCTGTTGATTTTGAAAATATCTTCTTTGGAATGTAATGTTGGAATAGTATGCTGAAATTAAAGTGGTTTAAATACTGTCTTCATTTTCTTAAATAGCTTATCCGATATATTATTTACGAAATTTGGAGTAAGGAATATGTAAAATATTATACAAACTTTTCTACCCCTACTTGTTGAATTGCCGCCGTTCTTTTAATTAAGCCGGTTGTATATCTGCAAGACTAAATAAGAAAATTATAATACCAATTAAAAATTATTATGTCCACTTCGAGGCAAAAATGGAGTAACATGAGTGAATGAGAAGTGATATTTTAAGAAAGATCAGCAAGCTGTCACTGCATAATAGGCTGTGGTTTTCTTTCGTTACGGTTAGACGAAAGTGGAATTTGGGTTAGAGAATTGGTTGAATATATGATGAATATCATTTTACTCCATTTCATGTATGTGGCAACATTTGCTATTTGGCCGCTCTTACACACATTTATCGATGTTAGATTCCACTTTCCAGCTTGCAACATCTGCTCACTAATATCGTTTTTCACTCTTGTCTTCCACACACATCATATTGCTTCAGCGGAAAATTTGAGAGATGTTCATCATACATTGATTGCATCCTTACGCAGTATTTATGACCAATGGCTTTGCTTAAAGAATTCAAAATTTGCTGAACAATAATCAAGTATGTTTCAGCAGCTTCAGGCTCTAAAAGTGCTGATGGGACATGAAAACAACGCCAGAATTATCTGCGCACAACTTCTCCTAACTGCAAAGAGATGATAATTCCATTCCAGGGCACCAGCAGCTTTTGTAGCAGGAAGGTCTAGTTAGGATTCGAATTCCAAGGAGCTCTGGACGCAAGAATCACGCAAGAGTTGATTCAATTTCGAATTTCTTCAAATTCAATACAAATACCAACTGCTTGATAGTACTGTACAGACTAAGCTCAGTGGGCTTTCATCAATCCTTGAGACCAAGCATTGCCACACTTTAAAAGGATATCTAAGTCACTGCATACCCACAAGCCAGTGCATGAGCCCCATTTCTGAGAATTTGATAAAATACGCTTCTTTGCACATGGCTCAAATCCGGCAGACCCGACCCAAGTCAGACCTGATCTTGGTTTGAGGTACTTGTACACTAGGCTCAATGATTGAGGACAATGAAGGAAACTGATAAATCTGTGCGAGAGGACGTGGTAGTTAGAGGTCACCTTAATGCCGAAGAAGAATGGATCAGGCCATCTCTGAGTAGATTAATGCAGTGGATATAGTAAATAACATCTAAGTTCGTCCCCAAATTTCTGCCTGCTCCGCGAGTTCCTTGTTATGCAAAAACTGCTTCTCCTGGAAGGTGAGAGAAGCCGTTTCATCTTCGGGTTTTGGTTTGCGCTCCTCCAGTAAACCTAGCGGATCTGCAGTGTCCTTGCGAATGCGTTGCGTCTTGAAAGATGCTAGGGCCCTGTGGGCATAACCATACTTTTCCAGCACCTGGTTATCTGCAAAATTGAAAGCTCGCTCCATTTGCAAGAAACATTCTTCCACCTCTGGAGTTACAGACAGTTGGCAGGGCTTGCACCCCACGAAGTGTGTCACGAAAGGCCATCGTTCGTCTCCGAAACCAGGGTGACTCTTCGCCATCAATTCTTCGTACTTGTACACCAAGTACTTCCAGTAGCCGTGGAGATAAAACTCCCACTCAATGTGCGTCTTCAGCTTCCATTTAGGGTCGTCAAAGAGCATAAGATACACGAGGGCGGACTGATCATCGGCTTCAAAAGTGGGACGCTCAACCAACTTAGCTGTCAACATTTTACCTGCAACAGGTATACAAGGGGGATAAGAAGTGCGAAATGAAAATCTCAAAATGTAACTCCCAATTCAAATACAACTATTGCATAATACATCTGGAAAATGCAGCAATGCACAAGTCAACTTCAGGCAGCATGAAAAGGCGAAAAAAGGGATCGGTACCTGCGTTGACCCTAGTTTCTCCTTCCGGCCCAAAAACAGCCCAAGCATCAAGCAGATCCAGTGACCACTGACAATTTCTGATGAGGAAGCTGCCGGTATTCAAACCTATCCAACGATGCTGCTCAAACAACAAATTATGAAACCCATGCACAACCAGGTTCTTCCCCTCGTATTTTTCCATGGGCATCTCAAAGGTCATGTCCGTGAAGATCGCGTCACTGTCCATCCACCATATCCACTCGATGTCAGGGTGGTTCACCATGATCTTCCTCAGCAGCGGCAGCTTAGCCCAGAACGAAGTCATCTCCTTCGAGTACGTCGCCATGTTGTAGAAAAACTCGAGTCCATGAAGGCGAGCGTAGTCGAGCCTGTTCTTGACAAACTTCAAATGGTAGAAGTCACCCATCGGGTTGCTGCAGGGGCCGGGCTGCGACCCCGACACGAGCATGGTTTTTGGTTTGCCATTGCGAGTCCTGTTCCTGCCTGGGTTTTTCTGATTCCACAACACTCGCTGCATGTCCCAGTTGGAGATTTTTGGACCCAGGGTGTAAGGTGTACTAGGGTCCCATTTCTCCTCCTCTACAAATTTACTGGCCGTCACTGGATCCGGCTTCTCAGGATCAGATGACACAGTGTCCTGGGCCAGCTTACGTCCATGTCGATTGGTCTCCACAGGAGTCCACGAAGCCATGCCCTCAATGTCGCCCGAGATCTGGTCATCTGCTTTGTAATGCACTAAGGCTGTTTGCACAAGCAGTATAGTAATAAAACCACACGCAAGAGTGACCTTGTAAGAATTCACAGCTTGCACTACTCCGCGAATCTTTGAAAATATCACAGAAGAACCACCCATCCTGACCAAAATCTCGCAAGTCATAGTGTCCAGCTGACACCAATAATAAACTAATCAAACGCTTCCGAACTCAGCTGAAAGAAGCTCATGAGGAAATCCTTCCCTAAATTATCTCTTTACATGCTCCTCCACTGCGTGCCGAAGGGCACAACGACAAAACCACAAATTAGTAACAATCAGGAAACCTCTAAAAAAATAAATAAATAAATAAATGCAATATCTCACTCGATCATGCATCGAATTAAGTTAAAAAAAAACAGATATTCTCACAACGCAGACATGCTCAATATGAAAAACACGAAGAATAAAAACAAAAATCAACAAACCAATCCTACGCCACTCTCAAAAAATCATAAACTCGAAACTCGAAGCGTAGCCTGTCGAAAGAGCACAAACCGTCGTCGTCACAAGAGACATTTCCATCTTCGGCACTCCTCGCAGTCTACAAACCGCGCTGAAATTCAATTCAACCGCCGCCAAGCCTACAGGAGCAAACACTCCCAAACACACAAGCCAACACACAGACCAGATCTAATGTCCAAAATCCCAGTTATCAGCGCCAGATCCCAGTAATTGAATCCAAGTACACAGATCTCAGCTCGAGAGAATCGCAGTCCCTGTTGGTTTCGAAGCTCCGATCACAAGCACGAGTGATCGGGTGGAAAGCATCGTGAGCATGGACGCAGCCAAGCTCTGTGAGGATGAGGAGGAGGCGGAGCTCGGCGATGGCTGAGCTCACACACTTACTCAAGTGCCCTAGAACTAGGCAACGAAGTGCCTCGTTGCGGGCAGCGGAGAATATTTTTTCTCCACGGGCAGCGAGATTGAGAGGGCGGGGGGGGGGGGACTGGCCTGCCCTCTTCTGATAACGACCATGATTTGAAATCCTTCATTGTTGATTGAGTCTTAAAAAGCTAGTTTTATTACTTTTTATACTTTAAAAGGCTACTTTTATTTCATGGCTTTTGAGAGTACAAATATAGGAATTATTTTTAAAGTGCACTACGGCTTCACATATTGTGCATGTGTAGGGTAGTGCGTTGAGGATAATAAAGAATAGTTTTGAATTTATAGAAGTTTGATCGTGTTTCACTGGTTGTGATATATATGAATATATATATATATATATATATATATACATAATTTTTGTCTGGATAATATTATTTGGGGATTGAATAGTTTGTGATCAATGCAAAAAAAAATAACATGTCTTCATTTGGATATCGCATTGTTTTTATTTAATTAGCATTTCGTAACAATAAGTCAAGTTGATGAGCCACAAACCCTGGATCCTGAATCCATTTGATTCTGATTCAAAATGACTATCTGTCCGCCATATTTGTCTGCATATTTGTCCGCCAAAAAATAACCGCCTAAGAATGATATACTAAAGCAGAAAAACTTGATACTAACTTCCTTTTTTCTTCTAATCGCTGAAAATAAATTTACTAGACCCAGCTCTTGAACTCCTTTTTATTTTTGTTTGTTCTTGAAGGCAACAACAACCCATAAAAACCGCCTACACATCCATAAATTAAAAACATATTTATCTATATATATATATATATATATATATAAGGAACACGCTGAATCCATTTAACACCATTCTAAGGATGGTATTAATCACTTTTTAATCTACAAGATTAGACTCGTTTCACCAGTATTACAATAACTGGTCCAGACGTTTGATCGATACTGTGACACTTTACAACCCTCAGAAACTAAAAGTCAAGCATCAACGTGCCAAAGAAAACGAGATAAAGAATACAAAACAAACAATCATAAAACTAAACGAACAAAAACACAAGAAAGTCCAAAATGCATGAATTCTGACCTCAATCTCATCAATCTCTGTACGCCGAGCAATAAAACGGACCCCACCGACCATTCGAATGTCTTGATGATGTGCAAGTTGCACTGATCGTCGGAGTACCAGTGTGAGCTTCGAAATCACTCCTCCCATGGCAGAGGCTTTGATGTTGAACAGTGAGAAATGTCTTGCACACACACTCACAAGCTCTTCCTTCACTAGATGGTTCCAAGGTGCCGAGAATGCAACTCCTCCATTAGGGTTGTGGTACCCAAAATATCGACTTGATTTTGATTAGGAACTTGTATAATCATGGGTGATTGGGAGCATTTTTATATTTAGAAACCCTCTTTGGGAAAGGCCATTTTTCAAAAGTTTTACCATATTTGCTTGCATAGTGAAGAAAGATTCCCTTTTCAAAGCATTGTCATTTAGATATAGTATAAAGAGAGAAGTGACCATTAAATGAATCAATTTTAACTATTTATTACAAGTTTGAATATGTAAACTCACATCTTGATTCAAAAAATTATGAGAAGTTAAAAATAAAAATAAAAATAAAACTTTGATGGATTTTACTGGTTATCTTAATAATTATTTTACACTTCTCAATTTTTTCTTTAAAAAAAGTGCATTCCACCTCATTTTTCCTCATATAATTTTCGGATTTATTTTTCAGAGTATACAGCCAACTTACGGGAACTTTTTAGTTTCATCCAATCAAAACATTTAAAAAGTTAAGGCTAAATATATAATGCTCCTTAATCTGAGGTCCCTACTGTGATGTTTGTCAAGAAGATGCAGTGATTCATACGGTGTCATAAGTGTGGGGTTCATAGAAACGTTGCAGGAAATTTTGATAACGTAACTCTGGGCACAGGTGCAGTGGTTTTTGTTGTTTGCGAATGATGGTTCTCTTTGCTGTGGAAGAGCATCTCCACATGTTGAAACTTGCAAACCGCTCTTCCGTGGGAAACACATTGTCTCCGGAACAGTATTTGCATCCCTTCCTCTCATGATGAAAAATGGATTGACATCATATTAAGTGAAAAGACAAAAAACAAAATAAAATAATGATGAACGAAAATACATAAAGAGACTAAACTGCACGAGGCGTTTAGAAGGGATAGTTTAAAAAAACAAATAAAGTAGCTCATGGGCAGAACACAAATGACCGCCGAACCTGTATATCCAACAATAATGGAGGATATTTTTAGCAATGCGCGTAGTTCTGGTGCAGCACGGTTGCATAAACTGTTCCGCAGAACAGTGAGCCAACATGATCTTACTCTTAACCCTGAGCAATCGAAACCTGGAATACTCACACGTGAGATGGGGATGCAACTTTGCAGCAGGTCATGATGGAATCTCGTCTGACCGACGAAGGAAATAAATTTTCATAATCTATCGTGACTGAAACTACAGCTTTTCCTGCAAGTTTCTGAGTGCGTCTTCACTTTGTAATGAATTGTTTCTTCCAGAAAGCGCTCACGTTGACTACTCTGCACTTCCAGCTTCCACCACTTCCATCAACGCCTTCACAGGCAAGCGCTCTGTGTATGAAGCCCCAATGATCACGCCCATGGCCTGAGGAACGATGGCTCTGACGCTTTCATCCAGGAGCACACGACAGAATCTGGTTTGGACCCCTGCGGTACACATGTTACTGTTCACGAGGGACTTGGGTGCGATTTTCTACCATCACTGTACAGCACACAATTTTGAAATGAAAGCTACCAAGGTCGACATCAATCGCACATCCCATCTCGTGGTTGCTTGGTGATGCTGTTGGCGATACCAATGAGTTCCTCTTACCGATGAATAACACAACAGACCGAGTTATTCTGGTGCACAGTACATGTTCGAGGCAGAGTACGAAGATGACTGTTACAGCAACCAGATCCAGAATCATCCTCGATTAAGCTTTACAATGACCTTTCACGCATGTGAGCCTTCGTGGCAAGAAATGAATCCCTTAGAACTTACAGACTACAAAATAGCATTACACGAAACATAGAAAATGGCACATGAGGAAATACACCTCTTCCACTCATTCTCGGCAGTGTACACCTGAAGAGTATCAGCCTCATCTGTAATGGGATGCCACCAAAGAATTATATTTAGCTAAAAAACACTATTATTCTACCCTGCACCATGATGAACTCTACGCGAAAACTTATGCACAGCATGAGCCTTCCGGGAAGGCATTCTCCCGACCAAATATGTTTTATACTAAGAAGTGAACACTCAAAATTTGTTTACTCCTACAAATCCTAACATAGAACATCTCCACACGCACTCTGACTGCAGGTGCGAAATATGAATAGACGTTTTATAGTACCGTGCGAAGAGCCTCTATGATAGAAGTCAAAAAGAGGCGTTGGTCTTCATAAAGCATCACTTTGTGTCAAACTTAATAATACACTGTGTCCCGTGAGTCATGTTTCATTGCACTCCCAAGGGAGGAGAAAAGCCCAGCTGCTTGTTTTGGGAACATATTACCAAATGTCGAAATAGCTGCAGCAGACTTGTCTTTAAACCGACCGACTTGAGAGTCGCTGAGAAGCTTACCAAATGTGCTCTGTCCAAACTTAGTTCCGACCTGCACATCACGTTGGAAGTTTAAATTGAAACGTTCACAGGGGAAAATATCTGAAGAGTGACATCAACCTAAGTATCCAAAATTATTACGATTGTTCATCAATTATTGTGTAAGATTCAATCACATCGTGATGATTTTCAATGCGTGGAAACCATAAATTCAAAAACTCAGAGATAAATTAGCAGATGACCATATGTGTACAAAACATACACGGCATACAAACGTACCCCCATAAGTTGCTGCAGCAGCTTTGCAGATCCTTGAGAATTCTGAGATGCTGCCTCAGAATAAGAAAACATAGATGCGTCGTCACTATGCATTGATGCCCTCCAGAGAGAATCGTTCTCTTGTGATGAACTTCGTCGAGACCTTAGCGGGGATGATTTCGTGACCGAAAACAAAGGCGCACTGAAGCAAAAATCCATTGATACAAATCTATTAGAAACACATTTCAACAAGGCCTATGAAGGAACAAAAATCACTCACGCAACACCTTCAAAGATGCTGATTCTTTCACAAACATCTAGAAATTTGTCGTCGTACATGACAATGTGTCTCATGTACAGACCTAATAGGAAGATATGTGAAACGTGGAACTGTTGCAGACATGTTGAGGGTGTTAGTTTCTGATGTGGATAGAGGTTTTAGTGCAACATCGGTATGAACGCGTTTCAGCTGGATCAGAGAGCCAAAAAGCACTGCACAACTCTTATAATACCGCCGCTCCTGCTCCATCAAGTAGGATTCATACCTGCAGAATGACATGGCTCAGAGCTTAAGACAGAATATCACCAGAAACATTAACAGATCATATTTCACGACAGTCTCCAAATAAACAATTATTCCAGAGTTATCAAAGGAACACTAACGTTTTCAATATATATATATATAATAAAAAAACTAGAGGAGGGGGGTCGGATTGGAACAATCCAAATAAAACACTTACGTGGCCCAATCAATGGGGTCAATATGACCATGCAAATCATCCAGCAATTTTTGGATCCACCTTTTTCGGCTGATTGCTGCTTTCAAAGTTGTTTGCTTTAACGGGGAGGAAGAAGCAAGATTATCGGTTCCTACTGCATCTATATTTTCGACATGAACTTCTTGTCCCCCTGAAAGCACATCCGATAAGAACTTAACATCGAAAAGGAGCTGCAGGACGCCCTTCTCTGACACGCGCGAGTTCATCAAGGATGGATGAGATATAAACTTCTCGTATATTGATAAGACCTGAATCCAAAACATTAACAGATTAATCGGAGTAATCACCACTTCCAGAAACTTCGCCTCTAAAATAGTAAAATTCCAAGCATGCAGTTACCAACCTGATTCTGCCAACAACCTTTCCTATACTCGTCGCTTTTGAACCAATTAAACCAAAAACGTCCTTGTAAGCAACGATTTCAGCAGTTGTGGGCCGAACCGAAATAATTGTCTATATGTTTTGAATATAAGATGTTATGCAAGGTTTAAGCCTGAATGAACTACAGCAATTGAGAACGATGAGCAGCAACTTACCTTCTCTAGGAGTTCCCATACAAACATCTCCGAAACAGCTCTGTCTAATACATGGCCACCAATCTGATGAATTTCTCGACGACCAGCGAACAAAATGCCACGACATAAGGTGACGGCATAGCTGGTACGGAAATGCGTGCCTCTATATCTTCACCATCTTCTCCACAAGTCTTAATTAGAGTCTCCTCCCAACGCTTGAGCGAAACAGAAAAAAGATAATCAGATGACATCATGACGTGGAAAGACTTGGATATTGTACGTTACAAAATCTGTAGCTCATCTACAAATTCTCGAAACAATAAACACGGCCTAGGAAACAAGTGGCAGTCTAACACCACATGCAGCTCAAATTCTACTTCGCTTATTCCAGATCAGTACGAGCAATGAACAATCCAGAAATATTCCTGAGGCGAGTTTATACCACAGAAATGTAAAAAAACAATTAGGCTTACCTTGAGTGGTGTAAGAGTAGACAAGCATTCATCTTGATGCAGATCTCTCAGAAGAGTGCTAGCTAAGCAATCAGTACTCCAACGCACCCACATACGGTGGACAGCAATGCTCTGCTGCCTCAAGCTTCTTTGCAACTCCCGCAACTTTGTTGCTCCGTCATCAGAATTATGCGCTGCGACAGCTACCACTCCTTCTTCTGAAAAACCATTTTATAGAACCCTCAAGATTAGAGTTTGTTTCGGACCACAAAGATTGCCGCAAAATATGAGGCGAACACTCAACTGACGATTGACGAAGAGCTGTTTCGTTTGCAGTCCACGACGTGGGGGACCCTAAAAGTAAAGGAAGAGATATAGAATGCTCTCCCACAGCAGCAGTTAATCGCCCCAAAAACAAAGCTTGTTCAACCACCCTCGGAAAATTTCCTGACTTTAATGAATGGCTATCGAAACCAGCCCTACTAACCGGTATCCCCTGAGAATTAGATTTCAATGCGTGCTTTGGATCCTCTGCTGTGGTCTGAGTTGAAGCTTCCTTAGTTGCCTTGGACATGTTCTCCGAAAGCATCAAGACCCGAGCTTCTAGCACCTTAACAACATCAGCCATCCACTTAAAGCACTGCTCCTGTAGATAGGGCGCTAGTGAATCTGTCCTCATCAGTACATGAGACCCTTGCAAGAAGCTTAATAGGTCTCGAAGTATCAGATTTAAACTTTCATCTACTTTATCTTTCACATTTGTGACCTCCGGTATGAAGAAGAACCGGGCGTCACCATCCCACTCACTCTCTACACTTCCAGATTTAAACTGAAGTTTTCCATTAGAACTGAGATCCAACTCCTGCAGGACATTGCCGCTTGCTCCTGCCTTTGGCACTAGCTTCTCATCAGAGTAATCTACAGGACCGACTGGTTTCATTGCCTCAAGACAATCGTCAACCAACTTGGCACAGGGAAGTCTGAATCATATGCAAAACCTTACATATAGAACCTGCTACATCCGCCATAGAATTCCCCTCTCCTCCATTTTTTCCAAAATTATTTTCCTGCACACACGCTCGCAGGTGCGACCTCACCCACAGCTTGCGTGATTCAAGAAACAGAGTGAAGATCTGCGACCAATTGAGCTCACCAGTAATACCGCAACCGGCCAGAGCCACATCGTAATCCCTTACGCTTAATCCCGGCTCCTGCAATCTGTCCTTGCTCCTCTTGGAGATTTGCACTCTAAACCTCTCAATCAAGGGCCATTGCTGGCGCAGCAGCGGAAACCTCCCAAGCAATTCGTCTTTGACTCCGATCTCCGTCAACAGTGAGTGAACTTCCTTGACTCGCAAATACCGTTCCGCGCTCTTCAAGTGCAAATGATCATCCAAACACCCCCAGATTTTTTCCGCCGTATCCACGAGATACTTAACCCTAGAGCCAACCTCATACAACCGCTCTCTCCTCTTGCGCTCAAGATCCGCTGCGGGCGGCGACACACTGACACTCACGCTCCGATTCAAATCCTCGAAACCCTGCTGCATTTTGTCCACATTGGCCCCCACCGCCTAACATGACTGCTTCATGAGGATGATCGAGTCCGCGGACTCGATCAAATCGCGATAACTCGCCCCGACAAACTGCCGAAGCTCCTCTTTCTTCGCCTCGATCTCATATTGCGTGTACACTTCCACTTCCCGGTTCTTTACAACCGTCTTCGCCTCGAACAATGTCTCCGCATTGCGCATGTTCATATCCTCATTGCTCTTCGCTTGAAACCTCCCGCCTCTCATGGTGCTACTCCTCTCCTCTCCCTCTCTCTCTCCCGCCAGCCCGCCCGCCCGCCCGTCTCCTCACCACCGATCCATCACCATAGCCTTCTCCCACTCCACCATCACCACCACAACTCAAGCTAGACCAGTAAATTAAACGCGGTGCGACATCATTGTGCCTACCGAAGCGGACACAGACAAACAACCTGCTACAACCTCTCAATTACGTGAGGAAGCGAGGTTTGCATGAAGAGAGTAGAGCCTTCGATTAAGCTAAAAATTCGAAGCTCTTCGAAGTTGGGCATCGTGATCTGAGGCCCCGAGAGCTAGCTAGAGTCCCGTGCTCTTCGATCTCTCCCCTGCTGCGGCTTTCCTGCCATCGAGCCTTGTGCACGTTGTGTCGAGGTCCGTGTGCTTGTGTTTGATTGTGTGTGCTTAATTAGGGTTTGGGGGTTTGAACACTGCTCGCTGCCTTTTCTTAGTTCGAAGCGGAGGTAGAGACTTCGCAGCAACATCAGCAGCGGCGTTGAGAACCAAAAGCCTACTCGTGTCCGAGGAAATAATATGCTTGACTAGAATTGATACAAGCTCTGGTCCCATGACAAAGTTCAGTTCCTCGTTCTTCATTAACTTTTTGGAAGGATTAGTTGTTACTGTGTTAATTTACTTGTTAGGAAAGAGGAGATGTGTTTTGGAGAATGTTAACTAGAATGTTAAATAGACCAAGTTTTTACAAAATCAACCCACCCATCCTAACCATCATGAAGACAAAAAGAAAAAGAAAAAAAGTACCTATAGATTTTATTTTATTTTTTTGTACTATGATTTTTATGATTATTATTATTATTATTATTTGGCACACCAAGGGTGTTAACCACTTGGGGGGGAGTTTTCCATCTTGCACGGAGAATATTCTTCCACAATCTGTATGAATTCAATTTATTACTATTTTACTTTAAGAATGTCTAGTATAACTCAAGTTAAAAAAGAAAAATAAGAAAAAGAAAAAAGAAAAATAAGAAAAAGAAAAAAGAAAAAACTTTTACTTAAATATTTTATGTACATGTACATACATCAAAACAAACTGAGGCTCTAGATTAGTAAGTTGAAGATATTAAAAAATTCAAACAAGCACAAACTAATACAACTCAACAAAAACAACTGATATTATTAATAAGTTTAAAGATTTAGTTTATCTTAATGGAAACTTTATAAATTTATAATTATATTTAATCATATTTTTATGGAAATATATATATATATATATATATATATATATAACTTTGATAATGAGTTATACTTAAAACAATAATGTTCACATTGTATTCATAGACCAAGCTGCATACAAATTAGAATAGATTGAAACAAATCTTACATGACCAATGCATTTTTATTTATAATTTTGGCTCATTCATATATATATATATATATATATTTAATTGACTTATGATTTATTTATACATCGATTTTTTTTCATGCCTTTCACACTTTTTGATTTTATACCGATTTCTACCAATATTTCTTATTTTATAAGATTAATTCTAAAATTATATTTAACCACACAAATTATCTATTTGATGTTCCATTTTAATTTTAAAAATTAGAAGCACCTTAATTATTTAACTTCATATTATTTTTATTTTTTGATTGAATTTTGTAACAATTTTAGAGTTATTTAAGGTAGTGGCATTTTATTTTTGTTTCATAAATGTTTTCTTTGCGTTGTTTTATTTCTGTTTCTCACTAAATGAGCCTAATTTGATTATATCACAATAGCATTCGTCTGATATATAATCAAAAAAACGTTTCAAAAATAAAATTACTACCAAGATTAAAATAATTTGTTCTTTTGAATAAAAATTAATGTGTTTTTACAAAAAAAAAAAAAAAAAAAAAAAAAAAAACAATTCAATTTATGTGTTAGTATCAAGTGCAAGTGCTTAATAAATTACAAATTTTATAACCGGAAATCAACATCCATCCACTCAAATAGATTGGTTATAGTCTGTTTGATATATTTTACATATGATAATGCTGGAGCAAGTAAATATTTTGTATTTGACATAAAGTAGTTAAAGACCCAACACATATTACAAGTCAATAATCTGTAAAGACTTAATTTTTATGTATGATTGAAAATTAACCTAATTAAGTTTAATGTAACCAAAATCTAAACTTATCATAAACCTTTGCAAGACAAAGCGCCGTCAAAACAGTGCTAAGGCCGTCAAAGCTGTATCTCGAAACTGCGAAATGTTGCTCGTCGGAGCTTGACAAATTGGTCTTTCAATAGCAACAGAGTTGTAGTAGTAGTAGTTGTTGTTGTTGTTGCTGGTGATGTTGCTGTTGTTGTTTTTGGGTACCTCTACTTAGAACCTCTTTAGACGCGGTTCACAGACATTCTCGCAGTTTGTGTTTGTGTGTTTTGCTCGAGAGGATCTGCATTGTATCTGTGGTGTTTGTTAGTGCATTGTGAATTTGGTTCTTTACTATTTTACATGCGCACAAAGGATCTGCTAAAACCAACGACTGCTACTGGATTATGATGTGTTGTAGTTTGTGTTTTTGTGTTGGTTTATTTCGTTTTGTATGAGAAGGGAATGACGCTCTTCCTGGAGTTGGTGTATGAAATGATCATATGTGGTGATTTCTGGACTTCACCTAGACGAGGTCTTAGATTTGGATGTATCTTGTGGTCAGATTCACGAGGATTGAGCGTTAGAGTTTTACTTAGGAGGTGCTCATCTCTGGCTCATCTCTGCAAACTGTGGTGGTAGGTTTCGCAGCCGAAGTTGTCGGAAAGATGTGTAGGTGAAGCAAGTGGTTTATATTATCTTGCTACGAGCATATATATTCATTGTGCTTAAAAGTCATAAACTCTTGGGTTATGGGGTTACACTGCTTTTAGGGTCCTCGATCTTATTTCTGGTGTTCATACCCGACTTTAGGTCGTATTGCATGCATGATGTCCCTCATTTTGTGCTCGATTGTGATTTTCAGTAGCACATCCCATAGTGTTTCTCTAACACTGGGCACGGGTTGTTCTCAACTGATCAAAACGTGGAGCTTTTATGCATTTTAATTGAAGACCTTAGCACAGAATTTTTCCTTCAGGTACACACTGCAGACCTCTTCCATTCACTGGTACACAAACTAAATGTCCCAAACATGGGTGATGTAAGGAAGGATAATTTCAGAAAAAAATTAATTAGAAGTTGTTCTAATATATGATGGATGACAAAGCTGACGCTTGATGGTTGTGTCTTTTAGTGAACTGGAAGGATCTCCTACTTTGCACACACTGATAACCTTAAGGCACAACACCAACAGCACCAGCCGCTCATGCAAGATGAAGCTATTTTTCCACTACCATACAAACCTACACTAAAGTGCATTTTATTGTTGGAGATTATTGAACATACTGGTGGTGTTTGGCAGCTACTACTGATAATTTTTTTAATATGCTAATGGTCAAGAAGTTAAAATCCATGGGACTAAGAAAGATGTACCGTCATATCAATCATTGATGGATTATATTGCCTGCTTCACTTCGACTTTTAAGCACCTTTTATGCGTTGTGAGAGAGTGATTCCAACTCCAGTCTGCTTGCAGGTGCTTCTCTCATTGAGGTTGGTTCTCCAGTTCTTTGCACATCTTCGACACATGAAATATTAGCATATCATGTGTGTGTTATTTATTCCAGTCTTTTTGTTCCGTGTGAATCTCGTTTTCCTAGTGTGTTCATTGTGGTTTACTTGAACTGCAGGACTCGCCACCAGTGTATATACTTTGCGAAGTCTAGTGAAGTCGGGTTGAGAAATAGAAAATAGAGAACACGATTTGTAAAGTTTTTGGTAGAATTTAAATTCATTGTACAATCATGTTGAATTACACAGTCTTATCATGGACAGAGTTCAACATCAAGTTGACAGGAATGCAGAGTTGTCCACTTTCTCCTGCACCTTTGTATTGTGACTCCTGTACCTTCACTTCGGAGACTGCAATTAACTGGTTGGGTGCTTCTGAGGTATCAGGGCTTCTATAATACATTCTCTATAGGCTTGTAAACATTTGGAGTATCTCTTTCTTGAATGACGTCGATGAGTTAATTGTGTTCTTTATTGGAAGGCAGGAAGTGGCACAACTTGGCCAATATCAGCCATTGGGAAATTTGTTACTCCCCGTGTTTGTGATTTGTATCAAGCCCTTAAATGTTACAGATAACTTTTGGTGGCCTTATATTACATAGCAAGTGAACAGTTATTTACGTTGAGCTGTTCAAGGCCCTCTGCTAGCTGTTGGACACATGACGTGGTTCCTCCGACCCCATATGAAAATCGTCTATTTGAGTGTGGAATTGGGATCGATGCAGCTTGTCTTCTGCAAAACTGCAAAGTTTTGACTAGTTGAGTTGTTTTCGACTGCCGGCAAGGTTTCCCACACGCGTAGCTGCAGACAAGTGGGATTCTTTTGGAACTGAAAAGAAAAAAGATGTCAGAAGCCTGACTCCTAGAGATGGCGGCGTGGTTATTGAGACGATCGATGGTCAAAGTCGTGTGAGTCAATCTCAAAGACTCCAGAAAGGGCATCACCATTCTTACGAACCAGACAGCTCGCACTGAATGGTCCATCGTGCTCCAACACTTCAAGGTGATGGTGTGTACTACCCACTTAATAACGGAATTCATTGTAGCAACTCCTGTGCTTGGAACTTTCAGTTTTGCCATCATTGTACAACACTCATCAAGGGGATCAGATCTGAATATTGTGCTGAAAAGTGGACGGAATGAACTTATCGACTTCAGGATCCCAGGTCACATTCGGAAGAAGTGTTTTTTTCCAGGAATCTCCCAAGTGGATAGCGGAGTAACAAGAAGGGATGAGGGTTAATATTGTTTTCTTGCTTCTGTGCATACTTGAATGGATCCAAATGAAACACTTCTGCATGCCTGATGTGCCTTGGTTCTATCATGAGTGCAATCTGGACACTTTGCCCTGTCAGATGCGTGATTCTTAATTCAACCCCCAGATTATTTACATGCACTATGTCATGAACAGTGTGAAAATTTGGTCAGTTACTCCCTAAAGTTAAATTCTGCGCAGAGTTTTCCTTGCCAGTATACTTACGACCAGTTGTAGGCACTTCCTGTTCGTTACCTTGGAGTCAACCGCTCATAGTTGAATC
This sequence comes from Physcomitrium patens, assembly GCF_059467195.1. Lineage (NCBI taxonomy): Eukaryota > Viridiplantae > Streptophyta > Bryopsida > Funariales > Funariaceae > Physcomitrium > Physcomitrium patens. The sequence goes on along the minus strand of NC_143431.1, from coordinate 9,512,957 downwards.
CTCTTCCACCCCACTGCCTCTTTTGTCGTAACGCTTCTCCCGTCTTTGGATTTTTCGTCAATGTGTCTTTAACACTCTCGCTCAGCGAAACGCTGTCACCTCCGTCAAAGTACTCGTGTGTAAAAGTTTCAAAAGTTGCAAGACGCGACGCCCATATGTGTATGAAGATACTGCAGTGTCATGTATTGCACGTACTTGTACGTTCACAAGCCCTAAACCTGGTTTCATACTTGTCAGCAGTATGAAACAACCGTAATCTTAGTTGACTGCGAAGAGGGAGCTTGTGAACATGAGTGATGATAAGATAAACCTGCTTCGTAAGTTGATCTAAATGTGCCATTCCTCTATTTCTATCGTCCCTTTCAAAGTTTTGATCCATCGGTTGTTTCTCTGTAGTGGTGGATAAACTAAGCATGGGATGTACGCCGGCTACGACATGCTGCCGTGTTCTATAACATTGTCAAATGTGGTGCTCTGTATCTCCGAACTGCCAGTCCGAAGAGTCGAATTTGCCACAACGCGGATATCGGAGGAGGAATCTTTTGGAGAAAGCCTGTATGCCCACTTGCATTGCACTATATAAAAAACGGGGAAAAGGACACCGAAGCAACTTAGAAAGCGGGTTTTTGGCGGACAAGGCCCGTGTAAGGTTGAGAGAGAAACGGCCTTCCTATGAGGCCGAAGGTGAAGAGCCCAACCAACTCAATCGTGTCCTCATATGGAACCCTATAAAAAGGCTTTTTGTTGATTGATGACACGGATGGAACCATATTTGGAGGCACTGGTTGTTTTCGGCGCGGATTCCACGGGGGTAACTGTTCATCGACTCTGTCACGGACAAGGGGTGGTTTTGAATTACATGTTGAAGAGCCATATATATCTCTCTCACCAGGATTCTTCCATGCAGAGTGAATCAACAATGATCCACTGACAATTAAATCCAAAGCCCTCGAATGCATACAGCCCTCGCAGACACCTCCATCGTCGGAGAGAGGGGGTACTCTGAAGCGGTCTTCCTTTAAGGAGTCTCCTCTGGTTGCCAGCCTCTTTACTTCTCTTCTGCATTCTGTTTCTTAGGAGTTTTGTTCTTTTTCTTGAAATACTTCAAATACCCTGATGTCCTCCTCCTCCATTTGGGAGGGTATCAGGCGGTAGGTCCGTCAGTTGTGAGAGACAAACTGGCACTGGTCATTTTCGGCTGAAAAGAAGTTGGCTGATTCATCGGCCGGAATGAAGTACCCAGAACAGTGAGTGCCATCGGAGCCTGATTAATGATCCCATGTTTTTCATTTCCTTTACAGCAATGGTAGTCTTGGTAGTCAGAACGAGACAAATGGTTGATTCAGATAACACATATACGTACACAGACACACCATAAGTTCTACGGTTCTCGTTGTCTCCAACTGCCCACAACATCAACATTCCCGGGAAGACAGTTTCTTCCATAGATTTTAGGGTTTTTTTTGCAGGGGATCTTTCTTCTTCTTCTTCCAACGATGTTGAGTTCCCTACCCGATCATGACCGACTAGTGTTACAATATATTCTGTACGTCCCCCAACACAAAGCCTTGAACCCAGGTGGCATGCTCTCGTAGAGAAATTGACAGGTCTCCCTTTCCAGCATGCTGAATGCATTGGTCCCCGAATAATGGCGATTGTGGGGGCTTCTCCTTCGTTTTCATCGTCGTCGTCTACTGCTGGCTACTGATTCGTGATGAGTATGAGTTTTGCAGCAGCACTACCCGGCTTCTGCCGCGCCCATCAACTCTTTCTCTGTCTCTGGGACCAGAGCATGGCAGGGACTATCAAAGCTCCAAGTGCATTTCTCATTGTTGAGATCATTAAATGTAGCCAGTGCTCTCCACAATATTTACTATAGACTACAGTAAATACCATAGCTATAATATATAGAGTCTAGTGGAGAAGTATTATTTATCCTCTCCTCTTTTCTCTTCTTGTATACGAGACACAACCAGATGAACAGATTTTTATGTATGAAGCTCTCTTTCCTTAGAAACCCTCTTCTGTGTATGACTTACTATTACTCTTGTGTCTTTCTAAACATTCTCAACATGTTATCAACACGACTCTCTTCTACACACTATCACAATTTTTTTGCTCTAGACTTTGACTCTTCAAACTTGTTACTACCCTTGTTCAGTGTCTACCTCATGATTTTGTTCTTCTTGCTGGCCCCTCACACATTAGTTGCTTGCTTAGAGCACTTGTTCCACTCTCTGCCCTGCTTGCTTAGAATACTTGTTTCAGCCCAACTTCATCTCAACTTGCTCCCTATGCCCTGCGCCTACTGCCGAACAGCCGCCAAGTTGCCACCGAACCCCACCGAACCTGCCACTACCGCCACTGCCACCTACCATTGCCACCTTGCCGCCCTACTGCTGCCGCCCTACCACTGCCCGCTATAGCCATCTTATTGTTATTTTGATGCCTTAATCTACAACCTCTTTTATATATATATATATATATATATATATTTTATTTTTTCAAGTTCAAGTTTATCATTTTATTTTACTTTATATTTTAAGGTACGTTTTATTCAACTTTTCTACTTAATCTATTATTTTCTTTACAGATTTATTTATAATGAGTGCTTCAATATCTTCAACTGCTTCTACTATGGTTCCAACTATTATCAGTGCATCCTAATATTTTCAAGCTCTTTTATTTCCACCATTCATTGTGGATGGAAACAACTATCTATTATGGGCAAAAATGGCAAAACTAAATTTATTTGCAAAACAACTCTCGGATGCCATTATGTTTGAAGAATCTCCTACAATAAGTATTTTTATACCTCTTGCTATTCATTGGAAAGCACTTCTTCTCCTTTGTCGTCATCTTATACCTACATTACAACATCAATATTTAGAAATGGAAGATCCTGCAAAACTTTGGAAGAATCTTAAATCTAAGTTTGATCATCAAAAGACCATTTTTCTTCCATGTGCACATCATAATTGGACACATTTAAGTGTCTCAGATTTTCCAAATTTAAATGCTTTCAATAGTAAAATGTATAGTATTGTCTCACAATTACGATTATGTGGACAAAGCATTTTTGAAGAAGAAATGATTGAGAAAACTCTCTCTACATTTCCTCCTGTATCTGTAGTGCTTATACAACAATATAGGAACATGAAATTTCAGAGTCATTCTGATCTCGTGTCCTATCTACTTCTTGTGGAGAAGCAAAATGAACTACTCTTGTGTAATGCGGAAGCTCGTCCTATTGAAACTACAGTTCCAGAATCTCATGCACTTAATATTTCAAAGTCTAACAAGAAATTATTCAAACATAGGAAACATGCTCATAAGTATTAGGGTAGTCATAGTCAAGACCATTTCTACCCATATGGAAAGAATAAACGTTCTACTATTAATTATAGTAGAAAACAAAAAATCAGAGATGCGTTCTTGCCATAAGTATGGAATGATTGGACATTTAGCACATGCGTGCCGTATTTCAGAATATTTTATTAAAATGTTCCAAGAAAATAAGAAATTACGAGTTGAGGCTCGTGAAGTTCATACCATGGATGCGTCCATGGATTCAATTGGTGTTGATGACTTAGAGGCTTATATGAATGATAGAACCTCTAATGATGAATCAAATGATGCGCTCATTGATTCTGCAACAACACATACTATCTTGCAAGATAGACAATTTTTTATTGAAAAATCTTCAACTTGGTAAACTAAAAATATGATGACCATGGCTGGAGCAAATGCATTTTGTTTCCAAGAGGACACAACGATGGTAAAATTACTTGTGGGTTCCATCATAAAATGTAAACATGCGATGTTTGCACCCTCAGCACCTTAGAGTCTGATCACCTACCGAGATGTACATATTAATGGTTATCACCTCTCGACTGCCACTTTAAATAAAAAAGAGGTTTTGGTTCTTATAAAGAACCATAAATTTATTGAAAAAGCTTTTGCTACAGAAAATGGTTTATACCAAATTGTAATTCGGCCTCCTATTATATTTAATTTTGCATCATCTATCATAGAGAGTCATGATTCTCTTTGGCATGGATAATTGGCACATCCAAGATCCACATTATTTAGAAAGATCATTCCATGTATAACTGGGCACAATTTAAAGCCTTCAAATGTAGACTCTATGGAATTATGTCATGCATGCATGTAAGGTAAAATGATTACTCGGCCTTCAATTTGGAAACTTCCACAAGAATTACCACCAATGCTTGAAAGATCGCATGGTGATATTTGTGGTCCTATTAATCCAATATCAGGACCATTTCGTTATTTTTTGGTCCTTGTTGATGCATCAAGTAAACAATCACATATTTCATTATTATCAACTCGAAATATGGTGTTTGCCAATCTTATATCTATGCTTATTCGATTTTGGGCACATTCTCCTGATTATCCTATAAAAACATTGTGTATGGATAATGCAAAAGAATTTGCATCAAAGTCTTTTGAAGATAATTGTATTGCAACAGGAATCGAGTTGACATATTGTGTTCCATATGAACATACTCAAAATGGACTTGCAGAGTCATTTATGAAGCGTATACAACTCATTACCTGATTACTCCTCCTTCACGCAAATCTACCTGCATTAATGTGGAATCATGTAGTTTTACATGCTGCAGCATTAATACGCCTCCGCCCTTCTTGTCTTGAAATTGTTTCACCACATGAGCTCATTTCGAGTCGTGTTTCAAATGTATCTCACTTGCGAATATTTGGTTGTCGTGCTTGGATTCCAATACCAGAACCTCAATGGCGTACTATTGAAGCTCATCGATAAGAAGGCATATATGTTGGTTTTGATTCACCAAGCGTTATTCGTATTGTTGATCCATCAACTAGCACATTATTACGTACACGTTTGCAAAATTGTCATTTTGAAGAAAATATATTCCTATCTCTTCAAGGAGGAATATCCAATCAACAAAGAAATAAAGTACTCATATTTGAAGCACTAGAAACGTTTGAAATAAAGTACAATGAATCCCGATCCTATGACAAGTTGAGTAAAGAATTATCTATTTTGTATTATGCTACTGATGATATTTGGGACAAACCATCTATTATGGTAGATGAATCATTTGAATATATGATTATAGAAGCCCTTTCTTGCAAGGAAGACGTTCTTGAACCTCAAACCATCGAAGAGGTGATGCGTTGCTCAGATTGGTTAAAATAAAAAACTGCTATTGAGGAGGATTATGCTTCTTTGCGTAAGAGGAAAGTCTTTGGTCTAATTGTAGACACTCTTACATCTCGACTTGTAGGATATAAAATGGTATTAATGTGCAAGCGAGATGCTTAAGGCCAAATAATCCACTATAAAGCTCATCTTGTTGCTCAAGGAATTACTCAATGATTTGACATTGATTATGAATCTACATATTCTCCAGTCATGGATTCAATTACATTTTGATATATTATTCGAATGACAATTCATGCTACCCTTGAGATGCATGTGATGGATGTAGTAACTGCATATCTATATGGTTCTCTTGATGCAAATGTTTATATGAAAGTTCTATCTGGCTTAAAAACAGGAACTTCAAATCAATCCGCTCTAGGAAAATATCGTGGTATTAAATTATGTAAGGCCTTGTATGGTTTAAAACAATCCACACGCATGTGGTATCAACATCTTCAAGATTATTTAATTACAAGTAATTTTATAAGTGATCCATTAATTCCTTGTTTGTTTATCAAACGAGATAAAACTGGTTTTGTAATCATCGTTGTATATGTTGATGATCTTTACCTAGTAGGTACTACATCTACATGTGTTACAGCTACGAACCTACTTATATGTGAATTTGAGATAAAAATGCTAGAAAAAATAACTTTCTGCATTGGTCTTCAGATTATGCATCTAATAGATGGTAGCATTTTTCTCTATCAACTAATGTATATTAGACAAATCTTGCAAAGATTTAATATGATTGATGCTTATCCATTGTCCACACCAATGGTTGGACGTGGTCGTGATGGTCATGATCCATACCGTCCATGCAAGGAGGAGGAGGAAATATTGGGAGACCAATATCCATACCTTGCAGCGGTTGGAGCACTTTTGTATTTAGCTACATCTACAAGACCAGATATTACATTTGTAGTTAGTGTTCTTGCAAGACATAGTGCACGTCCAACACTATGACATTGGAATGGCATCAAATATTTATTATATTATTTAAAAGGTACTGAAGACTTGGGATTATACTACACACAATCAGCAAATCCAAAATTGGTTGGATATTGTGATGCAGGATATAAATCTGATATTGCAACAACTAAATCTCAAATAGGATATGTATTCTTAAGACATGAAGCTGCAATATCATGGAAATTAGTGAAACAAATAATAACTGCAACTTCATCCAATCATGCAGAAATTATTGCCTTACTTGAAGTATCTCGAGAATGTATTTAGTTGCGATCAATTGATAAATTCATTCAAACAACTTGTGGATTTTCATATGATGATTCTCCAACTATCTTGCATAAAGATAATAGTGCTTGTATTACACAAATGCAAGTTGGTTTCATTAAAGGTGACAAGACAAAGCATATTGATCCAAAGTATTTTAGTTATACCCATGACTTGATTACTGATCAAGCACTTATAATTATGAAAATTGAATCTACAAATAACCTTGCTGATGTCTTCACCAAAGCTCTCCCATTAAGCAACCATCGTCGACTTATTTATGGCATTGGTATGCGGCAACTTGCTCTTTTTGAATAAGAAAGTTAATGAGCTCTTTAAATAATTAAAGAAAATGATGTTGTATTCTTTTTCCTTCATCTATGGTTTTATCGTTAAATAAAATAAGATTTTTCTAGATAAGGTTTTAATGAGGCAACAATTGTTGATCTTGCAAGATCACAAAAAAGTATAGATCATAATTCTATACAAATTTTATATTATGTAAATATTATGATGAGCGAGGAGGAGTGTTGAGATCATTAAATGTAGCTAGCGCTCTCCATAATATTTACTATAGACTACAGTAAATACCATAGCTACAATATTTAGAGTCTAGTGGAGAAGTACTATTTATCCTCTCCTCTTTTCTCTTCTTGTATACGAGTTACAATCAAATGAACAGATTTTTATGTGTGAAGCTCTCTCTCCTTAGAAACCCTCTTGTGTGTATGACTTACTACTACTCTTGTATGTCTGTATGACTTATTACTACTCTTGTGTGTGTGTATGACTTATTACTACTCTTGTGTGTGTATATGACTTACTACTACTCTTGTGTCTTTCTAAACATTCTCAATACTTATAATTGTGAGAGCAGAGGCCTTTGGGTGAGGTGGATCCCTTGTTGCATGGTGATCCTACCGTCAACGTGCATCGAAACTCAAATTATTTTTATTTTTATTTTTTTGAGAGACGAGTTGGGTGAGGCTTCGTTCTATGTGTATTGTCACAAGATTTCTTTGGAGCCATTGCCTCCATCTCGAAACCCTAAAAGTGGTCACTTCCAAAACCGAAATATATGGACCCAAAAGTGCAGAAGAAGAATGTGAACTTTTGTTTCTACTTGTTTCAACACACGGTCTCCAATTGCTTTTTCTGCATTCACGTTGGTTTGAACATTTTATTTAACAAATAATAAAAAAACATACTTACAACAAAAAGATTCTTCAATTGGTTATGTATTATAAATACCACTGTAATAGATATGTATGTGTATATATAAGATAATGTTAAATAGATCCAAGTTTTTACTAAATCAAACCACCCATCCTAATCATCATGAAAAAAAAAAAAAAAAAAAAAAACTCTAGATTCATTTCTCCCCTATTGGATTTGCAACTAATAGAAACCAACCACATTCATCATGATTACCATATTCTTCATCAAATGTGAATATATTTAATATTCCCATATATTTATATTTATATATTTTGAGCTCTTGACAAGTTAGTGTTCAGTGTTGGAATCAAACAAGTTTGCATTTTTAGACATTGAGTTTTGAAGAGTGATAGTGGTTCTTGAACGTAGAGCCTTTGTGTTGATTTAGTATTCCATTTATAGTTGGTTGGTAGTTTTTCATATTCAATATTTTAGTGTAAAAAATGAGTTATGATTGGATTTTATTTTATTTTATTATAGAAAACATATATTATTCATTTATTTTCAATCTACAATTATATGCAATTGCAAAATACTTTAAAGATATAACATATATAAAATAAAATCATGAACTTGAATTTTGTAAGAAAAAAACCATATATTGTATAATTTGTAATGTCTATAGATGTTTAGATGTCTATCAATAATTTATAAAAAGATGCATAATATCCTTTTTTCTCTTGTAATTGTTATATTTCTTGTTTTTTTAGATTATTATTCTTACATGTTTCTTTGTTGGATTATTATATCAAAGCTATATACATATATTTTGGGAAAAAAAAATCTTATTATTTTCTCATTTCATATATGAAATATCTACAAACAATTTATATTTTATTTTATTTTTAAATTAAAGATTCCTAATAAAATTTATTATTATTCTTATTGTGTATGTATTTAAATGATATATATATATATATATATTGAGTATCTTACATATTTAAAGATATTAGTATTTGTCTATTTGTCTCTATGCATCTATTTAAATTACTGTTACATCGCTTAATGTTTCTATCTATTTATGAGTTTATCTAAAATTATTAGTCAACTTGTACTTTATTTCAGTTTAAGTAAATAGAAAATAATAAAAAAGACTCAACATCTTGGGTTGGTATAAAAAATTATACCCCATGGGATTCAACTATATTGTGTGTTTTCCACTTTACAACAAACACACAACATTCTTTTAATTTAGTTATATTATCTGTGATGCTATTTTAAGGAATATTTTTTTATAAAAACAAAATTTAACCTCCTTTATAGGTATGTAGAACTCTATTTCTTTAACATTTTATTCCTAAAGATATATATATTGTTGAAAACATCATACCATGAATTTAAACATTAATTTTATTTTTAGCCTAAACTAAATTTAACTTGGCTATAAGATGAGAATCAAATGTTTTATTATTATATAAAATATTATGATCACCAAAACAACAATGTGCTATTTTGATTATTTTGTTATACTATTTTGAATATGTAGCAATAATTATTAAGAAAAGTCACAACCAATGTTTTATCACTAATAATTGAAATGTTTTATCACTAATAATTGAAATAATACAATTTTGAGTAATGTGTGAAACAAACTTGATTTTTGTGTTCACTTTTTTGATTCATGGATTATTATTCTAAAAAACACATTACCAAATATGCAAAAATATAAAATTTATCTCAGCAAGTTAAAAAAATATTCATTAATAAGTAAAAAGATACGATGGATTCTCCAATATAAATAAAAAAAGTATGAGGCATCGAATATCTCACACATTGTATTCCTTTTCGTACATAATACTTATACATCCATTCCGATGACGCCCGGGCACATTCATTCATCTCTCGAAAGGGGTATCATCCAAATTCAAACTCAAACTCATTTTCTCACACCTTGGAAGGGTCGAAGGCAGTGCTCAAAACGCCTCTGCGATGACGCCGCCGCCGCCGCCGCCGACGACTGGTTTGTGCTGGTTATTGTTTGACCAGTTAGACATCGACGACGTCGCTGCAGCAATGAGAGACCTTCCAGCCAGAGCTTCACATGCATTGAGGGGCTCATTTCACAGTCAGTATGATTGGAAGCGCAATACCCAACTAGGCAATGATTTTGCAGTCGCTGTGTAGCGCGATGGCCTTCCTCCGATTGCGGGAGCCAGGAAATCAGAAAGCGAATGCGGCAGTGAGAGCACGCAGATGGGTGCAACGCTGGAGGGACCGCTTCTCGTATGATCCATGGTTGGGTTGCGAGTTGCCTCATGGCTGCGCAGATAGTGGCAAATCGCAGATTCTTGTCAGTAGCTTTATGGGGCCCACCAGAGGATGGTAAACAGTTTCGGTAGCGGGGAGAAATCGATAGCGCTGGCTGGAAGAGCAGACCTGGGGAAAGAAAAGGAGGGATTAGTTTGGCGGTTTGAGGCAATAGCCGTATTGGACAGCATCGCTGGAGTCTGACATCAGGGCCCCCTTATCGATCGACTTTTTTGCCCCATCTCCTCCTCTCCCCGCCCCGCAACCAATAGTTTCGGCAGTTCACTCGCATGGCATCGTTTCCGGTGTGGGGCCCAGAAGATGCGGGCCAAGCACGGGCGAAGCGGAGAGAGAGGTGGGATCATTGTGGTGGTGATGCATTCCTGCGATCTCGCCACTCTCGTCCAGCGCACACTCGTTGGTTGCAAGTTTTTATGGTCGATTCGTATGGTTGGATCCGACTCGATCACCTGAGAGGGGGGCCGGGCGTTAGGTTCGACCTCATCCTAATGCATCTGTCTAGCATTTGCTGGAACGAGCAATGCTCGTTGAGAGCGAGAGAGTGGGAGAGCGAATGAGCGGGCTTTCGGGGCGTGCTGCCTCTGAAGCTCCATGAAATTCATATTGTTTGAGTTCTGAAGGTGGGTTGTGAAGACGGTAGACGCGGAGGTCGAGGGGTTTCTTCTGCTTTCTTCCGATTCCAGAGGGATGGAAGAAATCTACTTATTATTGAGAGAGTGCACAACTGCATGGGTAGGAGGTGTAGTTTGGGGGCTGTGACTGCGATGCTTGTGAAATAAGAGGCGAGACAAGGGGTGGGCGGTTGTAGTATAGTTGAAAACGGCAGGAAGAGATTTGTGAGGGCTGATTAATTCAATTGCAGGTCTGTTGAGGAGGAAGGAGAGAGGGAGGGAGAGAGCGAGATAGGGAGAGAGAGGGAGGGAGCGAGCGAACGGAAGCGCACAGAAAGAGGGAACTGCGGTCCAAGGATGGCGCGCGCATTGGATCATAGTCATGACGATTCCGGAGCCTCCACAGCGGTCCAAGTTGCTGCAGGAGAGGCACACTCGCTTGCTCTTGCAGGTGCCGTTCTTTTCCTCTCAGCTTTCAGAAAATTCCGCCGCTTACACTGAACTATTTCGTTTTCGCGCCTCAATACACTACACCCTTGTACAAACTCTTGGAGGAGTTTTCCAAAGGTCAACAGGCTTTATCGCAGCTACGGGGAGCCGCGAGTCTGGTTTAGGATCATACATTGAACGTAGGAATGTTCACTTACAGTGTGAGGAAATAAGGTTTATTACGTTTATTCTGGAAGCGGAGTATCATTCTGTGCATCTAATTGGGTGGAAACTGTCGAACATCTAAGGGGTAAACTAGAAAGTTGTGAATTGGCACGATCAATCTTTCCACCCCCTTTTTTCATTGTGTACTCTTATAGAACTGTTCTTCACTAGTTCCGAGTCTGCTGGGTGCTTATTCAACATTTAATAAGTTTCCAGCAAACTCTTCACTCTGAGCTTTATCGCTTGAAACTTTATTAAGGCGTGTAATGCTATACCATATCCCCTAGCTATAATTTTTTGCAATTATAATTGTGGCGGTTGTCTCAACAACGCCCTAACCTTGGGGAGATATGGTGATGAAATACCAGTTGGTCAAGGTTTTTTCGGGTCTGTATATCGCCTAGAGCTCCCTACATTCGGCGGAAACTCGCGGCTACTGACCAAGAATCTTTTGTTTTAAAGATGGGTGTCTCACGTTTCATTTGCAAACTCATGCTTTGTGTCCAGCCAATGGCAGCGTCTACACATGGGGTCGAGGGCAGTTTGGCCGCATGGGCATGGGGGTTTTTCAAGACGAGCTTGAACCCACGCTCGTGGAGATAGGAATGATTGTGGACGAAGAAGACATTCCTCTGGCCAGAGACGACCGGGATTCGGCCGAAAGAACCAGAGTTACACAGATTGCAGCTGGAGCGTATCACAGTCTTGCTCTAGCAGGTAAATATTTTCCACCTGGGAGTTATTGCTTCAGTTTCACTGCTTGGCACGACCCATGTATAATTTTGTTCCTGTAGTCATCATTCTCTGAAAGCAAGCTCGATCATTTTGCGTCTGTCTAATCAACATCGTTACATGTGTACTGATCGTGCTCGAGGGGAATTGATTGCCGCAGGTGATGGGACGGTATGGTCATGGGGTTTCAATGCCTGTATCCTTCTCACTATCTCTTACTTCTCTTTCTGTTTGCGAAATCTATCGTTGGTCAAGAGTTTATTCACGGTCAGTTTTAACTTCACTGTCCCAAGAGCTGAATTATATAGAAACTCTACTGCATCAGATGTTCAAACACCATAAATCTAGGTCCCTTCATCTCTTGTATCCCAGTGCTACTCCTTAATGGAAACATGGACGGTCAGCTGGGTCGTCAAAGGGCCGCATCGTACCCTGCACCAGTTATCTTCCCCAGGCTTAGCAGCTCCTCTTCTGATGAAAACCGAGAAAATGCTGCATCCTGGAACCAGGGTGTCCGGGATCCGGGTGCTGGGCATCTTAAGGTAATTGCCTTGGTTTGGTTCTCGTAGTCTACTTTCTTCATAATCTTAGTCCGTTTTTCTGCAATGTGCTGAATGCTCTCCCCAGGAGTTGTTGACAATGTACAGATTGTTCAAGTGGAAGCTGGCGGTATGATGTCGAGTGCAATTGATCAAGATGGTGGCCTATGGGTTTGGGGGGCAGTACCCCAACCTGCGGTATTAGATCGAGTACCTGAATCTGATACATTCGAGATGTCAAACATCAACCAGCCAGAGCGCGTTTTGGCGCTTAGGGGACATTCTGTGCGTCGAATAGCCTGCGGAAGTGACCATATTCTAGCGCTTATAGATAGTCGCAATGGTGTTGATTGCTATGCTTGGGGAGGCAACGCATTCGGCCAACTTGGTCTCGGTGACTTCGAGCCGCGCGTCATTCCTACGAAGATCATGTCCTTATTAGCGCAGCAGGTGGGGGTTGTGGTAGACTTAGCTTGCGGGTACTATCACAGCGCTATTGTCACCGTGCAAGATGACGATCAGGGGCAGGACCCCGAGAGTTCCTCCATGGGAAGGAAAGTCCAGTCTTTACCGCAGCTGATGGAGCAAGCCATGGCGTCGCCGAAGATGCGAGAACGCGTACCAGCTGAACACTTCATGGAATCACTTGCCTCACCGTGGGTGCGGTCCAAGCAGGGCTATCCTTACGCACCTTCGAACAATGGTTCCCGAAATCATAGCTATTACAGTGTACATAGCGATACCAGCTCCCGGGCTTATTCGCAGAGCTCGATGTCGAGCCGGGCGGGGAATGGGGCCAGACCACAGGCTCCGAAGAGAGAGAGCGGAGCAGCTGGCGATGGCAGATTGTCCACTTGCTGGACATTTGGACAAAATGAGAATGGTCAATTAGGTGTAGGTTCTTGCACAAACTCACACACTCCAGTTGAAGTGGAAGCGTTGCCCACGCGTGAAAGAATACAGACCGTAGTTTGCGGATTGTTTCATACCGCAGTAGTCATGGAATCTGGAGATGTTTGGGTTTGGGGAATGGAGGGGGGCCTTGGGCAATGTCCAGGGATTGGACCCCCAGGGTCGAAGAGCGGCGATGCTCTTTCCCCAGTGCGAGTGTTTGGAGAATCGTCAGCTACGTGTGATCCAGTCACAGGCTCAAAAGGGATTGCGTGCGGCGCTGCGCACACTGTGACTGTGTCCAACGGAGGTAAGGACCTCTGGACCTGGGGTCGCGGTAAGAATGGAGTTCTTGGCCTAGGACATAACTCAGATAGCTGGTTTCCAAGTCCTGTGCTGTGGCCTCCGGGGTCACGACCCTCCAACGCTAAGGAATTGGACGCCGAAGGTATATACGATATTCGCAAATCTAGCCGCGCGTCAAGTAGGGGCGGCTCACGGGGTAGAGGTGATGAAATCAGGCCTTATGTACGGGAAGGGGACGACAGTAAGCCTCCGCGAAGCTATTCTTTCTCTAGATTACCTGTGGAGCAATATGTTCGTGAAGTTCAAGAAGTGGAGACTGACAGACCTCCTCGAGGTCTTTCAAGTAGCAGAAAAGCTGCTGAATCTCCAGGTCGACCGTCGGTCCGAGTTGAACGAGTAATAGAACCCCCGGGCCGACCATCACGAAGAGGAGATCAGGGAATGCAATCCCCAACACGATCTTCAAGAAGAGGAGACCATTTCTGGCCCCCAGTGCAGCCAGAGCCGGAGAATATTCGAAGCCTCAATAGAGACACAGGTATGCCAGTATGTGCAATCACAAATTCTGAATTCCTCAGGTTTTCGAACGTTGGCTACCTGGCCAGCAGTTGCTCTGTTATCTGAGCCATGGAGTGTCTAGCAGGAACAGAGCCGTCGGTCACAAGCATGAGAGCTTTCAAGTATCAGATCGGAGGCGACCCGCAGACTGAGGAGGACCTTAATGCCTTGAAACTTGAGTTGGCCGAGTGTCGTCGCTATGCTGAGAGGTTGCATGTGGCAGTTTACGGGGGGCAAGAGATGTTCACCCTTCAACTCCCAGGTAACAGTTCAAATAATTATGACTCCAGTGTCGAAGGCATGAAAGCAGACGGGTTGGGAACAAAGAGCTCTGCACTTCAGGATTGGCAGCAGCACGTCGAGGATGCATCTCTTGAAGAGTTGGTCAGTTGCTAAAGCCCTGTTTCTGCCCCACGTTTTTGAGTTTGCTGCTCGGAGCCATCTTGGCAAGTGTAAGAGTTTCTAGCCGATAGTTCTGGTCACGTGTTGCTGAAGGTTTGAAATTCAAATTTGTTCAGGTAAAGTTGGACCGATTTTACAAAGGCATGCGGAATCGGTTAAAAGATATTATGTTCCAAAGGAAGATGGAGGACTGGTGTCGTCGCGCCATGTCAGGCTTGCCCTCCTCCTATGCCGAGTCGCCTCCTGTCCGAGAGCCATACTCAGTGCAAAGCACGCCTTACTTCGACGGACCTGGAGAGATGGCCTTACGAATGTCAGGCATATTGAATGATCGAGGCGAGATGCTTCCTCCGGCTGCATTAGCCGCTTCCCTTGCAGAATTTCGAATGCACTCTCAGCGTCGGAAATAACAATTGCTCTCCCCTCACTTTGATCCTCAGGAAAGCAGAATTCAAGCTTAGATATGGTCAGCAGTTGCTCTGTTCCCTTTCCCGCGGAGTTTCTACACTTCATGAATCCAATCTGCAAGTCAGAATTGGGTCCAGCAATTTCTCTCTCTGGCAAACGCGGAAAGACTCCATCAATGTCACAAGGTTTGTCAGTGAGAAGATGCTGGCGATTGCTGGTTGAACGTTGCGGTCCATCACGTGATATCTGATAATGCAACTTTTCTTGCTTGCTAAGGCGGGATCTGCTGCCAGGACGAGCCTGACGACACGTGAAATCGTGTAGAGCCCGCTGCGGTCAATTGATCCATGTTGATCGACAACGCTTGCCATCGCAGTTAATGCTCAGCCATCGCCTGATTTACTGTTAAGTCGTAATACTGATTGCGAAGCGGTTCAATCTCTAACGTGCTTTTCAAGCATGGAGAATGCAGAGGCTGTCTTCAGTGATTTGACAGAGGCTCTTCTCCGGGCATCTTAATGCCGACATTACAAGTTTGATACTGTACGTGTATTACCTCAGTATTGCTGCCGACTCACGAAGCTTCTGGTCCCAGTTTCACGCATTTGTCATTAAGTAGGACAATTGTGAATTCTTCAAATGATATGAATTGTACTGTACTCCAAAGCAAAACATATTCATCGCTCGCACATGTATGCTACGAAAGGTTTGTAACTTATCTATGAAAACAACCCTATCATTTTCACGAACTTGTTCATTTTCGGATACGAATGGATTGTCTTGCAAAACCTTACCTACGACGGCAGTTTATATGGCCTTAAACTGCTGCGTCCAAACGAGGTCGGAACTCATATCCTCCCAGGAAAGTGTTGATGTGACTGACGGGGAAGCCTTCAACGAGCTGCCATTTTTTTGTGAGCAAATTGTATGTGACGAGCTTCGTATCGTTGCGAGCTAAGCATGTGGAGTAAATGTAACATCCCACGCCAACATGGTAGAAGGGACCTGCGATTGAGCACCATTGCCGGAACAAGGATGGGGGCATTCTGTCAACTTCTTCCCACTCCACGTCAGAGAACGGATCCACAGCCCCATTTCCTGAGGATGAAGCAAACCTTGGTTTCTGCCTCCACACATCAATGCTCTCCATCTGACCACCCTTCCAGGCACGTGTGACGAGGTGAGGTAGGCCATCGCAATCCACTAGCTTGGAGTCAAGGATTGGACCCAAGTTCCTTGCAAATACTTCAATCCACCGCTTCCGTGCTGTGTCAAATGCAATCATACGTCTGGTTGTTGACGTCCGGCATTGGACAGCGCCATCACAAATGGAGCTGCCTTGAATGAACCTGAGGTCAGTTGGAGTGTGCTCAACCGTCCCCCATGAATCGGTTGCCGATTCGTAAACCTCAGTGCAAAGCTCAATGCGCGCGCCGTTGTTACGGACTGTTGGCAGGGGCTGCAATTGCCCCACGCGAACAATTTTGTATGTGTTGTTCCTGGGGTTGGCTATCATCTTCACAAAGCACGTTGAGGCGTTGAGGTTCGGCATAGGAGGCAGGTCCCGCCATTTCTTGGTCAAGGGGTTGCATACAGAGAGCACAAGAAACGAGTTCACGACTCGTTGGCAACAGAACAATCCCCCCGCGCCCCCATGAATATAAGCATTTACGGGGATGGAATCGAGAGGAAGGCGCTGCCAACGGTTGTTGGTTGGATCATGGCACGCCGCCGTCAACACACCGTTCAACTTTATCAGGTGCAAGAAGAAAGCTGTCCGAAATGGTACCCGGGAGTATGTGTTGAGGAAGTTTGGGGAGGAGATGATGTGATTCCACTTCTTGCACACGCAGCGCATGCGGAAGAATGCAGAGAGAGGGAGCCATGCCAGGACCAAATCCATCACCTCTTCCGGCAGCCTGCTCCATATGTTCTCGATTAGGTCCTTTGCAGGGGCCTCATTCACCTTCAGGAGCGCCTTCCCCCGGAGGACTATCTGTTGTATGCTTGCCCTGGCTGGAGGAGCAAGCATTGTTAGCGAGGTTATTGTGTTTTCTGAATTGGTTTCATGCAGCGCAGCAGCTGCATCTGTTGAATCCACTATGACACGGTGAGAAAATGAACTGCACAGAATTCAATAGTTTTGAGCAACTTCGATGTTTCCAATTTAGAGCTGGGTGCACATTTCAGTGAAGTAGGATCAGTCACCTGTGTCCCTTGCTCGTTCGGAAGTTTCTTTTTGTCGATGCTCATCACTTTTTGAATGTTCTCTCATTTCATCATCATGGCCTTCAATGGTTGAGTGCTCTGCTGCCTCTAAACGCCCATTCCACGACCAGCAACGACTCAAGGTTAGTCAAAATGCCGCATGAATTAATCTCGCGATCGAACTCGTGTACAATTCAACACTGGATTACGTAAAATGAATCATGTACCATCTCCAAGAGAGAGACTTTTCATAGACTCTGCTGCTGTAAACCTTTCCGTCTCATATTTTGGGTCCATTGTAACATCCGCCTTGTCTGATCCTCAAAGACAAGTTCACACCCGGCTCCAGAAGACTAATGCTGAACGAATCCATATTCTTCATTGCAGCTCAACCTTGCCAAACCTTCTTGGAAAACAAATTCTATACATGGCGGCATCTGAAATCGGCCTTTCACGATGTTCCAAGATGCA
This sequence comes from Physcomitrium patens, assembly GCF_059467195.1. Taxonomy (NCBI): domain Eukaryota; kingdom Viridiplantae; phylum Streptophyta; class Bryopsida; order Funariales; family Funariaceae; genus Physcomitrium; species Physcomitrium patens. The sequence goes on along the minus strand of NC_143431.1, from coordinate 9,495,246 downwards.
ATAACCTTGCTGTACATTCTGTCGGTCTGTGTAATTGCCTTGCCTGTCACTGCACTTGCTCACAAACTTGTTCAACCAGCTAACGGCCTTACAAATTCCATTTGAGTCCAGACCTGCACAAGTCATGTAAACCTTGTCGGATTGGGGTTTTGGTTTCGCAAGTAGCGAGAATTTGCGTAAATCGTGAAGCTCCATCGATACACATCCAATTCTAGGGCTTGCACTGTCTTTACCAAAACTTGGTTTCAATTTCCTCTTACACTATCCAATCTCTTGCTGTGAGTCTCCTAAGAGAAGCAACACAAGACAACCAACATGCATGCCGATGGCAAGTTCAATCACGTCACCGACGATGAATCAGAGTGCACGGAGGGGAAAAACCTGCAGCGGATGTATTGATGAGCCTTTTTGGAGGATCCTCTACGAACGACAATGTCAACAGAAGCACGACCTTTCGGCCATTCACTCAATTTGCAAGACTGAATTGCACAGGACCTATCAGGCTCCAACATCAGCATTCTCGCCTAAAGTGCAATGAGTCCAGCGTCTCCTCTAACGGAAGACCAATCGAGAAAGCCACGGATTCAAATAGGCTCTAAAACCAATTTGCAATCGAGCTCTCTATTGAGCGTAATTCATCCTGCAAGGATTAAAAATTACTGTGAAATCTCTGAAACAGCAAAACGAAGGGTTTATGAGGCTGATGAAGAGCCTTCACCTCATAACTCCCGGGCTTCCTGGAGTCACAAACGGTACCAAGTCGGTTCAGAATGGTTCAGTACCGAACTGGTGGTTTACATGCCACAACATCTGTCTGTAACAACACAAGCTTCCATTCCCTTTATCACCACCACGGAGCTTTGAATTGCTTCGCATCATGCAGTGTCTTCATGAGCCAACCCTTCGGGTTTTGCTTCATACTCACAGATTCTACGTGTTGGTTGGAGCGAGACGTTCAAATGAGTTCGCATGCGTTCAAATGCGTTCACATTCGTTCACATTAGTTCAAACGCATTCACAAGAGTTCACATGAGTTCATATGAGTTTACATTCGTTCACATGCGTTCACAAGAGTTCGTGCGTGTTCACTTGAGTTCATATGCATTCCCAGTCTCACACACACATAATCTGTATGATTGTTAATCTTGTTTTTTTACTTATTTAACGAAAAGAAAATATTAATTCCTATTGTATACTTCATTTAATATAGATAAAAAAATACATGTACAAAATGATAAATACACATGACAAAATATGTTTAAATAGTTAAGTAGGTGACAAGTAGGTTGGTTTTTTTGGTTAAAAAATATGGTTATTCTGAAAGGTGTTTTATTACTTGGTAAGATAATCTTGTGAGGATTGGTTTGTGTAACATTAAAGAGAGAGATTTATTTTATTTTATTTTATTTCTAAATTTAGAACATGATTAGGGTATTTTTTAATACTTTTATTTTTATTCATTTCAATAGACCATTTCTGCAAAGGATATTCTATTTTCTCTTTCAGTTAATTGTATAATTTTGTATTTTTATTGCATAGTTTTGGCAGTGTTTGTTGTCACTATATTTACAAAAGGAATGTAGGTAAAATTATCCAAAATAATTTTAATAATAATCAGATTAAAATAAGGTAGTGATGATACTTATTCTTGAATAATTTATTTTTTAATTTTTTTTAAACTCTATTATTTTTATTTATTTATTTTTACATGAAAAGAAAATTGATATAGCATCCTACTTTGAAAAAAAAATTTATTCTTTCTATGCTCATTTCTCTCAATTATTTTCTTGATTTTTCTCTTTTCATTGTGCTACCTATATTTGCAAGAAAGAATATGAAATAATTGCCTAAAAACATTTAGGACCCACAAACAAAACTTTAACAAAAAAATCTTCAACAAAATCTTTTATTCCAACAAAATTCATTTTAAAATACATTCAATATAATTGAAGATTGAAAATGATAATAATAGAAAAAATAATATATAATATTCATATTTCTTTCTAAAAATACTAACACACATTCTCTCTGTCTATCTATTTCTTTTTACTGTATTGCAAAGTGTATTACAAATTGATATGTTTAGTTGGAGCACTCCAAAGGGAAACAAATAGTGAAAGTATCAAAATTGAGGGTCCAAACAAGCACTCCAAAGTGGGCATATAAAAAAATATTGCAAGACAAGCATTGTATTGTATTGCAAGCAAAACAACACAATGTCGAAACTAAGGTAGCCGACCCATTGTTGACCACCCCCCACATTTCCAACATATGGGCCCACTTAATTCTATTAGTCTGGGGACTAGATTGGACATTTTATTGATTTGAAATTGGTCAAGGGCTAGTTAAAATGATGTTAAGTTGTGAGCAATAAATAAAATTCATCGTACTTGAAATGGATATGCATGAATTATAAATAGGTGACAATTGTTGATTGGTTGGGGTCAAATAATAGTATAATTAGGTGCCACACTTATCTTGACAGCATTAATAGTTGCCACACATCAGGGTTTTGTAAAAGTTTGATTATTGGTTTTGTAATCCACCACCGGTCAAAATTAGGTAGACCTATATGTCCAAAATGGGGCGAAGAGAATCTTCAGCTGAAACATTTATACAAATTCCGTTTTTAGGCCAAATTGTGTGAAAACATTTTTTCATTTGTTGAAAAATACGTTGAAATGCTCAAGTTATAAGAAATGGGTTGTCTACCTTGTTCAGTGCTGTGCACATCTGTCCACAGCTTCGATGCTTGTGAAACAAGAAGAGAGTATGGATTTGCAGTTGGCACCAGGTGTGTGCTGGAGGAATGACTTCATAGTCGCAGGATCTAGATGCTCGGATACGCTGTGATCTCGACAGCTTCGATCCTTCGCTGTCGTACCCTTTTCTAGACAGAGAGCATGTCGTGAATCTCTTGTGTGGTGAGTCCGGTCAAAGCGATGAAGCTTTCTGAGGAGCTGACACTGGTGCTCATGCCGCAACCAACTACTGACATGGTTGAGTGCTGCAGAGGCTCCAGGTCCACTTGATGTGCTAAGATCTTTGGAGTGTCTGGACTGGCAGGAGGTGGGCTGGGTATTATACCAGACCCGCCCTACACTGTATCCTCAATGTTGAAGTTGGGTGCAGTCACGGACTTGGTTTGGAGTTGCATATGCCAACCTATGAGGTGTGGTGCATATGGAGAAATGAAGAGAGAATCTCCTCCTGCTCTCGAAGCAGTGTCATTTTTTGCGGAGATGTAGGCGGTTTGTTTCTGGCGCTCTTTTCTCAACCAAAGTTCATATTTCTCAAATACCCTATGGTTCATCTATTCTTTCCGTTAACTTTTTGTTCTTGTCTTGAATCTATTTTAGATCACTACCATCTTAGCAGAAATTATCATACTGCTACGAAGACTGGATGTTATCTATAGAAGCAATGTGTCCACGTTCAGAGCTTATTCGAGCCATCGGCACTGAATTCCTTGAAACTACTTGATAGCCCCAAGAAAAGTGTTCAATGTTTCCTTACCTCTTCCCTATTGCGCATTCACAAGCAGTGATCTTTCGGTAATGACATTTTGAGGATTTCGGTGCAATATCGCCTTCATTGAAACCCGCGTTCTATATTTGGCAGATCAAGGACGAGTCCACGTTCTCGTCCTTATCAGTGAGAGAAGCATCGGCATTTTGTATCAAGATACAAATTATTCCAGGGAGATTCTCCAGAGTGAAAGTAGTGAGCATTACTTGAGAGATGTAAGTTGAGTTTTCGCCTGAACCAAAGAAACATGAAGGTGAACTTTCTATTCAGCCCCAATTGCAATGCTATTAAGGAAACGAAAACTAGAAGTAACCTCTGCATGCAAATGGGCACAATGAAAAACTGAAACAACCCAGCTCTAGTTGCAATGCTGAATGCCGCAGTATAACACAAACATCTCCTGTACCATGCGAACAAAGACTTACAAGTGGAAGTATGCAACAAATATGAGCTGTAACCTGCCACTGAGGATCTACTATGATTAGACGATAAGTTCATGGCGCTTGTCAACACTGACTTTTGAACTCTTTAATCAAACTTTCTACAAGAACGACATGAGTTCATTTAATTTTAATAAGTAATTGAAAGGTTGACAATTAGATCAATAAGTTGGTCACATATTGTACATAATGCACATTTAGTCCCTTACAATATAGATTGGTCATATTGAACACAAGTCAAAAACTTGTTTTTAAAGTTAAGTATGTATTATATGATCTATTGTTATGAATATATATATATATATATAGAATTAAATAAAAATAAATAGAAATAAATAAATTTAATAATATCTTATAGAAGAGCTTTTTAGAAGCTTTAAAGACATGGATTTGACTTTATATATTTTTATAGGTGATTGATAGGTTGAAAACTTAGCCAACATGTTGTACATGTTGGTGACTTGTGGTACAAATTAGCCATATGGTGCATACATAAGAAACTTATCTTGCAAGTTAGACATGTATTGAAGGTACTATAAAACATTGGCACGTAGCTCCTATTTAGATAGTATATATAGAAGAAAGAGTGAGGCCTTTCTTACTTATGCCAATGCCTTTCTTATGCTTAGTCTTGTTTAAAGATTCTCTACTCTTCTTGTCTTTGACAAAAGCCATTCTAATTTTAATATTATATCATTTTTGAATAATTATCTATTCTTTTTTAGTAAAATAAGAATGTATTGATCTTTTGGTTCTTTATGATTCATGTCCTTTACACCTATAAGACATGACCACATAATTTTTTATAAAATAATATGTATGGAGACAAAAATGAGGTATTTTTTATTCTTTTTAATGCTTATATTAAATTCTATCTTGATTTTATGTATGTAAAAGAAATCAACAATAAGGTCCATTTTATATACTAAAAAGTTATCTAATTGAAATAAGCAAGTAGATCAGCTTCACAAGTGAATCCGAAAATTTTTACTATTACAAATATGAAGGAGGTATCACAAACATCAATATTAATATTGATAATTAAGATAATAAGAAGAATTAGATAGAAGTATGTAAAAGTAAATTAATTTGATAATATCTTAGTGAGTAGCTTCTTAGAAGCTTTACAAATGTAAATTTGATTTTATAAGTATTTGAAAGTGATTAGTAAGTTGAAAACTTGGGTACTAAGTTTGCCACATGTTGCATATGTTGACTACTTGTAGTACAATTTGGTTACATAGAATACATCTCAGAAATTTATTTTGCAAGTTAGACACATATTGAATGACCTGTAAAAAATTGCTACATAGTTTTTTTAATTCAATTGTATATATGGAAATAAGAGTGAAGCCTTTTTACTTCTATCAAAGACTTTTTTTCTTTTAATTTAGTTTTAAGGATCTTTGATCTTGTTGTCTTTGAAAATAGCCATTTTAGTTTTTTTTCAATCTAAAATATTTTTAATTTTTTTTAATTGTCTCTCTATGATATATATTTTAGTTTATTTAAAAAAAAATTTAAGTTCTTATCTTTGAAAAGGATCTAAGATTACCATGCTAAAGAAGTTTAATAGAATAAGATAAAAAATTTGAAGTTTTTTTACAATAAATGAAGCTCTATTTTAGATTACATATTTTTTAAGAGCATGAAAAATTTAATTAAGTTGAATTTATAAGTACACTTCTATTTGAAAGTATTTTTTTTGGTTTTAATTTTTAATAGAAAAAAATTTAAAACTCCTACATGATCTATAATATTCAAAGATAGATTAAAAAATAATAATTTAAAATAAAATTCTTGTTTTTGGGATGAGAATCAAAATAATCTACTATATATGATGGAAAACATCAAATCCTTACTTATGACTTCGATTAGAATGATAAAACCCTTATTTATCATTTTTGATATAGATTAAAAGATAATATCAAAGATTTATTATTAATAATAAAAAAAGTAAATTCATTGGAATAATTTATTATTCAAGCCATTCTATAGGATAATTATATCTTTGAAAGGTGCTAAGAATAAAAATTTGATAAAAAAAAGAAAAAATTGAGTCATGACAAAAACTCTCAAGTTTTTAATTTTTTTTCATCAAAGCTAGAACCCATGCAAATTGATATAATCCAATTTAAGTAGTTAGAATGAAAAAAAAAAGAAAAAAGATAGATGTTCTTGTAAAAAAATTATGTTTAAATTATAAAAAAATATGTCATAAGGTATAAGGTTGTTGCATCAAATCAATAAGATTCAAAGTAAAGAATATAAAGTTGAATATAAAAAAGATAGAAAATAAAGACATCTAATTGCAATAGAGACCTTAGAGTTAGTTAACTTTAAACTATCAAATATAAAACTTATACTACCACTACATCCTACATCTTGATTTATACTTCCTATAATTTTTACAACTTCAAATCATAAATTTCTAATTTAATCATTTTTAGACACTATAGTCTTAATATGTTTTATGAATAAAGACTTTGCATTAAAATAAGAATTAGTACTTTCAAAGAAGATCTAACTAGCTCCAATAGAAGTTATTGATAGACAATCATATGTATTTAGAGACATCTTAGAAGAAACTAATCTATTAAAAGTAACATAAAAAAATCATATAACTAATATTATCTTTAATATTATTCAATATCCTTCAAATCTAATAGTAATTGGTCTTCAATGATTTAAATTACCTAATTATAATATTAATTCAAAATCACAAAAGATCACTTTAAGGTCTAATTTTAATAACAACTAACTATTTGGACCTTTAATTGTAGAAGCTAAGGTATTTATGCAAGTTGCAAAAAATAACAACATATTTTTTTTGTAGTACCAAGTCTTCATACGAATAAAGTTTGCAATTGAATCTTGAATCAATGTAAAGAATAATAAGATGCATTTGAAAAACAAATATTGATATATTGCCAAAATATCAATCTAATGATTGTACAATTGATCTTTAAAAAAGAGCTCAACTACCATTTGGACCAATTTTCAACTTATTGGAGAGTGAACTTGTTGTTTTGAAAGAATATATTAATATAAACCTTACAAAGAATTTTATTCAACATTCAAAATCTCTTACAAATATGTAAATTTGTTTTATAAAGAAATAAGATGGATCTTTATAAATATATGTAGATTATCATGGACTTAACATATTGGTTATAAAAAAATATTATATTTTGACTTTAATATTGAAATTCTTTGATTAACAAAGTAAAATTATGATTTATGCTAAAATAAATTGATAAAGAGACTATAATTTGATAGATTTTTATAAAAAAATATGAATAGAATATTATCTTTTGAACTAAGTATGGCCATATTAAATACGATTTCATTCCTTTTGGACTTACAAGTGCTCCGATTGATTTTTAACATTTATTAAATAATGCATTTTAAGAATTTTTAGATAATTTTTTTATAAGCTATCTAGTTAATTTTTTTTATTTTTTTTATTTTAAAAAATGAATAACATATTTTTCTTGTAATGTAAAAACCTAAAGTTGCAAGATTATATGCCAAAATATTAAAATGTATCTTTTAAACAACTCAACTAGAATTTTTGGAATAGATTATTTCAAATAAAAATCTATAAATAGATTCTAAGAATATCTAAATTATTATAAATTTAAAAATTCCAAAAATTTTACATCATTTTTTTAAAGATTTATAAAACATTATTAAATATTTATTAAGATTTTTTTTTCTAAATTGCTTCTTTGTTCATCCAATGAATTTCTATTTTTTTAGAATAAAGTAAAAATACACAAGCAAGATTTTTTTAAAAATATAAAAATTAATTCTAATATTTATTTAGATAAAATAAATAAAATTAAAGTAAATAAATTTAATAATATCTTATAGAGTAGTTCCTTATAAGCTCTAAAACATGGATTTGACTTCCTACATAGGTGATTGATATGCCAACAAGTTTGCCACATGTTGCACATGTTGACTACTTATTATACAAGTTGGACATATAGCATACTTATGGAAAACTTTCTTTGTAAGTTAAACATGAATTTTATAAGTTGGACACATGTTGGATGACCTGTAGAACAATGCCATATATTTCTTTAGTTAGATAGTATATATAGAAGCAAGAATAAAGCATTTTCCACTCTTGTTAATTTATTTCTTGCTTTTAGTCTAGTTTCAAGAATCTATGGCATTTTTTTCTTTGGTAATAGCCATTCTAGTTTCTTCTTGAATATAAATACTTTTTCTTTTCTTTTAAGTCATCTTTTTTTAAGATAAATTTTACTTGTTTAATTATATTCTTCAAGTTCTTATTCTCAATAGATTCTAAGATATAAAAGTAGTCATTATTTTTATTTCTATTTTATTTAATCAAATCTTTTATAATAATTTTTTTTTAATGTTTAATTCAAATTACTTATTAAGATTTTATTAGAATTATTGAAGTTTAATTAAAATTTATTTAGAATTCTATTGGAATTATTAGGTTTTTTATTTTTTTTATTTTTACAATTTTTAATTTATCTTCTATATTCAAGTGCCTCATACATTCTTAAGTAAAAAAATACATTATATAATATAAAAATATATGTATAAGATATGATATTAATAAATTTAATGGAAGCCATGTAAGAATGTAGCAAACACATCAAAATTTGTCTTTATTTTTTAGCAACAACTTCCATAAAAAATAAGAACGAATTATTGAAAAAAAGATGATATTAATATAAGAGAAACTAATTCAAGAATCAATTTGTAGAATTCTTTTGTAAACATGGAGAATCAATAACTAGTAAATTATTTCAAAAGTTGTCACTTGTATAATTATTATATGAAGTACTTAGATTGTTTAAATATGAATGACGTTGCAATTGTGTCAAAGATCTTCAAGAGAAATATGTTCTACCTTCAATAGATGGCAAAATATAATATGTTTGGTACAACAATCTTAATGCTTAGTGATATTATTAAAGGTGAGTACTATACTTGATGGAATACAAAACATATGGTTTGAAGATGGCTATGAAGACTTCAATAATGATCAAATAACTTTGTAGTCTTTTTGTCTTGACATGGGATATTATTAATGGTTAAAAGCACTTATTAACTACTTTTGTGGGAAACAAAGATTAGAATTTGTTGCTAATGCTATTTGTTGGATTTTTCACTTCATCAACTTATGAAGCAATGATACAACTTTTTGTAGAACTTGTTATCTAGACAAGGGTGTAATATAATGGATTGTCATATTTACTAGTATATATTATCTAAATAATGAGAATTATATAGAAATGAATAGAAGTAGGTTAAATTGTTGATATCTTGTTAAAAAGCTTCCTTGAAGCTATATAGACTTTAAACATATATATATATATATATATATATATATACATATATATATATACATATATATATAAGTGATTGATAGGTTAACAACTTGGCCAATAAATTAGTTATATATTATAAATTTAGTCATAATATAAGTTGGTTACATGGCATACATGTCAAAAATTTGTTTTATAAATTAGACATGTATCTTACAAATTAAACACATGTCATATGGCTTATAGGACATAACTACATAATTTTATATTAAATAGTATGTATAGAGGCAAGAACAAGGCCTTTGTCACTCTTGTCAACACTTATCTTGTTTTCTATCTTGGTTCAAGACTTCTTAATCTTTTGGTATTTGGCAATAATTATTCTAGTATGAATTCTATATTAATATTTAAGTTGTCTATTTTTTCTCTTTTAATAATATAAGACTGTACTGTCATTTCTGAATTTTATTATAATTTGTGTCTTTAATAATATTAGTAAAAAAATCAAAATTAAAAAATATAGATAATATATATTTTTAAATAAATTTACTTTTTAATAAATGATAGGATATCTTAGATAAGATTTTAAATATTCTTATTTAAAATAATTATTATAAAATTTTCTTGATTTTTTATTAATTTAGTAAGAGATGTTTTATTTTTACTATTTGAATGTAAATCATATATTGATTTAACAAAGTATTTTTACAAATAAATATATATAGATGTAATAAAGAATACATATATATATATATATATATATATATATTATTTAAAAAAATAGATTCATTAGATATAATATATTTTTAATTTGTATTAAAAATTTTAGATTTTATTAATTTCATTTTTATTTATTTCATTGTTAAAGTGCACTGTGATTTTTGTATTTTTTTTTAAAAACAAAAGTTGTTATAAGGACAAGCATATTAAAGTATTTGCATACTAAGGTCTCTACACTGAAAATTATATTTACATGATGTATTTTTATTGCAATTGTTTAAAGATTTTATTCAAGATTTCTATATTATTGCTCTATAAAATAATTTAGCAACGAAACCATGATGTTATGCTTATAAATACTTTAGTAATGGAATAGAACTTTTAAACAAGAAGCATCAAGTTCACAAACTTTGATTCAAAGTACCTAGTAATTGCAAGCTTTTTAGTGCTTAAAAATTGAGGTTTTTGTTGATGTGATATTGGTTATGATTAGAAAGAATATTATAAGTAGAAAATGGCATAAGAGATTATAGCAGCTCAAAAATTATTTTGCAATATTACTTTTTTGTATATATTAAAACTAAAATCAAATTTATAATTCTTACAGTTTTTTAAAGCTACAATTAAATTTATGAGCTAAAAAATATTAAGTTGTTTTATAAAAATTAAATGTAAAAATAATAAAATTAATTCTATTAGATTATCAATAAAAACTTATTCTTTCAATTTTATTTATTTATTTATTTTTATAAGTGTAGGATTAAATATAAAGACTCTAAGACATGTAAATAAATAAATAAAAAAATAAACAAAAAAAAAGTTTCTATACAATTTAATAGCACTTTTTAAAATTTTAATTCTAATTATTAATTATTAAATTTTTCAATACATATATTTAAAAAAATTATATGTCATTTTTAAGAAGGATTTATATATATATATATATATATATATATATATATAACTCATCTAAAAAATCTTTAATATTTGATATCTGTACACAATCAAGATTTAAAAATTTTAATCTTATTTAAATAAATGTTCAATGTATAATTGTTATACGTAATAAAGGACTTAAAATTCTGAATTTTTTTAATGTTGTTTTTTTTAATATATTTTAAATTTTATATTTTTGGCATATACTTTATAACAAAGAGTTTAGCATTTTAATTTTTTCTTATTGGATTTTTTAAATAATTTTTCTTATATGATTTTGTTTAATTTAAATTTAAAAATTAAAATTAAAATTAAATTTTTTAATCAAAAATCTTTCTATTCTTTTTCAATATTTGAGGTTAGTTAAAGATCTCAAGCATATAAATTTGAGAATTAAACATAATATGTTAATACCAAGTATGTATGCAACTCATATATCCTTTACAATAAGAACTAAAAGTGGTGTTTTTAAGGCTATAGTACCTTTTTTTTTATAGATATTTAGAGATTTTTTACGTCAAATAAGATTATTTTCATATAAAAAGGATTTAAAGAGAACTATAAATTTTAAAATACCAAATTTGAATAAAAATAAAATATTACACAAAATACAATTTATTATCTTAAATTGTATAAGCATTATTACAATGTTTGCAAATCATTCTTTATTTCATTTGCTTTGGTGCTAATCTAATAAAACATTTGTAAAAGCAAAACAAAAAAATAAAAATTTAACAGTATATTTTTATTTTTTAAAAAATGATGATAATAATGCTATAATTTTTAAATATATTATAAAGTTGTATTTGTTTTGTTTAGGAAAAGAATTCAATTTGAAAGAACAAAAGCATATTTATAAGATACTATAGATGGATATTACAAATAACTCATGAAAAATTAAATAGTTCTTCTTTTATTATTACAAGGTTTATAAATTGGATTATTAAAATAAGATCATTATCAAGAGACCATAACAATCAATTATTTTTCAAGAATATTTTTATCTCTATTATCATTAAAAAATTCTTATGAATTATTTTTAGTGAAACTCACATGTTTAAATGTTTATGAATAAATCTTCAAGCCAATCATTACAAAATGCAAGTATACACCTATAAATCTTAGAAGATTTTTATACTTAGAAGAGAAGGTAAGATGCCACAACTTTTAAATTCTTTGATTGATTAAATCAAAAAGTCTTATTCAGTTGGCCTCATATTAAGGACAGTTAGCCTAAAGACTATAAAAGAAAATAATGAGATATAGAGCAATTAATTCTAGATGTTGTTAATAGTATTTTTTCCTAAAATTTGTTGCCAACCTACTTTAAAAGAAGGTTTTTATTATTAAAAAAATAAAAAATAAAAACCTGTAAAAAGTTGATGAAAGAAGAAATTAAAGAAAAAAATAACAAGGTGATTTTGAAAAAATAAATAAGTTTTTATATAATTAGAATTAATAAATAAATCAACATATGTAGATTAGTTATAAAAAGTTAATTTGGTTCATTTCATAGCCTCTTCTTACTTTAAATTATCTCCAAAAGCCAAGGCTACAAAAAGAGAGTTTTGGTTTTTTACAAAACAAGGACTTTGTTAGGCTTTTGTACCCTAGCCTTCAAAGTAGGCTTTTATAAATAAAGAATTCTTTAGTGTTATCCATATCCAATTGTATGTAGATGTATCTTTAATCTACATCTCTAAAATGTACTCAAACAATCAATCCACATAATAGTAAAAAATACAATTATAATCTATATATAAATCCCACTAAATAAAAAATATATAAATTTAGCTCAAAACATTGATGAAAATACTTAATTTTATTTTGAGCTTTAAAAAAAATTCAACCATGCATTTTCATAATACATATATTTTTATTTATTTTTATTTTCTTACACAGGAGTTTTGTATAAAATTGTATTAGTGTGTTTTGTGTATTAATGGCAGCTCGAGAGAGATAGAGAAAGAGAGAGACATGGATAAAGCTTAACATGAGCTGCAGGCAAATAACAAAACCCTTATCTCTAGTTTGATCAACTACAGGAACATAAAAGCTGTCCACATTTGTACCGAGCTCAGTTTTTCGGTGGCATTGTGCGAGTGAAGGCAACAATTCACAAGTCATTCAGTAGCCAAAAAGCTGGGGTTACAAATGAACGGTGATTAAATCCATGGCCAGGCGAAGAAGATTTTGCAGATTGTCGAAACCCATCGAAACATGCAACATATTCTCGACATGCGTGCAATGTTTTAATTGTTCTGTATTTGCAGCTTCGTGGTTTCAAATTGAGAATTTCCGCACTGCAGTGTGGTCGATGTCGATGTGAGCATGGAGTAGAATAGATCACACCTAAAATTGGGGTTCGCTTTGTTTCATGATTGAGGTTCTGAACCTGCGCTGAGCAGTAATTTTTCCTTGTGGAGTGTGAATGATACTCGTGAGTAACGCACAATCATGTTGAAACAGCAGCAGATTCTTTCTCACCACCCTGCGCTGCGGGAGGGGCACCAGATTTGTCGACGTGATTCGTTACTTACATATTCAAGTTTCGGCACACAGAAGAAGCCACTCTTCGATGCCAATTGGCAGCAAATTGAGAGAGAATTAGCCCCCTAAGAAGCGGAGGACCCCTCCCTATCGCCACACGGTTATGTATTATCCAACGATGGCGTAATTCCCATCTCTCGGTGTTGGTCTTGCAGCAAAGACCGACTGCAATTGATGATATCACCACCCATGCCACGTCAAATTCACCGGGTATTCATCATATTCACTCCCTGTGAAAGCCACGAGTTCGGCAGCAAAATTTGGACCTCACATCTTCTGGGAGCCAACCGCTTTGAACCTGGACCTCTGGTGTGCGAAACGGGTTGTTTGCGAAGAGCTTCAGAAAGAGGATAAGGGTACCTGCATGCATAGAACCATGGATGTCTTGCTTCTCCGGTGACTGGTCTCAGCCACCCGACTGATGGTTATGAAGCAGCTCTAGTCAGGGAAGCTCGTGCACTGCCATTTCACATCTTGCGGGGATAACGAGTGCAAGTGAGGATTGTAGTAGTAGCACCACCAGCAGCAGCAGCAGCCATGGCCACCTCTCAAGCAGTCCTTGCTCAGGCTCTCCCGGCTGCCTCTCCTGTGGCCTCAAGCTCTGGCATCGCCCAGAGGAAGCCCGCATCCGCTAACTTGGCAGGTTTGCCCGGCACCGCATTCAAGGGCTCCGTCGCTGGTTTGCGATGGGACAGCAATGGATCCGTTCAAGTCTCCAAGGTTGGGCTTCCTCCTGTTTGGGTTGTCTTTAGATTATCAGTTTTAGGATCGGACCTATGTTTCAAGCACAGTTTTGGTTGTGATTTCAAGCGGAGTGAGTTGTGAGGAATTTTTTTGAGCTCGCTGAATGTGAGTCTGTTCTTTGCTGACTATGAGGAAGGACCCCAAGAATTGATCGTGTGTTTGTCTGTTTGAGGGTAGTCTTCACTGGACGTCGGCGTCTTCAAGGAAGGACGCACCTCTTCGCGCCGGGCTGTCGTGCGCGCCTCAGCAGACTCAGGCTCTGAGTCCAAGAACATTCTGATGATGGGCGGCACTCGATTCATCGGACTCTTCCTTGCCCGCGAGCTTGTGAAGGCAGGCCACCAGGTACATTATGCGCGGTGATGCATTCCCAGGAATATACGTTAGAAGTGTTAGGTTTAAGGCAGTGAGACGAGAGAGCCCCTAACATGGGATCCTCCTTGTAGGTTACATTGTTCACAAGAGGAAAAGCTCCCATCACCCAGCAACTGCCAGGAGAATCTGATGAGGAGTACGCCGAGTACTCGTCCAAGGTACACTACTTATATCTATGCACTCGAAGATTCATTTAGTCTTCACAATTTGGTTTTTCAAAGTGAACAAGATCTGTACTATTTGAATACTATGAGATGGTTGGGAGCCTCAAGTATGAATTGCTTGATCATTACGCAGGTGAAGCACCTTCAAGGCGATCGTCAAGATTTTGACGGCCTGAAGGAGAAGCTTAAAGGCACCAACTTCAACATTGTCTACGACATCAACGGTAACGTCTCCATGTTCCCATGCTTCTGCATTTCCAAGTAAATTCATCGAATGGGTTTCATACCTGCGATAAAATGGTGTGCTGGCTTCATACCTATCTGCAGAATTTGTTCTTTCAAGTACAGAAGAATTTCGTTGGTGTGTGGCATGCTACTAACTGTGAAAACCGATAGCGAAATTCATGTTTCCAATGCCCGCTGAAATCCTTTGCGTCCTGGTTGAGGCTACAGTCATATCGGCGATATTTCAAAGCTTGTTCGATGACTAACCCCGTCGCCTCTGTGTTTCGCTCAACAGGTAGGGAGGGTAAGGAAGTGGAGCCCATCTTGGAGGCTCTACCAGGACTGGAGCAGTAAGTTAATTGACCCTAAGCATGCAAGCTTCATTGGCTAAACTTCAGAATGTCCCTTTCCTTGTTATGTAGCAACCTGGACGAAGAGCATGTGTGACCCTTGAGAAAGAATCCTACTATTTCTGTTGTTTCACTGTTAAATTGCTTGTCGTTATCTCATGTAGGTACATTTTCTGCTCATCGGCCGGTGTTTACCTGAAATCCGACCAACTTCCTCACTTCGAGGTTGACGCAGTCGACCCCAAGAGCCGACACAAAGGGAAGTTGGACACGGAAACGCTGCTGCAGAGCAAGGGAGTTGCGTGGACTTCCATCAGACCTGTGTACATTTACGGGCCTCTCAACTACAACCCTGTGGAGGAGTGGTTCTTTCAGCGCCTCAAGGAGGGACGCCCCATTCCGGTCCCCAACTCCGGAATGCAGATCACGCAGCTCGGCCACGTCAAGGACCTGGCCAGAGCGTTCGTGTTAGTGCTGGCGAATGAGAAGGCTTACGGCCAGATTTACAACATCAGCGGTGCCAAGTATGTGACCTTCGATGGTATCGCCAAGGCATGTGCTCTTGCTGGTGGGTTCCCCGAGCCTCAAATCGTACACTACAACCCCAAGGACTTCGACTTCGGCAAGAAGAAGGCTTTCCCACTTCGTGACCAGGTTAGGCATCCTGCCACCAAATGATTTTCTCCAAAACTGTGTGGTTTCTATCTCATGTCATGGTTGTGTATTGCCATTGTCGCCAAGAAGATGATCCTTACTAACTCGCCCTGGACGTGTGCAGCATTTCTTTACCTCCGTCGAGAAGGCCGAGAAGGAGCTAGGCTTCACACCCGAATTCGGATTGGTCGAGGGACTTAAGGATTCCTACAGCCTGGACTTTGGGCGTGGAACATTCCGCAAAGCCGCCGACTTCTCTACTGATGATATGATCCTGGAGAAACTTGGCATCAAGACCACCGTAGCTGCCTAGATTTCTCGTTTCCAGTGATCAAAGTTGTAGGGAGGGAATTGTGCAGCAGACGACGAACTGAAAAACAAAAGCACAATTTATTCATCTAATGAGAGCGACACAAAATGTTTCAGATACTTAGCAAACATTTTTGAGGTGGATGTTCTCAACTTTGTAACCAGTGTTTTGAATGTACAAAGAGCACACAGCTCGGCGTTAGCCATATCAACAATGTGCAGAATACTCATGTTGGTACCACACAACTCTGATCGTAACCTTCATGATCGAAAACACATCTACATTTGATCGGAGAAACAATGCTTGCTCACATCCACAACCCCCAACTGAAAAGATTGCACCCGAACACAAAATAGTTCTCAGAATAGTAACAGACGCTGTTCATCTAATGTCGTTTTCTTCGCAGTCTCCAATCTGTAAACTTAATGACGAAGATGGTTTTTATTGCCACATTTCCAGCATACACAGAGAAAACAGAATGAAATCACTACAGGTGATCAGATGAGGAAGATGTGACCTTCTGAGCGTCCCTGTCTTCAAAACTTAGTAAGATAACAAGTGTTGAATGAGCAAACGATGCCATGAGTGGAAGTAGATTTCGTTCCATCACAAAATTTGTTTTGTTTGTTGCATATTTATACCAAATATTGAACATGTTTTGATAAAAAATGAACCTATTATTTCAAAATTTAATAAATGTAAATAATATCTTATTATGAAAATTTGTTCTTCTACTTTAAGAGAGAACTATATATCTATAATGCAATATAATAGAGTCATTTATTTTTACAGTATTTCAATGGGTCTGAGAAGATGTTACAAACTTTGCAAAGAAGTGAGTCTTAATTACATGAACACATCTATCTCAAGAATTGTGTGCTACTAACATGAGTGCCAGAACCCACTCACAACCCAGAACGTATAACAAATCATGCATACTACATACACAGGAACTAAAAATAAAACAATTAAAATAAAAATCACAAATTGAAAACTTAATATTCCTACACAAATTCCTCCTGCAACACAAGTGATTCATTGGGAGTATTTTTTGCACTTTACTTCTATCATGAAATTGCCTAATGAAATCTTGTATTGGAAATGAAAATATTTTGAAGTGTCTATTTTTTGTTACTTTTCTACAAAAACCAATACACCAACTAAACAAATCAACAAGATGTTGTGCATGCTCAGTTGCTCCACCTTTGAGTGTTTCTATACAATCTACTTTTGCAACTTCGACACCTGAAGCCGGTGTCGGGTAGAAATACGAAATCCCCACCAGATCGATCGATCGTGGGCTCGGAAGAATCTACTGCGGAAGAATTCCATGCTTCATCGGAAAATCAATGTTGCGTCCACTGGAATTGTTGCTCATGAGGCGCAGATGGGCGTGGGGATGGTGATCGATATCACGCCTTGATTGCTCCGACTTGACTGCGAGTGTGCTTCGTCGCCGACACACGATGTGCACGCAGCGATGCTAAGTGTGAAGGACCTGAGCTTGAATGAGAGGTTGTCCCTAGCTTGGTGCAGTTGTGCTTGAGAGGATTGAGAGATGGCGCTAGGCGTATGGGTAATGTCGGAGCTTTGTGGTGTGATTGTCCGGCTGCCGCGGCGTCGTAATTTGAAACTTGTCAACTTTCGCCAGAAAGTGGGTCTTGGAGACTCGGGACAGGTGCAGTTGGCGCTCTTCGGTGAGATGGATCTTGAGATGAGGGATGAGATTAGTAACTTGGGCTCGGGAGAGCTCTTGTATGCTATCGGGGTGACTGTTCTTGTGGAACGCCCATTTTGGCGCATGCGCACGGCGTGACATGAGAGATGTTTGCAGTAGTAGCGTCTGTTCCTCATTGTCTTCCTGCGACATGCCACAACAAAACTGATTCGCAGCAGAGCACTTGAGAGAGATGGGATCCTGATTTAAGTCTATATTTTTTTTCTTTTTTGGAGTCAGATGTGAAGGCAGCAAATGAACCTGTCAAATACTGCGTATGTCGCTTTGAGAGCTGCTAACTCTTGCACAACCACCAATCGAGCGCAGGCACCCGGCGCTATTCGCACCGTGAGCTTGACCTGCAAAGACTTGTAACATTCAGAATATTGCACATTGTCGTGACATCGCTCAATGTGTGGTGGAGTAGGTTTGCGATTGAGTCTAGTTGCGTAGAATCTGTTATATTACCTTCTTCTTCTCGCATTCTTCTCGCCTGCCAGAAACAGCTAATTTTTGTTCAAAAAATTGGGTTGCTTCGGTCACACTAGCTTGTAGGAACTCCTTGTTTGTTCCAAACAATGGATCCGTGTTCGCCAGCATCTTGAATCCCACTAGCAGCAATTCAACTAAAGGTTAGTACAGCACAGCCCGAAAAGCTTACAATATCAATGGGAATTTTGCGATTGCGAGATTGGCCGAAACAAGGATGAAGATGTGGATGAGTTCTGAAACGCTCACTTGGACTAAATATGTGTTTGAGAACTCCTAGAATAATTATCTCGTCCCCCGGTTGAACCACGTCGTTGATTGCCCAGTTCAACGCAGCAAATGTCAACTTCTTCTCGGCGTTCACTACAATTGCCACTACTTTCGGCCTATGCGCAGACACAGTTTCCGCATCGGAATAGATTGTTTTATTGGGTGTCTCTGGTGGAGTGTCATCAAGTACATAGTCGGGATTGTCGATTAGATTCTGTTTCTGCTCCAATTTTTCTTCTACAGTGATTGCTGTCTTCGATTGCTGCCTCCGGAGCGTGTAGCCCTCGAACTCAGCAAATTTCAGCTGTGGCGTCGAGGATTTGTAAGTGTCAATGTCGTAGTTTCGTTTTGGCGAGTAAGACGCATAGCTCTGAAATTTGATAAAATTCGACCTAGTCGTCGAACATGTAAACGGATCAAATTGCGCAGACTCCGACCGAGGGTTGAAGGACACGAACCTACCAAATTCGTCAGGATTTGCCTGTGGCTTGGCGGATTTGCAGCCTTCAAATTTAATAGACTTCGTCGGTGGCATTGGCAGCCTGAAGCTGCTGGACTTGTTGGTCGAACGAGATGCGATGGTATTGCTTGATACAGGTCTGGCCGAGAACGACCTCTCGAGCCGCAACGACTGCAAGGGGTGAAGAATTTCGTGAGTTGGACTGAAAATGGTATCCAGAGTAGGTTTGGATGGCGTTTCAATACTTGGCCAAGGTTCACTGATGGTAGACACCATCCTCCGCAGAGTCCGACGCGATCGCGGCGTCAAGCAACTGTCACTATTGTAGTTTACTTTCACCGCAACATTTCTAAACCTTCTCCGCTCGTCGCACTCGTCTACGTCGCTCATCGCACTGTCGAAACTCGCCTTTTCCCGACTGTTTATGACCTTCACTCGGTCGCTGTTGTTGGCTGCATTGCTAAAATCATCGGCTGATTTTCCATCGCTGCTCCCTATGCCCGTCCACTGCTCTAATGGCGCCCGTATGGCGTTGGTGTCGCCATTCCCTATGAACGTGGAGGTCTTTCCTGACCTCGTCACGGACTTCGGTGAGGACATTTCTGTCAACAAGGGCTCAACAAGTCCGCGGCAACTTCCAACCTCCCCAAAACTCGCAATTACAGATTATAGATCTCAAGAAACATTTGAGCACTTCGCAATCGCAACATTGCGTAGACTCTTGAAATGGAAAGTTTCTTTTTCATATTCGTAAACAAAGAACAAGCCAGAACGAACAAAACCATCTCGACCAGCCGAAACATGAGAAGTCTCTCAGTTAGGCGCACCCCTGTGCAGCTAGTACCAGACATCATGGAGCTAGCGTCAATTCATATTGGCCAACAACCACGTTCGGCGAGAACCAACTGGAAATGCTGCGAAGATGTATTGGTCTAAAGAGCTGACGACTTAATTATAGATCATCCCATGATTGCTCAAAAGCTACCGCTATTAGCGCCAGTTGGAGCTAACATCCCAAATTTAGGAACAATTCCCATGATACGGATTCTAATCCCCATTTTGGAGACACCGTCGCATTCAAAGATCAGGAGAGAGTAGCTGTCTTGTGATCAAACAAGTGGGGTAGTTTCTTTCAGCGCAAGCTGCCGAGATAGGGAAAAATCTACATGAGCAGTTTGGGTAAAACCCCCACACCATTTGGGTAACACCCCCACACCATTTGGGTTAAAATCCGTGAGTCTGATGTGT
Organism: Physcomitrium patens; assembly: GCF_059467195.1. Lineage (NCBI taxonomy): Eukaryota > Viridiplantae > Streptophyta > Bryopsida > Funariales > Funariaceae > Physcomitrium > Physcomitrium patens. Next base: position 9,474,751 of record NC_143431.1, on the reverse strand, counting down.
GCGAGCGCAGCAATCAGGCTCCGACGGCAAGCTTAAGAGCAAAGCCAGGGTGATCATTTTTCTGAAGACTCGCGCTCCACGAGTCCAGCTCGGCGCGGATGCTTCGACACTGTTCTCTTTTCCCCAGGTCGTTTCAAAAACTGACGTCGGATCAGGGAGACGTACACCTCATCTCCATTCCTACTTTTCCAAAAGTCAAATGACTCACAAATTAACCGCAAACCCGCGGCGCAGATTTTTTGACTGGGTCGCTATCTGCAGGCATCCCGTCTAGATGCGACTGCGGAGCTTCGAATCCCAGTTACCAAACCCTGGGCGACTCCACAGATCTGACCCAGAAATCTTTTGATTCGGGAAGCAGACGACGCGGTTACATCTCCTTACAAACCGTGATGGTCTCCGAATCACAAACTGTAAATAAAACCTAGCTCCGCAGGAACTCAGAAAACTGCAACCAGATTCGATCACAAGGATCGGAATGCTTCCGGGTCAAGTCCTCCGGGTTCGATGAAACGTGAATGGCGGCATCAATCAGTGCATGAAATCTTGCTTTGTTCCGCAGTTCTGATTGTCCATGGAGGCGTTGCAAAACTTGTGGCAACAACATGATCAGCACCCCAGCCATGCTTTCTCTGCGCACAGTTGAACCATGCAGATCGACAAATGCATGCTTTTCTATTCCACAACGATGCTTTTTGCTTCTGAGACACCGTTTGAAGGTGTTTCTGTGCTTATATATGTTGTGCATGCGGTCCAGGAATTGTGTGCAGATTTCGGTGAAGTGGGTATGCGGTTTCATGTCGATTCTTGGCGGGACTTGTGGAAGATATCAGGACTGGATTTTCCGAAGTAGCGTGTATGTAAAAATGCTGCTGACAATGGGAGGATTCATGTGTAGACGTTGCACTGTTCGTAGAAGGTACAATGCAGATTTTTTGTTCAATTGTGTACTTTGTTTTATCTATTTATTTGAATCTTGATTTTTATGTAAATTTGATAAGATTTCAATAAATTTCATATGTATTATTTCGACTAAAGTTGGTGGCAGTTTTAAATTTTCAAAGTAATGAAAATTTATTCTCTGTACAAGAATGTTACAAATTGTGAAGGAATCGTGGATAAGATAAAATTAATTTAATGCTTAAGTCTGTAATTTTTTAAGAATTTCATAAAATTTATTACATTGAGATTTAATAGCGTAGTTTAATCACTGGGGATCTCACTAAAATTATGATTGATTTTAATAACACCAGTTTCTATACTTTGTTACAAAAACAATTATAGTATTTTTATTTAATTAATGAAAAATCCAAAAATATGTAGTATAAATTATATTCCAACAAAATTTTAATTTTAATAAAAATTCATAACTAACTGATAATAAAAATACAAAATAATTTTATACTCAATTGAAATTCTAGCAACAAATTCTAAATTGGAAAGAAAAATATCATCGTGTTTTTCAATTCATATAAACTTGTTTTAACGATATTGAAAAAAAAAAAAAAAAAAAAAAAAAAAAAAAAATCAAGTAGCACCATTGTATATAAGTGTTTCTTAACCGTATATTCAGAAATTGTGGTTTTATTTTTAATAAGGAAGAAATGTAAATATTTTATTTTTAACATTATTAACTAATTTGCTATATGGTCCAAGAGTCAACAAGGCTTAGTAAAATTTTAACCTTGATTAAAAATCATAAGTCTTCTCTGAGTTCTAATTATTAGGATCCAACTATAACCTAGTCACACTTTGTTACAGTTCTAAAAGAATTATATTTTGTAGTTGATTGACAAGAATTAATTAATATGAAGACTGTATCTAAACTACCAATGACAAATAATTTACAGATATTTTTGTAACACGCAATTTAAAGTAGAGGCACAATCTTTCTTCTTTAATAACTTTTTGATTATATATATATAAATCATTTTTTAAGTTTATTATTTTTCATTCCACTAAACATAAGATCTTCTTAGATTTATTTATTTATTTATTTATTTTGTATCCTTTGGTTTTAATTGAAAATTTAAAATATCATAAATATTTTTTTATAAGTAATTTTATTAAAATTATTGATATTTTATATTCATTAATATTAAATTTTATTTTACATGTTTTATATTTTAAAATTTTATATTATATATGTAATTATAGATTATTAAAATCAGTATATATATATATATATATATATATATATATAATTTATTAATTTAAGAAAACATATTTATTATCACATCTAATAAAATCTTGATTGTATATATTCAAATACTAAATCTAATGATTGAAGTGGTATTGCTCCATAATGTATCTTAGTAATAATAAGAGTAAATTGGTACAAGCCTATTGTTTCATTAAAACCAAGTTTAGTTAGCTCCACTTATTCTTCCAAATTTATTTGGATTGTAAAAACCAAAATTTGATATAATTTCAAAGTTTGACTTAATTTTTGGATATTTTTTTATTTAAAGACAATTATTTATTTACTATTTAAAATATATATTTTTAAAAATAACAACATAAAAAAAAAAACACTCAATCTTGATAATAGCTTTAGAATCAATATATTTGGTCCTTTAGATGATTAAAAATGGTTTCAAAAATCTAACTTATATCTATAGGAATATTCTCAAATTTTAAATTAAATTAGATTATTTATTAATTAGATCTTTATTTTGACATTTTTATAACTAACATTTAAGTAGAAATAATATCTTCAAAATTAACCTATATTATCTATTATACATACTTAAAGTTAAAAATAATTTATTCTTATTTAAATCCTAATATTTCAGGTTTTCTTCAGGTATATAAATTTAATTTAATATAGATATTTTTTTATCCAAGTTTTAATTTCTATAAAAAAAATACATTTTTAAAATTTATTTTTATTTTTAAAAAAATATTTTTTTATATAAACGTATATATATAATACTCTTTCATGTTATGGTAGTAGTTGCAAGACTTGCATTCAATTCGTACTAATCTTCTTGCCAACTTATTGCATCCAAAATGACATTACTTTTTTTTTTTTCGATTTTACATGTTATTTAAAATTCTTAAAAACTATAATATCATGTCAATTATAATTTTTTACATTTATTTTCAGATGAAAAAAACATACATTAGTTGTGTGTATTTTAATCTTAGTATATTATGACAAAGCATGATCTATTTCAATTGCGAATTAAATGCAATTTTTTCCACATTTATGTAGTTCATGATTATTTGTATAAACATTCAACTTTTAAGACCAAAAGTAATAACAACTTATGATTTTTGTATTGCTTAATTTTTTAAATTTTGAATAGCTTAATTTTTATCAATTTTTCATAAAGTATTAAAAAAATCCTAAAAATTAAATATAACTCTATTGACTAAAAATAATTTTTTTATTCAACTTGTGATTTAATGTACTTTATTATATTTTAGGAGGATATTAAATAGATCCATATTTCTATTAAATCAATCCATCTATGATGAAGAATATGATAATTATGATGAATGTGATTGATTTTCATTGATTGTAGAGATAGTAGTACAAAAATGAATCTAGAAGTCATTTTTTTCTTTTCATAATGTTTAAAATGAGTGGATCAATATAATAAAAGCTTGAAACTATTTAATGTTCTTATTTTATTGTATCCAATCTAATGATAGTACAAAAGAAATAAGAAGATTTATAATTATTAATAAAATCTTGATAAGAAATAATAATAATAAAAGTAATATATATAATAGTAGTAATTTATAGGATTATAAAGATTAATTAGATATAATAATAAGAATTTTATTTTATTTATTAATTTATTATTATTCTATTAAATAAAATTATTTATTCTATATCAAATGCATAAAAAATTAAGACTAATAAAAATAAGTTTTAGATTTGTGTGATTGTTACATACAAATAAAAATATTAACTAGGATATAAAAAGAATAAATTTTCTACTTCAAAGGTTTTTAAAATATTAATAAAAATAATACCATCTTATAAAATTTTAAAATATTAATATTTTAAAGATGTTAATATTATTATGTAATAAACAATTAGCAATTAAGTTCATTTAATTTGATATAGATGCATTAGCCTTTATTACAATGTTTTTTTTATTTGGTATTTTTTTTGTAGAAAATAATTTTTTGATAAAAAATTGATAATTTCTTGTATTTTATAGATATATTAAATATGACTAAATAAAAAATATACTAATTTAAAGATATTGCTACGTATAAGTTATTTATTCAACTATAAAAAAATTCTCAAAATAATGCTTTTTATTTAAATAATTTATTTAAATCCTATTAATATAATTTTATAAAAAAATAAATGTAAGTATATCTAAACTTGTCAAATTCAATGCTATTATATTTGATATGCTGCAATAGCCAATAAAATTTCAATCTATCAATTTGGTTTTTTAATTAATAATTAATAATCTCCAATACTTGATATTCAATAAATTTACTATGCAAAATTGGATTTCTTAAGTGCAAAATTAATTAAATTTTTTTATTTTTGCAAACTTTTTAGCTTTTCACATTAATTTCATACAAAACCTAAGACTAGCAATGAAAAAAGAAGATGCCTAAAGAATGTTGAATTAAGCAATTCTACTCAACATTTGTTTATTTGTAGACTTGACTTTGTATCTTTCTCAATACTTTAAGATTAGGCCCAATACCATTTTTCAAATGCTCTTCCTTAATTTTAATAGCATCTCTCATCACCAAAGACTAGACATCTAAATTAAGCTAAGATCCATATGCTTCTATTTTTCTTTGTCTTCAATGATAATGACTAATTTTAAAAGCTCCTTATTTGTAAATTCATGATAAATCTCTTGATCACTTTTTGAATTTTATAAAGTTTTAATAGATAAGGAGTTTCTTACTCTAAGAGCAAATATTTGGTAGGTGAATTCTTTTTTTAACATGAGTTCCTACTTCAATAGGCTAAAATCATATGATTCATCTTAATTGCATGACACATCTTATAAGACATCTTTTAAAATAGGCTGGTAGTCTTCATAGTAGGAAGGTGATATAATATTTGTATATTTTTAATAGTTTGAGATTATATCAAAAGAAATATCATTTTGTACTATCCTAACTCATCTCATTGCTAGAATCCAATCCACCTTATAGATGTTAATACATGATTTATCATCTTCTTTACAATCAATAATATGTTAAAATTAGAAGCTCTTATAGGATCTTTTCAAATAAGTAATAATTCAAGCATCCATAGATTCTATTTTAGAAGTAGTGTTGAGAAGAAAAAAAAAGTTTAATGTTTGTAAAGTTGACATTTTTGAGTATATATGACAATGTGTTTAAAATGAGAATAATACTATAATTGTCAAATTTTATTTTAAAGTTGATATATTTATGCTATTCTTAAAAAACAAAGTATAGTTATTTAGATTTTTTTATTATTGCAATACTAGAACCTAAGCTTAATACTAATCTTCTTATTGAAGCATCTTAGTTTTTTTGTATGGTCAATGAAGAAAGGATCCAACATGTCTTTGTCATAAATATTACTAATCAAGGCTATAATCAACCAAATTTTGTCTTTTTTTGGTCTTCTAATTTATTAAGGAGCAATGATTATATCTATAGCTATAGAAGAAAATAGACATATTTTTTTTATGTTATAAATATCATATAAAATATATTTTTTGGTTTTATGCTTGATATTTGACAAGCTAATAGATATTGTGTCCTTATTTGCTGAAGTGCTCTCTCTCTCTCTCTCTATAAAATGATTTAAAGCCATGATAATTTTAAAAGAATTTAAATCAATATTTTAAAAATTGTATATCAAGGATATGAACCTCACAAAATTAAAATATCAATATACTCTTGTATCATTCAAAAAGACTAAAAAATCTTTCAAAGATGATATAGTATTAAATTAAAATGATTATTGCCAAAGACAAAAAGACTAGAGAGTTTTGAAAGAAGTCTAACGACTAAAAAGACATTGATAAGAGTGAAGAAGGCCTCAATATATACTCTTAATTAGAAGCTACAAGGCAATGTCCTATGGGACCTTTAAAATGTGTTGACTTTGCAAGTCACATATCTTAACTTACAAGGCAAGTTTTCTAAATGTGCGCCTCGTAGTTACCTTATTTTATAAGCTACAAACATGTGATTAACTTTTTGATTAAGTTTCTAACCTATTAATCAATTAAAAACACATATAAAGTCAAAACAACATCTATAAAGCTACTAAGAAGCTTCTCTAGAAAATATCATAAAATAAATCTACTTTTATTTACTTCTATTTAATTATATAGATAAATATTAGAATAAATATGTATATTCATGAAATTATTCCTCTTCTAAGGATGAGTTCAACGAGAAGCAATCATCATATGTTGAAAAAATCTAAAATGTGGCAAATTATATTTGCTACATACTCTAATCTTTATTTTCTTCAAAGATGGTTGATAGATCCTATCAACGATTGATAGTGCTTTATACCAAGGTAAAAAAAACCACCATATTATTTTATTGTTGTTGAGGCCTTCATAACTCCTTTCAAATAAAATATTTTAAATACCATCAAAAGTTGTTCTTACTTGGAATAAAATCACCAAATATCAAGAGTCCTTCTAACATTGTGATATTGAACATATTCTTATTATAGATTCTAAATAAATAAAATAGTATCAAAAGATATTTTATTAATAAAACCTTTTATATTTAAGAAGCTTTATACATATGGCTTTCTAAAGAATCTAGAAATGTCCTAACATCCTTTTACTATATCAAAGCATAATTAATTAATTGCAAGTAAGTTTAATTTTCTATAAATTAAAAAAAAATCCATAATCCTCTTATAAAAATTCATCTTTATATCATAAATTTTTTCATAGCTCCATATCTCCGTCTTTTACATATATACAAAGTCTGGGCTTCTAAAAATTCTTTTACTTTGCATAAAATGTCCAAATTATTGCAAAATCCTTTTAAAATATTTTTTTCCTATAAAAGATTTTTTTCTCTCAAAACTTTAGAAATTCATACCTCTTGATCCAACCATTTATTATTTTTCAAATTCTAAATGATGTAGACTTTATCCTTAAGTGCTCTTAAATTACAAGCATTGACTTCAACTTCCTATGATTTCTTCATCTGAGTTTAGAATTCATCAAGTAGTACATAAAAAGTGTAGCCAAAAAAGTGCTCTCTCCAACCTTGGTTGCTAATCCTTCATTACTTTTTGTATGTGCATGTTATGTTCAAAATAATGAAAATAGATACAAAATCAATACCTTAACTTTGAGCACATATATCTCTTTTATAAAAATTCCAAATCATATAAAATTTATACCACAACTATAGTCAAAAATCTAAATTTCTTGATCCTAGCCTCCTAAGTTTGAATGACCTTACAAGAGTAAACCTAATCTCTAATAAGGCCTTTGGCAGCTTCGTTGAAGCCCATTGGACATGTCTTTTAGCCAATAGCAATAGAATTTTTTTTCATTCATCTCCATTTATCTATATGGATGACCTAAATTATTTTTTCAATGAAAATTCCTCTCCAATTCTTTTTTTTATAAGATTTATATAATAAATTCTTTTGCGATACACCATGTAAAGTCCACAGCAGCTCAAATTTTTGTACCAAAAGCCTTGCTACCTAAGTTGGTGAGTCTACTGAAGGAAAAGATACAAATGAAAATACTTAAACCATCTATGGCTCCATACTCTAATTCATGGTTTATAGTACTAAAGAAGTTTGGAGCTTTGAGATTCATTCAAGACATGCAACCAGTCAACAAGGTGACAATAAAAAATAAGGGATCAGGATCGATTGTGAATAAAGTTGCTGAGGCTTTTGTAAGATATACCATCTATTCTATTGGAGATTTTTATTTTGGTTATGATCAATTTCATCTTGCATCAAAAAGTAGAGATTTGAAAACTATAAAGACTTTATTGGGACTTATGAGGATATGCACTTTGTTTCAAGGCACCACTAATTCAATAGCTCATATGCAAAATGCCATAAATCAAATATTGAGGGATTTTGCAGATAATATACTAAAAAGACTATTCATTTTGTGGATGATATACCAATTAAGGATTACAAAGAAGAAGCTAGAGATTTAATATTGGATACTGATGGATGCAAAAGGTTTGTGAAAGATCACATTGAAGATGTAGAGAAGATTTTGAAGAGGCTTGAAGAAGTGGATTTAACCTTATCCATTGACAAGTCGAAGTTTAGAGTTGATTAGATTGTGGTGGTTAGATACTTATGTAGAAGATATGGCAGAAAATATAATTCTAAAAAGATTGATACTATTGGTAGGATAAAAGCATGTAATAACATCACTAAAGTAAAGAGGTTTTTAGGAGCTTGTGTCTTCTATTAGATTTGGATTCTTCACTTTACTCACATAATTGAGTTATTATATAGTTTCTTGAAAAAAAGAACTAAGTTCAAGTGAGAAGAAAAGCAAGGACTAGCCATGGATGGTCTAAAAGATATTTTGAAGTCTCCACCAATCTTGAGGCAAGTTGACTATGATTATGGTAGAACAATTGTTGTTACTATTGATACAAGTCCTATTGCTATTGAATGGGCTATTGGTCAAGATGATACAGAAGGTAAGAGATTTGCTATTAAGTTTAGAGCAAGAATTTTCACGGATAAATAGAGAACATATCCACAAGTAAAGAGAGAGCTTTTGGAAGCACTTACAGCTATGAAAGCAGACAAAAATTATTTAATTAGGGCCAATGTGGTGCTAGAAACTGATTACTTACCATTATTGGATACAATTGCCAATTGTTTTATTCATGATATTTCCATGCTAAGATGGATAGCCTGTATTAGATCATTCAACCATGTATTGGTGTATATTTTTGGCAAGAAGAATTTTGTAGCAGATATGTTATTTAGAGTCAAATATATTTATGAAGAAGAAATGAAAACACAAGAGATTAGTGAAGATGATGAAGATGAAGACTATGGCTATGTCTTAGCCATTAATGGAATAAACATAAATAATAAAGATGTGGCTTTTAGAGAAGATCTTTATAGAAGCAAGTTAAGAGACATTGATATCTATTTGAGTAGTATGAAGAGAGAAGGCCTTCAAAGACATCAAACACTAGTCTTATAATTATATTTTGAGAAATAGTTTATTATAGAAGACATCAAAGATGATAGATGGAGTATCATTGAGAGTAGTAAATGATATAGAAACTAAGAATCAAGTTCTTAATGAGTTTCATGATATACTTTGGGTAGGCCATAGGAGAGTTTGGGCCACCTACCATAAGATCAAAGAGCAATATTGATAGAAGGGCCTCTACAAAGATTAGGAGGAATTTATGGCTTCTTATATTGAATGCCAATTGTAGTCCAAAGTTAGATATAAAGATGAATTACATCTTACATATCTACTTGCTATGCATTTTTTGTAGGTGATTGACTTGGTGGCTATGCCATTAGGATTATGGAGGATGAAGTATCTTGTTTTGGCAAGAAAAGAGCTCTCAAACTATATTGAAGGGAGAACTTTGAGAACCAAAATCATAAGAGGAGTATATAGATTTATCTTAGAGGATATCTTTAGTAGATATGGTAGCATTGGAAGAATAAGGGCTAATCAGGGAGAATTGAATATAATAGAGGCCAAAGATTTTTTTAAAGATATGGTGTGAAGTTGAAGTTGACAACTGCTTATAATCTTGAAGCTAATGGCAAAAGTGAGAGAAGACATTACATACATAGTGACTAGACTAAATGCACCTTCTAGATAGTAATTCTATTCTTGAAATAAATAGAGAATTATAAGAAGCTCTTTGTCATAAGTCTCATAGTTAATCTCGGCTATTGAATTTTTTTTATAATGAAAAGCTACTTAGTAGAGTTTGTTATTTGCTCTCATTTTTGACAAAACAACATGTATAAGAAAATTTAATGCATATGTTTTCATAAAGAATGGCTTCAAAAAGTTGATGCAATATAAGATTGGTGCAAAAATAAATGTTCTCTTCAAGGCTTCAAAAGATGCTTTAGATTCTTTTTTCCACTCAAGTTTGTCTTTACATGTCAAGCGTATAAGATGACCTGCAACTTTAAAAAAAATCTTGATGAAGATTTAATAATGATTAGAAAATTTTAAAAAATATCACACATCTTTGATTATTTTTGAAATCATTCAATCTATAATAGTTTGAACCTTCTTAGGATCCATTATATGACTAATTCTTGAAATGGTGTATTTTAAAAAATCAATTTAAATAGTATGAAATACATACTTTTTTGTTTTGGCATATAATCTTGTATTTTTTAGTTTTTATAATACACCACAAATATAAACTTCATATTCATCTTTGTTCTTAGAAAAGATTAAGATGTTGTCTAAATAAAAAATAAATAAATAATAAAATTGTCAAGAAACACACAAAAGACATCATTCATTAGATGTTGAAAAGTAGCTAGTACATTTGTAAGTTCAAAAGGCATGACATTATATTCAAAATGCCCATACATGGTTTGAAATGCAGTTTTTTATTTATCTCTTTTTTTAATAAATACCAAATTGTATGTTCTTCATAGATCTATTTTTATATAGATCTTTACTTTATTCAATTGATCAAGAATTCTTAAAATCAAGGATAGAAGATACCTATCCTTGATGGTGATCTTATTGAGTCCTTGATAATCTACACACATCCATCAAGCTCCATCTTTTTTCTTTATAAATAAAATAGGAGCCTTGGCTGGAAATTTTAAAAGACACATGAAGTTCTTTGCCAAATTTTTATTAATATATTCTTTGAATGTAGCCAATTTATTTGATAATATGCTATAGATAGGTTTGAATGATAGTTGAGTTTCTTTTTGAAGATCAATGGAACAATCATAAAGACAATGCTCTAGAAGCATATTTATATATTTTTTTTAAAGACGTCTTGATAATCTTGGTATTGGCTTGGAATGCTACTTAAAATCTTTTTTCTTTAATAATAGATATAGCGTATATAACAAAAGTTGGCCCTTCTTTTATAACATGCATGAAAGTTCTTGCACTTACTAATAATGGTTTGGATGTATTGAACTTATGGATTTCTACTTGCTTAGTAGAATCTTAAATTAAATTATGGAAATATCAAGATTGTGAGAAATCTAATCAATCATGTATATATTTGATTTTCTTAATTAAAGACACATCTTATTTTTTGACAAAGTCATCGTCTATAAAACAAGCTGAGGCTCTTGAATCCAATAAGACCAAGACTTTGTGATTTTTTGGTCCTAAACAAACTTCTATTATAAAATAAGGTGAGGGATCTGAGAGAGAGAATAAGACCTTTACTAAGAGTTATATAAGATTTCAGTTGCATGATTCCTATGGTAGTTGGAGAGACTTGTTTTTTGATATATTGTCTTCTTTAGCAATCATGCTCCTCATTTTGTGGTTGCATTGCTTCTTTGGATAATGTTGAGTAGTGTGCTTGGATTCTCTATAATATAGGCACAATTTTTTTTCATGGCAACAAGTCTTTTCTTGCTTAATAAGAGGTTTAATATATACCATATTAATTTGTATTGATTTTGGGGTTGATAAATAAGTTTTTAAAAACTAAAAAATTACTATTATTAATTAACTTGTTCCTCTCCAACCAAATCTTTGTTCCTAACGCCTTTCAAATAATTGATTATTGTATGCAATGGCTTGAGTAATAAATTGTTTCAAAGATTTTTCTTTTGATATTATCATTAATAAATCTTTGATGTTGTCTTTTAATTCATATTAAAATTGATTAATAAGGGCTTTGTCATTCCAATCCACATCACAAGCAAGGATTTGGAATTTAACAACATATATAGTAGCTAATCATGATCCTTGTTGTAAAGATAAGAGTTTGGTTTTTGCTACTCTTTTTTGATTATTTTTTCTAAATGTGGCCATAAATTCTTCTAGGAATGAATTTAGATTATAAAAGAATCATGAATCCTTTTCTATTAAAAGTACAAAGTAAGAGAGAGCACTTTTAGATAGAAATGTATTTATGAATCCAACTTGAGTAAATCCATGAAGGTATTGGAAGGGATGCAACCTTAGATAGAATTTGACTTATTTCAAAAATCCTTGAAATTTTGATCTTGTTTCATCATACTTCTCAAGAATATTAATCTTTGTCTTCATTATACTTGTAGAAGCAAAACTTCTTCGATTTGGTTGTGAGGTTGATCTATTTGCTTCCTTTAACTGAATAAATACTTAATATAAATTTTGAATTTCTTTCATAAGCATAGGATTAGTGTTTCTTTGCTTGGCATTGGTGGTGTGAAATTTCCACCCTAAAAGTATTGACAAGTTTATAAAGATTTGCAATAGAATAAAATCTATTTTTATTTCTTCTAAGTGTAGCATCCATAATTTTTTTTTCCATTTAAAATAACTTAAAAAATTTACAAGTCAAATTAGAAAAGGATAATCTGCAACCTTTAATATTAAATGAAAATTTCCACAAAGAAGAATAATCTACTCTCTTTAAAAAAAATCAATATTAGAAAATTAAATAATTTATCTAAAAATAAGTAATCTACAAACTTCAAAATACAACAATAGAAGTGGGATTATCTACTTACTTCTTAAACAAGACAAAAACAATGAATTAAGATTCTTGTAAAATTGTCAAAGACATAAATTTTATAAAAATAAAATATTAATACATTCTTATGTTACTCAAAAAGATTAAAAAATCATTCAAAAATGATATAGTACCAAACTAGAATGACTATTGCCAAAGACAAGAAAATTAGAAAGTCTTGAAATAAGATTAAGGACTAGAAAGGCATTAAGAAGAGTAAAGAAGGCTTCACTCTTACTTTTATATATACTCTTAAATAAGAGCTACATAATGATGTCCTATAAGACCTCTAAAACATGTTGACTTTATAAGACATGTGTTTTAACTTACAAGACAAGTCTTATAGTTAGCTTGGTCCACAAGCTAACAACACGTGGTTAATGTATTGGCCAAGTTTCTAACCTATCAATCAACTACAAACACATGTAAAGTCAAAGTAGCATCTATTAAACTTCTAAGAAGCTATTCTATAAAATATTATGAAATAAATCTACTTTTATCTACTTCTAGTTAATTGTATAATTAAATATTAGAATAAATATGTATATCCGTGATATTGTGATTATTTGTTCTCAAGAATACTAAGCTAGTTGGCAAAAAATTTGGGCTTGCGTTGCAAGAACCATTTGACCAAACCATTGTCGAGCTCTGGATGGTTTATTACGCATTGTTGCTTCATCTTTAAGTTTGTTAGAGTCATATCAGCATATTCATTCTCTTTCTTAATAATATCAAAAATAGTACTTTTAGTAGATATTTTTGCTAGACTAAATTCATCCTTGGTCCAAGTTGCTAATTTTTTTTGTATCATTCATGGTGTACTATCAATTCTTGCACATTTTACTTTCTTTTGTTCATTGTGGAAGTTGCGAAAGACAAGGGCTTTTTTTAGACAAGGCATTTTGTAATAGCTTGTAATAATAACAAGCTATAAGAGTGTTTATTCAAGAATAAGAGTATATATGCAAGAAAGCAAGTGTTATAAGATAAGAACAAAAAAATGGAGTTTTTTTTTTTTTTTTTTTTTTTTTTTTGCTTGTTTGGTATAGCAAGTAAAAAAGTAGAGTATTTTCAAATTTTGAAGTAGGATTTTTTGTCTTCAATTTACTATTAACCATGATGAAGATGATAAATCATACTATGTATTACAAAATAAATCCATTAAGTGTAAAGAGTTCTAAATTGCCTTTACTACATACCAATTGTCTCTCTTATACATGACTAAAGAACAAGAAATGATGAATACATTTACTTGTGATATTTGATACAAACCACATCCATGGATGGTTTTGGATTTGATAAGATTGATTATATCTAATAATATTTGTTAAATATTTAATTATAATTTTATTTATTTATTATTATGTAAAAATAAAAAGTAGATTTATATTTATTTGGACTTAATGCATTCTTATATTAAATATATATTATTTGTTATATTGACCAACTAACTACCATAGTTTGATGGACATGCAAAATATATGCAATGTTGTCTTCTTGCATTGTATTGTCAATCCAAATTTTTAGTACTATATAAATCTAAAATATTTAATATTTAAAATATCTAAAATATTTTATTATTTTGACATATATTTATATAATATTAATATTAAAAAAACCATTCAAGATCTAAGGCATATAAAAGAACTAATTGTATGATAATTAAAATAAACAAATAAAAAATTAGATAAAAAATTATATATATAAATTTATTTAAATTAATTTGAATTATATATATAGATGATTATATTAAATATAATATAGTTTGTAAGTAGTTCTAATAAAATTACATAATGTTGTTCTATTATATATTAGCTTGTCAAATTTAACTCTTATATCTAAATAGAGAATAAACTTATTTTTTATTTTACAAATGTTACAAAGTTTAGTAGTAAATTCAAACCTTTTATATCAAATTTACTAATGCAAGATAAAGGTATAATTTGACATAAATGTTTGAACTAACATTTATTTTGATAAAAAAGAAAAAAATAGTATATATAAATATATGTATTTATATATATATATATATATATATATATTGAGAAAGAGAGCACTTGAGTGAAATTTTATGCATTGACCTAGGAAATATAAGAGAGGCAATATTTTTCATCCAACTATGTAAGATGAAATATTTGCTACTTGTACTAGTATAATTTCCGAGTATGTTACGAAGCGTAATATACTAATTTCAGGTCCCATTTCAGGTCTTAAGGATCTGATCCAAAAAGCGCAGAATTCAAACGTCGGTTTATAACTGATGCCCGTTTGAGCCGTTCTAAACCCTAAACCCTATTGCCGTCCACTGAGGACGACCAGGCTGTGTCGCATTTCGCCGTGGGCCAAACACATCGTCTCGCTGTTGGATGAAGTTATTTCGGAAGGAGAACGTCATTCATCCACCATGACCGTGGTCCCCTGGAAAGGAAGGATCTCGAGATAGGACCGAGGGATGAATGAGTTGGGAGCACCCTATGTTCATTCATCCACAAAACTTTCATTCATTCCGGCGTCCTCACGAAGGCTTCTCTTAGTCATTTGTATTGCTCCTATACCCCATTCTCTTTGCGCCGCCCTGGGCTCCCCCTCAAGCCTCCAATCTTCTGTCGCGACGTTTTTTGGCTACGTCTTCCGTGTGGTCTCGCAGATTAGCTTGGAAGTCATATTTTTTTGCGGTGGTTCCATCGACATCTTTCTGGCGCATTTTGAGCTGCTGTGGACTTTACACGGTGTATCGCAAGGGAATTTGTGCATCTTTCATATACCTGGTTTTGTAACCCAATTGCGGTGCCGGATGGGCGTGCAAGCATGGCAGCATTGGATCTCGGGGCTAACGAGATTGTAGGTGCGGAGTTGGAGAATATAGCTTCTCGTTGGAACTGTCTAAGCAAAGTTGATGCGGTGGCTGAGTCGCAGTTAGCTGACGAGAGGGAATGCTACCGGGAAGTCTTTCTTTTTTGAGCAGTGGTGAATCATCACCCTAGGTGCTGGTTTGTCGCAGTTCCTGAACTGGAAAATAAGCATTTTTCTGATCATTTTTTGGGAGTTGCCCCTTGGGCTCCTAAACCCTGATTCCATTTTTTGGGTTTCAACACGATGCTGGAAGTGCACAGATGCCGACAGATTGAGTGGTCCCCAAGCGCTGTAGTTGCACTTGCCACCAGCATAAATGGGGCTGCTGTAGCTGTTGCTCGGGAGAACGGTGCTATAGAGATCTGGAGTGTTGCCGCTGGGTCCCTAGGATGGCATTGCCAATTGGTACGTGCTTGTTACTCTTTTTTCCTAGCTCCTTGCCCATGTCAAATTTAGGTTTAGGGTTGGGGTGGCTCTGGCTTGTGATGCTCACTTGTTTCGTGCTTACACAACTTGTCGTGGAAGAAGACGGGTCTTAAGTCTTTATTCTAAAGCTACGATAGTGTTTACATGCACTTGAAAATTGAAGCCGCTTACAGTTCAGAATTCATGTTATGCTAACGAATGGTAGTTGTCTTTGATTGCTTGGTATGGAGATTGTTGATTCTGCGCATCACAGTTCAAACTACGAAGAACCGGCAACGTAATGAAGAGGATTATATGGATTATTCAAAATCACAATGAGAGACTTGAGGGTTTAAGGGTTTTAGCCACAAGATCAGGTGTTTTGTTGCGGAAAATTCAGTGTGTAAATATTGATGGGAAATTGGTGACCACAAATAAGGACTGGATCGCATATTCTAATTATTGGATGTGTTGATTGCAGATCATCCCAGGGAGACAAGGTGCAGCTATTTCGTCCTTGTTATGGTGCCAGTCCCTGGAGGAGGATGAGTCCCCTCTGGGCAGATTGTTCTCCGCAGGGTTGGATGGCTTGGTCACTGAGTGGGATCTTCAAACTCTCCAACCGAGGGTGAGAGCGCTTGTTGTAATGGATTTTGGCTGTTCACTAACCATGACCTTTATTTCTGATCAGAAAATTCGAATGCTTTAATTCAGTATACAGAAAATAATCTTGGGAATACTGGCTCTAAAGTTTTCTTCTTTCATCGCAGGCGGTCGTGGAGTCTATGGGAGGGTCTATATGGCATTTGGCTGCTGAGCACATTGACGCGGTAGTTCCGAAGGGCTTGAATGGAAGCTCCGACAATAGAATTCGGGGAAGTGAGGAGAATGACAGTGACGATGAGGGAAACAGTAGCAGCAGTGATAGTGATGACGAGGTTGAAAGGAAACCGCAAAGAGTAGCGCTAGCTTGTGAAGATGGTGTTGTAAGAATATTTGAAGTGGGCAACTCAAAGGATGGCCTTGTCTATCGGAAGTCATTCCCTCGAGTGAAAGGTAATGTCCAGGGTCGAATCGTCCCTGTGTGCACGTACATCTTCATAATGCCACGCAACCATCATCCACTTCGTTCCAATTGTTTGTTATTTTCCACGTGTAATTATACTCGGTTCTCACAACCTTAACGTGCTCTAATGCTCAGGGCGAATTTTGAGTGTCGCATGGTCATGGAATGGTGAAAGGCTAGTCGCAGGTGGTTCTGATGGGTGAGTATGTACTTGTTTGTGTCATCAACTTGTTGCAGTATAAACTTCAGTCATCAGTTCTTGCTGCTGTTACGTGTTGTCTCTTTTGAAAGTCTGAACATCATGATGTGATGAACATTTGGGCCAAAAACCATGGTTCAGTTTCTTTGACAGATCTCCAGTCGGGATTTTGAAGTAACGGTTGCAATCCCGAGTGAGTAATTATCGCAGTGCTTTTGCAGGTGCATAAGGTGCTGGGATATTGCTAATACTAGAGAAATTTATCGAATCACTGCTGGCATCGGAGGCAAAGGGAGGGATTCTGATTTGTGTATTTGGTCCTTGTTGGTTCTAAGGTGAATACTTTTTTACCTCCTGAAGTTTTTAATGAGTATTCCATTAGCATCGATTTTAATATTATGTTCATATTCCTTGATACTTAGGTATAGAATTCAACACTAGACTACTTAGAGTATGATTTTTAGTGCCTCTATCAGGAGAAATGTCCTATTGGTATGAGTTACACTTGGAACTTCGATTAAAATCCGTTAATATTATTGTATCGGGTTACACAGGAATGGAGACATTGTTAGTGGTGATAGCAGTGGGAGCACTCAGTTTTGGGACGGACAACTTGGCACACTGTTGCAATCTCAGACTCGGCACGGTGCTGATGTGTTGGCTTTAGCTGCCTCTCGTAACAATGTTTTTGCCGCAGGAGCTGATGGAAAGGTTCACCTTTCTTCCAAAAATATTTTTTTATTCCTGAAGCAGTTTGTCATTCGAGGTTTTTTGTGAGCTTCGTTCTCGGTTTTATCCAGTATTACGGCGTTTCGTGGATCAGAATACACCTTCCGTATTTGAGAGTACTTTAACTTACCTTTTTCATTTTCAGTAACGCGTGTGGCATGAAACAGGTGGTACTATTTCACAAAGTGGGTGAGAGTCAACGGCTGGATGCTTCGTCATCAGACGCTCTTGACGTTGCAAGAGGTGTTTCGGGTGAGAAATGGGTCTATGTGGGCAGCAAGCGAACACATACCCACGACGTGAGGGCCCTCACCATCGCCACTCCTATCGTGTCTTCGCCTGTACCTGCAGGTACTCCTTGTCCGTTTTTCGCCGGCTTATTTTATGGCTTGTTGGGGGTGGATTATCAGGTTTTATCTTCTAAACGGTTAGATATATGCACTTTGCATGGATGTAATCTGACCATCCAACAGCTCAATGTGGTATGGTTCATAGGATTCTTCAGGTAGCATTTGTCTTACAACTTTGATTTGTGATCAGATAAGTCTGGAACGAAGATGGACAATGGGGAAAAAAACAAAGTGAAAAGGCGGCGAACCAAAGAAAATCCAAATTTAGCTCCAAATGATCACAAGAAATGGGCCCGTGCACACACTGAAATGTTAATTTCTGGTGGTAACGACGCAAAACTCTTCACATATCCTGCGAATGGATTTCTTTCTTTCCATCCTCACGATGTATGTCCTTGTCCTGAAAGGCCCTTCATCCAGCTTGTGGAGCATTCCTCCCTTATTGGAGGTACTTTGATGATGGCTCAGCATTCCAATAGAGTTGATATTTGGAAGATTTACAACGAAAACTCAGTAGCTATTGGATCTGCAAATGGTGTTTACAGTCAAAATGGACATTCCGTCTTGGGAAAGCGGAAGTGGGATGGAGGTGCTGATTCAGGTAGTGATTCTAAAGCATTGATACTGCATAGCAATGGGTCTGCTCACACACAGAATGGACGAAGAAAGTCGTTCCCGGTAGAGTCTATTAATTCCCCTCGTTATTCTCAAGGAAAAGCCTCTGGCACGCCACCAGCGCTTCTAGCTACGATCAAGATAAATTCGAGTGAGCACATTGTATGCAGTGCTATATCAGGCAAAGGTGACCTAGTTGCATTCGCCGATAGCCAGAGGCCCCGTCTCTACGTGCTAGAGCGTAAGGGGGCTAGTGAATTGTTTCAAATCAAAAGGAAGAAGCTTCCTGCGGTTTTACAAGCTGCCCACTGCATGGTTTTCAATGCGGATTCCAGCCGTTTGATTGTGGCAGGACCTCAAGGGTTTATTTGGGTAAGTCTTGTTGGTTCTATCGGATCTTGTTTTGAACTACTTACTTTCATTCAAATTTCTTAATACTGGGCATGGTCGTAATTTTGTAATAGCTTTTTGGCCAACTGTCTTTCTCTTGTTGGAATTGAAGATGAAATGAACAGTAGAATGCAAGTTGGCTTTACCATTGGTGTGCATCGCTTCTAAATTGTAATAATGTCTTGATTATATTACAGGTTATGGATTCAAGCAGTGCAGAACTGGTCCATACTTTTCACGTTCCTTCGCATAACAATGTTGGATGGGCGAATGGGATTGTAAAAATAATGTGCACTAGTCCTGATGGGCAATGGCTAGCTGCTGCATCGAGCACAGGGCACATCGCTGTTTTCAATTTGGAAGTTATGAGGTATTTGCGTTGTTACCTGGATGCTTTCTTGTGAGTTATATCCTATTCTATGTAGTCTGCAGCCTATTTCTTCAACACGGACTGCAAGCATTAGTGCTAAGATGGTTGTTTGGGTTTTGATTATGCAGGCACCAGTGGACAGTACCAGTTCTTGATGGAACCCCTGCAACAGCTATGGTATTTTATCCAGGGAATAACAATGTTCTTATTGTGAGCAGTGCTGCTAATCAGATTCACGCTCTAGACGTCGAAGTGAGGGCCCCTGGACAGTGGTCACGACGCAATGGAGCACGTATTGCAAAGAAATTGCAGGACTTTCCGGGTACAATCATCGGGCTTTCGCTACCCTCACATCCGAAGTCTACATCTATCATTGCTTATAGCTCCAGGTACCCTAGTCTCCCCGCTTCGCTTCATAAAGATATTTGCTTTGTGATTTTTTTCAATCTGTTGTTGTGTCTACGCATAGCTCTACTTGTACCTCGTCGTAAGTTCAATGTGGAGATCTTCCCTGTACTTACAGTTTTAGGGTTGATCTGCAGTGCAATGTGTCATATCGACTTCAGCCAACCAATTGGAGATGAAGCAGGCCCAATGGATGAAGAGTCCGGTAAAGGTCCAAAAGCAATTAGTAATGGCAAAGTGCATGAAGGTGCGAATTCGAATGGTATACTTGTGGAAGGTAGTTCTAGGACTAGTAGTGTTAGGGAGAGCAAGACCTTGGTGACCAGCAACGGTAGCGAGAGCAAGAGCTTGGTGGTGGTGAATATGAAGAACCCAGTTTTGTTTTTAGGACACACTGGGCGTAATTCCGTGCTGATTGTAGAGAAACCTTGGTTAGAAGTTTTACGGCAATTTCCTGCCCCTGTCTCTAGACATGTTTATGGCAGTTGAGATAAGGCAAGGGCTAATTCATCTCTTGTTCTCTCATTTTTGAGTGTATGATAAAAAAAAATCAATACTACTTTGGCTCTCCTGACTTGAAGGTATCCAACGGCAGCTTAAGTATATAGCTGACTCATGATGTCCATGGATACCTACAACAGCGGTATGGTGACATTTGAAGAACGTAAAGACGGTTTACTCAGGAAAGGCTCAAAACTCAAAGTAGCCAATGTAGGTAGGAACAAGAAGATAGACTTCACACAAGTTTATGTCTTTGCTAACGCTTTATTTATTTATTTATTTAGGGATTAGGGTGTTGATTGAACCCTAAAACTGGTTCATTTGGTGTGGTGTTGGTGTGGAGAGTTTTACAGGGTATCAAAATATCAAATGGAGGGTACCAAAATATTTGTGTCTTACATAGCTGAATAGTTTTTGGTGGTTGAATGTAATATATAAAAGGCATAATAATCAATCATTCAATGTTGAACTTTGATTATCTTTAACAAATTTGATATCATGATATTTAAAATTAATGAGCACAAGTAAATACAATAAAATAAAATAAAATAAAATGTTCTACTAAGTGACACTTTGATATTTGGAAAAAAAAATTCGATTTGAAGTTTAATAATATTTCATGTTAAATCATGATGTAATAACTTTTGGTATGAACAAAAGTTTTTAAAAAATACTTTTTTTGTTAATTCAATAAAAAAATGTAATAAATGGCTAAAAAGATTTGACTACTTTGATTATATAGGGTTAAAAATAACTTGTGATAATTAAAGCCACCTTTAACTATATAGGGTTAAGTATTACTCAAAAAATATAAAAATTTCATGTTATAATATTTTAGTTAATAAAATTTTATTTTTAAAATTAGAAATATTTGAATCTTTCTTGGATATTTTTTATTTTACTATATCTAAAAATTACTAACAACATGCAAGAAAAATACATAAACTACCAAAAATAAATAAATAAATAAATAAATAAAATCTGTAATCTCCAACAATTGTAGATACAAATTTTATTAGAGATGAATTATGTTAATTTTAAACACTATGCTGCATTACTTAGAGAATGTTTTTAATTATTTAGAAATACTTATAGTATTTAAAAGTATCTTAGTTTTCTTTGATAGTATAAGGATTTTAAAATTTTTCTATTAAAAAATTAAATTAGATAATAATTTTAAATATTTATATGTTTTTTCAGATTTATATATATATATATATATATATATATATATATGTATGTATATTTCTAAAAATATTATGCCCTTTCCATTAAGATTATAATGGATTTTAGTTCTAAATACAATATTTAAGGATCTTTTATAATTTTAGGTTTTATCTTAATGTTGTAGCCAAACATCTCTTTAAAACTTAATTTCAGTTATTTAGTCCATCATGTAAAGTCTAAATTCTAGGAGATTTTTACATCTTAAATATTTATCTTATTTATGAAGTATTTGTTTATTTTCTTTTATAAACTCTCATTTATATTTTATATTTTTATATTTTTCATAATAATAATTTATAAAAAAAAATATAGATAAATATTGTAGATTTGTGATTATTTTATAAGCTTCTAAACATTAAAAACCTAGTGAAGAAAAAATAATTTGTAATGAAGTATTATTTTGATTTCTAGAAAAATTGTTACACATGTAGATGGTATCAAAAAGACAATGGAAAATAATATTACAACAAAGAAATTTAAAAAGATCAAGATACCAGATTAGAATCAAGATTAAGAACAAAAACATATTTAGATTGCTTCAAATTTTGTATAGGAACAATTGAAGTATCTCTTGTCTTGTCTCACTTGTACTGTAGCAACTAATACTTATAGAAAATTCTAAGAAAAATTTGTAAAAGCTCTAGAATGTCCTAAAAGTCTAAAGATTTTTTAGGTAAAGGAAAGAAGGTTTTGGATGACAACAAAAGGTATCAATATTTTAAAAAAGATTATAGAAATTTTTGAATTTTTTAAAATACCAATGAATATTCTAAAATAGAATAGAAGGTTCTATAAGCTTTTATTTGAATTAGAAGATAATGTGGTATTATAGTCTAGAAAGAGAATTAAAAAATCAAAATAATAATAAAAAATAATGATAATATCTTTTCTTAAAGCTTAACATGTACTTGTAACAAAAATAATTTGTGACTTTTAAATATAAAATTATTATTAAAAAAAACTATTGAAGTTCTTCATAAATTTAAATAACACATTGTGCATAGAATTTGCAAAACATCTAAGAGATCATTAATGTATCAAGTATTTTGACATCCATCATTAGTTCATAAGAGAGTATATAAAAATATAAAAATAAGAAACCATTTTATCTTGACAAACATAAAATGAAAGTAGATATTTCTTGTCTAGAAATATCAATGACCAAATTTCTTGTTTGTAGAAATGTATTAAAATTTCTAATATCTTAAGTAGAATAGTTCTACTTATTGGTAAATATTGGATTACAAAACCCATATGAAATGATAATAGAATTCACAATATAATATTACATAATTTGTACAACCATACAACAAATTAATCAAAAACAATTACGTAAATTTATTTCCAGTTTGGACAACTCCAGCACGTCATAAAGTTACAAACAATCTATTATTACTCGGTGGAAGAAGTAACGTTAAAAAGGACTACCAGTCTACTTGAATTTTTAAAACTTTAATCTTAAAAACATTTATAAGTACCAATTTTAATCAAATCTATAAATGATTTGTCCATTGTATGAGAACTGAAACGTTTCAGTTCTAAACACAAAACGGACTCATCGCCAGGAATTCCACATTTATGAAGTGAAAACTTGCAGCTCTGAACCCTATTGTGTAGGTTTCGATGGCGAAACCGCAACATTCTTCTTCATCTTCTTCATCTTCTGGCTTCATTTCGTGGGTAAACTGGAGCACACTTGATTCCAGTATCTCTGATACGGAACGTGGAGGGCAAAGTGGCCCACTGAATCCTGCTGGTGAATATACTTAAGAAGACTTGGTCCACTTCGAAAAAAAAAAACAAAACAAAACAAAACAAAAACAAAACAGAAGCTCCGTCTGCAGTCTACATGATCTATCACATGTGCTGAATTCAAGTCTAGAATTTTGCCCACTAGGCATGCATGATTGCATGCTTTGTTCCCACATATCCCCTACTGATGCCTCAATGCCGCAATAGTCTAGAAGCCCTGATAAGAAACTGGGTTCTAGTGAGTAACGATGCGTTGTTTTAATTGAAAGAAAGTTTCTCCCAATGTTGTGATTGTCGGCAAGGTGCACATTGGTCTTCGGGGCACTAGTCGCCAAGTGGGCAATTGCTCGTTGAAACTTGCAGAGTGGAGTTCCTGTGCTGAAGTCCTACTTGGCGAAGGTTTCGGAGAATGCGCTGGAAAACTAGACTCGTCTGCAGATGCGTTACCTTGCGAGCATCGGGAGCTCCATCCCACCATGTTTCTGGACTCCGATAGCGTCCACAGACCTTTCAGATTCAGATCCAGGTGCAGGAGCAAGTCGGATTGCACGAAGCCTCAACGGGAGACCTGTATTTAGATGGTGAATAAGATCAGTCGTCGACGCAGGTCCAGAGTGGCATTAAAACGAGTGCGCGTAGATCCTTTTGCAAGATCCTGGGTCGTTTCCCATGGTTCCATATTTGGGATTATGGTCCCACCGTCGTTGACGTGGTGCCAAACGAAACCCTAAGCGTTACTAGACTCCTTCCCAGTGGCTGATTCCGCCACCAGCAACGATCAGTAGGCCGAAACATCCATCAGCTACCAACAGAGTTCGTGCGATATGAGGGTATTGCAGTTTCGGTTTCTTTTCATCACGTGCTAGTTTTGCGCGCGACCGCAGTACCATCTTCATCAATGTAATTGGTTTGGAGGAATAGTCGTCACTGTCGATAAACATGGATTAGAGATCGTACGTCGCCGAGGTAAGTGTGGCCGACAGAACTCCCGGTGAAATCGGCCACTTGTGCAGCACTTTCTGCTGTATTCCTCCGCAATTTTCAGAACGGAGAGCATTCCCATCCATGCAGCGAACTAAAGAACTCGTCTGGATCTTATCCCAGTGCTTGAATTCGTCGTGACTCCTCAAACTCTGAGCGGGATGCCAAGGTGCCTTCCTTAGCAAGGCTTGCTTTCATCCCCACGTGAAAACGGGGGGTGGGAGTTTCGATGCAACAAGGATTTTGTTTAAAAGAAGAGAACAATGAAAGAACGGATACGAAACAAATGGCAAGTGCCACAGATGTGTTGTTAAAGCATGATTGGGTTTGCTTGTTGCCAGGTCTGCACATTTACAGCCTCATTGCTGGTAAAAGAATGGCCATTTCATTGTTATCATGACACCGAGACTTTTGAGGATTTAGCGCTTATTTGTTAAAAGAAAAACAAACCGTAGTAATTCCATATTGATACTATCAAGAGTTGAATAAATTACGTTTATAGACTCAGATAAAACATGAGACGTAAAAGTACACAGTGATGGTTGCACATTATTTACAATGATTCACGTGCAGGGTCTTCTTCAACTTCAGAAGCGTCGCTGTCTTTGGTATGGGCCAAAGTCTCCATCAAACTGCTGTGAAAGACATGTTTTCCCTCAAACGAACACAATTTTACAAAGGACAGAAGAATTTAATTCTTTCTCCACTTCCGTCACTCGCACTGTCGCCCAGTTTGTGAGCGTGGGCAGGAGAGGGGCAGAGGTGATGCGTTATTCAATACACTGCTGATAGGCGAGAAACGCAACGAAGCATTCCCTGCCATGGCTGTCCAAGATGAAGCTGTTGACCTATCCTCTGGCACTGACGCACCCAACGTTCATCATCGACAGGGAGAATCGACAAACAGTGCAAAGTCAACTGATCCAACCAGCCAACTCATCGACCTAAAACTGAAACTCCGGTGCCGAAAATCCAACCGCAAAGGAGAATCAGAAGGCAATCAACCAGGTGGTGAAACAAAACGATGCAAGGATTCATAGTTGTGTTGTGTTGTGTCTAGATCCGCCCTGGTGGTATGCGCTTCTCACCGTTTTCTACCTGCAATTGTCACGCCGGCGCTTTTTTATTCATCGTTTTGCAGCTTCGAGGAGTTGGATCAGGGGACTTCGGCTGCGCTGTGCCAGACACTCTGCCCATGAGGCGCAGGTCCCGAGGTGGATTGCTGACTTTTCAGGGCTCTATTGGGATATTCTCACTGCGTCCGCACGGGCACCAACTTTCGTGCACACGAGCTGTGCTTAGTCTAGGGCTATGAGGGGCTGGGGACGGATCACTCCTAGGACTCCCTCAATGTTGAAGTCATGCATTGCGGAGCAGACTTGTTGGTTAATATACAGAGAAACACACACACACACACAAATATTTGTATATATATATATATACACGCACACATGCACATACACACATATGTTGACTGATATTTCATATTATTTTTTCTTCATTATTTAATTCTAGTATTTTACCTACACCACAAAAAAATATAGTTGTTTTATTATAATTTCTCGTATGCTCTCCTAATTATAAAATGTTAGTTCAATGACGTGCGCCTTCATGTTGCACATTTCATGGAAGAAAGGTCCAATTGCGAGAACGACACTGTACATAGGACTTGGACCTGTAAATCTTTCGCTTTGCGAGGCAAGGTAGAACTGAGTTTTACTTTACACACAAATGATAAAAACTTGTGTGGTGGAACAGAAAACACCTCAGTGTTTGCATCAAAATGGAATAGTTATGAGAGAGAGAGAGAGATAGAGAGAGAGAAGAAAAAGAAAAAGATCATATATAGGTATATAAAAAAGATAAGTAGAAAGTAGAAGATGAAAAACAAATGAGTGGTAGGAAGGCTTTCGTTAAATCAGAGCCAAGTTTTAACCTGAACTTCTGAAGGATTCGTAAAAGATATTTCAAAAGGAGCACACAAATGAAGAATCGTTTTACATATCTTTGAAGAGAAGATAAACCGTTTCGAAGCGGATAAACCGAGATTTGGATTTTGCTTAGAGATCCTGGTTCAGTGCTTTTATATTGAATTCCCGTTGGGCAAGAGGTAGGTGGTGGCCATCCAGTCAATTCCCAACACATGCGAACAGCCCGACGCCTCTTCGGCAGTGGCACCACCTTCAAGACGGAAATGAGTTAGAAATTCTAGAATCGTCACGCAGATCCCATTCGGAAACGCTATTCTCGAGTACTCAGCCTTGAAATAGACGATTTGTGGGGAGATGGGCACCTGGAAGGATGTTCCGAATGGGACCGCTCTGACAGCTACTCTCTCTGTGGTGTGCCAGGAGGGGCCGATCGAAATGGCTGGTCATGTGCCATGGTTTGGAGGTGGTCAAGATAACTTCTTGGACGGTTTTCACACTCACGCGTGCTGGCAAGAAAGCCGGGTTAGGGGATACAAAGCAGGAAATTCCTGTCCGCCTTCGATACAATGAGCACTAAGAGCTCCAGGGCGAGGTCCACCGCCGAGACGTAGCAGTGTGTACAGGTTCGGAGGCAGTTCAAGCTCTAGAGGGAGACGGAAAAGAATGGCAGATCCAGCGCCAAGACGGGGCGCAGGGAATCAAGACAGGAACGTCCGCTCGTCTCAGGAGGGTGGCCAGTCTATGGGATCTGAGAGACAACCGCCACCGCGACGAGCCGGGGGGGGGCGAGAGCCAGCAGGTCGGGAGAGGGTAGGTGGAGGAGGAGGAGGAGGGCGAGGCACAGATGGATCTGGCAAAGGGCGTGGCAGCACCAAGCCCATGAACGATGAAGGTTTACACGGTGCTAGTCACATTCCGACGTTCGGAAACTGGGATACCGCTGGTGGGACGGACCCTAACTTCACCGTCATGTTCACGATTGCTAGCAAGGAGAAGAAGGGCGGCCCTGCTGCTGCAGATCCACAGGCAGGGAACGCCTCCGGTGGCGGTGGCACTGGAGATCCCTATGGAAAATCCAACGCGCAGCCGAAGAAGCAGGGCTCCTCTTGGTGGTGCTTTGGGTAGAGTTGCGGAATCTGTCGCCCGTGCTCATTTTTGGTGTTATTTGTACATGACTATTCGGCCTTGCTCTTGTTGGAAATCCCCTCCACCCTCCCTGCGTGACTTGTAGTGCATGCTATGAGGATTTCTGCACTCTCTTAACGACACCCTGGAGTATCATCTTCCTCAGCCCTTGCAATTTCCATAGTAACTCTTTGCAGTCTTCTTAGATGCAATTCGTGTTGTTGACTGAGGCTTCAGGGAAGTGTGATTTTAAGACACTTGAAGCGGTAGTGATTTTGTGATGCAGATATATTTCCTTCATGGAATCATGTGGTTGATGCTCAGGCTTTCAGAGTGTATTTGGAAGTAGATATGAGATTAGTACGCATTGAGTTTGTGTAATTAGGATGCTAGCATGTGTATTAGGATGCTAACCGGTTAATACACGCTGTATTAAACGGTTAATACAGCGCCTCGTAACTTAGTTGCCTTGATGGCCTAGAGCACACGATCGATTACGTTGTGAATCATTTTCTTCATGAGAGACCTGAATTAACTTGTTATTTCAGGAGGGAGGTACTCTTTATTCAAATTGAAACCTTCTAAATTTGATCATCACTTCAAAAAAAAAAAAAATTGACTTGTGTAAATGTATTTTGTATCCGTTCCACTACATGCATGAACAACTTTTTGAATGGAAATGGCAATAATGTTTTTGTGAAGTTAATTGATAATAATATGAATTAAATAGATTTATATGGATCTTTAACATTTTGAATAATGATAAGAATCAAATTATACATGCTCCTTAATTTTTTTTAGTTTTATTTCAAAGAACATTGTACGAATAAGTACCTAAAAGTCAAATATGTTCTCATAAAATTTATAATGTATATTAGAATCATCCTAAAGCAACTTGATTGTGTACATTTGTGATGACTTTGTAACTATAATAAAATACGAATTCTTACTTGTCAAAGAATCTTGAACATGGCTATTTCATTTTAAATGCACATGTATGAATATGAATGTATATATATATATATATATATATATGTGTGTGTGTGTGTGTGTGTGTATATATATATATATATATATATACACACATATACACATGAAATATTTGGTATAACAAAAAAATATGCTATAAACTACAATAAATAAATAAAATCTTGTGTGTCATTGTATTTACAATAATAAATGAAAAGAATCACATTGTTTTATGGATATTTTCGATACATAGAAAATTATAATAATCAACATTTTTTATTTCAATAAAAAAATAGCAAAAAAAACACATGAATTAAATGTTTCATAAACCCATATGAATAATCATTTTATATGACAAACATTGAACATATAAATGGAATTTATTAATTATTATAAAAGTTTGATGCACTCTTGTTTTTAGTTAATGATACATCTATGTTAAAATAAAAATATAAGACTTATTCACGATTTATTCTATTTGAATACATATAGAATCTACTATTGCAAATTCAGTACAGAATGAATAATGTTTATTTATTTTATGTTTTTTATGTTTTTTCTTTTCTTTTCAAAATGCATTCTCTTTATCAGTTTTTGATAATACTTATTATTGTCTACTTATCTTGTTCACCATTTGCATTGCTAAATAAACAAATGGTAAAAGCTGAACCTTCACACATGTCCACAGCAAGTCTTAAGATTCAACAACTTTTACCATTTTTCAAACTAAAAAAAACCCTTTTATCTACTTCAAATCTCCATGGGTCATTCATTACTCCAACTTTCTCACATGTTTGAGCAACGTCCGCTCTTGTATAATGGCATGATTTATTTGGTTTTCAATTCCAACTAGAAAATGATATAAAAATACACTAAAAAATATTCACTGGAATTATGGTTTTTGCCGTAATACAAATTTGCAAAAGAATTTCCTCATTAAAACCAAATCCTACAACATCATCCCAGTTCAACGAATCAGGTCCGAAGCCAGTGATCTATAGAACAAGACCCACTGGATTGTGTCTAGATTGAAAAGAGAGATTCAACGCAGTTTAAACAAGCGAAGAAGGTTGGATTCCTGGTGACAGAAAATTGATAGCGCTTCGTTGCAGATCCTGTCGAGGCTTTGCAAAATAATCCAACATTTGATTGCTGTTGTTGATGTTGTTGATGTTGTTGCGAAGAACCCACAAATCATTTTTCTTAAGGGGGATTGTGCATGTGATGGGGTATAATGGGTTAATTCCTCCTCGCAATGATGTTGCAGCAATAATTTTGAGCCCGCAGTTATTGCACGGCTTCTTCAGAGACAACTGCTGCTGCTGTTGTCTCTAATTTCTTTTCTCTTTCTTCTGTTTTCTTGTATTATTTTTATTTATTTATTTTGTAAGTGGGTTTCGTCGCTTGGTCGCATATCCCTTGCCATTAAATTCCGAGATTGGGTCGCGCGTCGCGCAGTGATTCACGAGTGCTTGTCCTGCGTCGTTGTCACCCACGAGATTCCTCTGCTTGCTCTCTCGGTGACCCACGAAACCAACAGCTGCAGAATCAGATCCAGTCGTGGGAACGAGAGGGAAAGAGCGGTCGGAGTTTGTAAGATGGAGGATGAAGATTGTTGGGGACAGATCGGGGTTTGAAACAGCGTGAAGGGGTGTCGATGTGGGGTCCAGGTTGGAGGATTGCAGCCACTTCTCCCTTGGAGGTATGAAGATTGAACTAGAATTCTGATCAAGTTCAGTTTGGGCTCGTTTCAAATTCTTGAATGATACTGCGTAGTCTTGGTTTTGCGAAGATTCACAATTTGGTGGTGATTTGCTTGCATGCTTTCGCGGGGTACGATGATTGGCTGAATCTGGGCAGGGAAAGAAATCTAGAGAAGAAACGTATACGTAGAATGGAAATGGTTGTGGTGACTCGCAGCCTTCGCTCTGCAACGCATTGTAGGTTCAACGAATCTTAGTGTTTTGGGAAAATCTTTTTTACGATTCTGCTTAAATTTGTGCACTGAGAGTCGGCGATGATGGTTGAATTCTTGTGGAATTGTGTTGGATTAGCTATGATGGTTCATCTGTCCTCGTCGAAGAACCCTGTTTCTGCAAAAAAAAAAAAAAAAAAAAAAAAAAAATCAGAAATCTTCAAAGCAGCGCAACTTGAAAGTTTGCAGCTACATTGACCATTACCATTGCTCTATCCAGTCGGTTGCCCCTGGCACAATCATGAACATTGGTCAGTTGAGAAACAAATGACAGGATTTCTAAATATTGGTCATGACGCTATGGATTGAGTCACCTTCTAGGGTTTGCAGGCATTTCCAAGCGCCTGCTACAAGATGCTTTTTCTTTTGTTAAAAGGTCTCTTCGTGCTTCAGTGTGTTTGTAGGAGTCTGTACCGAGTCAAATATTGAAGGCGCCGGTTGAATCTTCTCGTGGCTGTGGTACCTGGGTGAGATATTGATTAGTTTTCATGACATTGATACAAAGGTTGTGCAGGTTTAACGACGCAAGCTGTAATTCCCTGATAAGGCTATGCATCTCTGTCGAGTGTAGTTCGGCATCAATTTATGCAATTCTGCCTCGCAAAAATGAGCAACAGAATGGGTCCCGTGCATGTGTTGTTACTTGTTTTGACTATCATCAACAGCCCTGGCGTTTTCAGTGCTGGTTTTCCTAATTGGCGATTGGGAAGAAGCTTTGAACAACACTTATCGGGTGAATCGATTGACTATAAAAAAGACGACGTAGAGAAGCAGGAGTTTTTTGAGGTCACAAAACCCGTTGACTTACCTCAGGGCGCTCACAAGGTTTGTTCCCAAATCCTGTTGCAGCACGTATTCGGCAACACGATCAATGAACCTCCTACACTGGCCCAGTACCAGCCGCCGCAGGATTGCATCAGTGAGGACTGGACCGCGATCGTCTTGAGATGGGAAGCTACATCAAGGGGACGCCAGTTTGATCGTATTTCTGCCGTATGGCTCGGCGGGGTGGAGGTGTTCCGAACGTGTACTGCTGAGCCGACTGCACAAGGAATTGAATGGAGCGTGGAGAAAGATGTGACTCCGTTCGCGTCCGTCTTCAAAGCACCCCAGTTGCTCGCTGTCATGCTCGCCAATGTCGTGAATGAAAAATACACAGGGCTGTTCAATGTGACACTCTCAGCTCATTACTACTCTGTTGGGGAAGCCGAACATTCCCGGGAGAGCTATGGCGGAGTCGCGGACTTGATTCTACCATTCGCCGAGTCGTCACCTCTTAACGGTGGACATTGGTTCCAGCTCCAAAACGAGAGTGACTTGCGGACACAAGAGATCAAAATTCCGCGAAATGCATACAAGGCTGTGCTTGAGGTCTGCGTGTCCCCTCACGGCTCCGACGAATTCTGGTACACCAATCCGCCAGATGACTACCTCAACGCTAATAACCTCACTGAAGAAATTCCAGGAAATGGCACTTTCCGTGAGGTTCTCGTGTCGATCGATGGTCTCCTTGCGGCTATGGTTAACCCATTTCCGGTGCTTTACACGGGCGGCGTGAATCCTTACTTCTGGCGCCCCATTTCTGCCATTGGTTCCTTCGCTCTTCCCTCCTACAACGTCGAGGTAACGTCATTTCTCGGCAAGCTCGTCGATGACCAGAACCACACATTCAGCATCACTGTCACGAATGCAATACCCTACTGGCTTGTCTCGGCAAATTTACATCTCTGGCTGGACCACTCCACAAATGCCACAACAGGCGAACTCTTCGAACACTCTGCACCTGCTCTCACATCCCACATCATGTCCAAATTTGAAGGATTGAACGGCACCTTCCACAACAAAGCCTCAAGGGAGCTCTCCTACAAAGGCTACCTAAAGTCATCCTTCGGCAACCTCACAACAACCACCTCCTATATCTCTCACTTCTCCAATTACCTCAAATACACCGATGACGGCCTCTGCAGCACGATCAACCAAAACAGCAAGATGGATAGCACTGTCATTGTGAAAGCCGAGGCGCGAGACTTAGTGTACGAGCATCGATCCTATGCTTTCCCCCTCCAACTCTTCTACGACCAAATCGAATATCCGAATAAGACGACCTTTGTGGAAGCTGGAATACGCCATGGATGGAGGGGAGAGCAAGAGCGGCAGTCCAGCATTGGCAGCGGGCAAAGCTCCTTCAGCAGATTGGACAACAAGCAGCATTCGAAAGGGCAGATGTTCATTCCAACTGAGGGGGGAGTTATCGGGTATGCATCTACCGAGCAATGGTATGCTTACCACGGTACCGATGGTTGTTACTGGAGGTATGTGGGGGCGAGCAATTATACGTTCCTTTATGACGATTCTGGTACACTTTGCACCAGTTTACTTAGCTAGCCATTTCATCTATTTTTTTAGTAGTAGAGTTGACTAGTTAGGTGATTTCAAAGGTTTCAGAGTACAATGAAAAGAGTTAATTTGACGGGAAAGAAAGGATTCTGGCGGTGCCACGAATCCCTGGCGAGTTTCATGAGGAAAAATCTCCATGGAAGGGTGATCACTTTCCTAGACATGGTTGAAGGATTGGAGACATGAAACGTAGTCGTCGTTGTTGTTGACTTGGCAAAATTTTAGAGTATTTGCCTGTGGACTTGAACCCTTTCTTCTTGCCGACCGTTGTTACACTGTCCTACTGTTGCACCGACTTCTACCAGTCACTAGTTCGCTCTAAATTGGAATCCGCTATTGCATTTTCGGCATCAATAAGATTCTCTACATGGGGGTTTTGTACAGCTCACTTTTGCACTTCAGATTAGCGGGATGTAGTGAATTTGATTATAATTCTAGAAAGCAGTGATAGGGACCGTTGAATGTTACGAGGCATTTTTCTATGTAGGAGACATTCACGGCATTTATCTGATATACAGTTGAATAAGACCTTCACAAAAGACTGCGACGGGTGGGATTCTACCCGGAGCTCCTTAACTATATGTGTTGATTCCTCGGAGTTTTTGCCAGGTGCTTCAAAACTTGTTGTGTAGGTCCC
Source organism: Physcomitrium patens (assembly GCF_059467195.1). NCBI lineage: Eukaryota > Viridiplantae > Streptophyta > Bryopsida > Funariales > Funariaceae > Physcomitrium > Physcomitrium patens. The sequence goes on along the minus strand of NC_143431.1, from coordinate 9,441,235 downwards.
TGCTCTCTGCACTGCTACCTCCGCCTTTCACTGGTCTTCGCTGCTTTCTGTCGAAATATTTTGCGGGATCGAGGAGAATAGTGAGTTAATGCTTGAACCGCGGTCACGTGCTGTACATGTGGGGTGGTTCAAAGCTTGCAAATGTTCGGTGTCAAATGTTAAAAGTCTAATTTTGTTGGTTGACAGATTGGAGCAACTACGCGCTCGGTTTGGTATACGATTGATAAACTCTCTTAAGTTTGTTCGACTCTTTCTAAGCATGAAGGACTTCGCGTCTCTGATGAATCACGCGTTAAGATCTGTCATTACTATTTGAATCCCACTGTAGGCATCGCAGAGCGCCAATTGGCAACAAGTAATGTGTGAAGATGCTGAAGCTGACATTCATGATTTTCAAAACATGGTTGATCAAGAGATGCCTACGTCTTCGTGTCTGCTGGAATGGATTGAGAGTGGAGATAGTCATCTGTAAAAGCATCTCACGAGGACAAAAATACGTCCAGAAACGGCCGGTCTTCAATTCGATGTTGAAAATTGTGTCGGCAGGTGAGTCTGTAGTAGAGCTTTTTCAGAGTAAATTGGTGCCGAGGGCGATGCGCTCTAACAAAGTTCGAATCTGTTGGGTCTGCTGGCTTAGAACGTGAAGCTGCTGTTCTTGGCACTTTTTGCCATGCCTACTGAGTGTGCTTGAAAAGCCTTTCCCTCATGGTTGGAAACAGATCATTACTGCTCGTGAACCTATACCACCAAAAACGTGGTTTTTTGTGGTTTTGAGGTATTTGCCTGGGGGTTCGTGTAGAAGATACTTTTTGAAGGTAGCATGCCTCCAACCTTTTTTTTCAACATGGAATATGTCTAAAACTATTAATAATCAAAGTATTTAACCTGGTACACTAAACAAAGTTGCCAAAATCTTAATATTAACGTAAAGTATTATTACTTAATGTGTATTAAACTCGTACTTCATTCGTAAATCTCATATTCATACGAAAACATAATGTGACGGTAATCAGGTACAATGCTCAAAGTGCTCCTTTTGTGTTCACTTCCGCGGTTTGTAAAGTCAGTAGCCTGTGGTAGTGCGACCGCACCCCTCCCATAGACTACTTCAGAAAGCAAATTGACTGAAACGCTTTCCCACGATGCGAAAGATATATACAAGCTCTAGGAATTGAGGACGCTAGTTCATTACGGTTACGGGACAATTGAACTGGATTTTGGTGATGCGAGTATCACAAGTCTTGACACGTGATGGCAAACAGCAGTTGCATGCTCTCTTCATTTAGTCGTCACATCTACTTTACACAGAACTTCTACTGATTTCGTGCATGCAGTTATCTTTCGTCGTCGGAACAAGAGCTACTAGACAAGATAAATAAAATTGAGGACCCTTACTACCAAGGATTTGATAGCCAGATCAAGACCAATAATTGATTCAATTAGCATGTACAGCAGACTTGTACCAGCTAATGGCTCCGTCACAAGGCTTTTTCATTCATGACCAAGTGGATCTCCATTAAGCAAAGAACACCACGTGGTATTACATTTCGTCGCTTTCGTAATCCTCTTCATCAGCGAAAGTGAAGAGAGAAGTATCTGCTGCACTAGCAACAGCCAACGCTTGAAAATCACTACATGAGTCACTGGACATCACACTCACATCATCTTCAATCCGAAATGAAGAACCCTCATCTTCAACCCTTACGGGTGAACTGGGGTTCTCAAAATCCAAAGGGAATTCTACAAATTCTGTATCGCACACAGTGAAGTCATCAATTCCTCTTCCAGAAGTAAAAGAGTTTATATTTGCTGATCCGCTTTTGTCATAAGCATGCGTGGTTTTTTCCTGAAGCCCCTCATTCAAGCTTTGCAATCTAGAGCTTCCAGCCGACCAGCCAACTTTTGAATTATCATCAGATCGTGCAAAGCCACGGTTATATTGATCAGAAAACAGCCGAGGGCTACTAGGCATGCTGGCGGATCTTGTGTGACTTCTTAATCGGTCCACAGCATTGAAAATGCCTGTGCTGACATCTGACACAGCATTGGACAGTGCAAGTTGCAATGTCATGTGGCTAGTTGAGGCAATAGTATCTTGTTCATCTGTATATGGTCGGGTTGAAACCCCTAGACATTCTTCTGCTTCTCCTTCAATATCTGCGCAAGTATAACAATTCTTCACTTAGTACCACACGGGGTGATCTAATTTTATTTTTTGAACTGTTCATGCGGAGAAAGTAATGGATCTAAATGCTATATAATATAAAGAAGAATCTAGTGCTGAGACAATCAGTCGATCTTGAAAAAACACAGATTGTTTTTGAAATGCCAGACAGGCGCCAGCAGTAACACGAATCGCAAGGTAAAACTTTGAGATCTGGACAAACTGTGAGGCCGAAAATAGAAAAAAAACCTGAAAAGAAGTACTTCAGATCACCTGTAGCTGTGTCAGTGCATGAAGATGTTTTACTGGATGCAATAGCAGAAGGAAAACAAGATCTCAGGCTTGTGGAATCTCGGTCCCATGTAGTTGAAGTTTTCAAAACTGGTAGATCCATATCTTCCAATTCCAGTTCTACTTCAAAGTTGGGTACTTCCTGTATACAGAATGTAAAATATTTGTTAGACGTGAAAATTACCTCAGTTAGGTCCACATAAGTTATATATAGAGTTTAATACTAAGTCCATAAAATAGGGTCAACTAATGCTCATTAAGTTACCAGAAATAAGCCTATGACCAAAGAGTAGAAATTTTAACCTTATCAAATCCATCCAGGTCTTCTACTCGAAAAATGATATTCCCTTCCATATTCGAGTTCAACCAGCTGTGTCAATACAATCCACCGTGTGTGTCAACGCATGAAACATACAACCACAATACTTCAAGCCAATAGATTCTTCGAACTTCAGCACAAAAGAAATAATTCTTTAATATTTTTAAGCATGACACTGGAGACGCTACCATTCCCGGAAGGAAAATATTAAAGAGCAACAAAGCTTAAAAAGCGGGTTGCTGACCAGGAAAAATCAACGTGACGGTTCTGAAAGTGAACTTTGAAGTCCCCATCAACCACAGCAGCATGTCCGTCTTCAGGCAGCTCAAGTACGTAAACTCCGGATTTCATGGCACTCAACCATAAGTCTTCGGTCTGCGGTAATACCCAAAACCATTAAGGTGTGAAATCCTAATCCTCCGCTCATAGTATGAAAATTGAGAAATCAGTGTAACATTCAATCTCATGTGTAAATGTGAATTGGACGAGTATGATTATCCGGCTACCAGCAGAGGATGTAACTACGTGACATTAACAGTTCACAGAATACAGAAGGTGGTGTATCTGAAGAATAACACCTCCAAAGCACGAAAAGAAAACACATGATGCCAAGGAGAGGGGAACTAGCATACCAGCATAAGACTTGTATTAGGATGTCTCCTACTCGCAAACAGCACACCTGGTACTTATTGACAAGTACTTTGTTAGTTCTTATTTCATGAAAAGTAGTTCTTATGATACATTTACAAAGAAAGTATCCGCATGTCGCATAAGATGGAACTTTCAGAACGGAAAATAATCGTAGTACCATTATGATCTGAAACTGTCACGCTTGGACGAATCCAAGCTGGGCAGTTGTTGAGGCGTATACTCCTCAAGGTGCACTTTCGTCCAGTTGGAGTACATCCATGGTATTTTTTGGAGACCTGCTCATAGTATTTCACGTATCGCTGTCGAATCACAGGACACCATGTTGCGACACAAGTTAACAGGTGAGCACCAATACTCCCATTCAGGAAAGAACATTCATTCGTATTGAAAACCTTATCAGAACAAATCAAAATTGTTGCATTCTACCTTGTCTTTTCGTGAAGAGAATGATCACTTACAAGCTGGCTGGGAAGTTCTAAACAGCTACTACCCGCACATCGTTTCAAGTTGTAATGGTTTATTGATTCTTCTGCACTGGGGAAAAACTGCAACAATGAGCAAGCCAAACCCCAAATCAGACATTCTGTAGGCAAAAAGAGTAGCATGACAAGAAAACATCCAGTTCAAACCAAACTGCAACAAATTTTTCCACACCTGCATGATTCGGGAAAATTGAAACTAGTTAAGAAGTTTCAAAATCACTAAAAACGTAAAAATAAAGTCACAAGATTGTGAAACACTGCCTCCAGGATAGTATCAATGTTCCATCTAAAGGCACGGAGAGATGCGCTTACTCTGAGATGAAGGAGAAGACAGGATGTCATAAGCCCAGTACGCTCCATCCCTCCCTTACAGTGGACCACTGCCACATTCTCAAGGCCTTCCTTGAGCCATGTATATGCAGCCTCACAAAATGCTGACAAGAGCTTCAGAGGACAATTATTGCCACGAATGGGAAAATACGCCACCTGACAGTTAAGGTTCCGATAAGTTGCAAAATTGAACAACATTGACTTTACTAAATGAGTGTAGAGACATTCACAATTCACATCAGTTTCAGAATTCGAGGTGATGATCTTTGAGGATGTTGTCATAATTGAACCCTTTCAAAATGTAAAAAAGAATAGACTTGTGCCAGATTGTAAACACATATATTTCGTAGATAGACGTGATCATCATCGTTTGAGCTAATGAATTTGGAGCTCGAAATAGACAGCATAAACCAAGATAAATGGGAACAAACCTTGTCATGAAGAAATGAGGCATCGTAGAGCTTCTCTGAACACAAGTTGAAGATTTTGTACTTGCCCTGCCAAGACGATCAATAGTAAGAATCAGGTTCTCTACATTCAAATGAAAGCTCATTCCCCTCCTTTTTATACTTTCTTGCACAAAATGCATAAGATGAACAATTATAAGAAGACGAAGAAGACCAATAGAAGCGTATAGGACAATGTACCGGATGCTGGTTCTCGCAGAACGTGACGAGCTCCTCTAAATGGCCTTGGTAATTACCCTGAAAAGTACCCTCGCCAGAGAAGAAATCAATTTAGGTATGTATGGGCTCTCTATACACGCGTGCACTAGCCAAAACTTCGCACGTCCACTACTTTAGCCATCGTGAAGCTAATACTTCAAAAAATATCTCGAGAAAATTTACCTCAGCGAAACCAAGAATGTTGGAACTGCTCTCGGCACCCGGAAATCCCACAGCGATTATATTTTCGGTAATGTACGCTATATCAAGCTGGACCTGGCCATCCTGTAAGCAAATGAATTGGCACGGCTGTGACGTAGTTCCCGACTCATGAGTTATACATAACAAGGTACCTAGAATACAAATGGAAACAAATCCCAATTAAACAATGAAAGTTATCGCTGACCTTAAACTATACCTGGTACCAGTGCTTATTCTGGGACACGAGATGCCGTGCCTTGTCTTGAACAGCCTTAACAGCGTTTCTGGAGGAATCGATAAATCCCTTAGTTAGGACACCGAACGAGTTTTCAAACCCCTCGATTGGAGACACTTTGGCTGATGCCCGCTTTCCAGATGGCCCTGAGAAAAGACTGTATGGCGAGGACTCAGAGATCTCAACACCTACATCTGCGGTAGGTTTGAACCGAAAGCTCCGTGCCCATTTGGAAAATCCAGAAGATGAATCCGCTTTCTGCTCCTTCGCAGATTCTTGGCCATGGTTTGAGAGGCTCGACAGCGACCGTGAGAGAGACTTCGCAATAGGGCTCGAAATTTCTTGCGACTTGTGCACAAAACTAGATGACCTAAAAAATGATTTGATGGATGACATAGGTTCCGAAGCAGTAGCTACTGAAGGAGCTTCAGTAGGCTGAGAATCACTCGAGTCCACTATGGGGACCCGATTAGATGTAAACGAGGAGGATCTAAAAAGGGATTTAACAGACATTTCTGGCCCATCTGCTCTAGTAGCCTGTTGAGATGAGCTTGGAAGACTTGGTTCTTTCTCTGAAGGCTTCAAGGTGTTGGACCCTGTATCAGACCCTGAACCAGACAACGGAAGCTTGACAAAAGAAGATCGGTCAGAGAGATAATCCGAATGGAGGTTTCTCTCAGTCTTCGACTCAAGGGATGAGAAGGTGGCAGACCTTGATAAATGCTTGGATTTTGCAACTGGCAAAGGTGGTGACGGAAAGTCCGAGAGTGACGTGGTGTGAAGGGATAGTAACGACTTCGGATTTGAGGATTGCCTGGGCTCATAACACTCGGGATTTCGCTCCCTCAAGGCCTTCTCTGAAGCCTTCAAGATCGCTTGGTTCCGGAGGGATTGGGTTTCTTGACGTCGCTCCAGCACCAACCGATTAGATGATGACCTACTACGGGGCTGGCCTAACGGGTGATTAGAGGGTAAACCAAGTCTACTTGGAAAAGAGTCGCAATCAACACCCATTTTGAGAAAACGTTCCTCAGTCTGCATCTAATCAGCCCTTAGAAAAACACCAGAGCTGCGGGAACTGTCGTAAGGATAAGAATCTCGAAAAAAAATAAAGAGATCCAGCTCCCTCTACATTGTCGCTGCCGACTAATTTTGTTGATGCAGACTAACTTGGTTGTTGCGGACCAAACTAGGGTATAACTGAAAGTACATGATCAGTAACTTTGATAACCCCGCGCCAGAGTACAGGAGGTGTCAGATTGAATCAATGAATCCTAACACAAATGCAAGTGCAGCTCCCATAGCGGATGGTGATTAATACCCCTTCCGCTCGCGATTTCCTCAACCTAACCCATTTGTTGAGATTACAAAGACATAGTCAGCGCGCGAATCAACGTGCACATCGATGTCACAGACACACGTATCACGGATCACAACTGCACAAAATCACATGGCCACTCAAAGAATCATCACTCCAGCCTTCATAACCCACGTCGCAAAAATGACAATGCTCCACGTACCACCAAGAAAACACCACACTAAAGCCTCGAAAACTCAAACCCCACTAGCTAGTCACCCTAAACACCACGCCCCTCACGACCACCTGATCAAAATACCAAAAAAAACACTACTACTACTACTTCTACTACTACAACAACTACTAAACAAAGTACTCTGTTCACCATCAATCAAACCCACTTGACATCGCCAGTCCTTTCTCATTCGCATGAAAGCCTCCGAGCTCACCATCACGAAGAAGCAGAAGCACCAAAAATAAACAGAGCCATTCAATAACAGCCCAGCAACGCCACAATCTCTGTTGTTGTTGTTCTCGCCCACTTGACACACACGACACAAACTCACTCTCGCTTGCTTGCTTGCTAGCTTGCTACGAGGAAAGAGAGTAGACTTCAATCCCACAACAAGTGGACCCACGAGGAGATACGACTTCACACAATGAGAGCCTTACTTACAATGCCAGGGAGAGACTGAATGAACAAATGACTGAATGAATGAATGACACACACTCACACTCTCACACACACACTCACACACAGCCAGACAGCCAGTGTCCGATTCCACAGAATAGTTTCCACGGCATTCCATCCCACCTGGAACGCGGCAAATGCTAATACAATGCAATGACTCACTCACTCCACCCCGCATCCAGAGCGGGCACTCCAACTCTGCCCGTTAAAAAAAGAAATATAAACAACAACAACAACAACAACAACAAAGAATCTGATGAGTTCAGAGAGAGCATGTGGTCCTGTGAGTAGTGGCATCCACGTAAGCTTCCATGTCTGCAGCCAGCCATACATCCATCGTTATACGCATGTATTCATCCATCCATCGTAGCGGCGACGGTAGCGCCGTTCGCCGCACAGTTTGTTCCTCGAAGAGAGTGTCCTTAAAAGTAAACCTTAAAGGGGCTTGGCTTTTTACTTTCATACACATTGCCTGCTTTAATACGTGATGTCTGTTTTAGTAACGTTATTCAGAACCATTAAGATGTACTCACAACAACAAAAACAACAACAACAAATAAATAAAATAAATAAATAAAATAACACAACACAACACAACAAAAAAGTAAAACAAAATAATAAAAAATTATGTGTTTTTGTGTGAACATGGATTTGTGAATGTGTATTTTTTTTCTTTTTATTTTTTTCTTATGTGTGGATGTATGTATGTATGTAAGTATGTATTTTCTTGTGTGTAATTTTCATTTTTGGTTTGTGGTTTGTGTTTTGGACTTGATGATTTTTCCACTTAGCTAGATGCAGTAAACATACATCCACTTTATTAGTTTGAATTGAATTCTTTTTAATTTAAAAACGTGTAAAATATTTTAGAATATAAAAAAATGTACCATAATTTTATTTTTTTAAAGTAATGCCTGTAGTATTACATTTAAGTAGACACATAACATAAATCATTTTCATGTAAGAATATTTTAAATCAGGTTTTGAGATGGGGTACAAGAAAAAGTTTAATGGATTGTAGCACAATATATGTTTCAATGAAAGTATACTAATAAATATATGATTGAACAAACCCTTGGAATGATATTAATTTATTCATTACTTGATAGATAATAAAAGATAAAAGTACAAAGTACAAAACCATGGATTGAGACGTATGAAACAAAATCATGAATCACAAACAAAGCATGCAACTCTTCAATAACTTAAACATTTAAAATCAGAGTAACTGTACATAATATTTGTTTGTGCTTGTAACCTTTTAAAGCATTTTTAGCAACTAAAAGTTAAAACCCATATCCATCAATGTTGACCTTTGAATCTTCTTATATCATATATGCTATTTTTATTACTATTCCATGTTATTAATAGAAAATATCATTATTTATATTTGAAAGCAAAGAAAGGAGATTAAAAAGAGATAATTTAAAATTTAAAAAATCTTATTAACTATTTTAAATAAAATAAAATAAAATATACTTAAATCAAGATTAAAATACAAAAATAGTATTAGCAAGAATATAAATGACTTTAGTTTTGACTTTATATATACTAGCTAATAAGAAGGTTATTAAAAGCTTTTTAAATATTACAAGGCTTACAAACCAAAAGTCCTAGTTGTAAGATATTTTATTATTACATTTTAGATACAATAAAAATATATGAGATAAGTTTTTTTTTTTTTTTAATTTAAAGATAAATAATATACCTTCTATACAAGTTCTATAAAGTGCAATTAGATTTTGACTAGCAAGTTGATAAAGTCTAAAGAATATTAAATGGGATTTATCACAAATTTTAATCTATGCTTCACACAAAGATGGTTGATAGGTCCTTTGACCTATCAATATTTACACTTATTTAAAAAAAATGTATATCTAAGTATTTTTCTTATTATGAAGACTTTTATTACTACCATTAAATAAAATACAAACAATATAAGTAGCTATAATATCCACTTAAAACAATAATATTAGGTATTAATATACTTGATATAAAATAGTGTTTATTGAATAGATAAAAGTATTATGATGTAATAATCTAACTTTGCAAGCACCAAAGAAGTGTCAAATTGTCTTGTTAATAATAATTTAATACATTGCATATACTACTCTAATATTTGATTATTAAATATACATTGTTCATCATTTTGAAGATAAAGTTTCTAAAAAAATTGATTTTTTCTTACAATATACTAGTGAATCTTCTACATATTGGAATCTTCAACAAAACAAAATATCAACTAAAAATCTATTATATTATCAAAATTTATAAATACACATAATTATATTTAAACTTTTGGTACATACAAATATCATTATGAATAGAAAAGATTGTTTTTAAATTTAGATTTATTTTATTCATTAAATGACCTATTTTTAATTTAATAATTATACACATAATATGATTAAAGATCTATTTAAACAAGCATTAATAATAAATAAAAAATAACATAAAATTTATAAATAGAATATTAGATTATATTTATTATCATAAAATAAATTTTGATAAATTTTAATTTAATTTTAATTTACCTATTTTAAAATATTAAATTTTCTAATGATTAAAATTAAAGTTATAAAAAAAACTTTATTATAAATTTTATTAATATATATATATATATATATATATATATATAATTTATTTAAAATTAAATAAATAAAGGTAATCATTTGAATAATATGTATATTGTAGTTTAAAAATTTATATGAAGTTTATGACTTTTTAATTCACAAAATGTAAAATAAAATATCAATAAAAAATTTAATAATAGTAAATATTATTGTATACTTATGACAATATACAACCACTTTTATTAAGAATCTTTTATAGGTGATATTTAAAAAAAATAACAATTAACAATTCATAATTCATAATTATAAAGGTTTAATATTTTATATAAAAAATATCCTATAATGCTTAATAAACATATCATAAAAACATAAAACTATAAAGAAAGTTTTAATATCTAACAAAATAAAGATAGGAACTAAGTAAATTATTGTTCAAAACAAAGATTATGATACAAAGTGAAAGTAGAGTTTAGAGCATATTTCAAACCTTTAAAAATAATAATATTATATATAATCCAACCACACAATCTCTAATGATGTTAAATAATTATTTTATTTTATTTTATTTTTTATCTTTTATATCTTTTTATTGAATATTTCTATTAACAATGTTGAAAACATTTTTAGTTTCTCAACAATGTAAGCAAAGAACTTAAATTTTATGTTAGATTTACCTTGTGTTATAAGAAATTTAAATTATATACAATCAATTTGCACGTCTTTTACTACTATTTAAATTATTTTTTGAAATATAGACATTGCTATAAAATTATAAAAATATTATAGAGTAATTTTATTATTTATTTATTTTCAAAAAGTAAGTATATATATTGAATATTTTTTTTGATTATTTGGCTAAATTATTAGAGATTAAAAACAATTAACTATAACATATTTATATTATGTTATACTTTTTAATTTTTTTTAAAGATTCAAGTGATATTATTTTATATATAGTTAATTGTTAGCCTCTAAGATTTTTAAAGTGTATATTAATACAAATCTATTGTTAAAAAGCAAGATCCAAATCTTATTATTTATTCTATGCATTTCATTGGTTTTTTAATAAATATATGTTAATTTAATATAAATATTTTTATATATTATATAATATTACACATAATTATTTTAAAAAAAAATCTATATATGTTTGGTCTGCTAAACATGATTTAGTAAATATAATTTAAAATACTAAATTTGGATAACTATAAGGTTGGAGTTTAATAAAAAGTACTATTTGGTTAGTAAATCTTTTAAAGTCCAATTTTTCAACAACAATATTTTGCCTTTTTTTTACTTTGTCATTAAAATTTATTTTATTATTATTTTAAATTTAAGTGTAAAAAATACTTTAAAATATACCAATCATTTTAGTTGGTAGTCATTGTTGTAAATGAAAATAATACATTCTAAGCATAAAAATTATAATTTTATGCTTTTGTTTACACTATGATAAAATTTAATCTAAAAATCGTGATATAATTTAAATAAAAAACAATAATAACAGATGAAATAAAAATATATAAATATAAATTTAAATTTAAAATATATTTAGAAAATATTTACTCAAAAAAAGAAACTTTAAAACTTCGAAATTGCTTTATATACTAATTAGTAATAAGATCATTGGTAGTTTTGACACATATTAATGATCACTTGACTATAAATAACCCAAATACAATTTTATCTTAACTTATAACCTTACTTAATAGCTAATATTATGGAAACAAATAGATCAACAATCTTCTTTTTAAAATTAATATGAAACTTCATCTCATAAATCAATATAAATTGTATTAAATTTACTAAAATTCTGACTATCATCAATGGCTTTCAATACTTAAAAAACTTTAAAAACATTAAAAATATATAAAAATAAATAGGCTGGACAAGTCCTCTCTTGTCAACAAAAAAATTGTTATTTTACCTTTATCAACTATAATATTATCTTGAATTTATCACAATTTGTTACCAAAGTGCATATGGAATTTACAATTAATATCCCCAAAACAAAAAAAAAAAGGAAGTTAACTATAACCATCCAAAAAATAATTAAATAAATAAATAAACGAGAAAAATAAAAACAAAATTAATTGACGTTCACAAGAAACATTCTTGTAAAAAATTTTACAACTACACAAATCCTGAATTGTATTATTTCTATGCACACGTGTATTCTTCATATTGTTTGCTTGCTTGCTTTCTTATTTTGGCACATCCAGGTGGTGGAAATGGGTGAACTGATGCTCCAGTTGCTTAATCCATTACCTGGCTCGTGCAGTTCTGAGCCCATATTGGTCAAGAGCTCAGTTTTGTATGCAAAATGTGTTTGTTGTGTGATGAGTCTCAGCATCGCATGCGACCAGGTGATAATACTGAAGCGTGTTGGATTGGATTGTGCTTAGCCATGTGTTCAACACGATTGAGCTGTGTAATGTTTCCCAGCTGCCGGAAACACCCATCTTCTGGTTGCATATTCGTGTTAGCTTGCTCGTAGTGCACCCAGAACCGGCTTTTGGAGATGAGCCACCAACCCCTATTTTCAGCCTTGGCCACATTAGGGCCAGTCACTTTTTGACACCACTGTAATAACCATGCCTCAAAGATGCCGAGTTAAAAGTAAAAAGCATGAATCTCACGAGCGAATCGCTACAAGTTTCCACAATTTTCCACAATTGTAAAGAGGAAAAAACTGTAATTATTAAGGCTTCTGCCCGGAAACCTGTGACTTGAGCAGCAAACACTGAGCATTGGCAACAACATGTGTTTGGAGACTGTTCAAATCTTGTGCTTACTTTACTACTGTTGGCGCAGATTGTTCAACACAGCAGACGATCTGAGAAATGTCACAAGCTCCCAAAGCAGCGTGGAAGTCGGAAAACCTTGGTGCTACTCTAAAGATTTTACTCCCTAAGGATAGTTCTTGATTAATAGAGAGGCACAAAATTTTCCAGTGCAAGCCATAGATTAGACATGATAACGAGAATCTGGCAAAGCATGATTGTGAATCAAAATCGGTTTACAACACTGGTTTTAAGGTTTGAAGAGGGGTGTCATATATTGAAATGTCCAAATGTTTACAAAGAGACGATGTTTCTCGGTATTAGTTGGAGGGTCATTTGTTTCTCTTTTTGAAGGAATCCTAGTAATGCTGTACATGATGGAGCACTACAAAATAATCACACAATCAATACAAAACAAAGCTACGCCTGACTACCAGCAAATCATCCCAATGTAGGAACTAATAGCCGGAGCATGGAATGGTATAAATCAGGTTCGCGGTTTACGTTCAGGCAACAACCTTCCAATTTTTCCCAGCACACGCGTCGGTAACTCCCTCTCCTGCAACATGTGTCATACAACAAATGTCATAGATTTGCACCAGGATCGTACACCATCACGAAAAAGTAAATTGATATAATGCGAAATATGATGTTTTTTGCCAAAGAAGGAGCCGATTCTTACAGGATCTTGTTCTCGTACTTGCTTCAGGTACACTATAGCATCCTCCACCCTATTCTTTACTAACACTGCAGAATCCAACCATGCATATATAAATATATACACAAAATTGATCTAGTAAAACTTTGTCTCTATTTGATAGCAAACAATCCAAATTCAAGCCCATCTTGCATACTTCAGAAGGTAGCAAACCCACAAAGATAAATGTGGAAGGTTGGGAAAACGGTGGTGGAACTTACTGTACAAATCTTTACACTGCATCGCGCAATAGAGTAGCACAACAGCAACAAACAAACCGATCTCACAGTTAGTAGCATAGAGATAACGCTACTGTTACACAGATGGAATGTAATTATTGAAGGAGGAATCGATTGTAGTCAAAACCAAAGCTGAAGGCATAGCACCCTGGTAAGTATCTCACTAATACGTACATCCTCTTTGTTTTTTAGATTACATTTGTACGCGGTCGTGTCTACAGGATCTGCAAAGTGAATGTAGATGCGCTCTATACTGGGAACAGGGATAACACTGCACACAACAATAAATACGTTCAAAAAGATAATTATTACTACTATTATTCAACCGAAAACATATGTAACTCACGGTGACCTACAGAAAATAAAACCAATGTGAGAATAGTGAGCAATTTACAATTCCATGTAACATATCGACGACATAAAAAAAAAAATCTTTGCAGATATATACCTGGGTAAACCTAATCCAGGTAAGGTCGTGAGAGGATAAATATTCTCCATGCCAATGTCAAATCGTTTGTAAATAGCTCTTATAACTGGTCCGAGGGGTGATGCAAGAAAATCATCCCCGTCATATAAAATATTGTATCTGTTACCACGCACAACTATCGCATATTATTGAAGTGCCAGAACATAAGAGATTTGATCTAAAAACACAGTTGAGACACTTAAAAATCGTCAGATGTAAAGGAATGAGTTGTAGCTGTCTCATAGCAATAGAACTCAAGCTATCCGGAATTTGACAATCAAAACGTAGGATGAAGAAGGAAACATGTTAAACGTACGCATCGTCTGCTCCCAGGATCCCAAATGGAACAATTATGGCGTTTAGCCGAGTAGCCATGCGCACAAAATCAACTGTCTCTTTCCACATTAACTTGTACTCTTCCCCCTGTGTGCCAAAAGAACAAGATATTACTACACAACCATTTGGACAATATATGTCACAAGGGGGACAACTGAGAATGAGATGCCAATGACTGAAGAATCGAAGCTAAAAGTCCGCATATGATCTTTCTTTTATTAAGGTCCGAATAAGCACTTACTTTCCGTTTGCAAACCTCTCGCGAACCACCTGGAAATAATAGAACGTCTTCTCCATCCTGAGGATGTTAAACCAATAAATTCTGTCAGATCTAAACAAACGTAGCGCAAACCAATCAATGTGGCATAGAAAGAGAACCAACTCATCAAACAAGACGTGATGAAAGAATATATTGCTACTAGTATAACGAAAAATCGACTAAGAGCAGAATCGGATAATCACCTTTAGTAACTTATATGCCGAAAATTTTGATGCTTTCACATTCCCATACCTAAGCAAGCAAAGCACTTATATTAGAATAGTACTGCAGGAAATAACCCATGATTGTTTTGCGAAGAGAATCATTACTGTAGCCAACTTGAGCCCCACGTATTCAGGGCAAGAATTGTTTTTTTCAAGGTTTGACAATTTTTTCTTTAGAAGAACAAGCGAATTCAACGAGTGATTCTACTATGAAATTGTGCACATGACAATACACGCTAATGCATGTGGAACATACTTGTAAGAAATTAGCTAGGATACCAAGTTCATTATTTGCGTGGATGAAGCGAAATAAAAATGTTCCAAATCACCGTATCGATCTTATTGATGGCAGACAAACATACCTCTCAAATACAGGTCCTACACCGGTTGCCCAATGGCCTGGATGAGCTAATCCTCGAACCCGAAACCCCCTCGTGTAAAGCTACAACACAATAATGAAGAAGAAACCATGTCAAATGAGGAGGTTAACTTTCAAGGTAAGAGTACAAAAGCACTCTTTTCGCTAAAGATGTGATGTCACAAAGAAGCGCACCTCATGAACGAGAATAGGTGAATCGTAGATCCCGAACATTGTGTGATTGCCTACAAAGAGTCTCGGTCTTCTCGGCTGCAATATGCAAGAAATCAAAAAATTAAAAACTACATTAAAAAAATCTCGATTGTAAACCTAATTTGTAAACAAAAGCCTCGATTCATGCACAGGGGCACCTGTACAAACCTCCTAAAACAAACATGATCGACGTGTAATATTCAGAGTTAAATAAAGCAAGTAAAAAGGTGACACCCATAAACCTCCATTTCTGGATGTGGGAGAGAATCTGCCCCAGTAACATATGGTGATGTAAGTATCTGCAATTCAAATAGAATTCTCTATGAGAGGTCACGAAGATCGATAAGATACCAAGAGTGCAGTACGCCAACTTTTGTCTGTAACCACGACTTGATTTCCACAACACGGGATTGCAAAATAAAGCCCATCATACATGTGTTGGCCAAACAAGTAGCACCTTTTTAAGACACTTTCTATGGCCAGCAGCTGAATGGCAACCAAAGGTATCCTAATCATAAACTCACCTTCCATGGTTCTAAGATCATTCCCAATTCATCATACTGTTCGTCAGGAACATCATGCTTCCTCTTTAATAGCTGGTTGGGTTGTTGAGGCTGCCCCTCTGTATGCGACTCAGATGTAGTGGATGAAGTAGAGGGACTCAGGGGTGGGGCAAATCCATACTTGTCTAATAAATGCGCCAAATCGATTGCATCTTCAAAGAGAAGTGTGTGGCCGCTGAAAATGACATGAATATTAGAGACCATCAATGAGTGGGTGGTTTGACATCTCCAGATCCGACCCTCTTCTTCACAAAAGTATCGACATAATGGAATATATCAAAAAAACCAGTAACTAAATAGAATAACATTGATTACCTTTCAGCCATTATCACTCGCTTCGAGTTCGGAAGAAGTCTCTGCAGGCGAAGGCACTCAGCTGTCGAAAACAAGACCCGATCCTTTGCCGATGCAAACTGTACCATACATCAACAGCATTCCTACGTCAAACGACTTGGCGAATTTTTCCCAATTTTTCAGGAAAAATAACACATCTAGTTACTAAAAATTCACATGCGGTGTAGATATTTCAAACTGATAAGTACCAGGATAGTTGGTACAGTGATGTTTTGAATCTCCGTATCAGAAAGTCCAAAGCTGTCATTTAACATAGAGAATCGCCAAGCTGCACATTGAGCAGGAACAAAATCGATAGGTGACAACATGTCCTCGTTACCCGTCCTCGAAACACGGCCCTTCCGCACCATCAGAGGCAACATTATATCCTGTAGTCCATAATTGGCAGTTTAGCACTCAATAATCGCCTTATTGTAACATGTGTATGTGTATCTATCAACATGTGTAACATGAAACACAAGCTTTCGATGAAAGGATGTGAACAAGAGAACGTGCGCATTGTTAAACCTGCGCTATTTCATAGAGAGGCTCAGGAAAAGCTGACAACAACCCTGTCCGTGCAGCAAAACTAGCAAGTGCATTGCTCTCGATAAAATTTGTAGCCGGATTGATCTGTCCATACCCAAACATCCCATCACTTTACTCGATCAGAATATAAATACCACCTCTATAACAAAGAAAAAAGCCATCTGATAGTGTTTGAGCTGCGACTGAATGCAGCACAAAACAATAATTCAGTATGCTTATTCGCACAGCAACAAAATCAACATACTTAGACATGAAGAATTCAAGCTGATTTGAGAAATAAGCATACCAGTACTAGCCGGGAAACTATATGCGGAGCAGCTTGCGCTAACCGGATTGCCAGGCAGCCACCAAATGACTCACCAAGCACGGTTAAATGGCGACGCTTGCCTGAGTCGAATTCCACCTCTTTTTCCATTAAAGGGAGTATCTTTTGTACAAGTTGTGACCATGATGATCTGTCGTCACTCGGAATGAATACACATCGAACATCGTATCTAGAACATTACACCACAACAGCGTCATTAGTCAAGGCACAGCAGTCTACATCCGTCTTTCATAGTCAAGCTGTCCCTAATTTTGTAACCAGTCCCAGATTATTGTGCCGCCTTTTGCACACACTGCACACGCTTTGATTTTATATCATGATTGGAAAATTGTGGAAAACGAAGCATGAAAGATGAGGTGGTCGGAGGAGGGTGTTACCCTGCGGCTACAAGCCCAGGCAACTGGCGACGTATTCCTTGTCCGGTGCAGTCCATTCCCGGAACATACACCAATAACGGTGCTGAGTTTGAAGGAACTTGTGAAGGAGGGAGAGATGACTTCAATGGATTTAATAGGGTGACTTGGACCATGCTGGATGGAACGTCAGGCAAGGGACAAGATGGTTCAGATGTCACGGTTTCTGTTAACGTTGTCATTTCCTTTTCAGCTTCAGTCTCTACTTCGTCTACTGTCTCCACCTGCGCAGCATACGACCGCGCCTGTCAAACAATACTTGGAAATGGATTGTTGCATAAGACAATTACTTAGCACTAGTAGAGAAGATCTGATGACCCACACAAATGATCTGGAAGATGTTACCTGTTCTAAAGAGGAAGTTGCAGCCGGGGATGAATCTCTAGCGCTGTACACACGACAGCGCTGATTGTAAGAGTCTACACCATGGCCAGCGAGTAAAGTCGCACTAGTGTCTTGGAATACGAGCTTCATTACTCCCATAGCAGGAAAATTCAATCTCGTGGATGCTCCAAAAGTTACATTCTGAGAGGCACTCGGAGCTTGACTGTCGCGGGCTAAACTGGAATTGAGGTGGGTGCAAAGAAGCTTGTGGGCATGAGCCCCAATCAGCGCCATGGCTAGTTCGCTGCAAAACCAAAGTTCAATTGAAAACGTGTTAGCTGGATTGCGTGAATCGAAAACAGGCGTAGGTAGGGACAATGCAGCCGTTGATTGAATTCACTCGGTTTTGCAAACCGCCTTCTTAAGCAGTCTGCAATTCACGGCCTGATGATATCTAACGTTTTCATCTGGAATTGCACACGGAGATAACGTAGCGGTGCATTGTGCGATTCAGAGAATACGAAGCGAAACAATGATTTCAAGATACACGGTTCTTCAACCTCAGTTGCAGGATAGCACAGATGTAAATATAGGGTGGCTACTTGATACCAGTTTTCTAACTCTATAAGAAATCTAGCAAGAGATCTTCACTCGCCAAGCAAATTTCCAACTGCATGTTGATCGGACTTCACAGGCGCATATCATGCGAATGCTGTAACTCTCTGCTCAGAGCTTGGACCCTAAATTCTATCAAAAATTGCAAACTCTGTCTCGAGAAAGGAAAAAAAAAGAAAAAAGAAAACATTAGAAAATGAACTCAACTTCTGAGTCAAGCCCTCACCACAAAAACGACCAAGACTCAACACCCTTGCCAAAACCTCCACAATCCAACCTGAGCTCCTGCAGACTCCACCTTCACGCAAAACGACTATCCCAGTTCCGAAAGCCTTCCTTCACCTGCGAGTCGAAGATTCTCACACAAAAATCTCGAATCTCTGAGCTCCAAGCAACCACACTGGCAACCGCTACCCAAAAGCGGGGATGAATCAACGAGAAGATGTGAACGGCCGATGCTGAAGGCCAGTTTGGCGCAATTCTGCTCCAACCCATATCTTGGAGCCCAACAGAAAAAGCGGCAATTCCATCCGAACAGTAGATAATGGTACTCACACGCAGTGAAAAGTGAAAGGGGGGCGGAGCGAGCAAGGGTGAAAACCCCGTTTCCCCAGCTTGGTGGCACCGCTGCGAGCTGCCTCGTAGTACCACTCTCGAGCTCTGGAGCTCGTGGCGTCGCGCAAGCTCTAGCGCAGCTACCACCACTCTCCTCCACTTGGAATGGTGTCGGCACCTGCTTTGTGGAAGGAACTCTGCAAAATTCCTTTGCTTTTTTGTTTTTTGTTTTTTTTTTTTTTTTCTCTTTTGGGGGGGGGGAGGGGGGGGGGGGGCATGTTACGTATCTCACTAGGACGACAGCTCTCTGCTTCTGTATCGAGTGCTCCCCATTTCGACAGTCGTCCGAAGCTGAGCGCTCTTCGTGCTTGCACCCTCATCGGAAAATGGTGGTTCGCTTTCGCGTTGCCACATTGTAGGGTCCTTCCTGGTCGTGGCCGTTCCTCCATAGGATGGGGATATTGTTCAGTTTACTGTTGCTTGCTCCAAGTCCAGATTGCCCTTTTTTTTGTTTTTTTCTGTTTTTAGTTATATTTGGACTTGGCATCGGATTTTGACTTGTCTCTGTGACTTACCATTATATATTCTGATTTAGACTTGGGTTAGACGGTAGTCAAACAGCTTGAAACAAATTCCACTTAGTGTGTGGATTTGATAGTTAACGCTTGTGACTGATGTTGATTTTATTTATTTATTTATTTATTTATTGTTTATTATGTTCTTCCTAATCCATTTTTAAGTGACAAGTGCTGTGGAAAAACGTGCACATGCAGTTGCTGAAATCCTCTACTCGAGGGTTAGTTTTCATGGTTACAATTTGGAATCAAAACTGATGACATTTGAAGAATACGTTATGGACAAGATGGGTAAGATCTTGCCAAAAGCATTCGGGACAAATTGTTACTGAATGGATTCAGAACTAATGGGTGCCAAAAGATAAGTTTTCACTCGTTCCAAAAGTTTTTAAAGTCAACTATTGAACAGAGAAATGTCAAAAAAAGGGGCCCACTACGACCACTGTCTAGGCCAATGGTGGTTACACATCTTGTCATTATCAATTCAAGGGCTCGGCAGGAAACGTGTGGAGTTCACAATCCCAAGTCGCTGCAATAGTGATTGCTAGTCATCATTAAATGATTCTAGCTCCTCAAATATCCCATTCTTCACATGGATACAAATCTGGTTTCACTAGCAAACATTCCGAAACAAATTTCTAAAACAGGCTTCTCTGATTTTCAGTTCAGCAAAAGTCCAGCTGCCATGACAGGCCCGGATGATAATCGAAGGCAGCTTCACCAAGCACTTCGTCTGATTGAGCGCCTTGGGTGTGAAATGCTTCACTGTTCCTACGAGTTGAGTTGCATGCAACATGTTTAGTCTTGCAAGTGAAGGATGGACAGACTGTGTGCGCTAGCATTTGATTTCACATTCCGGAGTGGCATCTAGGTCGAGCGACTCTAAGTAATCACTCCATTCCCATCAACCGGGCAATTAATTGGACCCTCCTCGCGGCCCTTTTTATGACTTTCGTCAGTATCATTAGCTAAAGCTTGAACCAGCGCCTCCCTCATAGTACTTTGCGAGTCTATCTTGTACTCGTACATGTGAGCACAAAAAAGATACACAACGAAGTTAATACCACTAAGAACAGCCAGGAGCCAAAAATAATAATCCATGTGACCAAGGCTAATCAGGGCATTGATCCAAGGTTGCTGTGCATGGTGCTCTGCATACTTGGTGGTAATAGTTATCAAAAAACTGCCCAAGTAAGCGCCAAGAGCTGATGTAGCCGAAAAGAATGCAGTCCCAATGCTTCTCATCCCATCGGGAGCTTGGTCATAGAAAAATTCCAGTTGGCCAATTGAAGCAAAGATCTCGGCAAGTCCAGTCATGCAAAAGGGAATTGTAAGCCACCAGGCTGAGAGCGGAACTGTTGCATTGTAGCTTCGCGCCGTGTTTGTCTCCCAAGATACCTTCACGCATGTATCCAACTTCAGCTTAAACAAACTTGATGTGAATCGCAGCAAAGAAATTGCTTCGAAAAAGAAGGTGCTAATCGATCATTATATTAATCAACATCTAAAAAAAAAAAAAAAAAAAAAAACTATTGCTTACCAACAGTGCAGAGTAGCAATTTGATAATAAAACGTAGTACATATCAGACTGTATATTTTATGAATCAATTTGCTGCTCCTAGCTGTGCACCTCTTTTCATTGGAATAATGTAAGTCTCACGCCTAACCACAAATTAAACAGAGCATACATTGAGCAATACCTTTAAAGGGCTTACTACAAATTTTTCAAGGATTCTTACTCGCTACTGCGGAGAATGGGACTGATGAGATTTTAGCGATTTACCTGTCGTCGTTTTTTCTCCAGAAGTGCTGCAACGATTGCCGCCAAAATAGAAATAAAAAGGCCTACACCAATTCTTTGGAGGAAAGAAATTCCTCTTGGATTTCCAGTAAATTTTCTCATGAAGGGTACCATGACACGATCATAGAAAGGTAGAAATATGAGTATAATCGTAGCCGCTGCAACAGGCACAGATGCCGCTGGCACTGTAAAGCTGAAGAGCCTCCTGTCCATCGACAGAGCTTGCTGAGCGCCAAAATTTAAGATTTGCAAGAACACAGTGTTCAAAATGATGGTTGTTGCCCAGATCGGTATCACTTTCACCAAAATCTTGACCTCCTCGACCTACAAAAGAACAAATTTATGGCTCATAGTACTCAAGGTTGGAATCGTCAGTTTCCGTTTAATTATAGATTAACCGCCCTTTTCTTAAACGTCAAAATAAAACAGAATAATCCTATGAAAGCCATGTTGGGCAGTTCGATTGATCAACCAAGTTACAAACAAACTCAAAAAGTTTCCCTGGTTAACTTGAATATGACAAAAACCATAACGATTCTGTTTATAAAATAAAATTTACATGATAATCATAAAAATCACTGATGGCAAACCTGACCATCATGTATTACCACTTAATAATCGTTATCTAACCTGCGTGACAGTGCAAAGTCTCCAAGTCGTTACTGGCTGTCCAGCTGCCTTGTCATTAGCTGTCTCAACCGCTGCTTTGTCTAAAAAACTGGACATCCATTTGCACAAGAAATTCAGATACATTGCTCTATTTAAGAAGAAAAGAAAGAAATTTTTTGCAGCGAAATCTGAATTGAAGGAAATTCCCCGAGGTCAAATTCTGAAGGGAGGCCGGCAAGAATGTTAGCAGTAACTCCTAAACTGCTGGCCGAGAGATCGGATGACTCCCACGATTTAAATACATAAATGCAGAGTAGCTCACCTTAGGATGTACGTGTGCTTGAGTTTCCTACTTCCCGGAATAGCTGACTCTTTGTCATAAACTTCGTAGAGGTCATCTTTGTTTTTTGGTGTTTTCACTCGCCTTTTCCGCAATGCGGCAATCATTACTTGCACAAACCTCGTAAGTGGACTTCCACTAGGGATTCTGTGTCTGTAAAACGGCGTTCCTAGGAAAAAAATAATGTTTGCTGCTGCCATTGCTATAGATAAAGTACCAAATCCCCAGGCCCAACTGATGTACTCTGAGATGTAAACAACAACAGTGAGAGAAAGGAAGATCCCAAAAGTGATCATAAAATAGAATCCATTGAAAAATCTTGGGAGTTGTTCCCTCTCTTTAGAGTTCTCAACATCAAATTGATCCGCTCCAAAAGATGACACACAAGGCCTTATCCCTCCTGAACCGAGGGCAATGGTGTACAGCGCCACATATAAGAAAGCCATTTGACTCCTGGACGGCAATTGGCAGGAGCCCAGGAACAGGTGAAGCTCATCACATCCCACACTTGTAGGCCTCAAGCTTGACGAGATTGAGCTAACGGTTAAGAGAATTAGACCCTGCAATGAAAAATGCCACTGTAAAGTAGGATCAAGGTGGAAGATTGGAACTCACATCCCGCAAAGGCTTCATTTACGCTGTTCAAGATACATCCGAGCTCTAAATTGTTAGGAATTTTTGAAGACCTTTTTCACTCGTCAACTGCAACTGTGCTTCATCGTTTTGCGAAGGGTACGAGTTTTCCCACTAAGTCATCACTGCTCTGAGTCGAAGATAAAAAATAAACGAATTTTGACAATTACTTAAATTATTATCTAATTGTTACGAGGACCATTTTGTTACTAATTCTATAGGCCAGTGGTGATGAGTGTATCCGTTGTTATGGGATAGACGATCTTTTAGAGCTGTTTTGTATGGCTTACCAGGAAATATACTGTGGAGAAGATGCCAATCGTCCAATATCGTCCAATGTAGGCATCAGCTATGAACGCGCCCAGTAAAGGGGTGAGAGAAGAAGTTCCCACCACGTTGGTAACAAGTGTTGAAGCTTCTGGAAAGGTGATGTGCATCTCAAGATACAGGTAGAACAATAAGTTCACAAGGATTCCAAAAAATGCCATTCTCTCCGCGGTTTCATTGCCTGCATAACCAGACGCAATTTAAGAGAAGCCTCATCATATGAAGGTAAGTGGCCATAGAATGTGGGGAACACAGGATGTGTTTCCAACAAAGTATGTCGCCATAGATGCCACACCCACTGTCTTCTCAACTAGGGATAGAGGAGGAAGCTAGGTAATTTTCACTAAAAACGACGATCTCAACAGTTCCCTACAGTGCTCAATCCAACCTACCTCCTTGTTCCTATCAAATGTTTAAAACTTCATCATGTTGATTTAAATCTGCATGTTTAGTCACCCAAGATGTCAACGGCATTTGTAAGACACCAACGAATCAACAAAATGTAGAGATTTCTGAAGTTGTTATGTTCATCCTAGCACAATCCGAATTCCACGGTATAATTAACGACGAAGGTCTCATACCGAAAATGAAGAAAGCTGCTCGCCACCCTCCTGTATTTTTCAAGTCCAATAATAAATTCCCACGCAAATCCACGGGAGCAAAGCCAATATTGAGTTTGTCAACACCATGCATCTTCAAAGAATGTGGTGCGACTCTCTTGTGATCATAAGTAGCGTGAACCATGGATGAATCTGCCGCCGGTGCTTTGTCAGAAATTTCATCAATGCATTGCGCAGACGAAGCGTCCTCCTCAGTCGTCTTCTTCGACCCTGCAGCAGCTGGAGAGTATGGTTTCGTGACCGAAGGAGATGAAACTGGTATCCATTGATCTGCAGGTTGCAATTGATGTTTTAAATTGTGATTCTGATTTTCAGTGTCAACCTGACTGTTATGCTTAGCCATTTGAAGCACCAAATTCCCGCGTCAGGAACGTCACAGCTTAGACAATAGTGGAGCTCGCAGTGGGTAATATTTGGAGCTTGATATGTAATATCTCCTGCGGGTCATGCTACTTACAAGATACAATGCCCGCGGCCATGGTGGGAATAGGAAGGACTGACTATCACTTATGAACTCGAGTAGCTGCTCAGTCGCTGCCCAATTTTGTGGGCTAGTGATAAGGACTTCGTTTCACTTAGACCTACTTGTAGGTCTAGTTGGCTGATGTAGGTTGTCAAAGGACATCCAAAGCAGGACTCCCACGCCTTAGCTCTCAGATTGCTGCAAACTGAAGGGGGATTGTAAGTTTAATCAGAGAATAATCACTTCAACAATCGTCGTTGCCAGACCCCACATTTTACAGAGATCTATCCTTATTTGTCCATGTTTCCCTGCACTAGATAAAATTAAATATTGCAGCTGCAGCAGCATGAACTGGTCTGAGATGGAAAGTTGAAATTCTGTAACGATGAACATCTGCAGTAACTGAACCCAAGAGGTTCATCTTAGACGTCAACGATGTATTTGCGAACTAGTCACAGAGCATACAGTGATTTCGGTAGAGGAAGAAACTTCAGATTCGGCAGTTACTGGTCCTGCTGCAATGAGTATCTATCTGCAAGGCGAAATCCCTCTAGACTTCAAGGTTTAACAAGTGACCACGTGCCTTCCTATACATGTCTCTTTCAGCGTTGAGCTGGAATCTTCAAACTTCAGGTCTGGCCATCGGTAGTGTGTTGCGGGTTTAATTAAAATAAAGAAAAAACGTAGCTCAATATTATAAAAATTAGCTTGGCGAATAGGACTGCTCAACCCTGAAACAAAGCAGGACCACAGTTAAAATGGTGTTCATCATTTTCAAAATGAATTAGGTCAACTAAGCACAAGATTGTCACCAAGCACGAATGCGAAAATGCACACAAGCACAGCGATCCATGTGCAATAATTCGTGAATCATTCGAACTGCACTAATCCTTGAAAGATACATTTAAAATCGAATGCCACTGCACGACGCTACGAAGAATCTTTGAGTCTGAACACATTAGACAAGATTAGACATCCAGCATTGAAAGTTACTAGATATAGGAAAATATTCATGAAAAGCTATATGGTCTTAAACTGCAGCGAATATAAATTGACGCCACGTGGCCAGGAAGTAGACTCACAAACAATCACCGCAACATCCACTTAGCTTGCCAGCAAGTCCAACAGGTAAGAGTAAGGTATCAACCATAATGAAACAAATAAAAAATCTATACTGTGCACAAACGCTTTAGAAGTACTAATCACAACAAAGAAAGGACCTCGACCTCCTCGAAGCTCTTAAAATAATTGCAACTCCAAAACCCTTTTAAAAACTTTAAGAATGCTGTATGCACATATGCTGGCCATTAACTGCATAAGCTCTGTAAGTAGAGAGGGCAGAGATGAACAAGATTTTCTTCTGTGGGAAACCACCCAATGCGACCATAAGTAATGGCACAATCAGATTTGCTGGTGTGGTCAGTAAGCTTACTTCCTTACAAGTGGAACAGACAGCCACAAGCTCATCATGCATTGCATATGAACACACAAATGAGCAATACTGCCGGGGAGTCACTTCTGTTTTTGAAGAACTTTCACACGAGCTAGTTGACGAAATGCAAAAAGATGAACTAAAAGATGAAGAGACTGGACTCAAGAACAAACAGCAGTTACGCTTTCTCGCCATGAACTCACGTCCAACAGTGATAGCATTCTCCAGTGCACTGTATTCACAATTATCGTGTGCTTCCACCGCAAGCCTCACCACTTCAGCTCCACACAGACGCATGCAATGCAACACCGTCACGACTCCAATACCTGGTCCTTTATCTCGCATCTACAACGAAGCAGTAGCAACTCGAGGAAAGACTGTATGTACGCCAAAAGCTTTAGGTCTTTGTCCAGAGGAGCAGCTTGTGGCCGATCCGTCACAGCTTGCGGTGCGCTCAACAGCGATCATGGAGAGAGATGCATCGCAAGTGAAAGTTCAGCGGGAACATTGGCCCCTCTTCGCGATTCGCGGTTGCACCAGGAATGGTGCAGAGAAACGCAGGTGATACGTGCGGCAACCACAAAAGCCATCATGTGTGCAGTGCGCACAGAATTGGACAGGGAGTAATAACTTGGTCCTGCCGGTGTTGATGTGGCAGCGGTGGCTGTCAACAGTAGTCCTGCACCATAGCTACTGTTGTACCGTACTTTTCAAGAGTATGATTGATTAGCGCCATGTACGTGCACGTCAATTGACGGCGACACGCAATAGTCACCATGATATGTCGCCGCGTCCAGATTGAATCCTTCCCGCTTACAAGAAGCTTCAACACACGATTACGTTAATGACCACCTGCTGCGGCGCTATGCTCCAGCATAAATCTGTGTTGTTACGAGAGAGTAGGTAATCCGCTCTTTGCCTCCCTCTTCCGTATCTTCCATGCTGCTCTCGCTTCCCGTAGCCTGCTTCTGGATGGTTCCTGTTGCAGCAGCAGCAGCCTCTTTCACACCATACTCCAATGCTGGTGACCAAACTTAGTCATATCCGTTGTTCATGGTGGAAGGCCTCCATCCATCTAATTTCAACTATCGTATTCCAATTTATATATATATATATATATATATATATATATATAACTAACATATACTATTTCATCAGACGTAATTTTTTACGAGATAATATTGTTACTTAGGACATTTTATTAGCAACAACATGATCTATATTACAAACGCCTAAACGAGTAATCCACACAGCCGTACAAAACAAAAACAAAACTAAAAAACATTTCATGCATGAAAGATTTCAAGCCATTGAGAATCCTGATGAATCTTCTTTTTATGCGTGTTGGCACAAACTAATAGGGAGCAATGAGGGATTGATTCTATGCATTCCAGCCATAAATGACCGCAAAGAGCTCGAAATGCGAATCACAGTCGAACTGTAAGCTTGGACCTAGACATCCCCAGACCGCGAACATCGTGAAACCTGCGATACTGCACTGACGGTCACGATACCCCTGACGCACTCAGTGCGGACCATCCATGATCTAAGACCACAGAAGACACACCTATCTCCGCCTCCAACCAATACCGGAACTCGGTTGTCCACGGAAATGGGTCCTCCGATCTGTTCCTCTCTGTCTCCTGGATGCCTTCCTCTGCTTCGTTCGATTGCTGGCCTCTGAGCTATGGACTGGTCCACACATTCCGGACTTCGGAGCGGCAGATATAGGGTTTGCGTTGCGAAGGGTGGCTGGCGGAGGTGGCGAAGAAGAAGGTGGGGGAGTTGTTGCTGTTGTTGTTGTTCAGGCGATCTCGCTCCCAAAGACAAAATGCTCCAGACGCTACTGATTCAATTGCTTTACAGTTCCCCTACATTATTGTCCTCGCTGTGTGCAGGGGAGCTCTGGCTTTTGTATGATTACCACGCCTAGTGCAGGTGGAGGGCGAGTTCTCACCTGCAGGGAATACTAAAGCCCTCTTGCACATGCTTGTATTCTTATTATTATTATTCTCATTATCCTCCACCTCCTCCTCTACCTGAAAAGCGTCTGCTTCTAACGACTCTATTTCTGAAAGAATGTGCTTGCTTTGAGATCAGCGAGTGACCCAGCTTGTCGACTTTCATCCATCCTTTCGATACTCGCGATCATTATTCATCTACGAAGTATCCCTGAACAACTTCCATCCTCTCGGAATTCGTGCTTTACATTCATCACCCACAAGGTATTCGTGGGGGTAATTTCATCCATGTTTTTTCGTACCCTGCTGCTTTTGACTTTACAGTATTTACTGTGGTACTATATTTGCTGTGGGTTTGTTGGGGGAATTCTGTGCTGCAGGTAACAACCGAAAGGATGGACCAGCTAGTTACTGTGACCGGGACTTTTCACCCCGTTAATCTTTGATGGTTCACCAGATTACTGCTAGTAGTAGAAGTAGTTGTTGTTGTACTTGTCAAGGCCTTATACGTGTCAAGGCCTTATACGAAACCAACTGATCGATTCTCATATAGTTAAAAATTATTGCCCGAAAGGCCCTAACAACCATCTCATTGTTTCACAAAAATACAAAAGTCATTGGAAAAGACCCCAATAATAGGTACGTTGTTCCATTATATTTCATGATATTTTGATGTCATTCAAAGAGATATGTAAAAAAATATAATTAAAAGAGGAAAAAATCATTGTTTGCATAACATATTATTTAGTATTTGTATCTCTCCATTATCTCCTCATTTTATTTATTTTTTAAATATATTATAAAGACACAAGTTTGATCAACCTTATTAGAAATTGAAATTAAATACCACATGGTAATTTATACTTTAACTTTCTCGACAGAAATTTACAAACAAATAATTGATTTATCCAATAAACTCCCAATTTTAGCCATATATTGCCTTTGTACTTAACTCTGAGATAAATTGAAGAACCTTCATTTGCGAGGTGATTTTTTGATTTTATGTTTCTATTTTATTTTTTTCCTACTATTAATTTCTCTGGTTACGAACATCAGTACTTTTGCAATGTGTCCAAAATTCATATTAGAGGGAATCATTCATTTTAATACAACAGTGCTGTAAACAATAATACTCTACAAGAAATTCTTCTGGTATCATAAGATATCACATAATGGTATTAATTTTCTATTCTCTGATTCATTAAGCAATTTTTGCAGATTCTAATTCTAACTCTCAAAATTTGATTCATATTGCCAACTTGTAACATCCTAACTGTACATAACATTAGTGTAAAGCTATCCATTTTAAACAATATATATATGTAACTTATAACATATTTATAGCTATAAATTTTTATTCTCTCTGTACTTGGTATAAAAATATCCTCACACTTTTGTTATAAAAACAGACCCATTTTATTTATTACATTTTAACCTATCAGTAGCTTATTAATTGTTATAAAAAATGATATTGTGACATCTTTCATTACTCTATGTCCCCCTTTTGAGGGGAGGTGCATTTATAATTACATCTACCATGTGACTCTTATTATTCATCAGCAACATTTTTGTAGTCCATGTATTATCTTCAAAAGGTTGTAAAATTTCAATTCATACCACATTGTTGATTTAATTTTTATTTTTACACCATTCCTACAATATATTTAAAGGAGTATCGAGAATTTTAATATAATGTAGACTATTATATGCTATAATATTGCTGCTTTAAAATTAATCTAATCTAATCTAACCCAACATATTTTATAAGTGTATTTTTTTGTATGATTTCTTATGTTTAAAAAACTTAGATTTTTAAACTTTAGGATCTACTTCAATACTTTATTGAGTTGTATTGTTTTAATTCCAAGTTCATTTCTTAATAATAAAATTTAACTAAGTCTATGAAAATATTTTAAGATCAACCTTAAAAGAAAAAAAAAAAGAGAAAAGATAAATGATATAAAGTTGTCACTCTTTGAAAACAATTTCAATAACTTTTCATGTCATGCAATTGATAAATCCCTATTTAATATGAATTTAATTTAAGAAGTATAAAAACTTCAAATGATACTTAAGATCTATAAAACTTAGTAGGATGAAGTGCCAAAAATAAATTTTCTTATCATTTATAATTAGATTTTAAAAAATAAATCATTAAAAAAATACATAAATATAATATAAATCTATAGAATTAAAATAAAATTATCCATAATAACTCATTTTTAAAATATTAAATCGTAACAACATATATTCTTATTATTAATTATATTAATAGTTATTATGTATTAACTTATTATACAATCAATATAAATTTTTACATTAGAACATTTTTTCTTAGAAAAAATATTTATACAAAGTTAAATAAATTTTATTAATTTATTAATTTTATTTTATTAATTTTATTAATTTTATTAATTATATTTTCTTAGTAATTTTAGTATTTTTTCTCTATTTTTTAATTTTTCATTTTAAAACTTAAAATATTACTATACTCTAAGGTCATGCTATTTATGGTTTTTAAAGAACTTAAACATGGTAATAGTTTTTTAATTAAATTTCAATTTTTTACTAGTCCTTATAGATATCAATAATAATTATTTACTTAATGTAACTTAGATAATCTTAATTTTTTTACACTTATATTCATTTTTTTTTGTATTTAAAAAAAATATTTAGTTGATTATGCTTTGAGCTTTGAAAACATCGAAGATTAAATTCTAAAATCTAAATGTTTCATGTGAGTCTCTTACCTACTTATATTAAAATTGAATAAAAAAATTTATTTTTTATCGTAAATAAAATATTTGGTAGAATGATGTAATATGATAATTTTATGTTGAATAAGATTTCTATTTTTTATTATATAAAATAAAAGGAATAAAGGTGGATTAAAGTAGATGTTGGATTTTTTGTATTATAATGGATAATAATATGTATTGTAATTTCTTATTATGATATTTAATTTTTTAAAATATTTAGAAAGTGGGTGATTTTTCTTCAATACATGTGTGTGTATGTGTGTTTCAATATATATATATATTTCAGTTTTCAAGTCAAAAGTTGATCACTCCTAAAAAAATATAAAAAAGAGAGTATATGCATAAGAATAGATCAATTAATGTTTCTTCATTTTAATTTATAAATTTATTTTTTCATAATTCATATAAACAAAAACTAAAATAACTAATTTAAAAGAATTTTTAGATAAATTATATTTATAAAGATATTTTTTTTCTTTATTACTTTTAGTATATAGGATCTTGATCATATTCAAAGAAGTGCATTGTGATAGAGCAACATACAACTTTCCATGTGCAAATACCGGGATTCAAAGATCTATTCTTACATTCTTTAATGATTGTCTTTGAGATTTGTTAATTGTCATTCCAAATTCTACCTTTATTAGAAATTACCTTTATTACAATTTGAATAAAATCTCTCTAGGTGATGGACATAATGTGATCTTTAGAAGAAAAGCCAACTATTTTTTGTAATTTCTAGATAAAAAACTTGCCTTTATAATTTGATTACTCAGATGCGTAATGACCAATTGTGATCAATTGCAAAGTCCTTGATACAGAGCAATGTTTTGCAACAACATAATAGGACATCCAATCTTGAATTTTAAGCTAAATGGTGGCAATCTAGATAGATTTAATATATTCAAAAACTTGATTAGATAATAATTACCATTATTGGTACCATTTTTTATAATTGCTACTTTTATATTGATATAAATATGTGAAATTTTACAAAGTCATTTAACTTTGGCATACATTCTTCGACTATTTGTTTTAGCTTATTACAATCCCATGCCATATATTCCATAAACATTTGATTTGTAGCATTTCAAAGGCATTAATAGATTCAATAAGTATTTTATTATATTCTTAAAAAATTTCATCAAGAAAAAATAGTCCATAATATAATATATGTCTTTGTGTTGGCCTTTTAATTCTATAATTTTGAGATAATTAATAATCTACATAATTTCAAAAAAATTCTTTAAACTTCTCTCATGACTCTTCTAGATGTACAAATGAATATTAAAAATAAATAATAACAAAAAATATTCTTAATTACTTCATCATTTTTATTACGAAGGTATTTTTTAAGAAATAAAGGATATAGAGATACGTACAAGAAAATTAGAAGTTGATTTTAGTAAAAATTACTTCAAAAAAAAGATACAAAAATAAGAATTGATGTCTAAGAAGGGCTAGTTGCCAATTAGGATTGAAATCAAATTCTAAGGTACAAAATCATGCACTTATAATGACTCTAAGGTTCATTTGTAAATTAGACAGTAGAATTTGAGGAAAGACTTTATAGAATTTTTTTGACCATGAGTTTTGGATAATTTGAGTTTGTAATAATTCAATAAGAGCTTTGTAAAGTCAAAGTTGTTTTAGTGAATCTAATTTTATGAAATAAAAAAAGATTTATATTTGGAACTTTTTTATAAGTTTGATAGTAGATCTATAAGTAAAATTTTGTGGATTTATAATTATAATTATTTTTATTATAATTTATAAATTTGAGCATGATAAAATAAAAAAAATTAAAAATTATCGAAGTTCAGGTAGATTGGAGTCTCAAAAATGGAGTTTTGAAGGTCAATAAGGGTGAAACAAGACTAGACTAATTTAAAAATCCATGATCCTTTTAATCCACAACAATATAAGGCCTCTTCACAAAATAGGACAAAATAGACTAGAAAAAAACTGAATGGAACTAAACAAAATAAGAAATGAAAGACAAAATTGAGCAAATAGAAATAAAATAGAATAGATCTGAACATAAAGATGTAGAATCAAACTTTAATAAGAGAAAGGATCTGAAGCCATACTTGATCAAATGTCCTAAAAGGCCTTGGCCAATTCTATTTATAGCTTATCCTATCACTTTAGACTTTCTAGAATATTTTTAGGTAGTGGATCCTATATAGATAATCACCTTAAACTTCTTTTTTAGAAGGTTCTATAATAGGCCCCACCTAGATAACGACCATAAGCTTTCTTCAAGAAGATTCTATAATAGACCCCACCTAAAGAACTATCCTAAATCCTTTCTAGAATATTCTATGGTGGATCCTATTTAATCCACTAACCTAATATCAATTCTAAAAACTTCTATGGCTCCAATTATCTATATAATTATCTTATCTATACCTTGTTACAGTTAAACTTCTTCTATTAATACAAAACGTCTTTGTTTCACTCACGATGGTATCTTCAAATTGTTTCTTGGGAATGGGTGAGGTTTTGTGCAGGTTCCCATGTTGCATCATGAATGAGATAACCTTTCAAAAGAACTTTATACTAAAGTTGTGGTTGTCCACTACCACCCCAAAAGTAGTGATATTCCAAAATGCTGTCCACTTCATATTCTTGTTGGTCTTCAACTACAATTGGTAGTGGTGGTGGTGGTTGATGTTGATCCGGAAAGCGCTCTGGCTTGATATAAAATTCTTTTAGTTGGAAAACATGAAAGACTAGATAGACCCAAATATGTGGCAGAAGCTCATGCAGTATGAAATATCAGATATTAGTGCAGAAATGCGGAAAGGTCTAAGCCACCAAGGTGCTAGTTTATGGATTTGGGTTGATGTAGTAAGTGACAAGTTGGCATTCAATAGTAATATCTAATCACCTTTCGGGAAGGTCTTGAGTTGCCAATGGTTATTCGTATACTCCTTCTATTGATTATATGCAGTAAAGAGGCAGTGTCATGTCTCTTATAAGGCTGTTGTAAGTTGTTGTAGGAATTCTTCTATTATCAAATTCTTGGTATTGATGGGACGCTAAAAAGTTACTAGCGTAATTAGATGCTGACCGATATTAAGGAAAAATGATGAATGACTAGTACTTCCTTGAATACTATCATTATAAACAAACTCTAAGGATGTCAAGTATTTATATCAATCATTATCATGAACTGCTACAAATATCCATAATATATCTTCTAAGGTCTGATTTGCATACTTTCTTTGCCTATCTGTTTGAGGATAGAAGGCTATAGATATGACAAGTCGTATGGCTAGTAGCTTAAACAAGGCTTGCCAAAAACTTTCCATGAAATTTGGATCTCGATCTGAAATGATGACATGAGTTAATCCATAGTCACAAAAGATGGTATCAAAGAAGGGTTATGCAAGCGTTGGGGCATCAATGTCCAAGCGCACCGCGGCCAAGTGAACTTGCTTTGAGAGTCGATCTACAAAGATAGTAACCGCGATATGATTATGAGGCATCTGCGACAAATACATAATGAGATCTATACTCACCTACTTTTAATGTGCAGTAGGTAATAAAATTGGTTGCAATAATCTAGAAGATGTTGTGTTGCTGTCACGGACATACATATAATTACCTATATGAATAGATAAAAGTATGTAAAAGTAGATAAAAGTAGGTTAATTGTGTAATATCTTCTAGAGAAGCTTCTTAGAAGCTTCATAGACGCTGCTTTGACTTTATAGGAGTCTATAGTTGACTTTTAGGTTAGAAACTTGGTCAACAAGTTAGCCATGTGCCACACATGTTGGAAGCTTAAAGAACAAGCTAACTACGTGGTCCATCCATAGAAAACTTGCCTTGCAAGCAAAGGCATGTGGCCTAGAAAGTCAACATATATTGGAGGTCTTATAGAACATCGCCACGTGGCTTCTAGTTAGATAGTATATATAGAGGCAAGAGTGAAGCCCTCTTCACTCTTGTCAACTCCTTTCTTGCTTCTAGTCTAAGTTTCAAGGGTCTCTAGTTTTCTTGTATTTTGGCAATAGCCATTCCAGTTTCTTTCTTAATATACATATTTCTATTTTGTCCTATTTCTTTTTGAGAAAAGTCTCACTTACTCTTTAGCTTTCATCGAGTTCTTGTCCTTGACAGATTGAGAAGAGTACACTTACAATATCAGAGCTTTGTCTTTTCTTGATTAAGAGTGGATTACCCCTTTTTCTTGATAAGACATAAGCGCATTAGAAGTTGCGGATTACCCTCTTTTAAACTGATATTGTTCTTAGTATTTTCTTTGTTATCAATTCCTCTCTTCTATTTGTTTTGAGCGTTATTAGACATCTTCTCTTTTCTAAGTGCTACTATGGCAGAGCTTGTTGAAATGAAGAGTGCAATGGCACAGATGCAAGAGCAATTGAGGGAGTTAATGCTTGCGATGCATCAACTCAATTTACCACCACAAGGAGCAACAAGAATGGTAGGAAGTGAAGATATAGAGATGATTGGGGCTGCTTCAACATCTACACCAAACCATGTCCCTTCTCCCAGAATGGAACACCCTTCGAGTGTTAGAGAACCGAGAGTTGCCTTGCCCGAGAAGTTTGATGGTACCAGATCCAAGTTTCGAGGATTCATCAATCAGGTCCAACTAGTAATTGAACTTCAACCCCAGAGCTATCCAACTCCAGGGTCACAAGTTAGATTCATTGGTACACTCCTTTCAGGTTCAGCATTGTCATGGTTTTCATCTTTTCTTGAACGACGAGATCCAATATTGGATAATCTGGAGGCTTTTTTGGCGGAGTTTCGATCCATGTTTGGAGAACATGATGCAATTCGTGTTGCAACCAACAAGATCCGTATTTTGCGACAAGGCAATCGATCAGTAACATTATATGCTTCGCAATTTCGACAACTTGCAACTGATATCAAGTGGGATGATGCCGCACTTGTGAGTCAATTTCTCTACGGATTACAATATGAGGTAAAGAAATTGATGCTTAATTTACCTGATCCTCAAACATTGAGTCAAGCAATTGACTTTGCTGTGAAGTGCGACAATCGACTTTTTGAATTTCGATCCGAGAGTCGTACAAGTGGGCCTCAACGTTACTACAATTCAATGGCAACACCGACGTCTCCTCAACACATACCTTCGGAAGTAGAGGATATGCAAATTGATGCGGTACGTTTCAAACCTCTTACTGAGCAAGAAAAGTCTCGTCGTCGACAAGGAGGATTGTGCTTATATTGTGGAGAACCTAAGCACACTGCTCAACATTGTCCAAAGAAGCGACGTAACTACAAAATGAGGAGTACGACTGTGAAAGAAGACAGTATGTCGGAAAACGAGTACGTCCAGCTACAATAGGGACCGTGCGGCTGGAATCTTGTACAACTTCTAATGAAGGTCCTATCCTCTCCTCAGAACCATCTCCTTGTTTTATAATAGATGTGCGTTTAGGACCTAATAATTACAAAGCCTCTGCCTTGATAGATTCAGGAGCCTCAGCTTGTTTTTTAGATGAAGAATTTGCTAGATGTCATAGAATATCATTAATACAAAAAACTAAACCTGTACACGTAGAAGTTATAGATGGTCGTCCGTTGTCTTCTGGAGATGTAACTCACGAAACACTTCCTGTAGATGTAGTAATAAATGGTCATAGTAGTTGCGTAATTTTTAATATAATTAGATCTCCCTCTAATCCAGTAATTTTAGGCTTATCATGGTTAGAAAAGTATAATCCTCGAATAGATTGGATTTCTCGTAAACTTGATTTTCCTCGGAGCATTAGTAACAGTTCTATTAATCAAGTAAAAAACCATGAGTCTAGTATAGAAAAACCCGCACTTATAGGTGCAAAAGCATTTATACACGCAGCAAAAGAAGGATCAACTTTTGCTATTTATGCTGCACCTATTTCTGAAAGCGTAAAGACTTCAAGTGGCATTCCAAGTCAATATCAGGATTATCAAGACGTTTTTGAGAAAAAGAATGCAGATATTCTTCCTGAGCATCGCCCATACGATTGTTCAATCGATCTCAAGGAAGGAACTCAGCCACCATTTGGACCAATTTACAGTTTATCGCAAGATGAGTTGGCTGAACTCAAGACATATATTGACGAGAATTTAGCGAAGAATTTCATACGTCATTCAAAATCTCCAGCAGGAGCTCCAATTTTATTCGTAAAGAAAAAAGATGGATCTTTACGAATGTGTGTTGACTATCGAGGACTCAACAAGATCACAATCAAGAACAGGTATCCATTACCTTTGATATCAGGACTCCTTGACCAGTTAAATCAAGCTAAGATCTATACAAAAATAGATCTAAGAGGAGCATATAATCTAGTACGGATCAAAGAAGGAGATGAATGGAAGACTGCGTTTCGAACCAGGTACGGACACTTTGAATACAATGTCATGCCTTTTGGACTCACGAATGCACCAGCTGCTTTTCAACATCTCATGAATGATGTATTTCGTGAATTCTTAGACAATTTTGTCGTCTGCTATCTAGACGATATCCTGATCTATTCCAAGAACGTTGAAGAACATGAAATACATGTTCGTCAAGTATTACAAAAACTTAGAGATGCAGGATTGTACGCCAAGATGGAAAAGTGTGTATTTCACACTACTCAAGTTGACTTTTTAGGATACATCATTTCAAATGATGGTCTCATGATGGATTCTAAGAAAGTCCAAACAATCATGGATTGGAAGATTCCAAAGACTGTAAGAGATGTCCAATGTTTCTTGGGATTTGCCAATTACTATCGGATCTTCATCAAAGACTTCTCACGAGTTGCAGCTCCACTTACACGCTTGACTAGTAAAGATAAATTTCAATGGAATCAAGAAGCGGAAGCAGCATTTGAAGCCTTGAAGACATCGTTTGTCTCTCCACCAGTCTTATATCGTGTTGACTTTTCCAAGGTATTTTTTATGGAAACAGACGCATCGGATTTTGCCTTGGGTGCAGTTTTATCACAAATGGGAACAGATGACAAACTTCATCCGATAGCTTTTCATTCAAGAAAATTCTCAGCAGCCGAGATCAATTATGAGATCCACGATAAAGAACTTCTTGCGATCGTGGATTCCTTTCAAGAATGGCGTCATTATCTAGAAGGCGCTTCTAGTCCAGTCACTGTGTATACAGATCACAAGAACCTCGAGTATTTCATGTCAGCACGCGTGTTGAATCGTCGTCAAGCTCGTTGGAGTATGTCTTTGTCAAGATTCGACTTCATTATCACTTATCGGCCAGGAAAACAACAAGGTTTGTCCGATGCCCTGTCTAGACGTTCTTATTTTGCACCAAAAGAAGGAGATGCAGCTTTTGAGCAACAAAGAACGGTCCTCTTGAAACCGGAGCAATTTCATCTCCGAGCAGTGAAATCAACATTGACTGTTGATTCAACTTTTCTCAAGCAAATCCAGTCCAGTATGTCCTCAGACCCTCTTGTTCATGATATCGAGAATAATTCTTCCAAGTCTCATGATTCTTCTAAGTTCGAGTTCAAGAATAATCTATTATATTTTGAAGGACGCCTATATGTTCCAGAAGGAAAAGCACGTTTGCGTGTTCTTCAAGCACGTCATGACTTTCCAGCAGCAGGGCACTTTGGATATAATAAGACTCTGGAACTCATATCAAGAGATTTTTGGTGGCCACAAATGTGGAAGTCAGTCAAAGACTTTGTACAATCATGTGATATTTGTTCAAGATCAAAAATTCCTCGACATCGACCTTACGGACTTCTTCAGCCATTACCTATACCAGAACAACCATGGTCTTCTGTTTCTATGGATTTCATCACAGATCTTCCAAACTCAAGATCTTATGATTCTATATTTGTGATAGTAGATCGTTTCACCAAGATGGCACATTTTATGCCATGTACAAAATCTATCACAGGTGAAGAAACAGCTAAGCTTTTCATTGATAATATCTATCGCTATCATGGATTACCTAAAGATATCATATCGGATAGGGGAACTCAATTTGTGTCGAGATTCTGGAGGACTCTTTTCAAGATTTTAAAAGTGGACATAAAGCTATCTTCAGCTTTCCATCCTCAAACTGATGGACAAACAGAGCGCGTAAACCAAGTCTTGGAACAGTATTTAAGGTGTACCATCAACTACCAACAAGATGATTGGACAAACCTTCTGCCATTGGCAGAGTTTGCTTATAATAATACGGTACATTCCTCCACGCAACAAACACCTTTCTTTGCCAATTATGGCTATCATCCACGACTTGATACTTTTGATTTTTCAAAAGTTGATAATCCTGCAGCAGAAGATATGGCAAATCGGTTGTCAGAGTTACATGCAATAATGAAGGCGCAGTTGAAGAAAGCTCAAGAACGACAAAAGATAAATGCAGATGTATATCGTAAAGAGCAACCACAACTCAACGTGGGTGATAAGGTATGGCTACTTCGTCGCAATATCAAGACCACTCGACCTTGTGACAAATTGGACTATCGTAGGCTTGGCCCCTTTTCTGTTTCTGAACAGATCAACCCAGTTGCATATCGGTTACATCTACCGGAGTCAATGAAGATCCATCCTGTATTCCACGTGTCTCTTCTTGAACCATATAAGACAGTGGATATACAAGGAAGAAGACAAATGCCACCGCCTCCTATAGAAGTAGATAATAATGAAGAATTTGAGGTGGAAGAGATATTAGACTCAAGGCGGTGCCGAAATAAGCTAGAATATCTTGTTCATTGGCGCGGATATGATATTAGTGAGCGCACATGGGAGCCATCCAGGAATCTAGCAAATGCATCAGCTAAAGTCAAAGTTTTTCATCAACGACATCCATCAAAACCAAGATGAAAACCTCTCTTATAAAAGAGACAAGATTGAGGCAAGATAACATTCAAATTCCTATCCTTGTTTGTAACTTCTTTGCATTTGTGACGCTAATTAGATGGAGAGCCAACAACCAGCGGATTCAACTCAAGAACCTTCGTTTGCTGACTTACCGGATGAGACATTACGATTGTCACAACCTTCAAGACGACGCAACCGAGATGAAGATCCTCAAGAACGACATGTTCTTCCTCGAATAGATGGTGAGATACAACGCGTTTGGTATCACGACCTTGGAAGAGATTCTCGATGTTTGGTGATATTATTGGAGATAGGAACGACTCCTGATGGTGTTTCAAATGTATTATTTGAAGGAAGTTATGAAGGCCTCAACAGTGATCAAATAACAGGGTGGTCTTCTCGCCCTGGAATGGGACACTATCGATGGCTAAGAGGACCCATCAACTATCTTCGAAGAGAACAAAGATCAGAGTATGTAGCAAATACAATTCGCCGCATATTAGATTTTCTCAATATATAATCACCGCTCCTCGTGGAACTCGTCCCTAGAAGGGGGGGTAATGTCACGGACATACATATAATTACCTATATGAATAGATAAAAGTATGTAAAAGTAGATAAAAGTAGGTTAATTGTGTAATATCTTCTAGAGAAGCTTCTTAGAAGCTTCATAGACGCTGCTTTGACTTTATAGGAGTCTATAGTTGACTTTTAGGTTAGAAACTTGGTCAACAAGTTAGCCATGTGCCACACATGTTGGAAGCTTAAAGAACAAGCTAACTACGTGGTCCATCCATAGAAAACTTGCCTTGCAAGCAAAGGCATGTGGCCTAGAAAGTCAACATATATTGGAGGTCTTATAGAACATCGCCACGTGGCTTCTAGTTAGATAGTATATATAGAGGCAAGAGTGAAGCCCTCTTCACTCTTGTCAACTCCTTTCTTGCTTCTAGTCTAAGTTTCAAGGGTCTCTAGTTTTCTTGTATTTTGGCAATAGCCATTCCAGTTTCTTTCTTAATATACATATTTCTATTTTGTCCTATTTCTTTTTGAGAAAAGTCTCACTTACTCTTTAGCTTTCATCGAGTTCTTGTCCTTGACAGTTGCGTGCTTTGTTATATTGACATGATTTGCGAGAGTATACAAAGGTTCAAACATCATAATCCAAACTTGTCCAAATCCATGTCTTTGAGATCCATTCTAGGATCTTCTCTCATCGCAGATGTCTAGATATTGGGATGTCATGTCTCTCTTAAAGTATATCCATCTAGAGTTTAACATTATCGGGTACATAAATTTGCTTCTTGAAATAGAGCAAGTCTTTACTAAGAATGTAATCTTGATATTGTTTATTGTTCACCCTCAATTGATTACTAATCACCTTGAAATAAGTATTTCGTCGTATAGCTTCCTTCTATTCTGCCTCTTTGATTAGATCTAAAATGATGGTACTAATAGTAGCGACTTCTTCCTTATCTTTTGATTTATCTTTTAAGTGTAGTCTTTGTGATAAACTATCTAGCACAGTATGTTGTCGCCCTTATTTGTACTCAAGTTACATATCAAAAAGTTATAATTGTTATTTCCAACAATAATGGCATAATTTCATATTTTCTAGATACAAATCATATAATAAGGATCAATGGTTAGTCTGAACAAATATAGGCTTTCTCAATAGATAGTTTTGCCACATCTTTATAGTATGTACAATCACTAATTGCTCCTAATCATATATAGAGTAATTGCACTCAACCCTTTTGAGCTTGCATGATTCATATGCTATAGGTTGAAGGCCCCTACCAAAGTCTTGTTAAAAGACTGCTCCAATAGCAAACTTGAAAGCATCAATGTTAAGCATACAAGAGAGATTAAGATCATACAGTTGCAATATTGGAGCAGTAATAAGTGCCTCTTTTAACTTGTCAAAGGTATTTTGCCACTATAGTTTTCATTAAAATAGGACATCTTTCTCCAATAGGTTTGTCAATGAGACAACAATGTGAATAAATTGTCAAATAAAACAACAATAGTATCCAATAAGGCCTAAAAATGTGCAAACTTCAAAAGCATCCTTAGGGGTTGGCCAATCCTCCACTGCTTTTATCTTATCTTGCTCCATACGTATACCTTCAAAGGACACCACATGTCCCAAAAAGATGACTTTTGACTTCCAAAGTTTACATTTTAATTGCTTGGAATAAAAGCAACTATCTTATAGTCGGTGCAACAACTCTCATAGGTGTTGCTTATGCTTTTCAAGGATTTTACTATATACAAGGATATCATTAATGAAGATGACTATATATTTGTCTAAAAAGTCTCAAAACAATTTATTCATGTGACCGATGAAAGATGATGGAGCATTGGTGAGACCAAAGGATAAAATCAGCCATTTGAAATGTCCATAGTGCATATAAAATATCGTCTTTGTTACATCATCTTTTGCAATAGGTGTTTGCCAATATCCACTCCGAAGATCTAATTTACTAAAGATGATTGTACCTCAAAATTAGTCAAGAAGATCATCCACGCGTGAAAGTGGATATGCATTTTTAATAGTTTTCTTACTGAGACCTCAATAGTCGATGTAAAGACAAAGTCCACCATCTTTTTTAGGTGCAAAGAGTACATGTGCTCTCCATAGTGATGTGCTCTCTCAAATGAGGTTTTTTTTCCAAAAGTTTGTCTAATGTCTTTCGGAGCTCTTCAAGTTCTTTTGGTGTTAGGTGATAAATTAGTCGACTTACTAATGTCATGGACATACAATTGAAGAAGGTTTGAAAAGGTTTTAGAAGATTTTAGAAGATTCTAAGAAGATTCTTGTAGATCCTAGAAGGTTCCTAAAGGTTTCAGTAGATTCTAAGAAGGTTCTTGAAGGTTCTAAAAGGTTCTAGTAGATTTTAAGAAAGTTCTAGAAGATCATAGGAGATCTTAGAAGGTTCTAGGAGGCTTTAGATGATTTAAG
Source organism: Physcomitrium patens (assembly GCF_059467195.1). Classification (NCBI taxonomy): domain Eukaryota; kingdom Viridiplantae; phylum Streptophyta; class Bryopsida; order Funariales; family Funariaceae; genus Physcomitrium; species Physcomitrium patens. The sequence continues at coordinate 9,398,758 of NC_143431.1, read as the reverse complement.
AAGTTGCCAAAGAAGGATCTTAGGCTTGTTTTGTTTTCAAGCCTTATGAAAACTTTTCAAGAAGCTTTCTAGGACTTAGTATATATAGAAGTCGAGGCTAAGAAAATCCTCAGTCTCGACAATTCACTTCTTGTGGTCTAGGTAAAATCTTCTTATCTTGTATTCAATTATTGTTTCAATATTGAGCTAATTCCATTTCTTGATCTTGAATCTTTGTCTTATATATGGTCCTTAATAGTTTGTCAAGACTGTCATAAGATAATATTAGAAGCTTAGTCTTTCTTGATAGAAAGTGGATTACCTCTCTTCTTGAAAGTACTATAGCATTCTAGAGGTTGTGGATTATCCTCTCATAGACTAATATTTTTCTATTCTTGATATTCTTTTGGTTTTTTTCTTCATACCATAGATCTTTTTTTTTTCCTTTGAATGCGTGTGTTTCTTTGATTTTTTATGGCAGAAGGTGGAAAATTCAATATGAAAAATTCTAAAGAGATTAAGTTAGATTCTATGATTAATGTTCTTTAAATTTTGAGAATCAGAATAGAGACTTTGTTGAAGTAGAATGAAAAACTATATATGACCATATATAAGGTCAAAGAGCCAAAGTGCCTCAACTACCACATCGAATGGCAATAGAGGTTCCAAATTCTCAAATGACTATGTCTACTTCAACAAACATGGGAGGTGCATCCACTCAAGGCAATGATCTGACAACAATAACAGCAAAAGAATTAAGGATCAGCTTTCCAAAAAAGTTTGATGGCACGCACTCAAAATTTCATGGCTTTATAAACCAAGTACAACTAATCACCTTGCTTCAACTTCAACAATATTCCACTGAAACATCTCATGTTGGTTTGGTTGGAACCTTACTCTTAGATTAAACTTTATGTTAATTTGCTCTATTATTTGAAAAAAAATCTTCTATATTGTACAATTTTGAAATAGTTTTGGCAGCATTTGTGGAAGCATTTGGTGAACATGATGAGGTTTGTTCTTCAACAACTGAAATTCAAAGCCTTCAACAAAGAACGTGTTTTGTATCAATGTATGCTTCAGATTTTTAATAATTAGCATGTGATATAAATTGGGGAGAAGATGCATTGATGAGCCAATTTTATTGGAGATTAAGAGATAATATTAAGAACTTGTTATTGTCTATGATCCTCAAACATTGAATAAATCCATTACTCAAGGTGTGAAGTGTGATAACCGTTTATTTCAATGATGACAAGATAAATGTTCTTCAATTATACCACATATATACATTGATTATTCTACAGCTTCTTCACCATCTACTTCTAATGAACATTTGAAAGTAAAAGATATGCAGATTGATGCAGTTCGCTTCAAACCTCTTTTTGAATAAGAAAAAAAACATTGAAGGAAACTTGGCCTATAATTATATTGTAGAAAACCTGTCGAAAAGGTTAATAATTGTTCAAAGTAATGCCAGCATACATATCAAATGAAGAATGCAGCCACATCATAAAAAAACTTTGCAAGAAAATAATAGCTTTCAGCCATAGTAGGGATTAAATAACTAGATTCTTTATTATTACAAATCAAAAAAGGTTTTGTACTCTTTACTAGCCTTTTCCATTGTTTTACTGTATCTATACAGTTAAGAGTCATAAAACTAGAGTGTCATGCTTTACTTGACTTGGAAGCCTCTGGATGTTTTATTGATAATTTTTTTTTAAATCACATAAAATCTGTATGGTCAAAAAATCCAAAGCCGTACATATAGAAGTAATAGATGGTTGACTTTTATCCTCAAGATATATCACTAATGAAATAATTCCATTAGAAATAATCTTTGACAATTATAACAGCGAAGTAGTATTCAACGTCATTAGATCACCATTAAGTCTAGTCATTTTAGGACTCTCATGGCTTAAAAAATATAATCCATGGATAGATTGGGTATCTCAAAAGTTAAAATTTCTTCTAGTAGATTATAGAATTCCCAGAGCTATGAAAAAGCTTCTAACACCTAACAAGTGAAAACTTAAACAACATTTATTTATTAGAATTAGAACATTTATAAGGGTAGTCAAACATGGCACTATGTTTGTTGTCTATGCAAATCCATAGTTGTAACTTGTGTTTGCTACAACAATAATTTCAAAGACATATAAGGATTTTACAAATGTATTTGAAAAGAAAAATGTAGACAATGTGCCAAAGCATTGTCCTTACGATTGTGCAATTGACCTTCAAGAAAGTGTTCAACCACCGTTTGGATCCAATTACAATTTATTCCAAAATAAGCTTACAACTTTAAAGGAATAAATTGAAGAAAATGTGGCTCAAAAATTTATTTGGCATTCCAAGTTTTCAGTTGGTGCTCTGATATTATTTATAAAGAAGAAAGATGGAACTTTACAGATGTTCATCAATTATCACAATTTTAATAAAATCACAATAAAAAATCGATATCTATTGCCATTGATATCTAGACTTTTTGATCAACTTAGCCAAACAAAGATCTTTACAAAGATTAGAATTTAATTAGAGTTTTTTTAGGATTTTTTAAGGATTTTTCTAAAATTTGATTAAGATTAATAAGGGTTTATCTTTAAAAAATATATATTTTTTATTATTTATTGAAAAATTTAATTGAGTTTGATTAATATTTGATTATATTTGTTAAGCTTTAATTATAATTTATATATGATTTTATTAGAATTATTAGAATTTGTTGCATTTTTTTCCCTCTCCCACAGCTAGGTGTTCAATACATTCTCAAACAAAACTTCACATAATACAACAATGTCCTATAGTACCTCCAACACATGTCCAAATTATAAGATACATGTCTTAACTTACAATGTAAGTTTTCTATATGTGCACCACATAGTTAACTTATTCCACAAGCTATCAATAAGTATGACATGTGGCTAAGTTATTGATGAAGTTTCTAATCTATAAACCATATTTATGAAGCTTCTAAGAAGTTTCACTAAAAGTTATTGTAAAATTAATCTACTTTTATCTATTTCTACTTAATCATATAGGTAATTATTAGAATAAATATATATGTTTGTGATATCAATATGATATATAAAATATAATCTTCTAATTATAAATCTATATTATTTTAATATCCATGTCTTTGAGATCTTGTTCCTCACAAAATATTATGAAATTTTTTTATATTTTTATTATAAAGCAATCTCCATAAATTCACACATTTTAAAAAATACCATCAAAGTTAGTTTTTGTTGCTATTCACATGCTAAGATTTCAACTGTATTATCATTTGAATAAGAGAATTATTTGATACATTCTAAGAAGATGTAATGCCAATTAAACCACATTTAGAACTTTGTCATACATTTTCATTCCAAACAAATGCCATGTTACTTCAAGAGTTCGAATATACCATGCATTAATATATTACTTAATCTCATCTTGCTCATTTTTAATTTGCATTGTTGTACCATCATGCCCTTTGTAAATATACTTATAAATATATTTCATAAGATGAACTAAAGTACAAACCTCAATATTGATATGGTAGTTATACTTTTTACTAAGAGTCGGATTATATGGAACAACATCTTGATTGTGTATAACATGATTGCTAATATTGAAGGTCCTTCTATTACTTTTTCTATAATATTGAGGATATCCATCACCATCCATTGATGTTATTTTTTAATAATCTTTTAAATATTTTTTTGGTATATTCTATCTTTTATACATGAAACTTACATATTTTAAAGATTACATGGACTATGAACCATGCAAGTGATGATTGCTTCAAATAATAGTGGATCATTTTTTTTTATTAAAAAAATTTATAAAATTAATCTTATTAACATTGGTTAGATCTCTTATTTTATTATTTTAATCAAAAGAAAATAAAAAATAAATGTTTGGAAGATCTTATTTTTGAAACTCAATAGTATGTATTTTTGCAAGTACATGTCCTAAAATATGATGATGATAAAGGTCTTTAATGAATACATGACACTTGAGTTTAAATACTTTTGCTATCAAGTGAAGATGATCTTCAAGTTATTATCTTGGAAGTAGTACACTTAAGATCTTTGGCCTTCGCAAATTTATTGTCGTTGTACCAAATATGTATGGATGTTGAAAATATTGGATAATGGCTATAGAATCTTCAAAAATCTCAAATAAGTTTCTTGTATTTTAATATGAAACAATAGAAGAATTATTCTTGGCCTTAAATTTTACATATTAATTTCTTAATCTTGCACATCTTCAATAATATCTACTAATTCTTGATATACATATACACATAATCTATCTTAATTTATACTAAAATATTTCAACTAATTTTGTTTTGTTGCTATCCAAGCATCTATAATAAATTCTTATAACAACTTTCTACCTCATAAGATACTTGACTACTTATTATATTGTGAAAATAATTGATATGAAAAAAAATTCTATTTGAATAATATATGCAATCCATGTATTATTATCTCTATCTTTATTGGCATTCATATCTCTACATCTCATTTGGTCATGCCACCTAAGTTCTCCTTGGAGGAAATAAAAAAACAAAAAAAAAAGAAAAAGATAATGGAGTAGCAAGTATGCACAATGACCTTCATGAATTTGTTGCAATGTACCTCCTCTCCATCAAATGACTATGTCTCTAATGCCTTCTTTTCTTGTTCCATTGTTTGATATAATAACAACAACCTCATTAGAAGTTAAAAAATTATAACGTCTTTTATTGACATCTTTAGTGAAATAAAGATGTATACATATATCATCACTACTTTTTCTTCTTTTCCTTGCCTTGGACAATATTTCATGAATTTGATGACAAAGTGAAAAGAATATATGATGTTCACTTAAATATTTTTAAAGCTCCCACATAGTCTAAAATAATAAATTTTTGTTACGTATCATCCTTGCTTTATATGCAATATTGGAATCATAAATATAAAGTTGCATATAACTTGCCTCTACACCTTGCTCTAGTAAAAGAATACTCATTTGATGCCAAAACTCTCAATGTATGCAAAAGCTATATAGACCATATCTTAGTACTATAATATTATCAACTTTTGCACCAAAAAATGTAAATGGATGTGCAAAATTTTATTGCTGAATAATCTTCCAAAACTCCTTGCTTTGTTTATCTTATCCATCAGTATTTGGCTAATTAACAATGGAGATTTTTATGAAGCACAAGTTTAACCTTTTCATAAAAACAACATATATCAAAATGTGGATTTAATTTTCTCAATAGTATAATTTGCTCATCCATCTAATGGAGTGCCTACAATGTGGGCATTGAGCATTCATATTTTGAACATTGTGACATCCTTTCAATTTTTTTCTTTCAATGTGATTTTCATCATAAATTTGTTCTAATTATTCATCAATTTTTTCCGCTATATCATATTTCCTTGTTTCTTCTTCTTGTCATGCATTTAAAATTGCTTGTTCATGTGTCCTTTTCCAAATATTCATAGACTAAGCTATTTTTCTATTATGACCATCATTTTCATTAATCATAGCACGATGTTCTTCTATCTCTTGTTCATTTTTCTTTCCATGTAATTCACCATGTTCACATACCCTTTGTCTTAATTAGCCAATTGCATGAGGATTGCATATAAGCACATCATTATTTATGTCATTTCTATGACTGTTTAGAACATGTAAACTTCTTCTTCATTGTTCTTCATGTATTGGCACATATCGCTCATCATGTTTGTGTATTCTTTGTCTTTGTTGTGGAATAGCTTAATCATTGGCAATCGATATGTTGGTTGTCAAGAGAGCCAAAAATTCATGTTTTGATAATATCTTTTGATAATAATACTTTTTAATACTAATATATTTTGATAATAATAAATTCCACTTCTAAATCACTCTTGCTAATTCATGTTTGCTAATAAAACCTTTTTATGCTTTTTAAAATCCAAATCACACCAATAAATTAAAAAAAACCATTATTATAAAAGAACTACATTGATAGATTCATAAATTCTAAATGAAATAGAATGTAAGGGATAATTTAAATATTATTTATGATAACATATATTTATTTATAAACTTTATCTTAAAAATTACATATACTTCTAGAATAAATATAATCATATAATATTTTTTCATGATGCAATACAAATTTTATAATTGAATCGCATATAATTTTATTATAAAAGTATAATTAACCAATAATGGTTTCATAACAATAGTGTTTAATTAGTACTAAGAGAAATGACCTACATCCTATATACAATGAGGTACTATATATGCACTCATTTTTTTACTTAAATATCCTATATATTCTAACTACATACTATACTACATGTATATTCATCTACTTCTAGTTTTTGATTTCTATGCATCTTCCAACTCTCAAAGCTTTACATATGACTAAAACAAAAAATATTTCTCTAACAAAGAATCTCCAATAATTGCTTTAATCAAAAAATGTATATCTTTATCTTAGATGTCTTTGTCTTATTAATAACTTTGGATGTTGTGCTAACAAAAGTATCATCACCAATATCAAAGATGACCACACAATGTTCTAAATTCAAATTGAATTCAACAAATACACAAACATAGACAACAATTACATAAAACAACAACTCCAAACAATTGTACAAAAATTAGAAAGCCAAAAGATAGGAAGTATTACCATTGATTTTTTCTCAACACCAATGTTTAGAACATTGCTTACCAATCAACTTACTTGAAGAAAATATAAAGTTATTCACAAACCGCCCAAATACCAACTATATAATCAAATATTTTCAATAAAACTTCAGGGTCAAAATATTCTCATTAGATAAATCTGCTCTTAAGGATAACCTCAAATAAGTATGCTCAGATAACCTCAGATAAGTCTGCTCTTACGGATACAGCTTCGGCACTCTCTGGTCAAGTATTTCTCCAGTAAAGTCGCAGCACTCAAGTCCCACTTCAATCACACTGTAACCAAGGATACCTTCGCTAGCAGAGGCATCTCACAAAATTTGAAGAAGAGGACGTCGTCGATGCAATTCAGAATTTGCAGCTGAGGGAAAGAGAGCAGCGACTGTCAGGAAGAGCCATACTTGGCATGAACAGAAAGCACATGGTGGTTGCAAGCTAGACTGTGATGTTGGTGGAGGGCACCCAAAAACCCCAATGACTCGCTCGGGTACTCTGGCAAACCTTTGAGGAAACTGAGTGACTGGTGCGCGTGTCTACCCTCGTAGGGTAGTTATCACCAGGTCGGAGTCCTCTGTGGAGCGCTCCACGCGCTTCCGCATTGGACAATATGGCGTAGTGCACCAGGAGTAGTTTCTGCAACATGTCGAGTGCCAAACTGTCAGACATCACAAAGCATGGAAAGTAAACAACTTACCATACACAAAGAAATGACACGACTTGATCTTTATTATTATAAACATTTTAAGTTTATTTTTATAATATTAACATATTAACTATTAAAAAAATATATATGGTAAATATTTAAAAATATCTAAATTTTTATAGTTTTAATATAATTTAGATGTTTATGTAAAAATTCTAAACTCTAAGAAGTATATATATATATATATATATATACGTATATGTAGAATTTTTTTTTGTGAACTTTTATTTCTTCTATTAGATTGTGATTCAAAAGCAACATTAAAAGATCTTTATGCTCTAGAAAAGAAAGAAAAAAGTTACAACGTTTAAAGTTTGTAATAAATTGAACTAAAAAAACCTTCTTAGGTTTGCTTTATATTTTAAAAAATTAAGAAGTTATGAGAGAAAACACAAGATAGAGTGCATTATTTTTTTCATATTTTTCCCAAACAACATATAAAATCTTCTTTCTTTAAACTTATATTAAGTTTAATATTAAGAAGTGAAGTTGTTTATTATTATTACAAAGAACTTTATACTATTGTAAATTCTTTCTAAGAATGGTACCATTTTCTTGAAGGCACTTCAAATCTAATGACTATATGTATAAATCACAAGAACCTTAAGTATTTCATGTTAGCTTATATTTTAAATTATCTTTAAGCTTATTAAAACATATCTTCATTATGTTTCAACTTTATATATCAACCTAACAAACAATAAAGATTGTCACATGTTTTATAAAAAAAATCATATCTTGTACCAAAAGAAAGAAAAGTAATATTCAATTATTAATAGATAATACTATTGAAATCCAAAAAATCTTGTATTTAAGAAACTTCTATATAAATTCTTATAGATTTTTTATTTCTCGATTAAATTCATACAACCTTAATTCCAAAATCTTCTTTTTTTTTCAATATTAAACATTGTTCCAATGAAATCCACATTATTTCAAGTAATTTTAAGTTTAAAAAGGATCTTTTTTACTTTAAAAATATTTGTATATTCCAAAAAATGCCATTGTGCCTTCATATTTTCCAAATATGTCATGACTATTCAACCAAAATATTTTGAATTCAACAAGAAATTAGAACTTATTTCTAGAAATTTTTAGTTGTTTCAAATATAGAAAGTTTTCAAGGAATTTTATTATCTTTTGCAATTTATATTTTAGATCAAAGAATCCTTGACATTATTCATTTTGACTTCTTCAACCATTATTAGTTTTGAAGCAACCATGATCTTCTAGCTCTTTTGACTTTTTTTGGACCTTCCACTATCAAATTTCTTTGATACCATACATATAATTGACAACCTATTTACAAAAAATGTACATTTGTCTCTAGTAAGATAATAATTATTTATAAAGAAATGGCTAAACTCTTTATTAATAATTTCTATTGATACTATGGATTACCACATGATATTATATCAGATTAAAGACCATACTTTATAACCAAGTTTTGGAAGTTACTTTTTGAAATTCTTCAAATAAATATCAAGATTTTTTCAACATTTCATCCATAAACTAATGGCCAAATAGAGTAAATCAACCAAATCTTAGAATAGTACTTGAGATGTACCATCAATTATCAATAAGACAATTAGACATCTTATTTGTCTCTAGCAAAAAATTTCTACAATACAATTGACACATTTATTCAATAAATTCTATTTTACTTTGATCATGGTTGGTATCCAAAATTAGATATATTATCTGTTGATAGATTCAAAATCTGGCAGCAAATAACTTTTCAAGCCAAATAGCTAATATCCAAGTTACTTTGAAGCTTATAAAAAATCAAACATATCAAAAAGAGTACAACCATTACTGCTTTGTATTGAAGTAGATAACCTTGAAGAACTTAAGATAGAAGAAATATTTGATTTGTTGCTAAGACAAAGGCACCTTGAATACTTTGTGCATTGATGCAATTTCAACATTAATAAGTGTACATGATGTCTAGCTTCAAATTTAGTAAATGTGTTGCATAAGATAAAAGAATTTCATCAATAATATTTTTCTAGTCCTAAAAATGTAATATGCATTAGGTAATACAACTACTTGGTATATAAAAATGTGGTGTATCCTAGATTTTTTTTTTTTTTTTTTTGATTTTTTTTAAATATAAGAAAAGGAACAACGCAATTTATATAGCTGAATTTTCTTAACTTTTACATAAAATTAAGATTTGATGTTTAATAAATTATTTATTAAAATATAAATTTTAGTATTTTTTATGATTTTAAAATAATAAAATAATAAAATTTTATTTTTAAATTATTGAATTAAATACAATTTAGATATTAATAAGTTTTGCAATCATATTCTCATGCTGTACTTTTGCAAGTCTTGTCTTTATGTATCAACTAATCTACTTCAAGGCTGCTCACAACCTTTGCATTTCTCCAACCTCTTTTCATACCAACAATCTTCCAATTCTTACAGCCACTAATACATTCTTGTTTTTTTCATTCTTCTATAAAATAATGTATGCAAGCTATCTGTTTTTTGTTTATCATTTTTCTCCTTTTTCTTGGCATTTCTTAAGTTCTTGTCATTTAATATTGTTCATTGTGAGCACCATGATTAATTGTTGATTCATGTATTACCATTATTCTTATATGGTGAGAGAGCATGTAGAACATAGAATATAAACAACTATTATAATAGATAGAAAATCAAGAGATTGTTTTATTTTCTTTCTTACAATATATATGACTTTTGGAAGTAACAAGTAATAATATTTTTTGGTGTTAATTTTATAGTTTTGTGAATTAATTGATTATGGTTTGTGATCTTAGAAATTCAATGACATTAAATAAATGAAAGATATTGGTACATTAGCATTATGATTTTAAATGCATGATATTAATTCATGTAGAATTCTCAAAGTAGAAGGATGTGAATGATTGGTTTTTTTTTCACTACTAAAGTGCTACAATTTTCTCAAATTATGGAACATTAAATAACAAACAACATCATCTTTTAAATACCTTGTTGATTTTTTATTCAATCGATTTGATTTCAAACATGTGAACATTGTCTTGCTTACTATTCCACTCTATGATAGGCACTTCAAATGCTTAGTATCTCTCACAACATTAAACTAGCATTGTTTTGTTATTTATTATTAATGCATGTCTTTCAAAATTTTACACCTAACCTTTAACTTATTTTTGTTTGTTACACTTTCTTGTATTTCAGTTTGTATTGAAATTAATAAACTAGGAAGGTTCACAGACAAATGAATAACAAAATTGTGATTTTAACATATCATTGTATTTTAGAAAACTGTGTAAAAGATGTGGCAAACTTTTTATAATGCAAGCAAATTATTTCAAAATAAGATATTTTTAGAAATAACCAAATTAATAATTAAGGATTCACAACAAGAGATTCTATTAATAAATTAAAAACAACTAGACAAAACCAAGTGAAAAAAAACAATGTTCATTCACTTACCAAGAAGATACGGAAAACCAAAATATTTCAAACAAATCTGATAAATCAAGATCCAACTTGTATGATTAAGTGCAACAAATAAGACCTGTCATATGCCTAGTTTTTCATACTAAACAAATGGATAATATTATAATTAAGAATAGTTTGTGGACGGTTCCGTGTATCAAAATATTTGTTCATGATTAATACAACGGATTTGTCATTATAATATGATATAAAACCGTTCCTCTGTTAGTTCTTTAATCCACACAGGACGCGTCTCCTCCAACTCATTCCTTCGTGACTGCATCATCCTTTTATCCAGCTAACAAGGGTTAGCAGAGTCTGCGGGTCACCCAAATGTAGCCTTGGAATATCACTTGGATTTATAGGAATATCCGTGACATCGTTTGAACATTCTTTTTGATGATCGTACGAAGACGATTCACAGCCAGAGCACCGCAGTCTCGCTTCACTTTGAATCGGTACTCAATATATCAGAACTAATGGTTCGAGAAGCAAACGGGATTAAACTAAACAGTGAGTACAATTTAGGTCTGCTGGTGCACTGTTCGTGCTGTCCAGATAAAATCTGCGAATCTGGTGAACCACTTTCTCCTTTAATCCCCCTGCCTACTTCTACGATGTGAACATCTATTGCTAACCTCATTGCTGGAAGAATGCAACACCCGAAAACTTTACAGTTAATAAACCGTATAAGTTGTGAAAATCGGGGACAATACCACACAAGGCGAAAGAGAACGAGAACTAAAATAGATACACTTGCCCAGCTCCAACATGCCTACTGTGTCCTGAAAATGGTCCAGAGAATTGTTTTGTCACTATAGGTTATACCACTCACTCGTTACCAAAATCAGGACAGCTTGAAAAAGTGAGAAATGCTTTGAGCGTGGGCTGCCATTAAAACGAATAATTCTTTTACCATGATAAATTACAGAAAAACTGTGTCATATCACTCCTCGTAAAGTGACCCGCAAAAGCAATTCCCCCATGGATCTATCAGCACATGGTGTAAGACTTACTTCTTGGGTTGACATTCCTTCTGTTTTGCTTGAAGAATGGTATCATACCAACTCTTCTGGACGAAGAGTGCAACAACACGAAGTATTCCCATGGACAAAATCTCTGTCAAGGCTCTCAAAAACGAAGGCTGTGGAGACATTCCTGCACATACAAGACTCAAAGCAGCTCCTTCGAAGTTGCAATCAATGTGGAAGTGGCCAGCCTTCAAACCTGTTAATGCGGAACGAGCAACGGAAACGGGATCCATTGGCGTTGTTGCCTGTGATAATATCCTTGTTATCTCTGGCATGGTCTTCTGATCTGAAGTTACCAGATTCGAGAAGCCAATCAGTCACCATACTAATCCATATATTCGTATCTCGTTCTATTCAACCTAATTGACTTAAATAATACTTAAAACTAATATCATCGGACGTTTTAATGATTGAGTGACCATTGAAGTGACTTGCGACTCCTGAATATGATAAAAAGTTCCACAGAAAAACTAGTCATAAATTCTTCCTGTCACAAATTCGTGCTTGGACTAAAAACTTAGTTTTTTGTAGGGAAAAAAAGATTAACAAATACACTCACTTTCTATCTCCTGCATAATTGTTGACAGCCAGAGAGACATTATCAATTTGCACATGCAAAAAATACGAGACAGGAGAAGACGAAGCACCTTCCATGTAGCCTGGAGTCATGGTGTCGGGAGGGTACACGAGAGACAAGCGAATATTACGATCCACAAGCTCTTGTTGCAGACACTCCGCCAGGCCCCGCAGTGCAAACTTACTGGCAGAATAAGCTGCATAACCATATACTCCAACCTGCAGCCGCAAGTAATCATTTCTATTGAATACAAAGAATAGTAAATCAAAGGGATCTCATTTGCAAGAACCAAAGAAGCACATTCATCGAACTATCCATGCATTTTGCGTCGCGAAATTGAACATTATTGGTAAGTGAATTTAGTCACTAACTTTCACATCTTAAGGGGCTTCAGTGTAGACTACAGAATAGCATAAAATGAGAGAAATCATACCAGACCAGCTTGAGAAGAGAAAATAGATATTGCTGCCGGAACTGCCTTGCTGGATTTGATATGGGGTAGAGCAGCCTTAATAGTGTGAATGTTTCCCTTCAAATTAGTGTCAAGGATGTGATCAAAGTCCTCAATAGTTGAGTCATCAAATGTAAGGACTCTAGAGACTCCATGACTAAGTAACAACACCTCAATTGGGCCAGAGTGACCAACCGCAGCCGCAATGGCCAACCTTGTGCTTTCAAAACTTTTGACGTCGGCACTGTACGTATTGATCTGATAGCCGATAAAGCTCTTGGTGAGAAAAATGAATAAGAAAAATGCATGAAACTTAAAAATGACCAGAATTCTGCAGCACTATAAAGATGTGTAGCAATGCCTGAGGATACGACTTAACAAAATCCACTTGTCAAAACTTACCGAGTTCACAACCTACTAGGTCGTTGTCATAACATTCATTCTCCGAATAATAAAACATTGGTGAAGCTCAATTTCAATTACAAAATGTATCACCAATCCATAATGAACCTAATGAATACATTTGTGAGATACCTGAAGTGACATTGCTCTCAGGGTACGTACACCAAAAACGAACTAAACATAGTCAGACATCTTTGACTTGAAAACTAATTATACAAACCAGAAGAGAGACAACTGTGCAACCTCCTAGACATACCTTCTCTTCACCTTGGAGATTCTGACGACAGTACTCAGTGACAATGCTTTTCGCATCGGCAAGTTTACTCAAGTCCCTTGCTACGAGCGATATCCGCGCGCCCTCAGCAGCTGCCAACTTCGCAACTTCCAAACCGATTCCACTAGAGCCACCTGTGATGACCACGTGCCTTCCCTTGAGGGGAATGGAGACCAGTTTCAAAGAAGACCAACTTAGATACGCCAAGAGCGCTGCGATGGCCAAAGCGAGCACGCCGATCACCATCACCGGCACACCCCATGCCGTCCACGACATTTCGCCCCAAGGATACAATAGTAACAGCTTCCAATGCGTCCTACTTCCAATGCGTCCTACTCTACCTCGATCATAAAAACACCCGAAAAATAAGATTATGATTTTGACTTTGATTTTTCAAAGACTGGAGAACTGGACTCGTGTTCACGCAAACACGATGTCCGTAACCAACCAAGATGCTTCAGACAAATTTCATCAAAATTTTCAACCAGTACCTCATACAACGAATTCACCTGTACTATGTGAAACGTTCAGAAACATCGCTGATAAATGACGCTAGAATCCCAGCGTCTAATCACGTGCGACTTCAAGAAATGCAATCCCGGCTGAGAGTTTTAAAAAAAAAAAAAAAAAAAAAAGAAAGAAAGAGAGATCTAAAACTACGACTAAATTCCAATTAATGAAACAAATTCTTAGATAAAACCATCAGGCGCAATGACTTCGGGGCATCGTTCACACAATCAAAACAAACACGACGGCAAGCACACAAGATGCAGAGATCACGCCCACGCATTGCTTCGATCCCTACCAGCCACGCACAGAGAAGGTAGCTTTCACAAAAAGGAGAAGAGCAAAGTCTCACCGGAGCAGAGGCCGCCGGCGTGTTCCGCAACCAGGAATCGCGTTAACGCACATGCAAGAGGAGCACGATACAATGAAGGGGCTTAACCAAGAGATTTGATGAGTGCTAATGGTTTCTTCAAAGTGTGGAGGTCACGTTCCGAATGGTGGTAGTCCCTACCGTCACGAATGCACCTCCAGAGCTGCCACGCGAGAGACTGCTTCTGCGGCCATCACCCCTCGACCTTGAAGACCTCTGAAATCCATTACCTCCTCCTCCTCCTCGCTCCTGTTCACTGCACGAGTTGCCGCTGCTACCACATCGCTCCACAATCCATTCCGTTTCGATTCCTTGGCAGAATTGGAATCAAACCTTATCCCGCCATAGCTTGCTTGCCTCCAGCGCATTTAGATATGGCGACGACACTGTTCATTCCATGCTTCAAAACCTCGTAAAAACATGGCAAGTCCAAGTAAACCAATGTTTTCGTGGAACTTGGGTCTTCCTTTCCTTTTTATTTTTCCTCCACGTTAGGGTTTCTACCAAGAGCCTTCGATTAACGTCGGAATACCTTAAACCAACAACTTCAGGTTTATCCCGGAGGCTTTTTTTGGATTTTTTTTTGGATTTTTTTTTTTTGTTTGTTGTTTGTTTGTTTGGTGGTAGAGAAATAAGGTTTTGATGTGCTCCAAAAGAAAAAATTACAAAAATCGTAGAGGTTTAATTGATATAAAATTTCAAAGACTTTCATACTTTGAGCTCTTAAACCAATACATAGACTTGGCCAAAACTATCTATAAAAACATATTAAACAACTACCTCCATCACACTAAACTACTAACTTCATCCTTGTAAAGTTTGCCAATTATTGGTGGGTTTGGAATGGGCTTAGAATTTTTTTATATGAAGAATGGTTTATTTTGGATTTGTACGATGGCAGTTTTTGGCAAGGTCATTATTAAGAAATCTTAAAGAAATATCAAAAATAGAAATCATAATTGAATCTTAATCAAATCGTAGATAAATCCTAATCAAATCCTAAATCTTAATCCTAGACCAAACCCTAATGAAATCCTAAGCCCTAAACAACTCCAAGAAAATCTCAAGTAAATTTTAATCAACTACTATAGCTATTTGAAACCTCAATAAATATTAATTGAACAGTAGATCTTCACTAAAATTTTACCTAGACTTCAACCAACAAGCAATTAACAAGCATGCAAAATTTGAGAAAAATTAGACTTACCAATTGCAAGAAAAGCTCTCAAAATCTCTCAGTCATTGGTTGCCTTCTTTCTCTAGCTTCAATGTTGATCTTTTAACACCAATTTCTCTTTGTTGAATAATTCAATTGCTCCAAAAATTGGATTATGTGTAGGTATTCAAGTCTTAATTTCTCTCACTAAATTTCCCTTCAATCCAACTAACAAATATTATTAAATCTTGGAATCACTCACTGATACTAAATCTCAAATTTCTAAGACCATAATCCACAAAAACCCTTAAATGCTTCAATCTAATTGCTTCATTGACTTCTAATTTTTCACACATATTAACAACAATCACAACAACAAATTATCCAATTTTCACATATACATATGCTGTAAAACTCAAGAAATTATCAAATTTGTAAACAAATTTTTACTTCTTAAAATCTAAATCCACCAAGTATATTATTAACTTTGAAAATAACTCAAAATCTCAACATTAATCCAAATGATATGAAACCAACACTCAAAAATCTTCTCTCTAGTTTGCTTCGATTTATAAAAGAACCCTAGAGTTGCTATAGGTGCTCGTTTTTGTGCCTCATGGTCTGATTTTGACCATGATTAGCAATTGGTCCTTTCCACATATCAATTCTTATCTTCGTAAGGTAATTTTTGCTAAAATCAACTCCTAACTCTCTCCTACATTTGTCTATATCCTTTATTTTTCTAATCTACCTTGTTTTGTCTTATTTATGGTTCTACAAAGAAAATAGAATCCATTTGCATAAAAAGAAATTCTAATACTACTAGATTTTATTACATGTCTATTATTTATCTATATTGTTTTACTATATATTTTTAATTAGGCTCTTCTATAATAAAATACTTTTCTTCCTCTTTCACCTAATGGCTATGTTACTATACAACAACATTATTATAATCTTGTCTTACTCTAAATATTAATATTACTTAACAAAATGGTATCAACTAAATGTTTTCAATTTATACATAAGAACCATGGAATAAAGTTTTAATGGAACAATAGAATGATGATAGTGTTTTAAAGTAAGGTAATAATATAGTGTATGTAATTAATTACATGGTCTTTATCCTTGGATAAGAAGACAAGAAGTTGTAACTTTTAAAGATTGGTAGAAATTGAAAAGATTTATTTGGATTTCCTTTTATGTTTAAAAAAATTAGTTTAGAAGCCGCTAAAAGATGAAGTAGAATGAACTTTATTCCTATGTAGTATAAATAGTGTGATTCTCTAGATTGTTTTTATTTTTTCTATCTTAAGAAAATATTTTTATAAAAAAATTAAAAAGTAGTATAAAAAATTATAAATAATATCTATTAAAATTTTAAATAATAATATTAATAGTAATATATGTGATAATTATATAAACTAAGATAAAAATTGATAACTTTGTAATTATAAATATATCAATAAAAATTTTATAAATCTAATAAATGTCATAGTTTCTTCTTACTTTATATTATTTTTATGGTTGGAGCTTCTAAATATTTAGTTTTTATGAAAAATGACTTAAAAAAGAGTGGATGAATCAAAACAAGAATTGTGGTGAATATTGCCTTTAAGCATTCAAAGACTTTCTCAGCTTAAGATCTTCATTTGAGCTTATCTTTATATATCAATTATATAAGTAGAATATATGTTTGAAAATAATTATTGATAAAGATTCTATAGAAGTTTAAAAATCTAAAAAAGTATTAAATATTATTTATTAATTTTATAGTTGCTTAGTTCTTAATAATCTTAATCTTCTTTGGATCCATCATTAAATCTTTATTTAATATTATATAGCTAAGTTAATCTACTTGAAATTCACAAAACATGTATTTTTTTAATTTGGCATGTAATCCACTATCTTATAATTTTTTTTAGATAAGATGGATATGTTGTTTATGCTCTTCTAGAATCTTAAAATAAATCAAAATGTTATTCAAATAACATATAAAGCCATTAAGTAATTCTTAAAATATGTTTTTTATCAAATATTGGAAAATAGTTGGTACATTTATAAGGCCAAAATACATGACATTGTACTTGAAGTGACCATAGCTTATAAAAAAATTACTCTTCTATTTTTCTTTATATATATATATATATATATATATATATACATACATACTAGATTATAGGCTCTTGTGAGATTTATTTTGATATAGATTTTAGTTTGATTCAATTTTTTAAAAATCTTAAATATCAATAATAAAGGATAATATTTTTTATCCTTATTATATTGATACTTCAATAATTAATACATAATCACAAAGATCCATATTTTTTTTGTACAAAAAATACAAATACATTAATAGGAGATTTGAAATATTGAATAAAATTCTTTGTTAAATTTTCATTAATATTCTCCTTTAATGCTGTAAACTTGTTTCATAACAAGTTATAAATTGGACCAAAAGGTAGTTGAATGCCATCTTAAAGATCAATAGTAAAGTCATATAGACAATATTCTTACAAGGTGTTTGCATTCTTCTTCTTAAATTTATCATGAAATTCTTCACAATTCTTTCAGAAGGGTTCTAGGAATATTTTCCACTTTATATGTTGGAATTGGATAAATAATATATATATATATATATATATATATATATTGATTTCTCTTATAAAAACTTTGGTTCCAATAAAAATAAGACTTTATGATTTTAGATCTCAAAGGTATATGGAATTTTCTATCAAGTTTAGTGATAATAGATTGTGGTTTTTTAAAAAATCCTATTTTACAAGATATCCAATCTATATAACAATTATGTCTTTCTATCAAAAAAAATCTTTAAATAATAGAATCAGATGGAGATCTAATGATATTAAATATAACTTAACCACAATAATTCTTTGATATTATTTCTAATGGATTGATTTCATGAATAACATCTCTTAAGTATAAGAATCAAATACTTATGGCCTCTACATATACAACCTTGATTTGTTAATTATAAGAATTATATGAATTTTTAAATATTTCAAATCAATAGATCAAGTAGAGACTTTAGAATCTATTAAAGCAAGAGTTTTGAATTTTTGAATATCAAAACATATTAATATGGTAAAACAATAAAAAAAAAATTAGATGATAATATATGACTTTTTATTATTTGTGGAGTAGTAGAATCTAGTCAAATAATTCCTATTGTGGTTAGATATCTTAATTTTCTTGAAAAGCATTTAATAATGTAATTATACTTCTCAACTAATATGTATGACAATGATTTTTGTGGCAATTATCTACCTTCTGCCATACTTTATATAATATAAATGCAAGCCTTATTTTCTTCTATGCTTCTTTTCTTATTTACAAAGAAGTTTGAAATAAATTTCATCAATCTAGATATCTTCTATTTTCTAATGTTTGTTAGAATTAAAGAATGTAGAATATTTTGAATAAAATTTTAGCACATATAATAGACATTCAACTTATTGGCATTAAAAAAGTTGATTATTGTACTTCACAACTTGATTGATGGCTTTATTGAGTGATTAAGGATCAAACATAGACAACAATAGGTCCTTCACATTGTCTTCTATTTCTAGTAAAATTAACTTATTGCTAAATCTTCTTCTCAATTTATATCACATATTAATAGCCAAAAATTGAAGATACAAAGCAATGTAAAACATGTTCTTTTAAAAAGTTTTAAATTTAGGTTGTTGCAAAACAAATCTTATTATATTGATAAAAAGCTTCTTCAAATATTCCCAAAAATGTCTCAAATTTATACATTATGGAAGAATTCTTCTTGAATAATAGAACAAATAAAGACAAAGCTTGACATGAAAGCAAAGTTCGACCTAGACCAATACAAAATACTTTTGAAGAATACCTCTAAGGATGGAGCAAAGTTATAAGTTGTACTTGAATTATGAAGCTACAAAACTTTAAACAAGTTCTATTAAATTTCTCTCAAAGGTTAATTCTTAGTTCTTTTATTATTGATATTAAATTATTATTTTAAATACATATATTATTTTAAATACATACATGAAGTAGACTTTATTGATGGAATTTCTAAGGTGACTTGTAATAGTGGCTAAGATATTTCTATTCTTTAAACAATATGAATGGTCATATAAAGTACTTTATTTTGCTTAGATAAGGTTTTTGTCTTGACTTTCAATGCTTCAAGAGTATTTATAATCAAATTTAATTTGGCTTCTTTAGAATTTATTTTATTGAATTCTTCATATCATGCTATAAAAATAAAATAAGAAGAAATAGATAGAAGAAATGAAGAACAACATTAGTCTAGAAAAGCATAATCTGAAACTTCTAAGGCACTATAGTACTTTCAAGAAGATGGATAATCTGCTCTTATCCAAAAAGATCAAGTTTAATGTACTATTATGGATACACCACTTTGATTAGACAAGATTCAAAGAGTTCAAAGAAATGAAACAAAAGATATTTCTTTTATATCACAAATAAGGAGTTACAATAAGGCACAAGAATAAGATCAAAAAGTTCAAGCTTAGTCACAAGGATTGTATTGTTGAGATTGAAGATCCCCTCAACCTTGACTTCTATATATATTAGGTATAAGGAACCTCCTTCAAAAGTTTCTTTGATGTTTTGAAGTGAAGTAAGCCTCCAAGAACTTTCTACAACTATCTAAGATCTTTAGAATCTTCTAAGGCCTTTTAGAAGCTTCTTAGAATATATTAGAATCTATTAGGGACTTCTTAAAATTATTACGAACCATCAAGAACCTTCTAGAATCTTCTTCTATTGTATGTGTATGACACCTACTATATTTAAACTTAGATGCAATTGATGCACAATAATCCAAATATTTTGAAAGAAAAACCTAAGAATCAAAAGTTAATTGGCATGGTTTAATTTTAGAGATTATTTTAGAAAGTATTGGGATTTAATTTTAGATAACAATAAACACCCCAATCTGTTAGAACTAATTGTAATGTAACATTCTAAATCTTTTATTACTTTGGATCCTTCTTTAAATGTATTGTTTTGAAGCAAGTGTTATTTTTTCATAACTCATTGTATAGGTTACCATTCCAATGTAGATGAGTTAAAAAATTTAAACTTGACTTAATCCACTTACAAAAAAGTAGAATTTCCAGATCATTTCACACGTTTGGAACAACAAGAGGATTGAAATAACCTACTCCATGAAGGAAAAGAGTGCTTTTTAGGGCTGGTACGTGTCGGTGGCCAGCAGCAACCGGCGACGGTTACGCACGAGCATGTGTCGGTGAATTCCGTACGAATGCACACCTTGTCGGTGAACGTTTCGTATTGAAAAAACGGACATGGTTGATCACGGGATGCCATTGTTGGGGTTGGAAATTGGGGAAAGAAGCCATGGGCACCGTGCGGGGAATGTTGGATCGGATCAGCGGCGCTTCCCAGGTACTGTTTCGGCAAATGCTTGTGTGATGCTCGAGCGACAATTCTGTCAGGGGGATGTTCGGCATTGTCGCAGGAGGATATGGCATTTGCTGCATGCGTTTTAATGTGCTTGTGAGGGTTGTCTTCCTATATGTTCGCAACAGGCTAGGGGATTGTCGTGCACATCCACAGGAAGACGTGCAGGTTTGTGATGCCATGTTCCGCTTAATGATGCAGATGGCACGGATCTTTATGCCTGATTCGCGTCTTCGGCTCGCAATTCCTGCGCTGCCAGCGGGACCAGCCCAGAGCATACTCCGACGGTGGTTTGCTCAGAAAAAACCTAAAGTAATTGCTTTGCCATTTTTTCATGTGGGTCGATGAGAATCCGATCCTGAATTGAGTGAAGTTGCAATTCCCTGCTTGGGTCGTTGAAATTCCTCTTCGGTCACATCTGATGGTTTTGGTTGTCACATGCTTTTGTCAGACTCTCCGATGTGCGGATATGTGCTTGAAATTTACACCTATTCTGATCAGTTGATTGGTTTCCTTGAAGCCTAGTGAGAGAACCACAGTTTTGCTACTGAGAGGATGGTTTTCCTATTTTATCAGAACGAATATTGTGAATCGTCATCACTTGAGAAATGATAGTAGATCGAGAGAATGTCGGTGGGGGGTTCTGTTGCTGATACGATGCAGATAGATGTGATGTTGAAGTAGGGAGCAATATTCTACTCAGCAGACCTGCATTGACATGAGGCTCAGTTTTTTAAAAAAATTGCAAAACCACTGGTGTTGAAATGTGCCATATCCTGCATCTCAGAGTGGCATCAAAGACTAATTTGTAGAAATAGCACATGAATGGCCGAGTGTAGGTCACACCACCCGAGAAAGCCAAACCGGAGAGCGAGGGTAGCTCTGACAAATCCAACAAGAACAAGGCGAAGCAACCCACTCCTCGTAAGGATGCAAAAGCAACAGATTCAGAGAAGTCGAAAGGATCTGCTGACTCCACCACGAGCAAAGAGAAGAAAGAGGTTAAGCGAAGTAAACCTCCACCGAAGAAAGGTAAGTAGAACTTCAATGGACATGCTGAAACCGCTGGATTGTGCAACATTCAACATAGCGATGGATATCCTGAACAAAAACGAAGTGTAACCCACTAGCAATAAGACGAGAAATACCGCCAGTAGTCGATCCTGAGACTGAGAAGATTTGGCTTGAGGTGAATGGGAAGCAGCATTTCTATGTAGAAAAAGTCTTTACACACACACATCTTTCAATTGAAAGACTGCCACACCGAAAAGCTGTGCTGAGCTTACAATCTCTTCGTCAAGTTGCAGAATGGCAGAAGCCTTGCAAGTAGGTTTCATGCATCTCAATGTTTCCAAACACAAGGAGCTAAATAACAATCGACTTATACATAGAATCCTCTTTTCTGAAGAACATATTTTAAAATGAGTTTAGAATGATCTGAATGTTAAAACTATCCCTTCCTGAAATTGATGACTGGACCACCAGTGTGGTTATATTATATTATTTTTCATTAAGCCATAATAAATTTAGAATACATTATGAATGTGCATCAAGAGCGCATGTTTTTCATAGTATTTATTTAAATGCATTTACTGTTATCACTATTATAATTATTTTAGCATAATCATATTGTTTGTCGAAAGATTGAATTATGTACTGATACAAATAGTAAAAGTATGTAGTCACACTTGAAAAATATTGTCATTTAGCATAACCTAATCAGATCATATTGCCACAGGATCCGCTACCCCTAGTTGATAAATGTAGTAATTTAGGATGCATTAAAAATTATCCGCGAACAAGAAGGGTTTGACACATGGTATCATAATTAGAGATTCAATTTTCAGTACATAATGTTCAATTCAAAAAAAAAAAACAAGCCGGGAGAGGTGGGTATTTGCAACGCAGTCAATTAAACTCGTGATGATGTAAACCTACGCAAATTGAATGAACATGCCCTCTGCTGTTTAAGGTAACAGAGTGTTTTAACAGCTTGTCAAACCAAATCTGCATATTGTCTTCAATTTACAAATCATATGACTTACAATTTCTGTAGGGCAATAGCCATACATTGATATCCAATGGGGGGCCTATATTAAAAGCATGAGAGACATAATGTAGAGATTGCAGTTGATTTTTTTTATTGATGAAGTCATTGATAAAAAAGTAGACTAGATATCCTAGAGAAACATCAACTCCATTTAAAACATTAATAAAACTAAAACCTCAATAAATAATTATTTCGCGCCGAGACAAAGGAGGAAAGTTTGGTTTCGATCATTTTCATTTCACGTGAAGACAATAAACGTCAACAAATTACACCTCTTCTCTTTTCTATCTAATAATCTTTTTCTTTTACTTATAGATTTGGTCCAAACCCCTCCTCATCTATTTACATTACAGAACTTATCGTAGACTTGGCACCCAGCCATCCGTATCTACATAAACCAGGGAGCTAGTTATCGTAGACTTAGAACACGACACAGATACCGACACCGACTCCACCGAGAGCTGCTCAAATCCTCACCGACAAGTCTCGTGATCAGCAATCCAGGGAAACCTGACTCAAGAGCTCGACAGCGGCGGCGCAATAAGCCGACATTTGCGATCGAGTGAACACAGGTTGAGCGTAAATGAAAGAGATGGAGAGGTCGTTCCCCTCGCGCAACGTCTCGCTGATGGCGAAGCAAGGGCCGACGCCGTGCATGGATGGGAACGGCCCCGCCACAACACCCACCTGCAGATTCTGATACCCTCTCCACTGCAGCTTCGGCGCTTCGTCCACGAACAAAGAGAAGAGCGATGTTCGCATTGAGGATTGGGGCGTCACGTTGGGATGTTTCAGGACCTGCGTAGCGAAACAACTGAAGTTACTCGATTTGACTAACAAAGGAGCAGAGAAAACATCTTTGCGATGCCTGGTGCCGTTGGAAGTCTCGCAGTACCTGTGAGAAGAGCATGTTCGGAACTGGGATCTCTGATAAATGTTTGCTTTTGGATAGCTCCTTCGCCGTTAAGGCCGACACGGTACGGGCCAGGTCCCAGAAGGAGCAGCCTTCCTTTGCCTGTTGGCCTTGAGGAACACCAGCAACGAAATTCCCCATAGCGTCGACCGCTAGACTTGGCTCGAAAAATCTGCGGCAGTCCACCAAGCTACCATAGAACAGGGATCCAGTCGCCATTGACAAGCTTGAGTCAGATTTTTTCTTACACTGGATAGCGATACGATATTTAAGATACTTCGTATGTGGGGAGAAGTAGTTTAAAAATGAAAGAGGATGGTATAGGAGCCGAGGTTCTGAGCCAAGCACCTCGTGAAGCTGAACTCATCCTTCTTTCTGTCCTTGAGCTCCTTCACGCCAGCCGCAGTCTTCAAGAACGCTGTGCCCAATGCTGCTGCCAAGGTCGTGTTCTCCTTCTTGCATGCAGCGAGAAGGCTTGCGGTTCCTGCACAAAAGGCAGCTTACAACAGTCGTCATGAATGAATACACTCGTGGCCTGCATACACAAAAGCTGGTACAAATACGATCAGCACGTATCAAGGCAAAGAAAGAGAGGTCAAGCATTGTGAGCTTTTAATTCTAATTGTGTATAATATACCTGCTTTGCCCAGGCTGTATGTCAACACATCGGACTTGAATTTCTCCTTCCTGTGTTCGGCAAAATTTGGGTGAAAAGGTAAAAGAGAGTATCTGTTGGCGCTCAATGCATATCCCACGGTGTCGAAGCCTTTCTGGAAGAAGTTTTTAGAGGATTTGCCCTTCGGAACTAGTTCCTCAATCGTCGGCAAGATGGCATCCTTCCCAGGGTTGTGTGGGAGACTTACGGGTTGACCATCCACAATGGAGTTCAATGCGGTAAGAAATTGATCCAAGGCTACGGAAGCAGACGGCCTGTCGAGGCCGCCGCTATGGAAACGCAAGACAATGATGGTCTGTGATTGAAATGACTCAGTGTACATGTGAACCTGCCAAGAGCAGACGAAAGCATAATGTCAGCACCAAACACCATCAGCCTCGTCAACAAACAATGCTTTCATGGAAAATCGCAAAGAGCACCTACTGAAATTTGGAATATCGACCACTTTCAGCAGACATGGAATCCACACCTGGAATAGGTTCAGAGGAGGACTGGGGCTGTCTTCGGGGATTACGAAGGGAGTGTTAAGCTCATCACGAACCACTTTGTTGACAGCGGCAGCGAGGCCATCGTCATCTCCATCGACGGTTATATCCCCCACACTGTAGCTTTCGCTGGTCTGGGGCCATGGATAAATCTCAACATTGGGAGCAATAGAGTTACCCTTGATATGAAATGCAAGCTTGCCTTTCGGGGTCTCCACTACTTGAGCCCTCAATGTCGCATGCTGGTCCATGACCTCTTGACATGCTAGAGCGACCTGGTGCGACTTCACCAACCGCCGCAACGCAACAGCCACGACAGCGATGCCTGTACCCAGAGCTGTGGCCTTTGTCCAATTATATTCTGATGGACCCAACACCCTAGTGTTATCATCGCCGGAGACAACTACAGGTGCCATGACTTGGCGTTGGGCGAATGCCACGGGTGCAATTCAATCACCTGCAACGGCGTAGGGTAGAGTGAGAACTTAAATGCCAAACTAGCAAAAAGAAAACATCATAGCGGCACATCAACCGCTGTGCCACTTCCAGTTTGCGTAGTGCATTGCATCATTAGAAACTCGCAGAATTCTCATGGAGCATCATTTAATGTTGAAGAAACAGAAATCTCAAAAAAGGGTTCACATGGCAATGCAGCAACCACGGCGAAGACATTCATCAGTACGTAGAAAAACCAATTCACAATACTGAAGGATTCACAGCATGTTAAAGACGAGTGAATGAAAAGCTGCACTGCTGCTTGGGTTTCCCATTGTCGTCAACGTCACTCTACAATCGAGCTACTTGAGAAACCTCTAATTAGCCGCGTCCCACAGAGTGACTCACAACAAGTGTTTCACCGGCAGTGTCAGCGGCGACGAGCAAGTGGCAGAGGTTAGGACCTAAGTCCGCAACACCAGCCGCGGAGATGACAATTGACCTCCACCCTGCAAGGGTCAACGTACAATCTTACAACACCAACCACTACACCCACCATCACATAATCACCTCACCTGGCCACTCCTACACCTCTAATTACCATATCGTCTCGTCAGAGACTAAACTACAAGAAGATAGCTGACAAAGGCATATCGAGCCCTGCACGCAAACTGAACCCAAACTCAGCCCAGCTCCACTCATTCGCCCACGGCACCACTCGACCCATCACACTCACAGTGGCTTGTGCGCAATAATATCGGTACCCCACCCTAAAACCCAGTTCTTCGGTTCAATATCAATGCAATCAAGCTGCAGCGCCTGTGTGCATGCTGATTTGAGATCCATTAGCATCGCAACTAGTACCGATCATCTGCATGAGACGAGCGTTGTCAGGAAACGGACCAGTATGTTACCGGCGCCTACCAGCAGCCCTAACCGCCGTCTAGCTCACTGAACCTCCTGCTTCCCTGAACGTCTGACTTCAACCTGCAGACAGCAGACAGTGGTATATGGAACAGAAACCAGCTACAGATACACAGTCTGGATCAGGAATGAATCAGTAACGACTTCATGCTTGCAAGTTTGTTTTTCTGATTATATGTATATCCTTCGAGACCACGGGTCTGGAACAGTGTAAATCGCTCGTAGCGTTCTGATGCAACTTTAACTGCTGCATGACCTAACTTCACCGCAGTATCATCGCCGATCTCGGCAATGTATGGCGAGTGGGTGGGATCATTAACGAAGTCGGCGCCTTTAGCAACCGCGTCCCATCATCTTCTCAGACAGGTCAAATCTGGTACCCTCGCGGGAAAAGAATCTTAAGGGGAAAAAAAGCACCGAATCTGTCATCTGGGTACCATGAATCATATCGATCCAACAGCGGAACCAGCAAGACCTGCAGGCACAATCTAGTCTAGTCTAATATAGTCTAAACTAGTCTAGCCTGGGCCTTCTTACCCTAATCCTGGCTAGTTTTAGGGCTTGGTGCCACACCTGATGGATGTTCCTGAGACATGCAGAAACATGGCAACCTTGAGGCTAATGCTGCAAGGTGAGGAGGGGGTGGAAAAAGCAGCAAAAAACAAAAAAAAAACAAAAAAAACAAAAAGCAAAAAAAACAAATCAAATCAAAATCAAAAACAAAAACAAAAAATAAATAAATCTCAACCCATACAGTGGGTGGCAGAGGGTGATGGTGATACATTGAAATGTCACCATTGCAGTGAATACAAGACTAGATAGAGGGGCCTTCAGATCATTAAAACAAGCTCACATCTTTCATTAAATTAAGCAGTCTGCTAAATGCCTCTATGACTAAAGCTGGGTGTTTGTTTTTAGTGGTGGTGATGGGGCCCTCTCTCTCTTTCTCTCTCTCTGTGGTCATCTGTGTCCTTGTAGCCCCAATGCCAAATCAAATGATAGCATTAACTGAAGCACAAGAGTATCAAGCCTGATGTCAATGACCATCAAATTTTGGCAGTTGAATGAGAGTTTTGGGGCTCACAAAGACCGCCCCCCTTAACGAACTCCTGGCCCTGGCATCCTAGTCCTGTGATTACAACAATTATATGGAGTGAGAGCTTTCGTAGCAGTTATGACAAACTTCAAAGGCTTTTGCTTAAGTGTGAGTTATAGCATATCAAATGTGAGGGGCTAGGCTATTTATTTAAGCTTTGCTTCTTGGAAGCCTTTTGGTTCCCTTTCGGGTACGTTGGGGTGTGGATTGGACAGTTGGGGTTATCAATTGGATGGTTATCCTGCTGTGCTGCGTGTTAGCATCACAATTGGATATAACCCATAATATATCAATGGCAGGGTGGAATTAATATTTGTGATTGATACAAATGGGCTGTTATTGGTTATTTATAGTGGGAGGTTATCAATGACGCTTCATGAGATCTGTTTGATTTCATCGTAGAGGGCATTTAAATAAAATGATACTTTTGAGCACAGTCTGTAATTAATTGCTGTAGCATACTGTTTGATTCAACAGAAAATATGAAACTGTTAAATTTACGTCTGTTTTGAAATAGTTCTTAAAGGTTTGGAACATCAGTGTGTGTTGGTGATAATGCACTTGTTATTAAAGTTTTGTTTAAATGTAACAGAATTGTTCTCATGATTTGTTTTATTCATTACAGTGTTCCAATCAATTATGTAATTTGAAAAAATAAAATTAAATAATTAAGTTTCAGTCATCTATCCTTTCAAGATTTTCAATAATAAGTATTTGGAAATAACTGTTTCTATATGTTGCTTTTAATAATTTTGTGCAGCAAAAATAACATCCTCTGCTCCTCATAAGACTCAAGGTAACATTGAAAAAGCCACAGAATAATAGAGAGATGAAAGAGTAGTGATGAAAATGATGCTATTAAAGTCAATCGATTTTTCTGTAATTTTTTTTGTAGAAAAATAAAGTGAATGTTTGGGAGCATTTTATGGATTTTCTTTTCCTTCAGCGACCAGGAGAATATTCCAATCAGTGGATTGCAAATTCATAAATACTTAAGATTTGATGTTAAATGAAAAATGAAATATTCAACTTTTCCAGTGGTTTGTTAATAATAGGTTATAATTACAAAAAAATTCAAAATTATTCAGATTTATAAGTTATAAGGAATATATTTTTATGATCTTTTGGAATCATGATATACACAAGTTACTTTTTATTGAAGTATTCAAATCAGTATGATTTATGGAGAAGTTTTATTCAATTTCATTTGCATAAATATATATATATATATATATATATATATATATGTTTAATTGTATTTAAGTTATTATAAAGTATATCAAGTAAAAAAAACCTATAACAATGAATTGTCATTTGTTTGTGTATTTGTGATTTTTATTTTTCAAAATCAATTCATCAAAAAATGTTAATATAAAAATACTTTATTTTCCTCATATTTTTTTTCTAAATTTTTTGCCATTGAGTACACACGATTGCTTATTTTTAATTTAAAAAATAATGTTGTAACATTTCTTTGCTGTAAAAATTGGATATCTAAATGTTATTGAAATTATCTTAGATTGTGTAAATTTTAAATATATAAAGATGTACATTCTATTGTATGATTTTATGTTTTTATTTTATTTTTATCATTTTATAATTCACATTAAAATATTATTTTGGATATAAAAAGTACCATCAAATCTTTATAAAAATCTAAATATTATTGATAAAAATGAGATTGTATATTTATAATTATGTCATTAATTAAAAAAATTAATAAATTAATACTATTATAATTTCTATATATATTATCCAAAAAAATAAATTTATAGAAATAAATAGAAGTAAATAGACACATATTAGGTAGATAATAGTTATTCTGAGATATAATTTAGACTTTTGTAACAAATACTTCTACCAATGAAAATATATAGTCAAATTTTTAAAATATGCATTTTAATGCTGTATACTATAAATTTTTTATAACACTAAAAATTATTTCACGTTGGTATAAAGATTTTTATTTTCATTGAATAGAGACTAAATATTTTGCACAATTGTTTCTAAAATGCTACACACCAAAAAATAATATATAGAAAAAAATTATGTCAAAGAAAAAGTTTGTTTGAATATAATAGAAACTAAGTAGTTAGATTTCTAAATAATATTATCTTATAAAAGTCCTATTCTATCATTAAAATATGATCTTCTCTTTAGTATAAATTTTTTAAATCCACAAATTATGTAATTTCTACTTCTGCATTATTAATTTCCAAAGCTTTTGTATTATTTCTAAAAAACTTTGTTAAATAATGTAAAATTCTTTTTGTACAAAAATCCAAGGTTATATACATAAAAGTCATAATTGGCCAATTTTTGTCTTTTAATGATATTACTTAAAAGTATTTTTTATAAAGTTACCTATGTATATATGGTTATAATTGCTAAATGTGTTTTAAACTTCTGATTTTTTTTAGAAACCATATTATTTTTTGTTTATCATGCATGGAGGAATATAACCTTAAAAAAAGATTTATCTAATTTATATTATTTTTTAAAATAAAATATGTTAAATGTTTTTTAAAATAATTTAATTTATTTTTTTAAGAATATAGGCAAAACTATAATTTACAAAAAAAAAAAAAAAAACAAAAAACAAAAAACAAAACAAAACAAAAAAACAACCAAATCTACTTTTGTTTTTGTAAAAATCTAATCTTCATTTAAGTAGAGCTTGTAAATAAAGTATTGAAAAATATAAGAAATATTAAGATGTCCTTAAAAAATAATAATAGGAAAAATTAATCTATGCATTGTCTAATAATTGTAGAATTTACTTGTAGAAAAAGAGCTCTGTTACCACTTAATCCAATCTACAACTTATAACATAATAAATTAATCATTGTTATAAAAAATAGATATTGACAAAGATGTACTTGATAATTAAAGTCTTGTATGAATGTATCATTATTTTTTGTAAAGAAAATTAATAAATACTTGTAAGTATTTTACACAAATCAAGTTAATTTTTTAGAATCTGTGACTTTAAATAAAAATTTACAGAATTATTCTAAAACATCACAAACTATCATAAAATAAAATAAATCCAAAAAAATTAAATTATATGTATTATTAAAAATAGAATAGAAACACTAAATAATGTTTTTAGACTATAATATTTATTTCATAATTTTTTATTTTATATGTATTTTAATATAATATTTTAGATTTTCAATTATAGTGTTGTAGAGGATAATTTTATAATCCGATAGAGGCTTTGAAGTAAAACCATAATTTATACTAAAATCATAAAAAATCTAAGTACTTTAAATGTGTGTTAAATTGTTGCAAAGCCTATTGGATCATGGTTTTGGCATGATTTGCATTCAATACTATATATTAAAAAAACAACCAAACTTATAATTTTTTATTTAATTTAGACGCTTGTATCTCAGACCAGAAGAAAACAAATTATATAATTAGTGGAAAATCATTCTTCTAAACATAAACAATTAAATCTTTGAGAGATGAATTTAAAAATGTTTTTGGTCTTTAGACTTCTATAGAATTTTTCTTTAAAATCTATTTATATAAATTTATAATCATCTATTCTAATAGATTTTATGAAAAACGTTTTAGTCTTATATTCTTAAAACTTTGTTTTTATGATAGTAGATTCTCTACCTAGAATTTTAAAAATTATATCTTGTATAAAATTTATTAGTTTTAATTCTTTTTTATATTATCTATTAATATTATTTTAATTTTTATTACATAATATCTAATAAAGACCTTAGTTTGTATCAGATTTATAGAAGACAATTATTTAAATATTGAATATAGATATGAAATTGTAATCAATTTTTCATATTTAAACCAATGTGTCTTTCAAAAATTTAAATTAAATTTAAAAATGTATATTATTGATGTCTCAAAATTTATTATCAAAATAAGTAAATAAACTTCTTATCCTATAAATTTTTATAAAGTGATATAATAAATTCTTGTACTTTAAAAATGATATTTTGCCAAACATTATTATCTAAATTTTTTTATATATATTTTAAAAATTTTAAAAATATATCACTATAAGGTTTAACAAGAAAAATATTAGATTATTACAAATGTTATTTAAAAAAATCTAAAAAAAAGACAAATGTAAAAATCTTTTGGTAAGAATGACCTCCATTTAAATTTGGTGAAAATATGTGGTTACTTGGTTGTAACATCAAGTCCAATTGATCATATCAAAATTTAGATCATTAAAAATTAAATTCTTTATTATTAAAAATATATATAAATATAATTTTATTTAAATTGAGATATCAAAAATTGATTTAAAAATAAATATTTTTTAAAATATTTTTTAATAAATCCTATAATATAGTTATATTTTCATAATAAATCAATTGCATCAAAATCTTATTATAAAATATAATAACGAAGAATTTAAGATAAATTAGAATATTTTACTCATAGGTACAAATATCATATTAGTAAGTCCACATAAGAATTATCTAAGAATTTGAAATTAAATTACAAATGGCTCATCAATAATATTAATGGCAACTTTACTTAAAATTGAGATATATATAATAGTATAAAACAAGAAGAAGAAAATATAATAAGTATTTATGGAAAATATATTAAATTTACTTCCATATATATTATGTAATAAGAAAGAATTTTTTAAGATTTTATTGTATTTTATATAAAACAAGGAGATACAACTTAACATACAGAGGAAATTAAAACCATTGTTAAACATATCAATGTCTATCTTAATAATGGTCTTGTTTTTAAAATATTAAGATTTATTTATGTAGAATTAATCATCATGATATTATTTACTTTGTAAGTATACATAATTTTTAATATTCTTTTTATATTTCTTAGTTATACATGAAAATATTGACTTTTGAAAAGTATATTTAGATTCAAAATTGTGAAAAATTCTTATTCAATGTTTTTACTTAAATCTTACATACATATTAATAACATATCTATATATAAAATATCAATTTAAATATACCAAAGAAATTTATAGTAATGTAGTAGAAATATAAATATAAAATATTTAGTATTTTATAAAAATTTGATATAAGCAATATAATAGAATTTTATCACTATTATTCATTTTTGATATGGTATTGATTTTGGTTTTAATTTGGTCTTTTTTTAATAAAATAAAATAAAATTTATTACTTAATATTATAAAATATACAAAAAAATTAAAATTAAAATATAAAATATATTTGATTATATTGTAGAAAAAATTACAAAAATGTTTATAAAATTTACATATAACAAGCACTCAAGGAATTTAGAGAAATGTAAGTTTAATTTATATACTATAAACATATAAGAAGAAATTTATACAATAACATAAAATATAAAAATTATAATTTTATCACTATCACATATAATTTTTTTTATAATTTATTATGTTATATAAAGTAAAATCTTCTACTTTTGTAACGTCATAGTGCTCCATCATAGTTTTAAAAGCCATGCTTTACATAATTTGTTGAATTACATGCCCTTGAGTTCTATTATAGTCTTCTTTAATAATAATTTATTAAACCTACAATATTTTTTAAAACACAATATTATAATAAACATATCACTTTTTTACTTTTATTATTCTTATTTAAATTGCTTTATTTTTTTTCTTAAATTTATTTTACTTCCATACAAAAAATTATAAATTTTTATGATGATTTTATAAATGTCCTCTCGAGGAAAAAAATAAAAATCTAACATAAACATCTAACTACTACTAATTTTGCACCATACAAATCATTGCCAATAATTTCTTTGTATTACATATTGATAATTACATTTAGAGACTTATAGTATTATTCTAAATTAAATATATTTATTAATTTGGCTTAATAAGTTTTATAATTTTATTTTTATTTCATATTTTTATTTTGAATAGGGTATAATAGCCTTATTAAATTTATCTACAATTGATTTAATGTTATGTAGTTGTTTTTAGAGTTATTACAAACACTTGCTATTCTGATACAATTAAAAAAAATTACAATGCCTAAACAACATAAATCTTTCATATTTGCAATTTTTTACCTACTAAAATAACTAAATCATACACACACATATAAATATTTTTTCCATTATGGATCAAAATTCAACTCAAATATAATTTTTAATGACAAAAAATATAAGATTTTTTTAGAAATTATCAAAGTTTATGTTGCATAATACCAAAGTACATGCATATAAGATTATTGAAGTTTTGAATTATAAAAGTATTTTTAATAATGATTGAAGTACTTTATATATTTCTTAACTATTTAACTAGCACAATTTTTTATGACATTACATAAATAAGATTACATAATAGATGTAAATAGAAATTAAATTTTATATTTTTATTTTTATACTTTTATGTTATAAAATATTCTAAAAGATTCTTAGATAAAATTAAGATCTCTAATTATTTTTGATTCTAACACATGGATATGAAAGTTTATCAAGAGATGTTATAAAAAAACTAATTGCTTCTATATGACATTCTATAACTTGGATACAAGTCTTACAAGTCGTATTGGATTTAAGTAGTTTTTACATGGTTTTTACAGTGGCTAGTATACGAGGGGCAAGATAAAAGCCATTATCAAAAATCATTCTTAATTTCTAATTTTGATTCAAGACTTTCTAACTTCGTTGCCTCTAAACTACATATTTCAGTAAAAATTATTTAATGTGAATTTTTTAATCTTTATAACACAAAACTACGTAAATAGATAAATTATTTTTTAGAGCTTTATATTTTGTGATTTTTCCTTGCAATTTTATTACTGGCCCAATAAAATGTATATATCCATAAATCTCTAAAATAAAAAATAAAAAATAAAAAAATGATTTTGAAACATGTGCAGTTTCTTCAATGCTTTTATAATCAACAGCAACTTCCACATAGTAACATGTGTTTTGAATCAATATATAATATTATGAGCCACAATTTTATGTGCACCACTTGCATTAAAACTAACCCACTTTCAACATCTCTTTCAAGAGATGCAGTAGACCTAACAATATGAGTGCTAACTGTGGCCTGCTCTTTGTGTGCTTTTCCCATATCACAATGCAATGCAACCCTAATTTTGATTCTATTTTTATTGTAGCTTCTTTCAAGGCATAAACGCAAAATTCAAGTAAGTGTATGTATATATATATATATATATGAGTGTGTGTGTGTATTGTCATTCTTGAATTCTGCTCTCTTAATTATTCAATGTTCATTTCTGAGATTTATTTTCAAAACGTCTAAATTTTATCCAATATACTAGGAAAAAAATAAAAGATAAAAAGAATCATAAAATATGTGATCTGTCAGATCACTTCATAATTAGAATTATGGTTCGAAATACAATATTATTTAATATCATTCTGCATATGGTGTGTGTATTGTCATTGTTGAAAAACAAAAGGAACAAGGCGAAATATTTTAAGGCACTACATTACTACATGTTCAAAGATGTCGTTCATTTCTACACATCTTTGTAAAAACCTTATAGTGGAGCAATGCTCTAATTTTTTTTCCTTATTCAATTTTTTGTGCATCTTATGCAGGAATTTCTTATTGATGTGAAAGAATTCAATACATCCTTCACATCCTTTTTCTAAATATTTTTCATTGTTTTTGTGTGTGTGTGCATGTGCATGTATATATATATATATATATATATATATTAAAATATGATTTTAATATTCTAAAAAGTTAATTTTCTTATTATGTTTGTTGTATAAGACAAGATGTAATAGATTGCACATTTTATATTATTACCAAAAATATTTTCATAATTTTAAGTTATATATATATATATACATATATGTGTCCTACTAATAACTTATAACTCATTCCTTTAATATAATTAATGTAATTGTGCATGCATTTACTTTGTAAAAGACAAGAATTGCATCAACTTCATAATTGTAAATATATGTTTAAGTGTAAACATATATTAAGTGAATATATCAAAATTTATATTTAAAAATATGTATTTTATCAATTATTTATTTTTACACTATTCTAAAATAAGAATTTCTATTAATTTATTTATAATATACATAGAGCCTTATTTAAGGAGGTCCAATTTAGTTCCATTTTGTAGAGTCTCCTCCATCAAGTTCAACTAGAGTTTTAATTAATTTTTATAAAGATATTTAATTTTATACTACAATTTTATATAATCTAAGTATTGAGTCTTAAGCAAAAAATCTTATTGAATTATTTTATCTTTGCATTATATATGATAAATAAGCATTTATTTTTTCTTGGCTTTAGATTAATTATTTAGCTATTAAAAATTTAATCAAAATTTTAGAATTGAAACATCTAGGGAATCAAAAGATGTATTATTAAGTCTTTAGAATGGTTGTATAAGTTGAATTGTATATTATACTTTTTATTTCATATATCAAGCAAAGAAAAATTGTATAGTTGCCTTTTTGGTACTTTTACAGCTTGTAAGGTTCCAAAATATTTGTATTAAAGTATACTTTTGGAGCTAGGATTACATGGCTACCTACTAAGATTTTCTCCCTAAAATTATGTGAAGAAGAATATCAATATTTGAGTTTTTTTTAGACTATTTGAATTTTAAAATTGTCAATGGTAAAAGAAATAAGTTCAATGTCAAACAAAATACCAAGTAGTAGGCTTGGAAGCACTTTAAACTTAGAAGATAAGGTGAGAGGCCTTAGCTTTTAAATTTTTTTGATTATTTGAAATTGAGAAGATTTCTTAAGTTGGCTCTATATTCAAAAAATTAAGTCCAAAGACTTTAAGAATAGAAAATAAAGTATGATATATTTTTTTTCCTACTTATTGTGAATATATATATTTTTAAAAATTTATATTGCACCTATCTCAAATATATGGTTGTTTCTATATTTTTTTAAAACTAAATATAAATATTAAAAAAAAAAATACTCAAATAGCTTATTTTAAAAAATAATAATAATAATTGTTTTATGCTTCTTATAATTATTTGAATAAATATAATTTTAAATACAAATATTAAGACAAATATAAAGAAATAGGTTGACATATTTAAACTTGTATTAAAAAAACAAATTGATCTATTTTATGGGTGCTTTTGACTTCTCACTATAATCAAAGGACAACCTTTTAATACAAGGTTTTTCTTCACTAGGTAAGGGACTTTGATAAAGCTTGTGTAGCTATCTTTAGTAGATCATTGTCAAGATATAAAGTATTAAGTTTACATCTAGATAGCAGTCTAAAAAATGGAGTCTATTGAATGAACAAAGAAGATTGGTAGATTGATCAAATAAGAATATATTCCCCTTGATACAATATTCCTTGATATGATCCTTTAGAAACCTAAGAAAACCAAGTCAAGACCTATATCCCATCTCTCTTGTTGCCCTTGAAAAAATTCAGAATATTAATTTGGAGAACCCTAATCCTAACCCTGGAGACATAAACGACCTTGTCCATTCTTTGACGCTTGTTGAACATTGTGCAACTTTGGAATACCCTCACGTTGCAGGAGCGGCGGCGGTGGGCGGGATAGGAATGGCCTGCATTGAATGCTAACGACCGTCACACATGTTTCGTCACCATTCCCATACGAAAATTCTTCTGCAATCCGTTACACAAGAATGCAAAATTCACAGTAGAAGACACAGAAAACCCCTCAACCAACCACCACTTTCTCATCCAGTTTGCAGGCGCCGCTCGTGCGAGCTCCTTCGCTGGATCCGGCACCGCTGGGATTGCGAGTAATCTGCGTAGAACCGGCAGAGCTGGTGCCGACATGGGCTGAGAAACCGTAAAGCCCTACTTAGATTTCATGAAGGGGTGGGTGCTCCCTTTGTTTGTGCACCCGTAAGCCTAGACGCCCCTCGATGTCCGCTGCTGTTGTTGTTTGTGGCGTCTAATGTTGTGTCGGTGAACTCCGACTGCGTACTGTGGTGGATCAAACGCGGGGAGTGAGTGTTACGAAAACTAAAAAACTAACTGATGTTGTGCTTCCAGAATTGATTCATAATAAATATCTACAATTAAATTTTAAATATATATATATATATATATATATATAAGTGTGAGAATGTTAAATAGACCAAGGCTTTTCTTAAATTGATCCACCCATCCTAACCATAATGATGAAGAAGAAAAAAAAAAAAAAAAAAAACATCTGGATTCATTTCTCTACTATTGGATCCAAAACCAATGAAAACCAACCACATTTATCATGATTACTATATTCTTCATAATGGGTAGATCAATTTAATATATATTAATTTAAAAAGTTAGAAATATCATTAATTAAAATTCTACTTTATATTTTTTAGGGAAGTAGACTTGAAGTTGAACATTGACTTTGTCATAAAATTGAGTAAAGTGATTTTAGAGATATTTATTTTTTAAAATTTTTTTGTCTTTCTAAAAGTAAAATACAATCTACTTGCACTTCAAACATAATAAGAATTTCTAAAAATATTATATTTTGGATACAATAAAATTTAAGAGGTTATTTGTTTAGATTAATTGTAGCTTTAAATATAAGAAACTCTTTAAGAATTTGTACAAATCTAACGACATAAGTTTTTAAATAAAGGCTCATAAAGCACCAATTATATAGAATTTTTTGGCCATTTTTTATTCTAAAAGAATTTTAATGGTCTAATTTAATAGGTTTTAATACCAATAAGATAACTTTTAAAAATATGCTTTTAATATTTTAAAAGATAGAAATCTGATAGTAGAATATTTGGCAAGTAAATCATTATAATCTTACACAATAATAAACATGCAACCAAAAGAAACTTAATTTAAAAAGAAAAACCTACATTTAAAGTTGGTAATAAGCTATAGTCAAATTTTTATATTGTCAACACAATACTTGATTTTATTGCAATTAGATTATTGAATTAGACTATTATTTCAAAATAAATAAAAATAACTTAATATTTGATGAAATAATTGATACTAAGATTTATTTATTTATTTATAAAAAATAATTCTTACAAAAAATATTAATATGTTAAGAATGAAGCTTTGTTCTTAACATTAATTCTTATAGAATCAACTTCAAAAATAACAATATATTTTATAATTGTAAAATGAAGCATATTTCTATGTTAGATTTCCAATGAAGCAACTTTATATTTTTGAAGTCATTTAGCTTATTCAATAAACTTTTTTATAAAGATTATTCTTTTCCAATCTTAGGAACTTCATAAGAAAATTCTTATTGTCTTGTAACATTGCCATCTCGAGTACTTTTTAAAATAGGATGTTTAATAGAACAACATTCTTTAAAAATAAAGTGTATATATATATATAGGAGAATATTAAATAGACCCATGCTTTTATTTGGTTGCAAATCTAATAATGGAAAAATGAATTTAGAAATCATTTATTATAATTTTATTATTATTATTATTATTTTTTTATTTCAATGATGATTAGGATGAATGGATCCATGTAATTAAAATTTGGGTGTATTTAACATTCCTGTATGTATGTATATATTTATATATATATATATATATATATATAGATGCATGTATATTAATGAAGCAGCAATCACAACTTTTATTCTTTTTGGATTAAAGATGACAATAACCATCAAATCAAACCAAACCTCCATTTTTAAAACATTAAATGAAACAATTTTCAGAAATTTTCTGATAAAAATTTCAGTCTGTTGTACTTTTCTGCGTAGAATATCGTGGTTAATATAAAATTAATTGGCCAGTTTTAATCGAAGATTCAAAGAATAAAGAGGCTATCAGGACAGGGGTGCCTCCCAGCAATGAATGAAAGCGGTGGGGTTTCCATCACCAGCCTGCAGGATTCATCATCCAATCAGGGGTAGTGAAGTTGGTTATTAAGGGCGACATCCAGGGGCAGACGAACGTCGTTCATCCTGTTCCCTCTTTTTGGGGAGCGTTTCGGGAGCACCGTTCCCCATCCCATGGGAATCCTCCTTTATGCTGCTCATGAGGGAAGTGCCCCATGATGGTGATCCCCCCACCCCCTCCCCCCCCCCCCCCACAAAGGCTTTTGTACTCTTCCATGCAATCTAGTGACTTGGGGAAGGGACATGGCCATGGCCATGGCCATCATATAACTAAATAACTTAATAAATAAATAACCAAATACAATTTAAATAAAATAGGGCCCTTTCTCATTTCTCCATAAATATATAAAAATATAATAAATTTTTTCAAAAATTCAGAAAATGATATAGTATGGGTGAGCAATGTTTAGTTAAGTACGTTTTAAATACTTTTAATGATTTTTAATGGAGCTAAAATCAACATATATGTGCTCATTTTTCTTGGGATTATTTTACATACATAAACATCACAAAAAAATAAAGATTCTACAAACATGGAAAATGTGATGGTAGAAAAAGAAAAAGAAACAGAAAAGAAAAGAAAAGAAAAGAGAAGAGCCCCACGCGAAACAATGAGAAAGTACCAGAAAGAAAAAGAAAAAGACATAAAAGAAAAAAGAAATTTCAGCGAATGAACACACAAAGTAGCAATCGCATTTCTCATCCATCGGCACCATACCACCATTTTCCCACATATACGTACGTACATTAATACGTACATATGGAGCAGAGGGCGGGCAGCATTCAGACTGGAGTGTTGGAAAGACCATGGAAGGTTCCATTGACCAGAGCAAGGTTGTACATACATTAATACATACATTCATACGTACATATCAGCAGGGCTTCATAGTCGCCGCCCTAGCCCCAAGTTTTCGCTCACCCCGCAGCCTGGTCTGGCCCAAGTAGGTATCGATGGTGCCTGCAATGTTGTGATACTACAAGTAATATATCGTAGTGTTTACCTGCTTTCACTGCACAGCATTGCATTCTCTCTGTTTCGAGCCTTCAGGACTTGTCGGTGCTAGGAGGAGTGCGCTGAAACTAACGTGGTTTTACGTGACAGAAATGGATGGGCCTAGAGGGAGTAATGTAAAGAGCAAGTGAAGGAGAAATATGGAGTGTGTATGTGTGTGTGTGTGTGAGTGAGTAAGTCAGAGGAGGGTTTTTTCTACTGGGTGGCTTTCTTCGGTGCACATGGATGATGAGTACATGTTGATAACTGAGTCCTTTCTTCTAACAAACCAGCCCCACCTATTAATAGTTTGACATTGAAATGTCCTGTAGCCGTAGAAGTACGAGAGCTTGTGTGCAGTAAATTTGGAATTTCAGGGGGGGAGCTTCTGTTTTAGACGTGCATGGACAACTGCAAGTCAGGGTTTCACAACAAAAAAGTTCCTGAGGCGGACGGTTAGGTTTGAAGTGTAGAGAGGTCTCATTTGGGGGGGGTGGGGGGGGTAGATGGGAATGAAACGTTGTGCAGACAGCTGAGGTTGCGCACATGGAGAGGTTGAGTGGACCAAAGGAACTAAGTGAAGGAAAAATAAATAATTAAATAATACAAAATACAAAACAATAAAGACAAATAAAAGAAAGACAAATAAGATAAAGACAAATGAATTTTTTGAGATATTGGTTACACAGAGTGTGAACAGTCAATATAGGGCTACAGGTTCAAAGAGCAAAATAATGCTGGTAGCTACCTCAAGCTACGTTTCTTTATGGTGAAGCTGAGAGGCCTCTTCAATTTGAAGATCAAACTTCAATAGTGAGCGTGAATGAACTTGTGAACAACATTGACACGAGTCCACTCCAGGGCAAAAGGTGCATTGAAATGGCTTTAGTGATCTTTCAATTTCATTGTGAGGACTTCTACCATCAAGATGGTTTCTACCCATTTCTGCTGCAAAAGCTGGTTGATCAGGAATCTACACAAACTGCTTCACAGATGCATCGTCCCCCCCCCTCCCCCCCCTCCAGTCACCCTGCCCGTTGACTCTTTTCTTCTCAAACTCTTCCTCTCTGCATGATTGTCATCGCATACAGCAATCAGGCCTGATGATTTAAGCGGGATCTCCACTTTATCCAGTTAAAGTACGGAGGTTAACCCAGTTAAGTCAGATTAGAAGCTATGTATCTCTCTCTATTGTGTCTGCTTCGAAGAAACGTCCATGACTGCAGATGACCATCTGTCATCTTAAGGGATGATCACGTCAAATTTTTAATAATTCTCATGATCAACAATAGAATTACGCTCACGCATTTAACCACACAACATTTGAAATTTGCGATTAAAGAACATAGCACACCTTCAACCGAGCCACTATAAAATTAATACTCTTCAATGGTTTAAAATTTTTCCCCCCTTGGCATTCTGTGGCTTAAAAGATGACCTACCGACTGCACCAAAACCTTTAAATTCATGGCTGATGGGGAAGTGTATTATCGCTTTACGTAGGAGAATACGACTTGGTCCCAAAATATCATTTGGATCTAAAACACAATCTCCTGCGAATACTTCATTCTCTGGGGGTTTGATGAGTGCCGTAAACTGTTCAATTTCGTTGAACTGTGCACTGATTGCGTGTCAAACATGAGATGGCAAGTTCAAGATCGGACATGCTGTGGGGGCTGGTTTCAAGTGCTCAAAATAACCGACAGATACCCATAGGATGAGATCAGCTCTGTGTGATATGCCGAGGCTCGGCTCCAGCAGAGCGGTAAATGATCACGAAAATCCTCAAGCTACAGGGAGGCGATGCCATTGTGCTCAATGTCAGAAAGTTAGCGAGCCGTGCAAATCTGTAAGTGATTGGGTTCTCCACTGGCAGTGACACCAGATACTTTTCTCTGTAACTTTGCAGAAGAGGACCTGGTATGAAAGCCAGAGAGGAACAGCTTGTCTGAAGCCTGCCTGTTCCCACCTTGCAAGGGCATGTCAACGAGCTAATGGACAAGACGCCGAAGTGACACTCCGGTACTTCGAACTCTGCCCTACTTACCTACACTGGAGCGACCCCTGCCAGCTCAGACCAGTCCGGGCAAGTCTCATCACCCCATCTAGATAAACCACATTCAAGCTCCGCTGCATCACTTCCATAATCTGCTAAATGAAGGGTAATGCGTCGCTGGTATCCGTAGTACGTAGTATTCTCTTGCAGAGCATCTGGAATCAACTGCATTGGTCTGGAATGCTTCGCCGGAAGTAATCAGACTGCTACTTACCTCAAGAGTGTCTATGACGAGGGATAATTTTGCGAGCTAGACTAGGTCGTGTGGACATTCGGATGCAGGGCATTAGCAAGTCAGACATGGCGTGAAATTTCTTCTGAGCATCGATTGGTTAGGGTTTCACACATTCGGTATGACTAAGACAGTTGAGTCCCTTGATTTCCGTCGTTAAATACGTAGTTCAAGTGGGCATTCTGCAAGAACTCACGAGAATCTTTCGCGAATTAGAGATTCATTTAGCGGTATGGTAGGGCTCTAGCTGATCAGATTGCTTTCTCTGGCTGTTTTGAGGGAACTCTATCAGGATGATCTCTAGCACTTAATATACTCGTGATTCAGAATACTTGCATAATAATTCGACGACCGCGACAAGAATCGTTTCGCTCGCGCAGTTGGAGAAGGACAGTAACAATATTCAAGTTGAGAATATTGTTTAGAAGTGTTTAAAGCGGGTGGTTAATTACATTAACAATCGAAAAGTTTCCAAGCGTTGGTATTCCCCGTCACCTCGAAGCCGATATTCTCTAGGTTGATAGTGAAACTCGCCACGTTCATCTGGTTGTTAACAGCTAACATAAAGAAGTCCATTGTTCGGTAGAAAGCTCCAAGAGAGTTACTGGATCCCAGCTCACCGTGCGCAAGTTGTGTATTTTACATCAGGAATTTAATGTACGCGATCGATTTCACAGAAAAAGCTATCGGCTAGGCTTGTTGGTTTGCGTCAATATCATAGCTCTCCGGCAGCTTGGAATAAGTAGGCTTGTGAGCAGGTGCAGGATTTTTATCAAAGAGACGTTAGGCTTCAACGTGCGCCCCGTCCCCATCTTCTCTGTGCAGATGCCATTAGTTTCAAGAGTTGCTTGTCCATTTCTATCTGCTGCAGTAGCTGAGGAACCTAGCATAGTGATCTGTGGTCCTAGGGCTCCTTGTCTTGTCCAGACAGTAGCACGTCGGTGGGCGCAGCTTGCACATGAGAACAAGAGGTGCCGCAGCGTTTTGTCTCCTCAGGCTGGACGTCTGACGCACCAACACTCCTTATCGTCCTTCCAGGGAATCGTCTAACGACCTTGATGTGAGTATCCGTTTTCGCTCTCGCCGAAACACAACTTGGACTCCTTTTCGTAGAGTTTGCAGGATCTGACTGCATTATGAGTCCTGGGTGCGACAACTGCTCACAGCTCTCAGCCTCACCTTGGTAACGCGTCGTCTGATATCTTGGAATTCCAGAGTTGGTTTTCGGCCCACAGCAACTGAGGAGATCCTAATTGAGGTACTTTCACTGGGTTGAATATTCGCTTGACCCTTTGGTTTAATGAGCATTTGAGGACTCATAGAAAGCGATACGAAGATGTATCCCCTCGTCATCCTGCGCATTCTCGGCACGTCGAGTTTATCCTAAGTTCCTCTAGTTTCTGAGGCAGAGAATCTGATCATCAATTTTCTATCACCGATCGTCAAATTGGTGGTAACAGGCCCGTCTCCGAGAGAACATGTGGTATTTACTGCATTCGGAGGAAATGGCAGTTGCTCGACGGCCTTTCTAGTTTTGTCAGGCATTTAGAACTTAACTTGTTAAAGCAGCTCGAGCGTGGGTTGTAATCCCAGTAGAGGTTGAAACCCAACTCAGATCAATTCATTGAGAGACGAGCATGAACA
Organism: Physcomitrium patens; assembly: GCF_059467195.1. Classification (NCBI taxonomy): domain Eukaryota; kingdom Viridiplantae; phylum Streptophyta; class Bryopsida; order Funariales; family Funariaceae; genus Physcomitrium; species Physcomitrium patens. The sequence goes on along the minus strand of NC_143431.1, from coordinate 9,354,417 downwards.
CATCCGTAGCACACCATGTAGCTATGGATAGTGGTAACAGAAGAAACTGTCAGTGGTAACGAAACGTATCATTTCGCAATGTTTGGATTGTATCATACGATGCTTGGATTGATTAAATTCTTGTGTGTATCAAAACTTTGGTCGGCGGAGAACTTGCTGCCAGCGCAGCAAAAAAGGGTCCGGAGTGTTGATAAAAGTTTTCACTTTAGGAAATTCCGATGTTTCTTTACCCGTGAAATATTTTTGCACAGGAACGTTCACGGTGATTTTTTTCATTTTTCAATTGCTTCATGAGAGGGGGTTCCTACAGTATAATTGGCTAAGCCCTTAGGAATTAATGCGAGTCATAAGGACCGTAAGATATGCGTGAATTGACCTCTCTGGTATTCACAAATGGCATTGCCAATGCAGATCAAAATTTCAGGAGCAGACAGGATACTTAAAATTACAACTATCAGCTCCGTGTCGGCGACGAAGAACTGGAGTAGGGATTATGACTCCCGCGAATTAATTTCAACGTGCAACTCACATGTATGTCCTGCATTGACATTTGGCCTTCCAAAGCGAGGTGTTCTGAGATGTATTAAAAGCCGTAGCTGGCCGTGCACAAACTTGAGGCTTATCCTTCATGCTCTTCTGTGGCTGCCTTCACATGCTAAAGGTGGTCCTCATATGCACATGACAGAAACCCAAGCCAGTGCAATGGACTACCCCGAGACTGTGCAACTTTCAACCTCAAGAACTTTTTGGAATTCTCATGATCCAACTCTTGACCCCTTTGACGAAACTCTGGTCTCCACCTTGGCTCCGCTGGAAGCCTCGTGCAGCTCCACGTTCCTTTTCCAAGCGACAAGCTCCACATGCGACAATGGAGGCGACAGTCCGGTGTTCAAGAGACCGTATCAACAGACCATGTTCGGTGAGAGCCCAGAAGGTGGAGGCGAATCGAGAGGAACTACAGAGTCGTATTGTATCAATGTTCCAGCTGGTAGTACGGCCGACTCTTCACAGTTTTCGTGGTTTTCATCTTCACCACACTTCCATGGCGCTCAAGGGGTAAGATTCAAAAATAACTACACAAGAAAACCCCAGTGGGTACTGCCTAAGATCAGCCTGCTTGCTTATTATCTCTAAAGTGTGTCCTTGTAACGGGTCTTCTTCATTCTCCCGGTCTTGCGCGGCCGCATGTACAACAGCACTGCCCATTAAAAAGGTCAACAGGCTAGCTATAGTGGTCCCTTAAGTGTTCTATGATGTTAGCAAAAAAGAAGAGGACCTCCTTAGCTTTTTGCACAGCTTGTGCTATTCACTCGTATGTTGCCCACAGTCCTCCCGGTCCGAGTACAATTGTCCAGCAACAGCAACTACTCCAGCAGTAGATGAGGCAAAGTGTAGGCATCATCTTTGACGAGGTACTGTTCGTAGATCACAAGTACATCGTATTCAATATCAGTCCTGACATGATCGCTACGTCCAAGGGGTACTCCGAGTTCCATACAAAATATTTCATCATTGCAAATTGGCAGGCTTTTCTATTCTTCGCACTCATGAGTACTGGAGAACTGTCCGGGTGTAACATCTCCGTGTGGGTTGACCTGTTACTAGTTGAGCCGCTCGATTGCTAGTTCAAAGGGAAGCAGCAAGATTCCACAAACTGCCGTGTATCATGATGGCATGATACTTGGAAATCATTTACCCATGGATGCACATGGGCGAGAAGCAATGAATGTGGTAATCATCACGGAGTTCTTTGGATTTGCCTAGTTTTTGATATCTGACCCAGTTTCGTTCCGGTGCTCTGTAGGTTAGTGCTTTTCAGACGCAGTTTTTCGAGAGCTCCACCAGTGCAGACGTTCGAGTTCAGCTCCATCACCAGGGAGGCGGTCACAGTCAAGACCAATTCGGAACTCTCAACTCTTCGTCGGCTCAAGCTAGTTCCATCACCCACAACGCTCAAGATTTAGGCCATGGCTCTGATTACCAGGCATTCCTAAAACCCCTCATGCGACAACCGAGTTTCAGCCGCCCGGATTCTGGCATCCAAGTGGTGACGAAGCAGCTCAATGCCAAAGCTTCTTGGCAATCGACCCTATTTCAGACGAAAATGGCTTTCGACCAAAGGAAAAACTCCAACAAAGAGTCTCTTGGCTCACCCTGCAGTGTCATTTCAGGCATCACCAAGGTCTTACAAGGGGTGGAGCCCGTCTCTAGCGACCACATGGAAAGCTTCGGTCCATCGACATCTTCAGCTTACGAGGAGGTCAAGAACGTCAAGTTTCAGGAGACGCCTCCTGAGTGTGAAGGAGCTACACAATCGATGTTAGGAGCTCAAGAGGCGAGTGGCCTCATGAACCATTTGAGGCCGAAAAGGAAGAGGTCGAGAGCGCCGAAACAAGGTGATGAAGTGGAGAGCCAACGGATGACACACATCGCTGTTGAAAGGAACCGCAGAAAGCAGATGAACGAGCATTTGGCTGCTCTTCGTGCTCTCATGCCAGGCTCTTACGTTCAGAAGGTACTCTCAATATCTAAATAGCTGCGTAGAAGCAAAAAAAAGGCACAATTTCCTTATTTCGCTCAGCACGAAATGCTCTAGTGTGTGACAAAAACCTGCAAATGAATTGGATCTGAAGTACAGAATAGTTCTGATGTTCATGTCATGCATTTTAAAGGGTGATCAAGCGTCCATTGTTGGCGGAGCCATTGAATTCGTCAAAGAGCTCGAGCATCTTCTGCACTGTCTGCAAGCACAAAAGCGGCGGCGAGCCTACAATGACATTTCAACAGCCGTGATTCCCACAAGCTCTCGTATAGCAATGCCAAGTCTTGATCAACTGTGCGCCATTCAGCCTCCTTTCACTTTCCAAAGTCCCCAGGTAATTCCAGACCTCCATTGAACTTATTTCCATCCCAGCTACGGTGCCACTCCTTTGAGTCTTCAATGCTCTTGGATTGCGGCACAAACATCTGCTACTACATCGAACGTTGTTGTTAGATGCCCCTTCACGTGAATAAAGAACTGCATCCAGATCCCCCTGACTAAATTATTCATGGTGACTTCCTTCCGATGATCAGCAGAGACTGATAGATCAAGGCCCATTTCATCTGGGAGTGCCCACAGAAAGTCTCGGCAGCAATACAAGAAACTCACAACTCGTGGGGTTTTTTCCACCGAGCCAGCTGCCAGCACCACCGATCCCGCTGCTAGCACCCGCATCATCGTCATTACTGGGCATGAATGAGATTGTGGGGGAGGCGAAGTCGGACATGGCAAGTGTGGAGGTGAAAATGGTGGGATCCGACCAAGCTATGGTGAAGATCATGGCGCCGCGGCGCAGCGGGCAGCTGCTACGCACCGTGGTGGCCCTGGAGAGCTTGGCACTCACCGTCATGCACACCAACATCACCACCGTGCACCACACAGTCTTGTACTCGTTCCATGTGCAAATCAGTCTCCATTGCCGCTTAAACGTCGACGAGGTCGCCGCCGCGTTGCACCAAACGTTCAGCTCCCTACACTCTCTGCAATTCTGAGCATCACATCCATCGAAGGACCCAGAAATCCACAACATGAATATGATAACTTGGAAGAGTATCGTTTGCTGCTGGCAAACTATTCGTGCTTTACGTGCTTTTGTGACTCCACCCCAGTTGCAAAGAGCATCGTTGGTATACGTTTTTATCAAGGATAGTCTTTCAAGAGAGGGCCAGAAACAGCCAGCTACTCCATGTAGTATGATCGATTTAGATGAGCTTTGAGCTGAACATAGATTGATCGATCTAGCTGGCAACTGCTGCAAATGTTGTACGAGACTCTGCCCAGCTCCTTAAGTGGAGCCTAACGTAGGTGTAGTGTGGAGGCAAACGCTTGTGATTTGTATGCGGCCGACAACTCTGGAAACGGTCCATCAAATATTAATTAGCGAATGTTCCAAATTAGCATTTCGCTGCAGTAGTGAAGCAAATGTCGAAGAGGGGTTTTTCTTTTTTCTTTTTGTTTTTTTTGCTCTAAAAGCTTTGTCATAGTATGAATTGCTTGACTCAAATGGCATTCATCTTTTCCAAGTCGTACACAGTTTTTTTTTATCATGCCTGCTATATGATAATTCACCCTCTTTGTAACGTTACTTGTTTATAGTTCTATTCAAGCATTATGGGGTGGATCAGTGTTGCTGGATCACCGGGACGGTACTTTAATTGCACTAAAATTCAAAGGGTATGGCATCTACCAGTTGCCCATAACATTGTATCGTTAAAAAAAACCAATACTGTGAGAAAAATAACTTTTAACTATGCATTTGTATGAACTCATAGTTTCTGTCTTCTTTGCTCGGCCAAGTCACCACATGTCCATTCTAGCAGGCAAACTCTAATGTGTTGATGGTTTTAATGGTTGCTCTACGTTCAGAACGTCACTGAAATCTTACCTTTCCATTCAATTTTATTCGAAAGATTATAAGATCAGAGAGCATGTCTGCCATAGCTTAGTTCATTTACAGGTAGAAATGAGGCACCGTAAACTTAAAATGTAACCGAAGAAAGTTTTGTGCTCAAACCAAAGCAGATTTAGAGAAGAAAATCGTATTGTTTTTGAATCAACCTCAATTTTACCTCAATCTTACCTCCTCTTTGTATACGGCTGAATATACTAGGGCTTCAGGCACTGCACCCAGAGGGTTCATCGAGAGAACGGACGAACGATTTTACCATCTTCTGGTTAACGACGAATAGTATGACTTCTCGTTCGCTAAGGTCGGCTTCTGTTGCTCCAACTTTCGCTCAGTTTGGTTGCATGCGAGGCAATGCGCAGACGTGCACTCGCTGGGTTTTGGTGAGAGCATTGTGTGGGTCGGAGTGTGAGATTGAGAGGAGGAGTTGAAGGAGCATGGGGAAGAAGAAGGGTGGTCAAGGCGGTGGTGGAGGAGGAGGATATGGCAGCAACAAGAACCCTCCCAATCAACCTGGATTGCTTCTCCATGCCAAACCTGTCTCGCTGAGGGAGCAGTTGGGTAGAGGAGGTGGTGCAGCAGCAGCAGCGTCGGCACAAACCCAAAACCCCAGCGCGCTACCCTCAACCTTGCGAGCTGAGCACCTGCTGCGACTCGCGACGTGGGCTAGCGCCAATGTTCCTTCTCTCGGCGCTCTTTTGGGCGCCCGCCTTGGCCATTTGAGCGAAGCTGCAGCTGCTCTCCTTCCCGATTCTCCTCATTCCATCTGTGAAAGGTGTGTGCCCTGGATTCTGCAACTTATGGCTAGGACAAATAAAGTAGTTCGGCGGTTTTTCTCTTTCAACTTCGCTAAACCCTAATTTCTGTTTTATCATAGCATAATTTTATTGGGGTTTCGAGAGAGATAGAGATTTTTTTAACCGAGATGTCTCACCGTATCCAGAGCTATAAATATTATTTGTTGATCGGATTCAGTGCCGCAATTTTCCCTCCCCTATCCTGCCATCTCCAATTGATAATTTCTTGATTGGAAATTTGACAGCAGTCTGGCAGGACGAAAATCATGTGTTTCTGGCCAATATGGTGTCAATTGTCATTTTAATGACGAACTGTTGTCTGCAGATGTGAGTCCATCATGCAGGTGGGAGTGAATTGTTCTGTCCGCATAACAAAAAACAAGAGAAAGCGAAAGTCGAGGAATGCAGACAATGTGTGCAATTATGTGACATATTTTTGCCACTACTGCAAGCACGGAAATTTGAAGCCTGGAACCTCCAAGAACCATCTGAAGACAAAGATCTCACAAGCGGCAGCTCGATCAAACTTAAAGGTGCTCGGACTTTCAAAACCGGTAGAAAGGATACCCAATAAGAAGCTATGAGTGGAAACCTGTGCCGTTGGCCATGGAATCTCAAGAATTTGATTAGTTGCCTTAGATGTATATATATATATATATATATATATATATCTATGTTTACACACACACAAAAAGAATGTATTATCATTATTATTACTAATTACAAAGTAACTTGAGGATCATAAATCAAGATTAGATTGTAAGAAAGACATTAATAAGACTACAAATGACCAAAGTCTTACTCTTTATACTAATTAAGAAGATAATTATGTGGAGAGTTCCTAAAAATTGTGAACCTAAAAACAGTGAAGAGTGAAGGTCAAGTGTCTAAATTATGGGTTGTTTTTGCATTGTAATGGCTTCTAAAATGCAAAAGTGTATCTGATTGTTCTTGTGGCCATGGAGCATATCCAAAAACTCTTATATATCAAATATGTGTTATAGAAGCTTCTTAGATATTTATTAAAATAAAGCTTAATCATCACAATTTTTTTAACATTTAAAAAAAATGAATTATACACTTCTATATACTTTAATAATATAAATATATAAGACAGTTTCTTCATATCAACCTCACAAAGATAGTAACAATATTCTTATAATTATTACATTTTATTTTATAATAATATATTAAAAATACAAAAACAAATCTTTAAAATTTCGAGGTTATCCTTCAAAATTCCTAAGAATGTTTCTAGAGCTCTCTTAGTAGAACAGTTGTAGACTTAATTAGATTACATAACAAAAGCTTTTATAATACAAAATAATGTTGTTGCAATCACATTTCTATGTTGCAAAAAATTCTACAAAAAGAGTGCACTTGATAACTTAATACAATGACTTATAGCTTAAATGAGATATGTTATAGGAGTAAAAGTTTATTTTTATTTTTATTCTAAATAATAAAAGTCTCAAAAATTATGTAATAGAGTAAAATCACTCTATTAAGTGATTTCATTTCTTTTTTTTATGATTTTTAAATAGTTTTTTGATGATGCCTTGGATCTTGGTTCTTTTTACAATATTTCAAATTTTTCAAATCAATAGAAAAGAAAATTACAATATTTTAAATTACTTTGTTGAGTTCTTTTTACACTAACATAATACTCCTAAAAACATCATTTAGATTTTGAGTGGACAATACAAAACTAATACAATTGAAGTTGTTCTTGGAGAGACAAACTTCAAGTGTGCATCTCTAAAATAAATTCTAGCGATTGAAGTTGGAATGTTCTTCTTGTATTCATTTAATGAAGATAGGTTGTAAGGACAATGTGCGGGATCGCTATTGCTACTAAACCCCTATGTTTAGTATTATTTTATGTAAATTGCTATTATCATAGCTTTGTTTGTAACTAAGGAGTTTAAGATTTTATGTTTTAAAGCAAATCATTGCAGTAGCTTCAAGAGCTTTCTTCATCTCCATTTGCATTTTCATTGGTCCAATTAGTGATTAAAATTAAATGTATACCTCACAAAATCCAACGCCTATTATCCCTCCTTCCTCACAACTCATGCCTTGTCAGGAGGAGGTTGTGATCCTATTCAACTTCAATGTAAGAAAACTTATTTGTACATCAATTATCCTGAATACAACATCACAAAGTAACTGTGTCAATGCAATTGTAGGTGTCAAAAGTCTACTCTATTAATTCTAGAGAAATTGACAACAATAAAAACTTCAATAAAATTTATGATCTTAAAGATATATTTCATTATAAGATAGATATGCTGCTTCCTTTGTTTGGAGCATTCGAAATTTAATGTATAATAAAAAGAAAAAAATTCTTAATATCTTCAAATCTTGTGATTATATAATGTAATATTAAAACAAAGATTAATCATTGCCTATTGATAATCAAATTGCAAGCATACTTTCACGTAATCAAATTTGAAAAGAATTGTGAAATTCTTGAGCTTGAAAATTAATTACAAAATTATGAACGTCATTGCTCTTTTTTCTTGCTTAATTCCCTTCTTGCCACTTTGATGCTATCACCAAAGAAATTGAACACATTATTCAATACTTTTGATGAAAACAAAGATAGATGCATGTAGTAAACATATTGCTCAACCAAAATTTCATGTTTTTTTTAAGGCTATATGAACTCCAACATTTCATTTTTAATGAAAATAAAGAAGGATGTATACAAAAAATTAAAACGTCATTTTATCTTTTCTATTTAACTCCTTAAGTTATTTATAATAGATTGTCATTTGCTAAAATTACTAGTAGTTGGTGAATCTTTCTTTTTAAAATCAAGACTTATTAGCTTATAAATAAGTAGATTTGAAAATTGTGATTGAATAAAAAAGAGATTTTTAGATTATGTAAGTTCTTATTGACAAGTAGTAAATTCATTGGAAATGCAATCATTTGAGTTTTTCTAAATATTTGTGTGAATCACTTGCAAAGAATTTTTTGTATCACAATTTTTATTGTTAATTGTTATAGTGGATAATTTTGTAGCTGCACTGTTGTCAAGAAAGAAAAGAAAGATGAGATTCTATATTGTTGTTGTATTATATGTTGTCTTACTTGAGAATTCATTGGGCACTTTGTTATAGAAGGTAAATTGGAAATTGCAACAAAAAAAGTCCAATAGAATCTTAAATAAATTCCAATTAAATCTTAATAATCTTAATTATATTTTAATTAATTCTTAAGAAATCTTAAATTTTTTTTATAAAGAATCATAAAGAAATCATAAAAGTATTTTGAAAGAAATCATAAAAAGATTATAAATAATACTTAAAGAAATATCACAAAAAGAAATTTTAAGGAAATAAAAAAAGAAATACTAAAAATATTTTAAAATAAAAATCCTAAAAAAAATTATAAAATAATAAAATAATAAATTAATTCTAATAAAATCCTAATAAAATCCTAAATAAATTCTAAGTAAATTTTAAATAAGTCTTAATCAAATTCCTATAGTAGCTTTAAATTTTAATAATAATTATTCAAATTATTGATTTTGATTAAGTTTTTTTTAAATTTCAATCTTCAAGAAAAAAACAAAAACACAAAGTATGAGAAAGTCAAACTTATTATTAAAAAAAAAAAACTCATTATACTCTTGGATATTGGATGTCTTCTTTTTCCAATCTAAAAGTTGATCTTTAACAATAATTACTCCTTGTTAAACCATTCAATTGCTTAGAAACTCAAATCTACTATTCTTTCACAAATTTTTGCTTCAATCATTAGATTTCTCAGGATTATAAAAAATCTTGCTAATCCTAAAATTCAAAATTTTAAGATCTTAATCCAATTAAATATCAGCATCCTTTAATTTAACTATTAAATTGACTTCAAATCTTTAAAATACATTTAAGACAAGCACATTGATGAATATGAAATTTCACATATACATTTGTTATAATACTTATAAATTTCTTAATTATATAAGCCTCTTTTTATATCTCAAAATCCAAAATCCAAAATTACTAAAATCATCTCACTTTAAAAAGCTCTCAAAAACTCAATATCTTTCAAATCACTTTTAAAAAATACTAAAAAAATTCTCTGTAGTTTTTTATTTTTATTTATTTATTTATTTATTTACATTAGCAAAAAGAGACAAAAAAATGCTGTAGGTGTACAATTTTGTGCTTTAGGATCTCATTTTAACCTCAATTCACAATTAATCTTCTTCAAATATCAATTCTTTGTATTTTAAGATAATTTTTGCCATAAAATATTTTTAAGTCTTTTCTTAAGATGCTTATGATATTTACTTTTTTAATCTATTTTTTTTTTTTACCTTTTTTATGGCTATACAAAGTAAGATGAAGTTTTTTTAAAAAAAATAAAAATGTATAATTAATACTAAATTTTTTTACTATCTTTTTATCTTTTATCCATATTTTTCTAATATATCTTTCAATTAGGCTCTTCCATAATAAAACCTATATTTTTTTCTTTTTTCATACATTTGTGTTACAATACAATATTGCATTGAAAAAAATATTTTTGCAATGAAGTTTATTATGATCACTTCCACACAAAGTTCGATATACTAGAGCTTGATCCTTCAGCCAAAAGTAGATAACTCTAACAACAATATATGATGTATAATGTTTCCTTAGATTTTCTAATTTCTTTTGTATACTTATCAAGAATTACTTTCAAATTTCTGCTTCTTTCACTCAATTCATATCTAAAGACAAATTGAAATGAAGATCTCAAACACAAAGGGCTTTTAAGATTTGAAAGTAGCTTTTACTATAGCTTCAATCTTATTCCATCTAGATTTTATAAAAGCCTTTTCTTTGGAGACTAATATTTTCAACTTTGTATTAAAATCTGTATTATCACAAATAGAAAAAAGATAGAAAGTTCCATCTAGTTGCATTTTATTCTAGAAAGTTTTTAGCTATGGAGATTAATTATGATATTCATAATAAAAAGCTTCTTACAATTGTAAACTCTTTTCAAGAATAATATGACTTATTAGAAGGCACTAAACATCTTATATATATATATATATATATATATATATATACAAAAGTTTGAAATATTTCATGTTAGCTTGGATTTTGAATCGCTGCCAAACTTGTTGAAATATGTCATTATATTGTTTTGATTTTGTGATTATATATGGAATAGAATAGCAGCAAGGACTATTAGACACTTTATTAAGAAGATCATATCTTACTCCAAAGGCTAAAAAGATAGTATTTAATTAATAATATGTCATTCTCTTGAAACTAGAATAATTTTATCTTTGTGCTATTTCTATGATTATATCTATTGATTTAAGTTTTCTTGAATAAATTCATGCAACATGTGCTAAGAATTTTTTACTTTGTAATATCAAGCAGCATCCTTATAATAATAAGTTCAAGCTTGTAGAATTATATATTATATACAATATCTTATTAATAGCTTTATAGAAAAGTCATCTTAAAATAGATTTAGATTTTTGAAGATAACATTGATGAAACTCTTGTATCTTTTATAGCACATTAACTAGATTTTCTACTAGTTTTCATGTATATTCAAAAGTATATTTTTAGAATATTTTTAGAATATTTTAGAAAATTCCAGAAAGTTCTAAAAAGATTAGAAAAGTTATTTGAGAAGCTTCTTAACATTGTTTCATCTTAAAATAATATGGAAACATCTTAAGAAGCTTCCTAAAGTTGGTTTGTCTTCAAACAACATGAAAATTTCTTGAAGAGCTTTCTAAGATTGCTTCATCTTTAAGCAACATGAAAACTTCTCAAGAAGCTTCTTAATACCTATTATATATTGGAGTTGAAGCTGAGAGGATCCTCAGTCTTGACAATACATCTCTTGGAGCTTTAGCTTATTTTTCTTAATATTGTTCTTATATTTATCTAATTTAATCAAGTTTTTATTAGTTTTCTTGTTGAAACTCTTTTATTCAACTTTTTATTTGATCTCTTATATAGTATATCCATGATAGCATGTCAACTTATTTGAAAATGCACCAAGTTTTTTGTTGTAAAAGGTAGAGTTGAATTTTGTAACTATCTAATAAATTATAATATTTTTTAATTAATTAAAAATAATATTATTCAATTCAAAATCAAAATAATCTAATACTAATATAAAGTACTAAAAAAATATTCATCTAAATAATCACAAGTATGTACAAATTCTAATTGCTTTATTATATATAATTATTTTTAATTTCAAATTTTCCTTATAAATATTTATCCTAATTAGCTAATTTTAATAAAGAATATCTTATAACTTAAATATTTAAAAAATATTTTATTTTTTATAATAATATGACTATAAGTTTTTTTAAAATTTTATTTAATTTATATAAATTTTATAATTAAGATTTATATATCTTGTACAAATGTTATATCCTAAATCTAATACCTCAAATTTAAGCTTTATATCATAAATTCTAAATCTTAAGCCATTAATCATAAATCTTATATTAATTTATTTTTATTCTAAAAATATAATTTGATATAAAAATATAAAAATATAATCCATACCTTATTTTTTTAATTCATACAATCTATAGCCAAGTTTGATTCATATCTTTGTATAAGGATCTAATAATCAAAATACCATTAAAAGAATCATAAATAAATATTTAGAGTATGCTATTGTATGGTAATACGACTATATGGATATGAAAGTTTTATTGAATTAAAGTCTCAGATATTTTAAACTTAGGCTCAATAAGAATTTTTGTAATCTTAAAACATCCACCTATTTGATTGAAGCCAAATTTTACAAAGATATATTTGACTTAGGTATCTAGACATGTATCAATTTGTAAAGCAATTTAATGGTTTGACAAGGAGATATTGCTATTGAAAGATCAACATGAGGTTGAAGAAGGAAGATGGTCAATATCTAAGTATTTTAGTAGTTTTTTTTTCTCAATTACTAAGTTCCATTTTCTTCAAAATTTGTGTTTTTTTTAATACCTTGTAGATTGAAATGTATGTGAATTTTAATTTAAAATCAATGGTTTATTTAAGAATTATTAAAATTTTAAAATAATTATAGGAATTTATTAGGATTTATTTAGAGATTTCTTAGATTTATTCAGGATTTTATTAAGTTTTTGTTAGGTTTTTATCAGAGTTTTGATTAAGATTTAATTATAATATTATTATGGTTATTTAATATTTAATTAATATTTATGTAGGATATTTATTTTTAGTATTTTTTTAAATATTTCTATTTTTAGTGATTCTATTTTTAATATTTCAAAAATAATCTTAATTACTTTTAAATTTTTAATTTTTAATATTTATTTAGAATATATTATTATTATTTAAATATTAATTTATAATTTCTTTATATATTTTTAATGATTTCTTTCAAAACTTCTTTTGAATTTGGTTTAAGCTTGATTAGGTTTATTAAGATTTAATTTGAATTTATTCAAGATTTTTTTAGACTTATTAAAATCTTATTATTGCATTTTTAAAATTTTTCTTCCACAATAAGATGCCTAGTACATTCTCAAGCAAGAATGCACATAATACAATAAAAGTAGTGAATTGACTAGGAATTCTTGAGATAGGAGGTCTTGGAATTTATTTATTTTTATTTTTATTTAATAAAAAAAATAAGAAATTTGAAGGAATTATGGAAAGAACTTCAAATAGAGCTTTAAATAGAATTGTAAGTAGAGATTCAAGTAGAGCTTCTAATAGGATTTTAAATAAAAGATAGGATATATATATATTATAGACATACATACTTATTCTAATATTTACCTATATGATTAAGTAGAAGTAGGTAAAAATAGATTTTTTTTATAACATTTTTTAGAAAAGCTTCCAAAGAGCTTTATAGATGTTATTTTGACTTTATATATGTTTGTAGTTGATTTATAGGTTAGGAACTTAATCAATAAATTAACCAAGAGTTGATACCTTGCAAAATAAGCTAACTATGTGACGTACATATAAAAAATTGCCTTATAAGTTAATATATGTGTCTTGCAAAGTCAACATATTTTGGAGGTCCTATAGGATATTGCCATGTAGCTCATAGTTAAGACTATATAAAAAGGCAAGATTGAAGCCTTCTTTATTCTTATCAATGCCTTTTTAGTCCTTAGTCTTATTTCAAGACTTTCTAATCTTCTTATCTTTGGCAATAGCCATTCTAATTTAATACTATATCATCTTTGAGTGATTTTTTAGTCTTTTCAAGTGATATAAGAGTGTATTGATATTTTAATTTTTTGAGGTTCATATCTTGGATATTTTAACAAGAGTGTTATTTTATTATTCTTGTCTTATTTTAAAAGTGAGTGGATCATGCTACTTCTATTGTTGTATTTTAAAGGTTGTAGACTATCTACTTTTAAAAAAATAAACTTATTTTTTAACACTAATTTTTGCTTTAAAGAGAGTGGATTATCTCTTTTTATAGAATTTTCATTTGATATTAGAGATTATAGATTACCTTCCTTTAATTTATTTTTTTGGATTTATTTGAGTTGTCTATAGAAAAAAAGATTATAGATGCTACTCTCAACGGAAGTGAGAATAGATTTGCAACTATTGTTGATCTTCACAAGCTTATCAACATTTTAAGAATCTAAAATTCATATTTTTCCAATATGAATCATGGAAGTATTATTTCTATGCCTATGGAAGAAATTTAGAATCTACATTAAGAAATTGTGCAATTGAAAGAAGCAAGTAGATTGACCTCACAACCAAATCTATGAATTTTTGTTTCTACAAGTATAAGAAAGAAAAGCTCTATCTAAAATTGTATCCCTTCTAATACCATGATGGATTTATTGAAGTTAGATTTATAGACGTATTTTCATCCAAAAGTGCTCTCTCTTGATTTGTACCTTGATGGAAAAAGATTTGTGACTCTTATATAATTTGAATTCATTTCTAGAGGTGTTTATAGCCACATTCAAAGAAAGTGATGAAGAATGAATAGCAAAGACCAAGCTCTTATCTTTATAATAAGATTCATTGTTAGCCATCATATATACTGTAGAATTTCAACACCTTGCTTGTGACATAGATTAGAATAAAAAAACTCTTATTAATCAATTTTGACATGGATTGAAGGATTATATAAAATATTTTTTTATTAACAATATTAAAAGAAAAATCTTTAAAATAATTTATTACTTAAGCCATTGCATGTGATAATTAATTATTTAAAAGGCATCAAGAAGAAAGACTTGGCTAGAGAAGAATAAATCAAGTAATGATGAAAGCTCTTAAATTTTCAAAAATTTATTCATCAAGGTCAAAATCAATTCAAATTGATACAATACATTTTAAATTCATCACTAAGTAGGAAAAGACTTGACATCATCAAGAAGATTTGTGCTTATATTATAGAAAAGTTAAGCACACTGCTTAACATTATCCAAAGAAGCAATGCAATCACAAAATAAAGAGCACAAGTTTTTAAAAAGATAATATATTAAAAAAATGTTTTTCCAACTACAATAAAGATTGTGCGAGTGAAATCATGTATAATATCAAATAAAGGTCCTATTCTTTTATAAAATCTTTCATCTTGCTTTACAATAGATGTATATTTAGTACCTAAAAATTACAAAGTCTTTATATTATTAGATTCAAGAGCCTCAATATGTTTTATAAATAAATTTTTTATTTAAAAATAAAAATATTTTTAATCAAAAAAACTAAATTCATACATGTAAAAATCATAGATAGTTTTTTGTTATTTTTTGGAGATATTATTCATGAGATTTTTTGTTTAGATGTAGTAATTAAAGATTATAATATCATAATAATATTTAATACGATAAGATCTCCTTCTAGTTTAATTATTTTATAATTATTGTGGTTAAAAAATATATAATTTTCAAAAAAATTAGATTTCTTATAATCTTAATTTTTTTCATAATATAATCTAAAATCCTATTAGTCAAATAGAAATATATAAGTCTAATATATCCAAATCCTTACTAATAGGAGCAAGAGCTTTTATGCATGCTATAAAAGAAGAATTATCTTTTGTTATATATACATGCCATGTCCATTTTTGTTGGTAAAAAGATATGAAGTGATATTCCTAGCTAATTTTAGGATTTTTAAGATATTTTTGAAAAAAAAATATAAATATTCTTTTAAAGCATTAACCTTATGATTATTCAATTGATCTGCAAGAAGAAATTCAACCACCATTTAGACCAATCTATAGCTTATCATGAAATGAATTGGCTGCATTAAAGAAATGAATTGATGAAAACTTAGCTAAAAACTTCATATGCTATTCAAAATCTCTAATAAGAGCTCCTATTTTATTTGTGAAGAAAAATGATGGATTTCTATAAATGTGTATAGACTATCAAGGACTTAATAAGATCACTATTAAGAATATGTATCTTTTAGCTTTGATTTCAAGACTTTTTGATCATTTAAATCAAAAAAAAAATATATACAAAAATAAATCTACAAAGAGCTTATAATTTGATTTATATTAAAAAAAGAGATGAAGGAAAAATTATGTTTTGAATTAGATATGAATACTTTAAATATAATGCCATATCTTTTGGATTTATGAATACACCAATTGCTTTTCAACATCTAATAAATGACGTCTTTTATGAATTTTTTGATAATTTTGTTATCTATTGTTTAGATGACACCTTAATCTATTCATAGAACATAAAAGAGTATAAAGTTTATGTTTATTATGTATTATAAAAACTTCAAGAGGTAAAATTATTTACTAAGTTTGAAAAGTGTATATTCTATACTACTTAAATTGATTTCTTAAGATATATTATTTTCAACCAAGAGCTAATGATAGATCCAAAAACAGTTCAGACTATTATGGATTGAAAGATTTCAAGAATAATAAAAAATATGTAATATTTTTTAGACTTTGTCAATTACTATTGAATCTTCATCAAGATTTTTTTTCAAGTTAGAGCACTACTTATATGTTTGACTTGTAAAGACAAACTTGAGTGGAGTAAAGAAATCAAAGCATTGTTTGATACTTTAAAGAAAGAATTTATTTTTGCACTAATCTTATATTGTATTGACTTTTTCAAGGCATTTTTTTTTTTATAGAAATTGATGTATCAAACTTTGCCTCAAGTAAAATATTGTCATAAATGGGAGTAAATGACAAACTCCATTTAATTGCTTTTTATTCCAAGAAATTTTTAACAACCAAGATTAATTATGAGATTTATAAAAAACAACTCCTTGTAATTATGGATTCATTTCAAAAATAGCATCATTATCTACAAGACTCCTCAAATCCACTCACTATATATACGGATTATAAGAATCTTGAGTACTTCATATTAACATGTATTTTGAATTGTTGCTAAGTTTGTTATAGCATATCTTAATCAAGTTTTGATTTTAAGATCACTTATTAATTCAAAAAATAATAAGATATGTTGAATGTCATTTTTAGATATTTTTATCTTACACCAAAAGAAAAAAATGTAACTTTTGATCAATGTAGAATAATTATCTTGAAGCCAAAGCATTTTTATCTTTGAAAAATAAAATCAACATTGTTTGTTGATTCAATCTTTGTCAAACAAAATCAAACAAGTATGTCTTGTGATCTTTTTCTTCATGATATCAAGAATAATTCTTTCAAGTCTCATGATACTTCCAAGTTTAAGTTCAAAAATAACCTATTCTATTTTGAGAGATAATTATACAAGCGAGAAGATAAGATATAATTACATGTTCTTCAAGTTTATTATGACTTTTTAGCAGCTAGATATTTTAAATACAACAAAACTTTAGACCTAATATTGATGGAATTTTGATAGCCTAAAATGTAGAATATAGTCAAAGACTTTATACTATTAATTATGGTTATTATCCATGAATTGATATTTTTGACTTTTTAAAAATTGATGATCTTATGGCACAAGATTTGACAAATCATTTATTAGAATTACATACAATAATAAAGTCATAGTTAAAGGAAGCTTAAGAATGATAAAAGATCAATGCAAATGCTTATCTCAAAGAACAATCATAATTCAATGTGGATGACAAGGTATGGCTATTTTATTGCAATATCAAGACTACTTGTTATTGTGATAAGTTAGACTATCATAGGCTTAGACCTTTTCATATTTGAGGATAAGTTAATTTTATTACTTATCAATTACATCTACCAAAGTCTATAAAGATCCATTCCATATTCCATGTATTTCTTTTTAAACCATATAAGACAATGAATATCTCTAGAAGAAGACAAATACTACGTCCTCCTATAAAAGTAGATAATAATCAAGAATTTGAAGTAGAAAAAGACTTAGATTTAAGGCAAGACTAGAATAGATTGAATTATCTTGTTTATTGGTACAGATATGACAATAGTGAATGCACATGGGATCCAATAAAGAATCTTATAAATTTAGCAAAAAAAGTTGAAGCTTTCTTTAAAAATATCTATCAAAATCAAGATAAAGAATTACAAGATTCATAAAAGATAATGATCGCTCTTTGTGGAACTTGGTCTTAAAAGTGAAGATAATGCCATCAATATATATACTTACTTTAATATTTACCTATATGATTAAATAGAAGTAAATATAAATATATTTTCATTATAATTTTTTATAGAAAAGCTTCTTAGAAGCCACATAGATACTACTTTGACTTTATATATGCTTATAGTTGATTGATAAGTTAGAAACTTGGTTAACAAGTTAACCATGTCTTGGTACCTTGTGGAATAAGCTAAGTATATGGCGGACATATCGAAAACTTGCCTTGTAAGTGAAGACATGTGTTTAATAAAGTCAACACATATTAGAGTTTTTATAGAAGATTATGACATAGCTCTTAGTTAGAGAGTATATATGGAAGAAAGAGTGAAGCCTTCTTCTTTCTTGTCAATGTCTCTTTAGTCTTTAGTCTTATTTCAAGACTTTCTAGTCTTCTTGTTTTTCCCAATAGCTATTCTAATTTAATATTATATCATCTTTGAGTGATTTTTAATCTTTTTGAGTGACAAAAGAGTGTATTGATATTTTAATTTTTTGAGGTTCATGTCCTTGACAATACATAGATCCAACCATTATAAATATATTTTAAGATTTTACATTGTCTATGCAGCAATATCAAAGCAATTATTGCAAAGAAGCATTGAAAACCAAAGTACTGTAAGAAATAATTAATAAAGTTCACCAATTTGATAAAAAAAATATTTTAAAATATTTAAAGTATTATGTGGAAAAAATAAAACTGACTTGTATTTTTGAAAAGAAAATGATTGAATGATTTAGACTTGCCATGATATTAGAAATAAGAAAATATGATAGTTTAATTGTGGAGCATAATTAGAATTCATGAAAGAAATTTTTATATGCATTAAAAGATAAATATTTCTAAAAATATATTGATTATATTAGTAAGAAATTATTTTTAAAATAGATTGAATGGCTTATCAAGAATTTATGAATAAAAAAGTTATTAAAAGAATTTAACAGATAATATTTTTAATTATCAAAGATAAAAAATTAATATTAGAAATAAATAAAGTTAAATTATTTCAAATTTTTTTGATGGAGAATTTAAAAAAAAAAATAGAATTGCTTCTTGAAGACAAAAAAGAAGATGAAGGATTGACAACAAAAAAGATAGGATTAATGTTGAAGATGTTGAGAAATTTCTTACAAAACAAGAAATAGAGAAGAATAAGATTAATACTTTAAGAATAATAAAAACACCTAAAATTCAAGTACATATTATACAACCAACAATGTCTCAAGGACATCAACTTCAAAGAATTAAAATGTCAATACATTCTTAAACTACTTGAAAAGACTAGAAAATCATTCAAAGATGATAGAATATTAAACTAGAATGACTATTGCCAAAGACAAGAAAACTAAAAAGTCTTGGAATAAGACTAAAGACTAGAAAGGCATTGATAAGAGTGAAGAAGGCTTCACTCTTGCCTCTATATATACTCTTCACTAAAAGCGATGTCGTAATATTCTATAGGACCTTCAAAATGTATTGACTTTACAAGATACATATCTTAACTTGCAAGGAAAGTTTTTTATATGTACACTACATAGTTAGCTTGTTCTGTAAGCTATCAATACGTGGTTAACTTATTAACTAAGTTTCTAACCTACAATCAATTAAAAATATATGCAAAATCAAAGCAACATTTATAAAGCTTCTAAAAAGCTTTTCTAAAAAATATTATGAAATAAATCAATTTTTACCTATTTTTATTTAATCATATAGGTAATTATTAAGATATATATATATATATATATATATATATATGATACAATGCCTATTATCTAACTTCTAATATCTACATTGAAGAAAGAAGATATAAAAATTGAAAAAATTATATATAAGATGCATGATCTTTAAATCAAATTTATAAGGCTTAAAGAAAAGATTCCTACAAATAATTTAAAGATTATTTTTAAATAAAGATTTATGCAAAAATACATTTGGTATGATGATATTTTTCATACTAAAAAAGATTGCAATGAATTCAATGATTTTGCACAATAAGAAGTCATTTTTTGAAAATATGGAAAAATAATATTAAATTATACAAAAGACCTTTAGCAAGGAAGATATGAAAGCATTGGTTTAAGATTATTTAGTAGTACATAGAGCTGGAATACAAAAAAGTACATGTTATGGTATTAAAATAGACAATGACTTCAACAAAGATATAGAAAAAAATAGATTTTGGTCTTCTATCATTTCTATAATACAAAAGGGAAAGATGCAACGGGAAGCATGGTTGAAGATTGCAACTACAATATGTGGTGCAATAATTTGGAAAGATCTGAAAGAAGTTCTTTTAATCCATGCATACAATGCTAAGAGTTAATATAAAGCCTTGATGGAAGAAAAGAAAAAGAGATTTTTTAATCATACAAGAGAAGAAAATTCTTCTAAAAAAATATTTGATAAAAGAAGGCTTGTGAAATAATTTCATAAGAATTTTCCAGAAAGGATACTTCAATGATAGTAGAAAAAAATAAGTAAGACAATAGATACATATAAATCAATAGCTTATAAACTATTCTTTGATATTAAAGCAGCAACAAATTTGAAGGAGGTATAAAAAGAACATATACAAAATGCTAAGGTGGAGTCCATATTTAAAAAGATTTTAGAAATTACAAAAAAAGAGTTTCATAATATTATTATTGACAACATTAAATAGAAGATGTAATTAATGGGTGAAGCTAAACTAAATCATGCTATTGATGCAAAGATATATAATGATGAAGAAAAAATTGATAATTGTTATAAGTAATCAATAAATAAAAATAATGGTTATTATTAATAAGTAAATTTTGAGGATTTTAGTGACAAGGAAATAAAAGTTTCAAGCCTTTATTTATAAAACATTTGGCAAAGTCAATTATAAAAGTATTGATAAAGATAGAAGATATAGAAGAACAAGTTGTTGCTTTAATTGACCATGGTTTTAAGATAAATTTTATGTCCAAAGATCTTTATAAGAAACAAAGATAGCCAATTGCTATAGAACATAGATGGGCAATATAAGTAGCAAAACTAAAATCTCTTTTGTAGTTTTTAAAAATATATGAATACTTTATATTAATTTTGAGTCTATCTAAATGGTCAAATTGAAAGACGTAAGATGTTGGAATTTAGAAAATATCTCTTTTTAAGATAAATAAGATTTTATAGTATTTTTCTATATTTTGGATATTTTTATGTACTTACAACTTATATATTTGATATAAATATTTATATAAAAAATATTATAGCAATTCAAAATTTTATTATCTTAAAATTTGATTAAGCAATTAGTTATATATAAATACCCAGTGTTTTTTTGAAGCAAAATTTTTCCACTTTGACAATAATAAACTTACTAAATAGATTTTTTTTTTAAAAGAATTTTACTATAGAATAGAATATAAACTTTAAAAGATGTATAAATAAAGAAATTGCTTATTACACTTATTATAAATAACTAAGATTTTTTCTATTTATGACATCTTGATTGATAAAAATTTATTTAATATTTCATCTATTCTTATTTGATATAAACTTATTATAAAGTTCTTAATCATACAAGCTTTATCTCAAAATTTGTCAAAACTTGAATATAAATATATCAATAGTTGATAATTTGTTATAATTAGAGATAAATCATATTATTATAGATTAGATGGAATGTTGAAGAATCTACCATTGAATACATTATTAAGTAGGCTAAAACTAAAGTAGTCAAAATTAATAATCCTATTTTTGTTGTTAAATTTTTATTTGAAAAAATCATCATACGTTTAAAATGCCTAAAGATTTTTATTAGTGATAAAGGCAAATATTTCTTGAATGAAGTAATAGACGATATAACAACATAATTTAGAATTAACATTGTAAGACTACAGTCTATTATCTCCAAATCAACAATTATATAGAATGGATCAATTAAACCTTGAATATTTTTAAAAAAACTATTAGGAGATTTAAAAATGATTGTGACACCAAGCTTCTATCAACCTTATGGACTTATAGAACCACCTTTAAGGTAACTACTTAAACCATCTATTTTTCCTTAGTCTATGGCATAGAAACAATTTTATTTATTAAATTTAAAATCTATTCTTCTTAAATTGTATTAAATAAAAGACTATCAAGATTTCAATCTATAGTAGAATAATTGAAGTACCTAGAGGATTTAAATAATGCAAAAAAGACAAATACATAATATATGGAGGATATACAAAGAAGAAGAAAAAATTTCTTTTACAAGATCCTTAGCTTAAAAATGTTGGTACTTCTATAAGATACATGGAAATTGGATTTTTTTGAAAAGTTTGATGTTTTATGATTAGGACCTTATATAATAAAAGAAGTCCTTCCAAACAATTCAATACAATTGTAAACATTAAATGGTGAAGATTTTTCTATTGAAACTTTTAAAAAAATATATAAGAAGTATAAGATGTGAGATATTACCACCTATAAATAGAAATCTTTATTAATCTTTTTTTTTATACTTAATTAAGATTCAAGTATATAAAAATGTCTCAACTTAACTTTTATCAAGAATTTTAAAGATCTTAGTCTTTAATAAGATACAAAAAATACTCTTATGAATTGATATTCTTTCTATTTCAATTCTTTTCTTCTATTCACCATAAACTTAAATAAATCTTGTGAAAAGAAAGAAGCTTAAGTATTAGGTAGATTTTTATATCTTAATTATTTTAATTTTAAAAAATATATATATATATAATATTCTTTAAAATAATAGGTTTAAAGATTTTTTTATTATTTATAATATCTAAATATTGCAAAAATATTGGTTACATAAATAATTATTTATTAAATGGTTAAGATTCAAATCTAACTAAGATAATGAAGCTATCTCAATAAGTTAATTCTAATGTAAGAAAGTGACCAATTGTAGTAATTTAGAAGATATATAGGCCTATAAGGCTTAAGATCTAATTTCTAATGATTGAAGGATAATAATTATGGTACTAATTTTATTTATTTATTTATTTATTTATTTCTTTTTTATAGGATATCTTATAAGATAGATTTGTGCTTGTGTTCTTAAGAAAAGATATTAACTTTAAGCATTCTTTTAATTTCTTAAGATTAATAAAATTCATAAAATTAATATAATTATAATTTTTAAAATTCCATGATCTTTACAAAAAATTATATTTAATTTAGTGGTACTACTTTTACTAGTTCTTGAATAGAATTTTAACACCATTTTGTACTTGATTTTTAATATTAAATAGCATATTAGTAAGAAATATTTTAGATTATTCTTCTTTAAAAGTTATTTTTAAATGGTGTGTCATGTATAACTCATTAAAATATCTTACTTGTAGCTTTAAAAGAAAAATGCACTTAAAATGCCAAAAAACACAATTTTAGGTGAATTAGTATAGAAAATCTTAGATAAGTAAAAAAATTAAGTCTAGTTGTGGAAATGCATTGATAATAGATGATTTTTATTCATTTGAATATAAAAATATTCTTTAAACTTGTGCATCTTTTGAAAATACAACTTATTTGATAAATGGAAATATAAGAATTGGAACGTAAGTCTATTGTGTGGACTTAGATGCAAAATCTTCATGTATTAATATAGAGGTGTATATATGGACAAATATTGAGAATTATTCCATATATGATCTTATCAAATTTTCTTGCAAAATAAATCAAATCAAATATCAAGGAATTTTCTTTGATATTGAGAATTCCAACTACTTCCAACATAGAACAATATAAAAAACTTGATGACAAGAATCACATTTTCAATTTTAGAATCTTGAAGAGATGCAATTATTTACCAAACTATTGGTTTGTGACTTTATTTCAACAACAAATCAATAGAAGGTTGACTACTATAACCTTAGAATCACATGTTGTTGATGTACGACATGGTAACACTACAAAGGATATAATTACTGGCAAGAAGGCACTTAGTGATCTTTTTTGGCACTAATATCAAGTACAAGTTTTATTGAAAATGCTTAAACTCTCTATATTCTTACCTCAATATGAAATATGGAATAAACAAAATCTTACTTGGAAATTAAGAAATTTTATGCAATTAAAAAATTAAAGAGCATTATAAAACTATATAATGTATGCACGTTAAAATATAATATAAGTCAAATTATCAAGGCATATATTTATTTAATTATTATTTAATAATTATATAAAATATTAAGCTTAAGAATAATATATAAATAGTTGAAGGCTTATTGTTTTTTTAATTTTAAAGCTGAATTATTTATAATTCATCAAAAACATCATAAATATTATATTATTTAGTAAATTTTATTTTTATATTATAATTTGAAAGCAAAAAAAGCTTTAAAAGCTTAGGAATTTAAAATATTGATTTTTTATCTTTTTTTTAAAATTTCTATTCTATACATAATTCAAGTCTTAAATTATCAACATATTTTATCTTTTAAATTTAATCTTAATTTAAAATGTACATCTTAACCTCCACATTGATTTGTTATTTAATAATAAATTAAAATTTTAAAGCTCAACATATTAAATACGAATTATGTAATCAACTACCAAAAATCATCTAATTTTTTAAAATCAATATGATTTCTAAGAAAAAAAAATGTTAATAATAATAATTATACAAAATAATTATTCAAATTTAACATTAATAAAAATTATATATATATGCTGTATTTTTTTTGTATTGCATGACGTTTCTTAGACAAAAGCATTTTACATTGTTTTTTTTTTTTTTTTTTTTTTTTTTTTTAATCATTTCATTAAAATGTTGTATTTTATACATTTGAAATGAAAATTTTCTTCTTAAAATGGATATGGAATTGTGAAAAAGTATTTTAGGAAGATGTATTTTTGAAGCATATTTTTAATGAATGTAATATTTTATACCACAAGCAACATCAACATAAATCAATATAAAAATAAAAATAAAAATAAAATCATTTTAATTGGAGTTCATCTATAACTAAATGCAATTGGGTCTATCAATCAAAGAATCATTCCAATAATCATCTTCTACCTCCTCACAATCATTATCTTCTAATGCAACTACCCTTTTTTATGTATGTACCTATTATATATACAATAGTAAAATAAGAACTCAATGATAATGCAAATTCTCACCTGATTACCAACTAGAAAATTGTGCATGAAAAAAAATTTAACGAACCCAGTAAAATAAAACAAAACCACGTACTCGACCCTAAAGCATAAAATGCTCATTTTGTTCCATCAAGTTAACTCAGTAAGTATTTGTAAAACACAAGGGAAGTGGACAAAACAACGAGTTCCACGCTCATACCATACAATTTTTTATTACAAGCAACCACCAAAACTCTACGCAGGGTATTCATATTTTTGAAAAAGCAATATTGGCCAATGCTGAGGGGAGAGAAAAAAACAATACAACTGCATTACAATGCAATGCAACCAGGTCAGAAGCCTAGCTCAGTTTGAATGACTGCTGGCGATGGATCGGCAAAACTACCCCTGCAAAATGAGAAAAAAATCAATAAGCACATTAACAACAAGAAGGTCACGTTAAACGCTATCTTAACATTTCTGTCTCTTCTGCATTGGTACACTGATCTTAGATTACGTGGGACTGTTTTAGATTAGTCGCATCTCGTCTAAAGTTGTAAAGCATGATTTCACACTGAGCTGTGAAAACATGTTCTCGATGCAGATCGCAATGGGTGAAATCCGTTTGTCTTTAATAAGGATTCGCCATACGCTTCCCACAACAGTCTCTTCGAGATGCTTTGGCAGTCATGATCATGGTCGTGGGGTTGTCGAATGAACATAGCCTGCTGCCCACTCGCTTCTTGCAGTTCTGCATCTGCCCATCAGTAGAATCCCCAATCTCTGACCTCTTTTGGTGTGCTCAGTGCCTCATTCATAAATTCTCGAATACCAAGAATTCGGCTGAAACTACAGCACTAGTGCTGCCTGAGACTTAGATGAAGGGCTACAGATGTGAAGATGCAGTACTCCAAGATGAGGGTGACCAGCAAGGCGAGCATGCGGTGTCTTCTGTGGCGGACCAGTTTCATTCCGGAGTACGAGAAAACTTGCATTAGGCAGTTACGGTAAAGCTTGGCATTTGAAAGATAGTTGGAGGGCTGCCAACACCAGGATCAGAGACGCGGCTAAGAAAAGTAGAATCTACACATCTCACTCGGCTAGTCGAGAGTGGAAATTAAGAAAGGATTCATCACTTGACCGATCACTCGATGGTACAAGTTTGTTGCAACAAACTGTTCTATTGTCACCAATCAAGCGCATTGTCTCGAACTCTAAAAAGACTTGAACGCTCGGTGGTAGAGCTACCTACTGGGCAGCAATAGACACACACACTATATGCAGCAGCCTAGTGCGTGAGAAAAACTCCATTTATTACTGAAGCCAACCAACTCGTCGAAAGCTAGAGGACAGAGGTAATCGAGACATGAGGTATAACTCACGTTCGTGTCACGTATATTCTCTCTGGAGGCATTTACAACATCAACAACAAAAACCAACCTCCAGCAGACCCATGTTTTAGGATTGCGCCATAACTCAACCCCTAACAAGTGGCACAAACTCAGCTACAAACATTAACTTCACGTCAAACATCGTTAGGAGATAGTGTTCACGACCGCACAATTCTGAGCAAAGTCAGAAGCTTACAGTCTACTTGTCGAAGCAGCCCCTTGCGGATGCCGCTCCCCCAAGCCGAGCCAGACCTGAAATCCCAAGGAATGTGAAGAGCTTATGTAGGAATCTGGCAACATGACCCAGCTTCGTCAGTCCACTAGCAGGGGCAACTGCACTGCTGCGCGCCGAGACACTTGATCTGGACGCTCAGATTCCAAATTTTCAGGACTTCTCCTGTCCGGAAAGGATCGTCCCGCCAGGAAGGATATCACCCGAATGTAACTCCCGACGAATCTGCGTCAAATACCATCACAGTTAAAAAAAAAAAAAAAAAAAAAAAAAAACCGTTAAAAAAAAACGTTAAAAAAAATCAAATACTTTAGCCATTGAGAAAGCCTTCCAGCACAGAATTAAGGGTGCACAACCTACAATTTACCAAAGATCAATTTTCACTTCGATTCAGTACAATGACGAATACCAGCAGCGTTTGATCATTGCACTTCCCACTATTCCACAAGTTGCATTGAAGACTTGAAATTCCCTGCGGAAAAATAGCATACCCCCCTCCCTGCGATGCTAGGATCTAGATGAGTTTTTTCTAGCCCGGTCCTGATTGTTCATTGGCTCATTGTTGTTGACTGTGCTAGTTTGTTGGTTAGCTAGCTCCATTCGTGGCTTTTTTCGTACTTCGAAGGCTGACTTGCATCCTCTTCTTCTTCCTCCTCCTCCTCCTCCTCTACTTCTGTTGTTTTTTTGTTGTTTTCAGATTGACCATTGGACAAAATTCTTTTCCAGGAAAGGATATTGCTTCCAGGTCTCTGACCTTCCACCAGTGACTCAGTTTAACAGCTCGTCAGAACACGTCTTTTGAGCTCAAGGTGTGGGTAACTTTTGATGATCCCTAGGCAAGATGACAAACATGTGTGTGTATATATATATATATATATATATATATGAATACTTGTGTCTAAAACCGTTTTTGATCAGGTAGAAGTAGTGCGTGCGATGGGTCGTGAAAGGGTCAACCCTGTATGGTCAACTGGGTGTGAATGTGTATCAATAAATGTGCTTTGTGGAGGTGGTGGCTGTTTCATTTGATTCTCCTTCTCACCACCCTCGTCGCCAACATTATTTTGAATTCTGGTCTCGTTTTTGGAGAAAAAATCAAAAGAAGAGCATAATGTCAAGATGCTACTGCCCATGTGAATTTGTTGCTGCGAAGCACTTAGATATAAGAATTTGCCTTGCGTATGGCATTCCTTTTGGAACTTGGATTGAGTAATTTAGAGACAAACTTAATATCCACAAACTTGATGCACCTGATCATTCTCATGCTTTGGATTTTTCATGGTTTGAATTTCGATACTTCTATATTTTATTTTATTTCTGGAATTGGATAGACTTCAACATGCCATTTACTACATTAAGGTTTAATCTAGCAAATCAAAGAGAATTACAAGTGTTTTCTTTTTCTTAATAACTTTGACACGGGTGGGTGTGATTGTTTACGTGCTCACACATTCGAATATGTATATATATATATATATATATATATGATAATTCCTTCTCTTCATCCTAAATATGGGAGTTCAGAAGCATGTACACGTCTTTTGGAATTCATTTTGAGACAAACTTAGAGAAAGTAACCAAATTATGCACCATGATGAAATTAAAGGTGTCATGGTCGTTATGACTACATAAATGTGAAACTACAATGAAGTCTTTTGACTTTATATCATAATTTGACCATCACAACATGCTTACATGTACAATCATGAATAGAAATGTGCAGTGTGTAGGTATATAATTTTATTCATAATATACACTTATAAAGCAGTTCTTTTCACTTTTATCTGTAAATTTTGAATTCATAGAAATGAGAGGCATAAAGTAAATTTAAGTAATATAGGTGTTTTGCAAAAAAATATTCATGTAAGACTTGATTTTAATTAAGAACTAAAAGAAAAAAATTGAATTAGAAAAATAAAAAAATTCTAATTTTTCAATTTAATTGGTCAAAATCTGATGGTATTTCTTTTCATTTTCTTTTCTTTTCTTGTTTAATTATTTAGAGGTATTATCAGAAACAGTATATTAAAAAAAATCTCAAATAAAATAAACATAATTCATAAATCAAGTATGTGTTTGATATTTTTAAAATTATACAATAAGCAATATTTACATATGGTGCAGTGGCTTTTTAAATTATTGTACAAGCTTAGATTGGATCTATAATTACACTTTTAGAAATTACTTTATGGCGCTAAAATGTATAGAACTAATAATTATTAAATCTTGTCATTTATAAATACAATTACCACTAACAGTCTTAAATTGCTGATTAAAAATATTGGTATAGTTAAATTATATTTCATTATTATAACATTAAAAAAATAAAAACTTCATAAAATCAATATTTTATCTGTTGTAGTGAACATTATATACAAAAAAATTGATCAACATAAAAGAAAAAGAAAAAGAAAAAGAAACTTATACAACATATTTTAGAACCCTTTTAAAAAAACATACATTGTTGACATTCTGGATTTAACATACTTATATTTTTTATTTATTTTTTATTATCTTGTAATATATATATATATATATATATAGGGAATTGTTAAAGTGACCCAAGCATTTACCAAATCAACCTACCCATCAGCATTGGTTGAAGATCCAACCATTTTTTCATTGGTTTTTGACGAATGAAGTTTTGGTAATGGAGAATTTTTTGTTGATGGTTTGGACGGCTGGGTAAATTTAGTAAATACTTGGATCACTTTAACAATTCCCAATATATATATATATATATATATATACACACACACAAACACACTATAGATTTTACTTATACAAGTATAACCAAAATCATAATGAAAAAGAAATCACAAAGGAAAAAAATTATTTGTATCTTTATTTTGAAGATTTAAACATACAAGTAAAACAAAGTTACATTCTTAAACAAATTTGGAAAGAAATCAATATACAAAAACCTATATATATATATATATATATATATATATTTCCATATCCCTTCAAAGTACCCAACCTAAATACTTTGCTTTTACCCACATGACAAAAAACGAGTACACCATGAAGAAAGCAAAGCATGGAACATGAGAGCTGTGGTGGCCTTGCAGAGCAGCAACATGGAGATGGAGGGCGGGGGAAGAGGAGCTTCGGCAAGCCCGGGCTACGGTGATCTCTCTCACACACACACACACACACTTGCATACACACTCACATTCACTCACTGCCTCACATTCACACACATACACACGACTGGTGCATCATGTGGGTAGTCAGATTCCGAGTTTAGATTCCACTTGCGGGGCATGGCATGACGCCAGGTGATGGAGGGAGGGGTGGCGCGAAAAAGGGACACTGCGCTGGTTGCGACGCAACAGCAGCAGCGATCCGTCTGGAGGATCCACGCCCCGAACTCAACGATGCTTTCCCGCGATAATAACAGAGGAGGGGACATGGCAAGCAAACGAATTCATTCGCCTCGGCACAAGAAAGCGACTAATAGTAGTAGTAGAGGTGGAAACAGCATCAGCAGCAGTTTGTGCGCTGAGATGGACGCTGGAGTTGGAGCGTAGAGGCCGCTCTAGCCCGACTTCAAATTTGGCACCATCTTGTCAGAGCCAAGCCTCGCGCTTGTTGCCGAGTTTCTCGTCCCCATCCCACGCCAACGCCGAAGCCAGAGCCTCTTTCTCCCCCCCCCCCCCCCCCCCCCCCAACCCCCCTGGACGGCGGGTGCGTCGACAGGGCTTGTCCCTCGGACAGCTCGTAGATCTGGTCAGTGGATAGGGATGGCAAGGATCGAGTTCGTTGATCGTCGCCGGGTTCGATCGGCTGCCGGGAGAATGTGCGCATTCGTGAGCGCTGTGGGGGGTTCCGTTGTTGATAAATATAACGTGGGTCTGGACTTTACTGTGCTGGTAGTGCGCGGGGACGCGAACGTGGAGGGCGTGAGTGCGATCAGCCCCGGTGACAGCGTGGCAGAGAAGCTTATTAATGGCTTCGCTGCACGTCTGTGCCTCGGATGAGACAACACGAGCACTCCTAGAAGTGTCTATAAGATTATCATGGCCCTCCTCTGCAGAGAATCCATCCCGTTGACGCCACGCCGGAGTTGGGTGGCTCAGGGGTCCGACCGTAACTTCGCCTGGGCGCTCATGCCCAGTATTTTGGCGCGCAGCTGCTCACGCCCTCTGGGCGGAGTGTGTTTCTGCTTCACCCCCCATTTTGGAGTCATCATCCCCACTAGTCGCCTCCGTTTGTTTTATATTCCAAGTCAAGGCCAGCTGCGTCTTTGAGAATGTGAGTCGCTGTGGGACTGTGTTCTCTACGTTTCTCACTTCTAGCAAAGTTTGCCTGGTTGTAAGTTCGTTACAGTTTCATTTCTCACCGTACTTGTTCTAGTAATAGGAACAGAGGATTCTTAGTAATCTTTCATCTACCGCTGAAATTTTTGTCTGGTCCATTGCGATTGTATGTAGGCTGCCTAAGAATATTGACTTGAGCATGAGGAATGGTTGTCTCCTTGAGAATCGTAGAGATAGGATTTATTGAGTGGGTCTAGTTAGGACTTGTTTAGGTCGGATTTATCGTCTCACTGCAGAAGCCTGTTTGGGCCTGCACTTGCATTCGAATACATACATATGCATATATATATGCACATATATTTTCGCGGATTCCCAAGGTTGATTTCACGTGTTTCTGGAGGGACAATGCCGGTACTAAGCTGTCCGCTTCCGGCGAATCTCCATCGAATCTGACAAGTATTGGATCAGTGGAAACTCCGGACTGGGATTCTGTATTACGAGCATTGCAGAATGAGAAGACTACACTTATTGCCTTTTTGCCCACCCTCATCTTGGAGTACTGCATCTTCATGTCGGCTGCTTTTCATGTCTGGCTACGAGGTTGCTCATGTGATTAGGTTTGATCCATGTTAGGCTTTAGGTTGTATCAGTGAATTAGTGTCGACAGTTAGGAGTGAAACTTTTTTTAGCTGTTGATACGCGGGAGTTATGGGATTCTCATTTCAACACAATGTAATCTTGTGTCAATCCAGCCTATGCTTGTAGAGTTACTGAGTCACATGAGCACATCGAATGCCTTTGAGGCTTTGAAATTCTACCGACGAGTAGATGCAGAACTACAAGAAGCGAGTGGGTAACAGGCTATTTTTCAAGAATTGGTGCTCATTGATCCATCGAGACTTTTGGATTAATTACGGTTTGGATTACAATTCTTAAAAAAAATTACGACTTCAGTTCGCATCAAGTGTCCAAACTGTCTGGTAGTGCAGCGTTTGGATACTAACAGAGGGAGGTGAAGGGCGAGATGTTCGGTTCTGCTACCGAACTTTCACTAAAAGAATCGCTTGTAAGGTAAATAATATCTCGAAGCCTTACTCGGTAGGCATCGAAACTGCACCTTTTCTTTTATTGAGAGGATTTTGACAACGAGATGTCTTTTCAATGTGGTACGTAATGTGATTCAAATTGCCAAAAACTCCTGCTCTGAAGTTAAAGCATACGCGCCCACTGTTAAACTTTTCGGGTAAAATTTTACCAGTCAAGGTGAATCCAATGGGAGAAGTTACAGGTACAAATTCTTAGAATTCATCACCAGTTGCAGGATCGAACAGAAGATGCCTTTGCGCATCTTTGTTCGCATATAGTGAAAAGCTACCGATACCTTATTCTCTTGCTTTTTCAGGAATATTGCTGCAGAGCTGTTAAATAGAAATGATTTGTCAAATTGGCTCTTGTAACGAAATCTCCGAGATTACCCAAGACGTGAGGATTGAATAGTTAATACGACGTGGAGTTTTGTCAACGAGAAAATCTCAGCATAAATTCATTAGGAGGATGTATCGGATAGTTAGATAATCTGTGACCCGAGAGAGCTCGTAGAAATACGCAGCTTAGTTGAAGTGATAATGTAGATAAGTCACACAGTATGACGTTACTTCTTCCTTCGAGAAGCTGAAGAATTGCATACTCGTAGAATTCAGCTTTTACCCCTAACTTCCGTCTTCCTGTACATTAGATAATATATATATATATATATATATATATATATATTTGTTTGTTATCAATGCTATCAAGCTTCTCATGTGCTGTTAGCGTCTGAAAAGTGGACGACAAATGTGTAGTTCAATCAATCCTTTCGTACCTACCCAGATTCTGCCTTGTAGCTACTGTATGTAGAGGTTGTGCAATTACTTCTGCGCTACAGTAACTCTGGCTGATGAGCACTGAATCACAGTAACCCATCTATACTTCCAGCATTGATCGCCTGAGACAGATGGACGTGGAGATACTGCATACTTGCGAAGATTTTCTGTTACTTTGAATATACTATCCACTCAAAAGTGTTCTACATCACACTTGACCAATAGAAATTTTCGCTGTTATATTTTTACAGTAAGACGAAGGCTTGAGATCTTAATAATCAACTCTGTATGATTGAGATCTGAGGACCACAATTATAGCCAGATTTGGATGTTATGAAATCTGCGCTCAAGTATCCCTGTGGAGCAGAATCCCGAGAGATATCAGACCAGTATCCACAGTTTTCTCCTTGTTTACTGGACATGATCATTCCTATTCCACAAAACTTCCATGGAGGAGAGTGCCCTTTCGTTAATTGTGTACGAATGTTGAGTGATTCAGGGAATTGTGTAGAGTATCACTAAGTGTAAGAGTAAGGAAGTCCTTGAACAAAGTTCAATGAACTTTGCAGTTGTCAGAAGTACTAGCCTTTATGAGTTCGCAAATTCGTCCTTCATATCGGCACCGCCATTCATTTTAGACATGTTTATTACGCCATGTCGCAGTACAGAAAAGTGGTGGAAGTGTACATCGGCTTCATTGAATTCCTATTCGGTGTTGATTGCTGCATCAATCTGTTGAACCCATGTACCTAATACAATGTGCAATTCTCACAAATTTGTATGCTTCATCGAAACGTATCATGTTCTTGATATTAGCTAATGGAGGCCCTAAACCGGTGATTCATGACATGCTCACATGAGTTGATGCTGAACTTCTTTAGATTTTCAACCTACTCAACCGGGGTTCCCTTCAAGAACAGAGAATCACAATTCTTAAAGGGAGATTTGTTATTCCTCGGGTATAGTGCTTGTGACCACCCCAAACTTTCTTACCACTGAACGGATTGGGTTTATTCGATCGAAGGTTTCGTATTCAATTGTACTCGTGGGGAAGAGTAACTCTGGTTTATCGTCTACTACTCGTCACGGAAGCTTTACTATCATACTGCATATATCGATGATACCAAGAGAGTGCGAGCGTTTACATTCATTTCACCAGTACGTAGAAATGATTACTCTGTAAAAGTCAATCTTAAAATGTGTAAGTTAAGAGATCAATATACTAATAACAACACTGAATCTTCACAAAGGAATACATACAAGTAACGAGAATTCTGTCAGGAATGTAGAACACGTGTCAACAGCTGAAGTCACTGGCACTCCGTACCAATATAATAAAAGCCAATACAGTTATAATATAAGTGTCAGAGTAGGCCAATTTCTTATTCTTTTGCTGCCCAATCCTGTTTCAACTTTATAACCCTCGAGATAATGCCAACACAACATCAATTCATGCAAGCTCGCTGCAGTTCAGACATCGAAGGACCGAAATACCAGTCAAGGAGAAGAGGATAATCATGAAGTATTCCGATGAAAGTATGTTACAACTGATTACCAACATGTACATCATGCAAATTAATTACTTCTTCACTTTGTTCAACCTTCATCGGCCACGTCTAAAAATTGGCTGACGACCTCCGAGCTGGGGTTGAAAGCAAATTTAAAGAATCCTCCTTCGAGAAGCAAACTCAACTTCGTTGAAATTGATGGTTCAGGTCTCCTAATTCTCAACTCAACCCACGATGAGAAGGAAATAGTACAACGTTCTGCACGCATGTCTATGGATCATTGAGTACTAATTAACGGCTTCAACAAACGATCGATGGCTCCACAGAATATTAAGAGATAGTGGTTTGTAAGCATTTGAAAATTAGATTAACTGACAACCTTCTTGAGTACTGCGTACTTGGGGTGAGATTCTCGAGTTTCTTTGTTTGTTTTGGTCTCATCTTATATGCCAACCATATATCCCTGTAGCAGGAGTATGACATAAGATGGATTGTTACCTCTCAAAAACCTAAATTTATGCGATGGGTTTACCCCATACGTGTCAAAAAACTAAAAAAAAAAACACATGTCCACCAGCAACTCCACGTTTAATCAATCAGGTCGAGCTTCATGAGGTGACTCCCTCGGAAACTGTGTGATTGTCAGCCTCCTACACTGGATTAGGTGATATCCTGATACTCATTAGCCGCTGTCTATGGGGTCAATTGTCAATGCAAGCCGAAATCATCTGCTTGTTTATTTACTACATAGCGATAAATACAGCATCTGACAGCATTGCATGACCATGTTCTCTCCATTTGGAAAGTAACAGAAACTACCCTCTCGTTTTGGAAACTGCTCTCTGAATAAAAACCTACGTTAAGCAAGGAACCTATCCAGTTGCGACAAGAAAGCCACGATAGCCGCGAAAATGGAAATCATACATAGACATCTACACAAATAATTCGCCTCCGCATGCAACAGAGTTTTCTAACCTCCCAAGTTCAACATGCGGAGACTGAACCTGACATCTGAACCACAGTTCGCGTGACCCCGAGATTTGCTTACTTCAGAATAAAGAATGCATATAATAAGAAGAATCGTTGCAGTCTGTTACAATGGCATGTGCGGCAGCAACCCGAGGGTAAGCATCCCCTCCTGTTGAACTTAAAACCAGTTTTTAAGTCCAATACACCGTAGTTTTCACAGAAGCAAAGCATATTTACTGAGCGAGAATTGTATCTAGAGATGTAGACGCTCTAAAGGGAGGACACGCTGGATACTACACCAGTGGGTCCACTCTATCTTTCGCATGCTGATTGTTACTTCAGTTCTGGGTCATTCTCTTCATCCCTTCATCGAACCCACTGCCACCCCCACATGGCTAATAGTAGCAGGGCGCATGTTATTCCTGTAATGGATGCTGAATATGCGTGAATGTCTCGTGATATCGATCCAACCAACCTGTAAAATGCAGACACTGGTGGTGACCAGTTGCGTGATACAAGAGCTGCAATAGCGGTCCGAATGTCTGGCTTCGACACATATCAACACCAGAGGGTTCGGCTTCCATAGTTGCGAAGAACCCATGTTTGTCTTCCAGCCCAAAGATTGCCTCACTGTGAACATTGTGAGGAAAACATGCTTCTCTTATACTACAAAACAGCAAGTTTTGACCACTCGATTCGTATTCGTCTCGTCCACAGTTAGCAATGGGTGATGCATTCTTGTTTGTTATATTGTGTACTGGATAGTGTGTATTTCACATCTTGTGCATTGTTGTAGTGATTGACATGAAGAGAACTGATTCTGTGCGCTTTAGATAGATGTGAAGAAACTTACCACAAACCGATGTGGAACTTGTCAATCAGATATGTTGCGGGTTGGAAGGTTTGTTTCGAATTTGAGTATATATATATATAATTTGAAACAAAAACGGGATATATCCAATGCATTAATAGAGTGAAAAAAGTACATTAGACTATTTGATTCTTTATACTTGGAGGTGGAATTAAGAGTAATAGGAACAAGGAACCACTATTAAAGTAAGTATATTAATATTCTCCTGTATGATCACGCCACATTGAGATACTTTAGGATTCCATAGACTTTCTTTGTCATTTTTAGAACTTAATATACATCTATCTTCTATAAGAATTAATATCTAATTCTTGAAATTAAGTTTTAAAAATGACAAAGAAAGTTTTTATTATCTTTTTTGATCTCTTTTGTTGAGAATAAAAGGCTTGGATTGCAGATTTTTGCTAATTTTGTTTTTATAAATTTCCAACAATTCTTTTCATATTTTAAAAGTCCTTTCAAAACCTTTCTAGTTTGGAGTATGCACCATATTTTATTTTCAGAGAAAATTTTATTTTTTTTAATCCAAATAGTCTATAGACAAAAATTCTTTAATAAGAACCAAATCTTGCAAAAATATTTGAATCTAAAGCAACAAGCATCAATAAAATAAGTTTCTTTATAAATAAAATATTTCTAAAGATTCTAATTTCAAGAATTAGATATTAATTCTTATAGAAGATAGATGGCCTAATCTCAAATCTAATGAACTTGATGACATTTTAAAAACCAATAGAGAATAATTTCAAGCATTTAGAGTTAATACATATAGTGAATATCAATATGATGACTAATTTTTTTCTTTCGAGTATTAATTGCTACACTTTTGTATTGTGTAAGCCAAATAAATAATTTTTTTTTATAAAAATAGAAGTTGAATTAAGTATCTTTTTAATTAAATACATAGTCTTAATTTATGATTGGATTCTATTTGAGTGCCACAAAATTAGAAGTAAAGTCATTATTTTGAAGTAAAATTTTTCCAAATTTGGTAGAATATGTCATGAATTCTTTTCTAGTAATCAAAGAATATAACAAATAAGCAAAAGAAAATTCACTATGTAAACTATAGAAGAAATTGATTCTAAGAGTTTTTTTTTTTTTTTTTTTTTTTTTTTTTTTTTTTGTTTTCTTCTTGATTTTATTTTAAAAAAAACTTAATTTTTTTTCAAAAAACATACAACTTAATTTTTATTTTTCTTGATTCTAGTTCAACTAATTTTTTTTAAAAAAATTAAAGTAAAGAGTCTTAAATAAAAGGTTTATTCAAAAAAATCATTCTTATGGAAAAATATAAAATAATTTGTTTTTTTCTTTTTTACCAATATATTCTAAAGAAAGTTGAAATACCACATTTAAAAGATGTTTTGACACTACTTTATATAATCCTATCAAGTTTTAAGATTTTAAAAGTGAATTACTACAATGAAGTATTTTTTCAAATTTTTTTAAAAATAAATTAAAAATAAATTAAAAATAAAGCTATAATAACGGAATCTAATATGAACTATTTCTTCTTCTTTGGTGAGAGATATCATAGGTGTATAAGAATAAGATTCATCCTTCAATCCAAATCATAAGATGGCCCCAATTAAGAATTGCATATAATTGGTGGTATGAAGTAGAAAAGTGAATATCAAGTAACAAAGAAGAATAATACAAAACAAGTGAATGAATTGCAATCAAGTAATTATATACTATAAAACTATACATAGTCTATTTGATAGATTTTTATCTAATAAAAAATAAAAATAAAAGATAAAAATATATTTATAGAAAGTTAATATTTTATCTTTTTAATGATATAAAAAATATAAATTTAAAATTAATATAAATATATTATGATAATTTATAAATGAAAAATGTTTAATAAAAAAATTAAATGAAAATGTTTTATTTCAAGGATAATTTACTTAAGAGATCAAATATTTGAGCCTTATAAAGGCTCATAAGTAGTAGATATGGTTATCTTATAGAAGCCACAAGGCCTTAGTCTTATCATACTTAGGAACACAAACTAGTTGATTTCAATAGTGCCTTTATGATCAATAATATAAAATTTTTGTAGACTTTAGGTACAAATATAAATACAAATAAGAGTAATTGTAATAAAAAAGATGTAATTATTCAATGATTTTTAATCTCTCTTAGTTGGTGACATCTTCTTGATTGGAGTGTCTTTCTATTAGATTTTTTTTAATTATATAATATTTTCGTTGTGTTAGATATACTTGATTTTTAATAATCTATTCTATAGGAATTAATTACCTATTGATAAGCTAATTGAAGACAAGTTATCCAAATTAGGCACTAAAATTAAAAATTAATAATTTTTCTATCAATCAACAAAGCTCTAATATTTTTTATAATATTTATAAATTATTTAATTTAGAAAATAATTAAATTTAAATAAAATATTTTTAATTTTTCAAAGATTCTTATATCTTTTATTTTTCTTTTATTTTAAGATTAAAAAAAACCATATTCAAAATTAACAATTAATCATAAAAAAAAAATGAAAATAATTCTATAAATTTTTCTTGTTCTTAGATAATAGTATATTATAAAATAAATTTTTTTTCCACCTTTTCAACCATATTTGAAATACCACCAAAGATAAATGGAGAATAAAAAAGAAGTATATCTATTAAGTCTTTCTATAATTAGCATCTATTTTATCTTATATTCAATACATAGATATTTAGAATTCTAATGGATTCTCTAGAAATATCTTTAAGAATAATCAAAAACATTCTATTATGCATAAGAGCATTCATACTACTAATAAGGTATTTAATTATTGAAAAAATAAGTATAAGAACTTTTCATATTCTAGCACTATTCATGTTGTTTATATATCAAATAACTACTTTTAAGATATAGAATCCTATGTTATGTTATAAAAAGTTTATAATTTTTGAGTCCTAGAGCCACATATTATGTATTTTTAAATAAAAATAATATTATATTTTTAAAAGATACTTCATATATAGCTTCTTAATTTAAAATATTTTAAAAAATCATTTAGGTCTTAAATATTATAAGATATAATCTTTAACTTCATAAATTGTCAGAAGAAGAGAAATTATACCATATCTTATCAATTTCTAAATTTTGTATATATGATCTACTATAAAATTAATTTTTTAATTAAAAATATCTTATCTCTATTTTTTTTACACCACAAGAATGTAAAGAAAAAACAACAAAAGAATCTTGTTGAATCTTTCAAGAGTTTTGTTTTAGAATATAAAGAATTAGAGTGAAATAAATGATTTGAAGTAGCATTCACCTATCTTTAGAAGAGAAATTAGGACCTTCTAAGTGAGTTGTTATATGATTAGTAGGTATCAATTTATAGAAGTATGGTTCATTTTTACGAAAGTATGGTTCAATTTTCATATTTTTTATAGCAATATTAAAAGTCTATAATTTTGACATGGTTCACAACTTATGAATAGAAATTTGAAATGTTTGATGCTAATATATCTTGGAAATTGATACATAAAAAGATACTTTTTGTGTAGAGAGAGAAGGATCCTTATAGTTTTTTTATTACTTATGAACCATCCAATTTATATCCCTCTAATTTCATATGTATAAAGTCACATGCCTAAGATATAAGAAGTTTTATGTGGTCTTACATTAATAATAGAAAATGATGGGATATAGATTAGATTTCTATTTCTATAAGTGTTGTAAGAGGATTATAAACTAACATGTTATATTTAAATATTTGATATCTTATATCATAAACATATATATTTATTCTAATAATTACTTAAATGATTAGATAGAAGTAAATAAATGTAGATTATTTTTATTATATCTTCTAGAGAAGCTTTCTAAAAGCTTCATAGACATGCTTTTGATTTTATACATGTTTGTAGTTAATTGGTAGGTTAAAAACTTAGTCAACAAATTAACTACATACAACAAGTGTTGATAGCTTATGGAATAAGCTAATTATATAGCACATATATAGAAAACTTACCTTACAAGTTAAAACATGTGACTATAAAGTCAATACATGTTAGAGATCTTATAGAAGATTGCCATATAGCTTCTAATTAGAAAGTATATATAAAAGCAAGAATGAAGTCTTCTTCACTCTTATGAATGTCTTCTTAGTCTTTAGTCTTATTTCAAGACTTTCTAGTCTCTTTGTCTTTGGCAATAGCCATTCTAGTTTAATATTATATCATCTTTGAATGATTTTTTATTTTTTTTGAGTGTCACAAGAGTGTATTGAAGATTTTTTTTTTTTTAAGATTTATGTCCTTGATAGTTTAACAAGAGTGCCAATTTATTGTTCTTCTCTTGTTTTAGAAATGAGTAGATTATCTCACTTTTATTGTTATTTTTTGAGGTTGCAAATTACACATCTTTAAACCAAAAATTTAGTTTTATAAGAGTGATTTTTTTCTTAAAGAAAGTGGATCATTCCTCTTTGTGAAAATTTTAAGGTTGCATCCTTTTCAATATTTCAATGGATTTGCTCAAATTCATAGATGCATTTCTTTCTAAAATTTTTCTCTCTTGATTTGCATCTTTGATAGAAAAATATTCACAATTAATCTATGATTTGAATTCATTACTGAAAATATTTATGGCTACATTTAGAAAAAGTGATCAAAAAAGATAATAAAAACTAAGCTTATATTACTACAATAAAGATCATGTTTAGCCATCACATATGCTCCTAAATTCCAAAATCTTCTTTGCGATGTGGATTGAAATGAAAAATTCCTTATTAATTAATTTTTATATGTATTAAAAGATAATATCAAAGATTTATTGTTGACAATGATAAGAGTAGATTCACTGAAGCAATTTATTACTTAAGCCATTGCATGTGACAATCAATTCTTTAAAAGATGAGAAGAACAAAGATTTGGTTGAAGAAGTACAAATTAAGTTATAGCGACACCTTTTAATATTTCAAAAGCCTACTTGTTCAAGTTAGAACTTATACAAATTAAAATGGTATGTTTTAAATTTCTTACTGAGCAAGAATACTCTTGTTATTGTTAATAAGGTTTATACTTATAATATGGAGAATCCAAGCAAAATATTCAATATTTTCTAAAGAATCAATGCAATCACCAAATAAGGAGCATGGTTGCTAAAGAAGATAATGTATCAAAAAAAAAGTTTTTGTAGCTACAATAGAAATCGTGTAGCTGAAATCTTGCATACTACCTAATAAAAGTCCTATTCTTTCTTTAAATTCTTCACCTTCAAGTTTATTTAGGACCAAAAAATCACAAAGTCTTAGCCTTATTAGATTCAAGAGCCTCAATGTGTTTTATAGATGAAGATTTTGTCAAAAGAGAAGAGATATTGTTAGTCAAGAAAATTAAACATGTACATGTAGAAGTCATAAATAGATGTTTGGTATTTTTTAGAGATTTTATTTATAAGAATATTATTTTAGATATAAAAATTAAATATAATAATAAAATATTAATATTTAATATAATAAGATCTTTATTCAATCTAATTATTTTAAGATTATTATGATTAAAAAAATATAATTTTCAAATAGATTGGATTTTTTGTAACTTTAATTTTTTTTATAGTTTGATCTAAAATTCTATTAATCAAATAGAAATATATAAGCTTAATACATCCAAATCCTTATTAATAGGTACAAAAGCTTTTATTACTGCAATAAAAAATGATCATTATTTGATATATATGCTATGCTCATTTCTGATGGTTAAAAGATGTCAAGTGGTATTCTTAGCCAATTCAAGTTTTTCAAGCCATTTTTGAAAAAAAGAGTGCAAATATTCTTCTAGAGCATTGATCTTATGATTGTTCAATTGATTTATAAGAATGGGCTCAACCACCATTTAGACTAATCTACAGCTTATTGCAAAATGAGTTGACTGCACTAATAGAGTACATTGACAAAAATTTAGCTAAAAACTTCATACATTATTTCAAAATTTTTAGCATGAGCTTTTATCTTATTTTTGAAGTAAAAAGATGGATATTTGTAGATGTGCATAGACTATTGAGGACTTTAGAAGATCAACATCAAGAATAGATATCTCTTACTTGTGATTTTAGGACTTCTTGGCAAATTCAATCAAATAAAGATTTATACAAAAATAGATCTACAAAAAGCATATAATTTGGTTTCAATAAAAAAATTTAAAAATAAATAAAATATTATTTTTTGAATTAATTATGGAAATTTTAAATATAATATCATGTCTTTTAGACTCACAAATACATTGGTTGCTTTTCAACATCTCATGAATGACATTTTTTGTAAGTTTCTTAATGATTTTATTATTTGTTATTTAAACAATATTCTAATCTACCTTAGGAATACAAAAGAATATAAACTTCATATTTTTCATATGTTACAAAAACTTAAAGTTGCAAGATTATATGTAAAGATGAAAAAGTGTATATTCCAAATTACTCAAGTTGACTTTTTAGAATAAATTATTTCCAACAAAGAATTAATGATAGATCCAAAGAAAGTCTAGTCTATCGTAGATTGAAAAATTCCAAAAGCAGTCAAAGATGTGTAATATTTTTTAGAATTTTTTATTTCTTACAAAATCTTTATTAATTTTTTTTTTCAAGTAGTGGCTCTTTTTATATGCTTGACATGTAAATATTTATTGAAGTAGAATAGAAAAGCTAAAGTATCTTTTGAAGTCTTAAAGATAGAATTTATTTTTGCACCAATTTTATATTGTATTATTTTTTTCAAGGAATTTTTAATGGAAACAAACGCATCAAACTTTGCTATAGATACTATTTTTTCACAATAGAAATAAATAATAAGTTTGACTTAATAGCTTTTTAATCCACAAAACTTTTAATAGTGAAGATTAATTATAAGAATTACAATAAAGACCTTATTGTAATTACGGATTTATTTTGAGAATATCATTATTATTTAAAAGGTGCATTTAATTCAATCACCATATATATGGATCAGAAGAACTTTAAGTACTTCATATCAAGACGTGTTTTAAATTATCACCAAGCATGTTACGACATATCTTTATCAAGATTTGATTTCAAGATTTGATTTTAAGATCACTTATGAATCCAAAAAATAAGAAGCTTTGTCAAATGTCTTTTTTAGATATTCTAATCTTGCACCAAAAGAAAGAGATGCAGCTTTTAATCAATAAAAAATAATTTTTTTGAAACCAAAATATTTTCATCTTTGAGTAATAAAATCAATACTGATTTCTGATTCAATATTTATCAAGAAAATTCAATTAAGTATGTCTTTTAATCCTTTTATTCATGATATCAAGAATAATTCTTCTAAATCTTATTATACTTCTAAATTTGAGTTTAAAAATAATCTATTCTATTTCAAAAAATAATTATATATTCTAGAAGATAAAGTAAAATTATGTGTTCTTCAAGCTTGTCATGACTTTTCAACAACTAAACATTTTAGATACAAGAAGACTTTGTACCTAATATCAAAAAAAATTTGGTGGCCTCAAATGTGAAAGGTAGTTAAAGACTTTGTACAATTATGTGATATTTGTTCAAGATCAAAAACTCCTCATTATTGATCTAATGGACTTCTTCATCCACTATCTATTTGAGAACAATTATGGTCTTTTATTTCTATAGATTTTATTGTGGATATTTTAATCTCATATTTGTACAATTCTATATTCATGTTAGTAGGTTATTTTACTAAGATAATACGAGAAGAAGACAAATACCACATCTTATTATAGAAGTGAATAATAATCAAAAGGTCAAGGTAGAAGAAGTCTTAGATTCAAAGAGGTACCAAAATAGGTTGAAATATCTTGTTCATTAGTATAAATTTAATATTAGTGAATGTATATGGGAGCCAATAAATAAACTTGCAAATTTAATAATAAAGATTGAGGCTTTTCATTGATGACATCCATCAAAATTAAGATGAAAAATTGTAAGATCCGTAAAAGACGATGACTACTCCTTATCAAACTTGTTCATAGAAGAAAAAATAATGTCATTGATATATACATTTATTGCAATAATTACTTATATAATTAGTCAAAAGTACATAAATATTGATTAATTTCATAATATCTTCTAAAGAAGCTTCTGAAAAGCTTCATAGATACAGTTTTGACTTTATATGTGTTTGTAGTTGATTGATAGGTGAAAAACTTGGTCAATAAATTAACTACATATCACATATATTGGTAGCTTGTGAAAGAAGCTAACTATATGGTATACATATAGATAACTTGCCTTGCAAGTTAAAGCATGTGTATAGCAAAGTCAACATATGTTAGCGGTCCTATGAAAGATCACCACATAGCTTCTAGTTAGAAAGTAAGAGTGAAGTCTTCTTCACTCTTGTCAATGCCTTTTTAATTTTTAGTCTTATTTCAAGACTTTATAATCTTCTTGTCTTTGGAAATAATCATTCTAATTTAATATTATATCATCTTTGAATGATTTTGTAGTCCTTTTGAGTGATACAAGAGTATATTGAGGATTTCTTTCTTCAAGATTTATATCCTTGATATCTTACTTACTTGATCTTTTGATTATAGCAATGGCTAGATTAAGGTATCCACAAAGTAGTCTTTTATTGTAGGACTCTAAGTATAGGCTACTGAATCTTATAAGATATTTATATGTAATTGGTAATTCAAATTTAATTAAGAATGTTGTATTGTAATACAACTATTAGGTGAAAGAAAAAAAATTATATTATAAAAGATCATGATTAAAAAATATAATAAAATATTATTTTAAAAAACATAAATAAAGATTAAAGAGATAGTAAAAAATAATTTAGTATAAATATTATATTTTTATAAAAAAAATCTATTTATTTTATGAAGCCATAAAAAGATAAATAAAAGTTGATTACAAACATTATTATACACATCTTTAGATGAAAGTAAAAAATAGATTTAAAAAAAATTATCTAAA
This sequence comes from Physcomitrium patens, assembly GCF_059467195.1. Taxonomy (NCBI): domain Eukaryota; kingdom Viridiplantae; phylum Streptophyta; class Bryopsida; order Funariales; family Funariaceae; genus Physcomitrium; species Physcomitrium patens. The sequence continues at coordinate 9,309,521 of NC_143431.1, read as the reverse complement.
AAAATTTTAAATTAATATTTAAAAAAGAGAACTTAGAATCTAGGTCAAAATAAAGTGTAGGATTTTTTAACTTTTTAAAGTGTAAGATCAAAGAGTAGATTTGATAGGTATTTTTAGGCATTGGTTTTAAGTGATTAAGAGAAAATAATGACTTTAAAAAATCTTTACAAAGTTAGAATTTATTTAAATAACTTTATTTTTTGTAGAATAAAAAATAAATCATACTAAAAAAAATAGAAATATTAAAGCTAAAAGATTGACATTAAGGCTAGAAAATGACGTCACTTAATATTTAAGCAAATTAAGAGTTTTTTCTTTCAATCTAAGAATTTAATTTTTTTTCAAATTTTAAGTAATATTTAATAATAATTAAGATAAAAAATTAAATTATTAGTTATTCAAGTTTTAAATCTACTATAGTTTTTATTTAAGATTTGATTAAGATATAATCAGGTTTTGATTAAGATTTTCTAGGATTTATTTAAGATTTTGAATAAAGTTTGATTAGAATTTTTAATATTTATTGAATTTTATATTTTTATTAATTAATAATTTTTAGAATTAATTTATATTTAATTAGGATATAATTAGAATTTACTTAAAATTTCTTTAGAATTAATTAAGATATGATTAAAATTGCTTTGAAGTTTTTAAAGATTTAATTATGATTTATTTATAATTTCTTTATGATTTCTTTAATATTACTCTAAGATTGATTGGAATTTCTTTCAAGTTTCTTTTTATTGATTAGAATTCCTTTAAGATTTAATTAGGATTATTATTGATTTTTTAAATTTTATTTAAATTTTATTAGATATAATATAATTTTCTAAAAATCTTCTAATATTAATAAGATGTATTTAACATAATTGAACATTTACTTATATATTTTTTTTCTTTTTAAATTCAACTTTAAGATAAGATCAAATCTTTCAACAATCATATGTCTAATGTATTTATAAGTTGATTTTTATATAATAAAACAATGCATAGAGTTTTGACTTTCTGAAATCCTCAAATATGGTATAAATTCATATATTAGATTTGATAATAGGAGCATGAAATTTGAAGCCACAATTTTTGCAATTGAAATATGTATTAGATTGCAAAAAATTTCTGAATAACTCATTATGGAAATCAAGAATTGATATAAGATTTAGTCTCTATGTGAGTCATTGAATTGACTCACTTAGATATTTAGTATAAAAACACACTTATGGTGCTTAAAATCTTAGATATTGTAGGCTAATAGTAGAATATTTTGGAGAAGTAGAAAATAGATTGCTAATAGCAAATACAAAGTCTTGGATGGAATTTATTAAGTTAAATTTCTATGTTGGAGTCATTTTTTGTATCTAACATTAATTGATGGTCAATAAAAGTATCCCTTGTTATCAAAAACAAAAAAAAATTTATTTTATTAATAGCTTTAAATATATATATATATATATATATATATCATTAAAATAAAATAAAATAAAATAAAAATAAAAAGATCAAAATAAGTAGAAAAAAAAAATATATATATATATATATATATAGAAAGATGATCAATAAGGACGAGAAGCTCTTTAGAAATGGCAGCAGCCTCTTTATTAATAAAGGTTTGGTTGTCTAGATCCCTCCTTCCCTTGTTCTTTTGTTTTTTTTTTCTTCACATCTTTCTAAGCTCTTAATGCTTTGAAGCCTCTTCAATATATATATATCTATATATATATATATATATATTATCTTTCTGTTCTATTGAAGTATTACAATGCTGTACTTTATTATTCTATGTGTTGCATTTTTCTTATTCTTTGTATTTTGGATTGGTGTTGGTATTACAAATAACTAAAAAAATCTAGATTTAGATTACTATTTCGGTATAAAATCTACTCATCATTGATGGTGGTTATTACTAACCACTATTTTATATTATTGATTGAGGCAAGCAATGAGGTTATTAGCCTCTTTATGAAATAATTTTTTTTTTTTTTTTTTTTTTTTGTATTGTATTAGACGTAGTGCCATTGTAAAAAGGCTAGCTATCTCAAAGTATGGTGCTACAAGAAGTTGCAAAATCTTTGTAATCTTCTTTTGTTGAAAATAGACTTGCGATACATGGAACAAGTATGAAGGTTGAGATTGACGTATTTCAATTGCTGTTAATGACCTTGTTAAGTTGCTGCACTAAACTTTATTGGCCTAGATTTGGATTATACTACACACAGATTAGAAGCTCAAGCTTTTATGATGTAGTGGCATTTTAGATTTATACTCTTGTATGGTATAATTTTCTATCTAAAAATATACCAGGTACCTATTTATGGAAAGTTTAGCTTTAATTTATTAGAAAAGTTCTAATAAATGATATATTCTTATTATAAAGGCCTAATTAAAATAATAATATTAAAAGATATTCTATTACTAAAATATTTTTATATTTAAAAAACTTTATATATAAGGCTTTCTAAAGCATCTGAAAGTGGCCTAATATCCTTTGCTATACCAAGTCATAACCAAATCATTTTCTAGTGAGCTTGATTTTTAATAAGCTCAAAGAAAATTCATAATCTCTTTATAAAAATCTATCTTTATACCATAATTTTTTTATAGCTCTATATCTTCATCTTTCACACATATATATATATATATATATATATATATATATATAAAGTCTTGGCTTCTAAAAATTCCTTTACTTTGTATAAAATATCAAAATTTTTGTAAAAACTTTTCAAAATATTTTTCTCCCACAAAGGATTTTTTTCTCCAAACTTCAAAATTTATATCTCTTGATCCAATAATTCAATTTTTTTCAAACTCCTACATAATGTATTCTTTATTCTTAAGCTTTATTATATAAAAAAAATTATAAATCTACTATAGATTGCTTGTCATGTTAGAAATCCTAGTAGATACTTTAGATCCTAATTTATAAGCACCTGAGTATTATTTTCTCCATATTTCAAAAACCAAAACTTCAAATACTTTAAAATTAAATATAAAATTTAATAACATGATAACACATATTCTTAGAAATTTTAGCCAAAATCTTATCAAATTTCTCAAGATATAGTTCAAATTACAACCACTAAAAAATCGGATTTTTTATTACCATTAGATTGTAAGTGTTGACTTCAACTTCCTACATTTTCTTCATCACAACTTTAAATTCATTAAGCAAAATATAAAAAGTGTAGCTAAAAAAATGCTCTCTTCAATTCCAATCATTGATCCTTCATTTCTTTTTGTACATGTGCATTATGTCCAAAAGAGTGATAGTAGATACAAAATCAACACCTTAACTTTGAGTGCATATATCTCTCTCATAAAAACTCCAAATCACTCAAAATTTGCATTAAAATCATAATAAAAAACTTAAATTCTTTGAGCCTAGCCTTTTATATTCAAATGGCCTCAAAAGAATGATCCTAATCTATAATAAGGCCTCAAGCAGCCTCCTTGAAGTCCATTGGGCATGCCTTTTGGCCAAAAGTATTAGAGATTTTCATCATCCATCTCTATTCATCCATATGGATGTCTTAACTACTCTTTTTGCTACAAAAATTCCTCTCAAATCTTTTTTTTTACAAGATTTATATAATATATGTCCTAAATATTAAAAACTAGAAATAAAACAAGATTTTAAGGACCAATGTCTAATAAAGGTGGCTCTAAATACATAAAACTATTATTAATATAAAATCAACTTTAATAATATCTTTTTTAAACTAACCACTTCAAAGTAATATTCTAATTACATTTTGTAACCAATAAAATCTAATAACATGGCTTTTACTACATTATATAGTAAATTATATATTATATATATATATATATATATACATTATTTTCACATCGTAGTCAAACTACAATACAACAATGTTCTATTATATTTTATCAAAGTGGTATTTTTTGTTGAGACATGGTGGTTGTAGCATTGGATACTATTTGGCATCAATTTTTATTTTAAGAATTATAGAATGGATCCAAACTGAGGTTGTAGAAGAGCCAATGATTAGATGATATGTGGCGATGTTGCATTTGCCATTCAGATTCTATTATTTGTTGTCTTGTCATTGGCAACAACATCAAGCTCATGGCAAAATCTTTCCAAGTGGTAATTGTATTTTTTTTTTTTTTTTTTTTTTTTTTTATGTTTTCTCATTATGAAGAATAGTTCAATATCCATTTTTTTCTCGGCATTGATTTTGGTCATTGTAGAACAACGGGGTCGGGGTAGAGAGAATTTACCTCAAGAAAACGCTGAGGTTTTGGCTGTCATTAATCATTCAATCAAGCTTCAAAATAAGGGAAGCCCTAAGTTTATATATAAATTTTCCCTTTTGAGCAATTACACCAAATACACAAGCCTCAAGTAACTAACAACACCCAAAATATGATAAAATCCTCTAAAACCTTGTATATCCTTATGTGGAAATTTTTCTGAACTTCAACACCTCATATCTCTTAATCCAATGGTCCAAAAAAAATCAAATTTTACATGAGATACTGATGTATTTTTATTAACTTCTACAATAAATTTCAACTGAAAATTCATTGCGGATCTTGAGATATCTTGAAAATCCTAATAGTCGCTTCAAACCCTTGTCTTTATACACCTGTGTGCAATTTTCTTCATATATCACAAAATATAAGCTCAAATGCCACGAAATTTATATGTATAGCTTTTTAATACAAAATTTTACATTTTACAAAAAAATTTGAGCCAAAATTTATCCAAAAACTCAAGTTATGGCTCCAACTATTACTATAAATAAAACCGCTCACTTACTGCCTTTGATTTGGAAGTACTACCTTCAACTCCTTATAACTCCTTCATATGAACTCCAAAAGCAATAATTTTTTTATAAAATATTTAGGCCTTAAAATCGCCGTTCCCGTCGCACCTTCCGATCTTCAAAAGCTATAGTACAATTCCTCGTATCCTCAAAAGAGTAACAATATGTCTTAAATTAACACCTTAACTTTGAACACCTATATTTCTTTCATAAAAACTCGAAATCACACAAACTATTCGCCCAAATTATACCCAAAATCCTAAACTTACTGACCATAGCCTCCAAAGCTCGAATGACTTTGAAAGAGAAACCCTAATCCCTAATAAGGCCTCGGGTAGCCTCCTTGAAGCCCATTGGGTATTGCCTTCAACCAATAGGAATGAAGTTTCCCATTCCTTGCCTTCATCCAACCATGCCTTGCTTTCATCCCTCCCAATAAGCCTCCTATTAGTTAAAATTTTCTTCTTTAGGCTCTATTTTCGTCTCAAGGCTTTATACTAAACATTTAGGTCTTACAATTGTTTTAAATGCTATAATCACAAAAAGATAGAATTCAAAATAAAGTTTCTTAAATCCACTCTCTTTAAATTAATCTATTAACTATTCTAACATACATCTAGATTTATTAATATATAATATATTTTAACTAATTTTTACATATTGTAAGCTTTTATAGTACAACAACGGACGATTCTTCATTGTAGGAAAAGATTTGGAAGTACCCTGGGAAGACAATCAAAATTAAGCACCACCAAGGTTTAGAGATACCAAGCAAAATTGAGGATGAATTTCTATTTAGAACAAAATAGAAGTAGTAGTAGCTGAAGTAAAAGAAGTGCCTTAGAATGGCAAGTGCCTTTTTGATGTTGTTATTAGTAAAAGATCACAAGGTGAATTCAAATTTTATGAAAATTTAGATTAAAGAAGCATTCAATTAGGATTTGATATGAAATATTGGATGTTGGATGATAATTTTAATCAAGGATGAAATTCTAAAGATATATAATAAGTTATTCAAGGATGATGAGTTATTCATGGATGATAAATTATATTTATATGACCTTTTGTTAATAGATAAAAATTAATAAATAATAAAATAAAATAAAAAATAAAAAATAAAAATATAATAATAATAATAATAATAAAATCAACAAAAGTATAAATAAATTAATTGATTGAGTTAAGTTAAAAATTAAAAGAAGGATTTTTTTTTAAGCATGTATTTAATGAGAGTCATTATTATAAGTATGAATTACTAGCAAAAATTGAGCTTGGTTACTTAAGTGATAAAGATAATTAAAGCATGATTAATTAGGATTTAAATAAGAATTATAACTTATAAATTTACATATTTAATACAATTGTGGTAAATTAAGATGACTATCTAATTAGTAGAGGTTATTTTATCTTCTACTTATGTAATTTAAGGGATGAAGAATGAGTTGATTAAAAGTTCAATAAAAGCTATAACTTTTGAGGATTAAATAATTAATTTATTTATTACAAAGTAGAATAAAATTCTAACTAGTAGAAGTTTATTTTAGCTCACATTTTGATATATCTATCAGAAGATAAGATCTTATAAGTCTTAGAATTGCTTAAAAGGTAATTATCTATTTTTTGTATGCTTCTAAATTGATTTATCTTATGCTAGTACAATCTCTTGGTATTCTGGTAGATTTTTATTATGTAAGGATTCAAATTGGAAAAGAAACTTGAAGAATTTTAGAATGAAGTAGAAAGAAGCTTATTTAGAGATTTAGAATTATTTTAAGAACTAGAATTAAATTAGGATTAGATAAGGATCTTTATCAAAGGTGGAGCTTTTCTTCAAAATTGGTTATTATTCCTCTTCTTTATTAATTCCTTGTTGAAAGCATATCTCTAGTAGTTGAAAGAATTGAATTATATTTTCCACTTGTCATATCCTCTCTTCTTATTTAATTATAAATTCCTTATTAACCACAATTTTCTAGTAATAGATGGATTTAATCACCCTTTTTACCTACTATACTCATCCTATTTATAGATATAGTATAGAAATAATCTTTCATCAATAATTCAAAAAAAATATTTGAAAGAAAAAAATATAATAAAAAAAGATAGAAGTGAAAGAAAAACAAAAAAAAGAGGGAAAGAATTCAAGTTCAAAGGCTATATTCAAAGGTAAGTTCTCTTGGAACAATAAATTAAGCTTTTAAATTCTTATTAAATAGTATAGATTATGGATTGAAGAGCAAAGAGCTAAAAGAAGAAACTTGGTATTGGAAAAAAAAATCAAGTAAGTTCTTTAGTATTTGTGAATTATTTCAATTATTTAAAATTTTAGCACATATGTGTGGAGCAAAGAATTGGAAGATAGAACTTAAGAGGAAGAAGTAAAAGATGTACTCATTTATTCCTTCTTTTAGGACTTGAGAGTATTGGATTATAATAGAACCTATACATATAATCTTACCTTTTTAATCTAGTTTGTAATCAATTAGAAGGATCATTTAGAATTTTTTTATATTTATTTGTTAAAAAGTGATAAGATGGTTGGTAATGTAGCTAGGTAAATTCTCCTTTAAGTTAGATTGATTCATGCAAAGGACCTTTTTTATCTAGTATTTTTGTTGTTAATCAAGTACTGGACAATTCTTTAACTACATTGGTATAAAAGATTAAAAAAAAAAAAAAAAAAAAAAAAAACTTAAGCTCCATACCAATAATAGAATGCCTTTACAATAAATATTACTTAGGATCACCTCTATACAAGGTTGCTCCATATAATGATCTAAGAAAAAGAAAGTCCTTACTTGAGATGATACTCAAGTAAGAAACTTTTTTTAGGTTATTTTTGTTATATTATCCTTTTTTATTGAAAATAATATTTAAATAGAATGTAAGTTGATGAATACAAGATAATAAAAATTTAAATTCTACAAGTTACTTTTTTGGCTTGTTTAATTATTTTAATTTTAATTTTAGAGATGACATCATGATTGTAGTAATTTAATGTATTATTGGCATAATGCACTTTATTTAAGTGCATTAAAGATATTTAGAAGATAAATAATTATACTAATAAGAAAGAAAGAATATAATATTTATACATTTATAAATTTGAATAGAATTTAAAATATAAAATTATTATCTTGAATGGATTATTTGAGCTTGAGGATATTGTCTTTTAAGATAGATACCTAGCTCTATAGTAGTTTAAGATGGATATTAGAAGAAAGTTAGAGATTGGAATTTTTGGCATGAAGGATTTTTATTTTTTTAGGAGGGTGGAAGGGGCTCAGGGTCAAAAAGAGGAAAAAAGGGAGTTGTTAGAAATTTTGGAAGGAGAAATTCAAGCCTAATTTAGTGTTTTAAAGGCCACTTATGGAATTTTTATCTTTTTATTCTAAAATTTTAAAAGAAGCTGGATCTTATTTTAAGCTTTCCAATAAGCTATTTTACTCAAAAAAAAGAGCTATGATGAAGGAGATTTACATGAATTTGTAGGAAGGGAATTGCTAGAATTTTTGGATGGTGGAATTTAAGACTAGTTTGGTACTTTTTATGCCATTTATTAGATTTTCTTTTTTTGATTTTGAAAATTAAGAAGAAGCTAGAGCTTATTGTTAGTTTTTCAAGAAGCCTTAGCATGCAAGAAGAAGAGTTGTGATAAAGGAGATCCAAGCTAATTTATAGATGGAGATTTTCAAGGCATTGATAGCAACAAGCAACTAATTTATTTTCTCCTTGATTTAGCTCTCATTTTCTCAAGATTTTATTTATGAACTTTGACAATTTGAATTTTTTTATCTTAAATTAAGATCAACAAGCTAAACTTTACTTAGATTGAATTAAAAATAAGTGAATTATAGATATTTTATTAAGATGAAATTTGAATTTAAGATTTAAACTAGAAGTTAGGTGCATCTTGGTACAAGAAAAAAATTAGTCTAAATTTTGTACTTAGTCTTTGGCTATCCTTTTATATTTAACTTCATCTGGACAACATTGTACTTCTTATAACCTACTTACAATGAAGGATCCTAAATTTCTCCTGAGGAGGCTTGCTTTCTTGATACCTCTCTACTAGGCTTTATTTCCATATTAGTAGAATCCTTAGAAAATCTAAAGTCTTTAAGAACGATTAAACTTTCTTTGCCAAATATTAGAACTTTGACTTTTGGACCTAATTTAAATATTTCTAAGAACCTCTTCGAAGAGTTTAAAGATTTTTTTTTGAAAGACCTTGAAGAAAAAATTGAGAAAAAATATTTCTAAATCTTTTAGTAGATAATATAAGTAATTTGGATCAAAAAGATATTTAATTGCCTCAATTGCAAGAACCAATGGATTTGAATAGAGAAGAAGAAGAAGAACCACCACTTATACCAATTAATTTGTTGGTTCGAATTCAAGAGGGATTTAGTATTGCACTTATACCTCCTAATGTTCTTATCTTCAAAAGTACAAAGAACAAATATTTTTTTACCCACATAGAGCATTTCATAGAATACTCACTCCGTGTTTGATAATAAATGGCTAATATTACTTAATATAATTTTCAACCACATTAAAAGATAGAGCATATAAGTGATATTGCAACCACTCTCCTAATACCTTTTTAAGTTAGAATATAATCCACTGTGCCTTTTTAGAACAATTACAGGATGAAGTAGGGCAAAGTACAACTTTAATTGCTTTATCATCTTTTAAATAAGTGAAAGATAAAGACATTACATCATATATTAAGTGTTTCAAATTAGTGGTGATAAGATTTATAAGAAATTTTCTTATTGATGATACTTTGAAGCATTTCATCATTTAAGGATTTGTTAAAGAACAAACCATTAAGGAAATCTTCCATATACTTCTTAAAGACCTTATAATAGTCAAATATGCAGCAAAGGAAGTAAAACAAATCAACAAAGAGTATGAAAGGCTATGGCATAAAGAAGACTATAATTCATTTTCATGCATGCTAGGAATCCTTATGCATCAAGTTCTCAATTGCATAAACAATCACTATTAGTTCTTACAATCCCAAGAACCTACTTAATACCTTTAAATATTAGACTTCTATCTCTTTCATTGGCTTTGACTTATCCTATAGAAGATATTAGGTGGAAGGAAGATTTACAAAAAGATATAAAGGACTTCTAATTAGAATTCCAAATCTAAATCTCTCATCAAATGAATTTGATGACTGAACAAGTAGTTGGAGTAGCTAAAAATTCCAACTCCAACTCTCTTCCACCTCACATTGAATCAAAAAGACATATAACGGGATTATGGTGTATTCAATGTAGACAATTAGGGCATTTGGCCTGATTTTGTAATTCCATTCCTCTACAAAACCATCATTTCCTACCATATATTTGTCCATACAAAAATTAAAATTTTTAAAGGCATAATTTATGGAAACAAGGGTTTAATATTAGAAACCAAGGTCTTATGAATCATGCATGACAATAAGTAGAATTATACAAATTTTACAAAAAAAGACACCTATTTGGTGAATATTGGATTAAAAATTAAATAAAATGTAAAAATTATGGTAGTAATTATCTCACAAAATCTTATAGAAAACTAGATTTAGTACTTTTTTATAACTCTTACTTGAAAATCATCTTCAACAATCATTTGAGAATTATAGGAGAATACAACAACCTCTAATATATAATAACTTAAGGCCCTCAAACTTATATTATGATTATGAAAAAAATAGACAGAATCAAAATATATCTAGTTGACTTCAAATCAATTCTTGATATATTTGGCTAAATCCTAATCAAGGTTAAAATCCTTCTAATGAATTAAAACATGGCCAAAGATCTCAAGATGTAAGATTGGTATCTCAATCCATAAGGGAGTTGGAATATATTCAAAATTCTATCCAATTTAGTATGTATCAAGCTTTTTTTTTCCAAATTAAATTTAATAATCTTTAAAAAAAATCAATAAAAAATAAAATAAAAAAAAAACTTTATTTGTAGTACTAATTCTAGTAATATTGACTAGATCTAGGATTGCATCTTTACTTGTCTATTCAGAAGAGCAAAGTAGTGCCTCAAAAAGTCTATCTTGCTTCTTAGATTTAAAACAAATCACAAAGGACATAATAAAGGCAACTCAAAATTATACCACTAAATTTATAAGATTTGATTGCTGGGTAGAAGAATTATCATTTCAAAATCCAAGAGTAGAACCTGAGCCAAGTATTAATTTGGATCCCAATCTTCTCCTTAAATTTTACACTAAATATCTAAATTCTATATAATTTAAATACTATAATCAACATAAATAAATTTTAAAATAAATTTTTTCACATCAACTCCCTTTAAATAAATCTACTAACTATTCTAATGCACATCAACATTTATAAATATATTATATATTTTAGTTAATTTTTATATATTATAAATAATTATAATACAAAAATGACAAAAATAGATACCTAAATTAAATGAAGAGAGATAAAGATAATAAAAATTGAAGTTTCTATTATAGATAAAAAAATTTCTTATGTCATTGTAGAAGGTAGTAGTTTGGATATCATGCCCTTCCAAACCATGGAAAAACTAGGACTAAATATCACTAGCTCATCTTCCGTTGTTATCAAGATGACAAAACAAAGCCCATTTATCTTAATGGACCAAATAAAAAATTGTAAGACATGGACTGAAGGAAAAAAAATATGCCTTGATATACCATGTCATTTGAATGCATATATTAAAGGATTCTTTTTCTTTATTGATTGATAGACCATGATTGAGGGATTCAGAAGCCATAATTAATTGAGGAGGAGAAAAATCTCAAATTATTTTTGATCCATGGAATAATAGAACCAAAATATTTATATGACCTATATTTGATCAATAAAAAAATAATTCCATCAAATCTTAGAAGGGTATCCAATAAATTAAAAAATATGGCAATTTATCAAAGGTAGTCACTTCAATTGATTAAGATTTTAAAAAAATAGAATGCCTAAATCCTAATCTCTATCATTGAAAGGATAATGGAGAATTTAAACAATGCTTAGATGATTATCTTGACTTCAATTTTGATTATTTTGAATCAGTCAATTTTATAGAAGAAATGTTAAAAATTATGAAAGTTAAGGATATCAATATTCTTAGTATTAATGTAGATGGGATTTTAGAAGAAAAAATTGAAGTCCTTAAAAGAAATGACGAGTTACATCTACTTCTTAGATTTTAAAATCCTTCATTAAGAATTTTGGTTTGCAATAGAGTTTTCAACTACTTCCTTATACCTAGTGATTCATATAAAAGAATTGCAAAACAATCTCCACTATGAGAATCTAAATAGAAACTCATAGATGTTTTTAATGAAGGAAAAGAGCCTAAGAACATTAACATTGGAGCTCAATTGAATCAAGAGGAGGTGTTTAAATATCATAATTTGATTATGAAATATTGATATGTTTTAGTATGGTCCTACAAAGATTTGAAGGATATACCAATTAAACTGGTTCAATACCACATTCTTCTTATTCTTAATACTAAAGCAATTAGATAAAAAAAAAAGACATATCAACCTTCAATTCCAATTGTTTGTTAAGAAAGAATTGCAAAAATTGTTATAAGTTGGTTTTATTAAGCTAGTAGAAATAATAGTTTGAATCTCTCCTTTTTTCCTTATGAAGAAAAAAATTGTAAATTAAAAATATGAATAGATAATAGAAAATTCAATGAACATACCCAAAAGACTATTTTTTCTTTTCTTTCATTAATAGTATTTTAAATGAGGTAGAAGATCACAAAATCTATATATTTATGGATAGATATTTGGATTATAATCAAATTTCCATAGCTTCAAAAGATTGCTATAAAATAGCTTTTACTACTCTTTGAGGTACTTTCATTTTTTTGGTCATGCTTTTTAGTCATTGTAATACTCTTTTTGCCTTCCAATGAGCCATGTCCTTTGCCTTTTTGAATTTTCTATAAAAATCTATGATGGTGTTCATAGATAATTGTAGTATCTAATTCAATGCCAAAAATCATCTAGAATATATAAAAGAAATCATCTAGAATATATAAAAAAAATTTAAAGATAGAATATCTATTATATCTTTTTATACCCTCTTAAAAAGATATATAAAAATAGAAATTACTTTAAATATAAATAAAATATATTTGGTAATCCAAAAGGAGATTTTGTTAAATTATGTGGTTTCTAAAGAAGTAAAAAAGTCCAACTCAAAAAAAATAGAAGTCATACTTAAAATGCAACCTCCTGCAAATGTTAAAGAGATAGAAAGGATCTTACGACATCTTAGATGGTATCAAGAATTAATTCCGAATTATGCCACAAAAACTTTATCTATTATCAACTTCAAAAGAAAGTTGGCTAAGTTTGAGTAGATAAAATAGTGTCAAGCCGCCTTTGATTTAATAAAAATGATATTAAGCTCCTACCTTCTTTTAAAATTACCTAATTGAAATCTTTTCTTCCATATCTATTGTGATGCTTCATTTGTAATAATAGATAGTGAATTATGCCAACCAAGATAAGGTGGATATAAAGATTATTGTATCACATTTGCTAGCAAGATGTGAAATACGACAAAATAAAATTTTAGTACCACAAAAAGAGAATGCTTAGCCATGGACTTTTTTGTGAATAAATTTTGACATTATCTTTTATTAAATTCTATGGTATTTTTTATTGACCATATGGCCATCAAATATCTAGTCAACAAAGCAAATTCGAGTGATTATATAGCTTAATGGATATTATTACTAGGAGAATTTGACTATAAGGTAGAATACAAATCTAAAAAATTACATAATTAAGTTAATTATCTTTCAAGGTTAGAAGAAAAATTAAGCCCTATTTTTATTAATGACAACTTGATAGATGAATTTCTTTTTAATAATTCCACCTATCCTACTTGGTACAACCACATTACAAAAAATTTAAATTCTAATCAATTTTTGAAAGAATTTTCCAAACATAAACAAAGTAAGATTAAAATTAATAGCATTCATTTTACTATTATAAAGAAATAGTTATATCATCAAAGAATAGATGATCTATTTAGACAATGTATAGAGGTTGGTGAAGTACTGTAGAACGGCTAAATTAGTTAGTGCTAAAATTTTGACTTTAGTAGATTAGAACCGGTATTGATGAAATCAGGAAACCAATAGTCATGTGAAAGGTTCCAAGATACAGTTAACTGACAAAAACCAGTTGGAATCTGAAAAAGGGTATAGTAGGAGAAAGATTGATTAGCTTAGGGCCAGACTTGTGAGTCTTAGAGCCGGAGTATGCTTGGGTGCTACCTCTAATTTTTCTATTTCTTTCCTTTTGTATTTTGATGTTTCGTTGTGTTTATAAAGAGAAGTTTATGAGAATTGTGTGTTGATCACAGTGTTACAGTGAATGCTGTATTGGACCAAAATTGGTTCTATACATTGCACATGAAATAGTGTTATAGATTGAGAGATGATAGTTTAAAAATGATTGAATGACCATTGAGTTGGAAAATATAAATGAAGTTAGAATTACAGAGAATTGATAAGAAATTGAAAATGTTGTAATTGAAGTTATTAAATTAGACATGGTATTGAAGAATTAATATTATACAATTCAGTGATTGGGAATTAACTTATTGAATATCAAATGATTATATTCAATTAATGGTGACCTTAACAATTAATTCATGCCACAATTCTTTCCCTTGTGTTTGAACCGATTTAAACTATACTTAAATCAGAAATTGTGGCAATTCGGATTTCCTGATTACATTTTGGCGCCGCTGCCGGAGAAAGACAACAGTTATGAGTGTTGAGCATTAATTGAGAAATTTGATATTGAATGACGAATTGTAAGATTGGAGAATTGTGGTAATTGTGAAATGATTAAGAAAGAAGGAGATTATGAAATAAAAGGGAAATGATGTTATGATACATCAACATGATTTTGATTATGAAAGACGTATTAAACAAAAACGAGACCGACAATTGAGATTGGCCGCAAGGAATGTAAACCGTATTGTGGGAGAAGTATTACAGAAAAGGAGGAGACGACAGAGTTGGATTAAACCGTGGTTGCATGCATGTCGACATACACGATCATATTCACTTCCTGAGAGGGAGGCAATATTTAAGAATTACATTCCTTTATCTAAATTACCTCTTTCATTGGCAGGAGACTCTTCTAGTTTAATAGTTAAGTCTGTCAAACAATTTGTAAAGAAAAGAATATTTACCAAAGAATTCGGCTCATTATTTCAAGGAGCATTATTGCCAAATAAATTTAAACAATTGGAGTTACTTACTGAGGTATTAAGTAGCCCGGTGTCGTATTGTAACACGAGTATACAGTGAAAATAAAAAGAAAGGGGAATTTTATTAATATTCAGTTACCTCGAATATTGGGAGCATCAACCAACTCCAGTACAAATACTGAGTGGTCAGGTTCAGTCACTCCGTTACAGTCAGCCGGGGCATACTGAAATGCTCCATTCGATTCCAATAACGGGAGTCAGCAGGAAGAGAAGGACCAATTCACACGACGGATTCAAGGAGCCAATTGGATCCAATTTCGATAATTCAATCCGGGTCCTCTTATCCAATATGAGACCTGAATTGGCCGGTCAACCCAATGCAGTCTAATTACGGGAAATCCAGGTCTTACTACGGGTCTTAGCCAATCTGACGCGAGGACCAATTTGACCCAATTACGGGAACATCCAGGTTACTACGGGCATCTTTCCCAATATAGGACCTGAATTGGTCGGGCGACTCAATGTGGTCCCAATTACGGGGTTCGATTCTGTTTCAGGCTGTCCTGTTCTCTGTGCCGTTTCAGGGAACGTTGTTTTCGGTAAATAGATTTCTTAAAGGTAAAAACGGAGGAGAAAGCTTGACGGCGAGAGCCAATTTCGGATCCAAGCTTGAGGTAGGAGCCAATTCCGGATCTAAGACGGAAGATTGAAGAAATTCAGAGGATAAGGTTAGGGGGGGATATAGTTTTGAGGGGGGAGGTTTTTTTTTCGGGGGGAATCGAGGGGGGGGAGCGAGTTTTCAAGCTTTTGCAAGGTTACCAGTTCGGTTTTTCATTGGAGGTTTTTGGAAGATCAAGGGAATTAGAGAGAGGAGCTTCATGCTTCAGGTCGGGGAAGGAAAGACATAGAATTTGGATTTTTCTTCTTCGTAGAGTTTTGGGAAGACTAAGGCAATCGCTGCTGAAGTCAATGTTGTAATGGTGAATTGGGATTTTTAAATGAAGTGGGTTTGAATACTCTTGACTGTTTTGTAAAATCGAGTTACGTCTGTGATTGAAGGATTAAAGGAGTGTCTATAGGATTGAGTATGCGGAGTGAATGAAATTTATTGGGTTAATCTAACAGGACAGTCAGTGGATACAAGATCGTAAGTACAAAGGGGTATTGAAGATTAACAATTTGGGTTGTTCGGGGTTCTCTGTAACGTCTAGAGACCTATCGACTGGAAAAAAAAAAAAAAAAAAAAAAAAAAAAAAAAAAAAAAAAAAAAAGACTTCGACAAGCAGTCGAAGAGCATCTGTATAGATTTACGGTACATTGTTGCAGTCGTTTATATTCCAGCAGTCAAAAACTGATAGACTGCTTGACTATCGGCAAATCTCTATACTACCTTCTACAGCCAGACGCCTGGCGCGTTCTCGAGCAGGAAAGTACATAATACGACATAAGTGGTGAACCCGACGTAAAAGCTTGAGGTAGAAGGTATTGGATTTCGGTTGATTTTATCTTTATTTTTATGGAAAACGAAAATAAAAATTTTGAAGGATTTTTGGGAGAAGTTTCTGGTGGGGAGTCTTCTAAAGGACAAGGTATGCACATGGATCCGTCTATTGCTAGTTTGTTTCAAGCCTTCTCATTGTCAATGCAGCAACAGCAAAGCAATGATCGAAAGGAAGCTTTGGCAACCAAAGCATTGCAAGCAGTGGTGAATAAAATTGATCAATTTGATGGGAGGAATATTTCAAGGTATTTAAGATGTTATGTTCGTGAAATGGAATTAAATCGGGTTTCTGAGAAGAAAATGGTTGCACTATTTGGACTTGCCACGATACCGGAGATAAGGGACCACATTACATCGATTACGGATCGTTGTGGGAATTCATGGGAGGATTTTTCACATGCATTGAAAGACGAATATTTCTTGGAAGATGCAGATCGCGTTATTAAGAAGCTGTTTCTGGGATGGATTGAACAGCCCAATAAGAATTTGCAAGCAACAGAGCTACTAAGGGAATTTGAGAGGCAATACTCTCAATTATCGAAGGTAGAAAAATTGACATTGGAGCCGAACAAAGTTGATCTATTTCTTCAAGCTGCTGATGGAGAATTGCAAGAGAAATTAGAACCCCTTCTTGAAGACAAAGAAGAAGATGAAGGATTGACAACGAAGTGGAAGAACGTTGAAGATGCGGTGGGGTTGCTTACAAAAAAAGAAAGGAGGAAGGATAGGAGCAATATTCCGAAAACAGTACAAGCACCCAAAGCTCCAGTACGTACAACACCACCGACAATGCCTACAGTTCAACCTTCGACATCCTTGTCAAAGAAAGCAGATATGGGTATGGAAGAAATTATACGAGGAATGCGAGATCTTCAAATCAAATTGGCAAGACTTGAAGAGAATACTTCTATAAATAATTCGAAGAATGTTTCAAAACAAGGATATGTACAAAGATGCATTTGGTGTGATGATGCTTCACACACTAGAAAAGATTGCAATGAATTTAATAATATGATACTGCAGGGAATTATTTGCTGGAAAGATGGGAAGATAGCATTGAAAGATAGGGAGGATCTTCTTCAAACCAATTTTGGCAAAGGAAGAATGAGAGCATTGGTTCAAGATTACTTAAAAGAGCATGAAACAGTAGTACGAGAAAGTGCAAGTTATGGTACTAGAGTAGATGATGAAATTGGTGGAAGTACGGAAACTAGTGAGTTTTGGGCTTGTGCCGTTTCTACAATACAAGAAGGGAAATTACCTCGAGAAGCGTTATTGAGAACTGCAGCTACAATACGAGGAAGAACAGGTTGGGAGGATCCTGTTGAGTCTCTTTCAGTTCATGCATATATTGCTAAGAGCCAACATGAAGCTTTGATGGAAGAAAAAAGACGAGGAAATTTTGATGATACTAGAGAAGGAAATTCTTTTAAAAGGCAAACTCGAGGAGACAAGGCTCGGGAGGCAGCTTCACAAGAATTGCATGTAAAAGATACCTCAGCATCATTGGGAGAAAAAACAACGGAGACAAAAGATAAGGGCAAATCAATTGCTTATAAGCTACTTTTTGATATTGAAGCGGCAACAAATTTGAAAGGGGTGTTGGAAGAACGTATATTAAATGCTAAGGTGGAATTCACATTGAAAGAAGTCTTGGGAATTGCAAAGAAGGAGTTTCATGATGTTATCATTGACAGCATTAAGCGAAAGAGGCAATTAATGAGCGAAACTGGAATGAGTCATGCTATTGATGCAAGAATATGTAGAGATGAAGAAGAGGTTGATATTGGTTACAAGCAACCAACAAATGAAAAGAATGGGTATAATCAGCGAGTACGTTTTGAAGATTCTAGTGACAAGAAAATGGAAACTTTGAGCCATTATACTCGAAAGCATTGGGCAAGGACAACTACTGAGGTATTGGTGAAGGTAGGAGATATAGAAGAACGAATAGTTGCCTTGGTGGACCATGGTTCTGAAATAAATCTCATGTCTAAAGATCTTTATAAGAAGCAAAAATGGCCAATTGATATGGAACATGGATGGGCAATACGAGCAGCTAATAACACACGAGGCGAATTATATGGAGCTTGTCCAGATGTCAAAATTCGGATTAGGGATGTTGCGACGGAGCAACATTTCTTCGTTCAAGATACAACGTCTTATCCGTTGATTTTAGGACAACCTTATATCACGGCAACATGGATGGAAACAAAGGTACTTGACGATGGTTTTGCTTATGCAAGGGTACGGAGCGAAGATGGGAGGAAAGCTGTACAATTTCTAACAGTACCTCCTAACCATGAACGGAATCGAGATAGGTTGAGGGAGAAACCATTGCCAAAGATTGTTGAAGGATTTAAGGATTTTGGGGATGTACCACTATAAAGCGAGATTATGGAGGTACAAAAGAGGAGGTACTCTCGCGAGATGAAGGTGCCTTTGATGCGAGTTTTATTGGTATATTGGAGAATGGAAATATTATATATAAGAAAGTTGATGATTTTAAAAGAAAAGAAAGAAAAAGATTATATGATATTGAAGGACAGTTACGCAAGATAGGTACATTGCAAGATGATGAGAGGATTTTGGGTGTTTATGAAGAAAATTTGCTGGAAGATTCATTGAAATTGATTACATCTATTGGGTTAGGGGATAATGATAAGATTGTTGAGATTCATTCGAGAGAGGTTTATACCATGCTTGAATCTTTTCAAGCACCAGAAGTCACAGTAGAGACAAGATATAAAACGGCAGATAAGAAGGTAAAGCCTGTTGCCGGACCATTACTAGAGGATTCTAAAGAACAAATGGGAGAAGCATCAAAAGAAGCAAGTTTAAGAGATCCAATGAGTATTGGACATCAGTTTACTGAAGAGACTTTTGAAGAATTGAAGATTGGTTCTGATGGTTCTTTATTGCCGGAGGAAATTACTTGCTTCAAAAAGATGTTGGCTAAACAAGGTAGATTGTTTGCCTTCGAATCTCATGAAATTGGGTGTATGGATCCAAATATTATAACACCTATGGTTATCTTCATTGTACCGCATGTACCTTGGAATCTAAGACCGATTCCAGTACCGAGGGCACATTTACCTAAATTGGTCAAACTATTGAAAGAAAAGATAAAGATGAAAATATTAGAACCTTCATTTGCGCCGTATTCTAGTCGATGGTTTACGGTACCTAAGAAGAATGGGTCACTACGGTTTATTCAAGATATGCAGCCGGTGAATGCTATAACTGTCAAGAATGCAGGAATTGGACCTATTGTGGATGAATTTACTGAGGCGTTTGCTAGAAGGGCGATCTATTCAATGGGTGATTTGTATTCAGGTTATGATCAATTTCAACTTGCCGAAGGAAGTAGAGATATGACAATGATGAGGACACCGCTTGGATTGGTTAGAATGTGCACTCTTCCTCAAGGCGCGACCAACTCGGTTGCGCATATGATGAATGGGATGAATAAGGTATTGAGAGATTTTATTCCGGAAAAGACTATGCCTTTTCTGGATGATGTTCCTATAAAAGGGTGCAGAGAAGGAGACAAGGATGAAACTTTAGATACGAGGGGGTGTCGTAGATATGTTGTTGATCATATACAAGATTCTGAAAAGATTTTAACTCGGCTTGGAGAAGTTCATCTTACATTATCGGGTATGAAGTCCGTATTTGGAGTGCGAGAGGTTGTAATTGTTGGACATTTATGAGGATCTTACGGAAGAAAACCAGATCTGACTAAAGTTGATGCAATTGGAAGGATGAAAGAGGATTGGGGTTCTTTAACAGAGGTTCGCAGGTTTTTGGGTGCATGTGTATTTTATCGAATCTGGATCCCTCATTTTGCTCACATAGCGGATCCATTATATGAACTGTTACGCAAGGGTTACCGATTTGAATGGAAAGAAAGGCATATTCAGGCAATGCAAAGATTGAAGAAATTATTGATGTCACCTCCAATATTGAGGAAGGTTGATTATAAGTGCAATAGACCAGTGATTCTTACTATAGACGCTAGTCCAATTGCCGTTGGATGGGTGGTGGATCAAGATGATTCGAATGGGAGTAGATTTGCAGTTCGATTTGGGGCTAAAGTTTTAAGTATTCGTCAGCGTGCATATTCGCAAGTCAAAAGAGAACTTTGGGGAGTCGTTTCGGCTATGAAAGCTGAAAAGGACTATTTGATTGGGGCAGTAGTAGTAATTGAAACAGATTGCTTGCCATTGCTTGGAATGATTATTAACTGTTCAACGCCAGATATTACAATGTTGAGATGGATTGCTTATATTAAGTCACTAAATCCAGAATTTAAGCATATCACTGGAAAGGACAATTTAGTAGCAGACATGCTATCTCGAGCAAGATACGAGAGGGAGGACGAAATGGTTGAAGACATTGATGATGTCGGATTGAAATTCTATTCAATATCGAATTTCAACAGAGAAGACAAGCTATTTCTTGAAGAATCTTATGAAGGAGAATTATTGGAAATTGGTCATTATTTGAATACCTTGTCTAAGCAGGGGAATTGGTCTATAGAAAAATTCAAACAAATAAGAAAAAAAGCATATGGATTTTTACTTCGAGATGGATTCTTATGGAAGAGACTGAAGAAAGGAATTGGGATGCCACAACGAGTGATAGGCAAAAGGGAAGAAAAACTAAAATTATTAAAGGAGTTTCATGATAGTTTATGGGCAGGGCATAGAGGAATCTGGGCTACTTTTGCTAAACTCAAGGAACGGTATTGGTGGAAAAATATGTATCGAGATGTGCTCTCATTTGTAGAGTCATGTGAAATCTGTCAATCGTATTCTAATATCCGACATCGAGATGGTCTTCATCCTATGTATCCTCTGGCTATTCATTTTAAATGGGTTGTTGATTTGGTTATTATGCCGGTTGGGTTATGGCAGATGAGATATTTGGTTTTAGCTCGTGAAGATTTATCAAATCTAGTAGAAGGAAGAGCATTGAGGACAAAATCTACAGAGGGGATTTGTAGGTTTTTGCTTGAAGATGTCATTTGCCGTTACGGGTGCGTAGGAAAAATCACTGCAGATCGTGGAGAATTAAATGCACAAGAAGCTCGTAAGTTCTTTGAAAAATGTGGAGTTAAACTATCACTGACTACTGCTTATAATCCGGAAGGGAATGCAAAAAGCGAACGCGGTCACCCGTCGATTGTGAAAGCATTGGTTAAAGCTTGTAATGGGAAGGTTTAAGAGTGGCCACGGCTTTTGTCATTTGCATTATGGGCTGATCGAACAACACATAGTTCGGTGACAGGATATATGCCAGTAGAACTTATGACAGGTCAA
Organism: Physcomitrium patens; assembly: GCF_059467195.1. Taxonomy (NCBI): domain Eukaryota; kingdom Viridiplantae; phylum Streptophyta; class Bryopsida; order Funariales; family Funariaceae; genus Physcomitrium; species Physcomitrium patens. The sequence goes on along the minus strand of NC_143431.1, from coordinate 9,287,663 downwards.
AAACCAATTATGCCGATTGAAGAAAAGGTACTTACTTGGAGTATGCTACCATGGGAAGATGGATTGACAAGAGAAGAACTTCTGGCTATTAGGATTCGACAATTGGAGCAAAGAACGGAAGATGTCCAGATAGCATTGGAAAGGTTAAAAAGAGCAAGGTTACAAAACAAGGCGCGATTCGATAAGCAACATCGATTGAGACCAAAAGCAATCGAGGAAGGTGACTGGGTACTTGTTTATGACAATAGTCTGGATAATCAACATAGTACTTTGCGGAAATTTTTAAAACGTTGGTTTGCACCATATGTTATAACAACTGTTCATGATAATGCGACTTACTCATTACGGGAGTTAGATGGTACAAAATTGAAAATACCAATTGCAGGGAAGCGAGTAAAAATATTTAAACAAAGACACGCAAAGATGAATATGGAAGACCTTAATGAAGGTACAGAGATTCCGCAACAAGAAGATGAAAGTGATATGGATAATGAAGGTGACGAAGACGAACTGGACAAAGACGTAGGAGATATATTCTGAATCAAACAACAATTGGGTAAATTGATGCATACCGGAGGATGCACAGGTTCAGAGAGGGTGGATGTCGTGTTGTAACACGAATATACAGTGAAAATAAAAAAAAAGGGGAATTTTATTAATATTCAGTTACCTCGAATATTAGGAGCATCAACCAACTCCAGTACAAATACTGAGTGGTCAGGTTCAGTCACTCCGTTACAGTCAGCCGGGGCATACTGAAATGCTCCATTCGATTCCAATAACGGGAGTCAGCAGGAAGAGAAGGACCAATTCACACGACGGATTCAAGGAGCCAATTAGATCCAATTTCGATAATCCAATCCGGGTCCTCTTATCCAATATGAGACCTGAATTGGCCGGTCAACCCAATGCAGTCTAATTACGGGAAATCCAGGTCTTACTACGGGTCTTAGCCAATCTGACGCGAGGACCAATTTGACCCAATTACGGGAACATCCAGGTTACTACGGGCATCTTTCCCAATATAGGACCTGAATTGGTCGGGCGACTCAATGTGGTCCCAATTACGGGGTTCGATTCTGTTTCAGGCTGTCCTGTTCTCTGTGCCATTTCAGGGAACGTTGTTTTCGGTAAATGGATTTCTTAAAGGTAAAAACGGAGGAGAAAGCTTGACGGCGAGAGCCAATTTCGGATCCAAGCTTGAGGTAGGAGCCAATTCCGAATAGATTGAAGAAATTCAGAGGATAAGGTTAGGGGGGGATATAGTTTTGAGGGGGGAGGTTTTTTTTTTGGGGGGAATCGGGGGGGGGGGGAGCGAGTTTTCAAGCTTTTGCAAGGTTACCAGTTCAGTTTTTCATTGGAGGTTTTTGGAAGATCAAGGGAATTAGAGAGAGGAGCTTCATGCTTCAGGTCGGGGAAGGAAAGACATAGAATTTGGATTTTTCTTCTTCGTAGAGTTTTGGGAAGACTAAGGCAATCGCTGCTGAAGTCAATGTTGTAATGGTGAATTGGGATTTTTAAATGAAGTGGGTTTGAATACTCTTGACTGTTTTGTAAAATCGAGTTACGTCTGTGATTGAAGGATTAAAGGAGTGTCTATAGGATTGAGTATGCGGAGTGAATGAAATTTATTGGGTTAATCTAACAGGACAGTCAGTGGATACAAGATCGTAAGTACAAAGGGGTATTGAAGATTAACAATTTGGGTTGTTCGGGGTTCTCTGTAACGTCTAGAGACCTATCGACTGGAAAAAAAAAAAAAAAAAAAAAAAAAAAAAAAAAAAAAAAAAAAAAGACTTCGACAAGCAGTCGAAGAGCATCTGTATAGATTTACGGTACATTGTTGCAGTCGTTTATATTCCAGCAGTCAAAAACTGATAGACTGCTTGACTATCGGCAAATCTCTATACTACCTTCTACAGCCAGACGCCTGGCGCGTTCTCGAGCAGGAAAGCACGTAATACGACAACGGGATCGCATTGGAAATTTGGAAGCAGAATTGGATTTAACAAGACAATCGATGAGTACTTCCAATTCTGAAGAAGTTGCAGAATTGAAGACCAAGCTTGATGACCATCAGAAGTATATTGCAAGGTTGGAAGAGCAAGTGCAAATGTTGGGATTTGCCAATGAAGACTTAACTGAGCAATTGGAAAAAGCAGAAGAAGAAGAAGAAGAAGAAGAAGAAGAAGAAATCGAAGAACCCAATTTTCAAGCGCAAGCACCAGTTGAAACGATCTTATTGGATGAATTATCGGAGCCAACCAATGCTGACAACCAATAATATTAGGAGAATTGGTTCTAGAATTGGATGTTTGCGAGGACGCGACACAGTTAGGAGTGGGGCTATGTAGAACGGGTAAATTAGTTAGTACTAAAATTTTGACTTTAGTAGATTAGAACCGGTATTGATGAAATCAGGAAACCAATAGTCATGTGAAAGGTTCCAAGATACAGTTAACTGACAAAAACCAGTTGGAATCTGAAAAAGGGTATAGTAAGAGAAAGATTGATTAGCTTAGGGCCAGACTTGTGAGTCTTAGAGCCGGGGTATGCTTGGGTGCTACCTCTAATTTTTCTATTTCTTTCCTTTTGTATTTTGATGTTTCGTTGTGTTTATAAAGAGAAGTTTATGAGAATTGTGTGTTGATCACAGTGTTACAGTGAATGCTGTATTAGACCAAAATTGGTTCTATACATTGCACATGAAATAGTGTTATAGATTGAGAGATGATAGTTTGAAAATGTTTGAATGACCATTGAGTTGGAAAATATAAATGAAGTTAGAATTACAGAGAATTGATAAGAAATTGAGAATGTTGTAATTGAAGTTATTAAATTAGACATGGTATTGAAGAATTAATATTATACAATTCAGTGATTGGGAATTAACTTATTGAATATCAAATGATTATATTCAATTAATGGTGACCTTAACAATTAACTCATGCGACAGTTCTTTCCCTTGTGTTTGAACCGATTTAAACTATACTTAAATCAGAAATTGTGGCAATTCGGATTTCCTGATTACAAGTACCAACCATATTAATAGCATGTCATAATAGTATATATGGAAGACACTTCTTAGATAGATTGATGGCTCAAAAGGCAATGAGAGCCAAGTATTATTGGCCTACCATATTTCAAGCTGCATATAATTATGCTAAAAGATGTGATGTTTGTCAATATTATGCAAAAAATAATTTGCATATGGCACCTTTTTTTTACATATTCTTACCTTTAGTTCTTTTTGAAAAATGAAAGATTTATTATATAAGAGAAGTTCATCCTAATTCTTCAAGAAGGATAAAATACATTGTAATAGCTATTAAATATTTTAAAAAATGGATTGAAGTAAGAGCTATCAAAACCAATGATGGTATTGAAGTAACTAATTTTATATACGAGAAAATCATTATTTGATTTGGTTGTCCCAAAATTTTGGTTAAGAATTGAAGAACACACTTCTTGAACAATGTGATAGAGAATATGACTAATATGTTTAATATAAACTATCGTATGACTACTCCTTATCATCTACAAATTAACAATCATATGAAAAAAGTGAATCAAAGCTTAATAAATATCCTACAAAAAATAATACAAGATTCAAAGAGAGATTGAGATACAAAATTATCAACAACATTGTGGGATTATTGTGGGATACAATCTACAAGGTCACAATTAAGGCCATTCTATTATTCTTAGTATATAGAGTAGAAGCTATATTATCCATAGAATTTGAAATCAATTCTCTAAAGATAGCAATAGATGATAGGTTAACTATCTAAAAATCCTTGAGAGATAGATTAAAAGAATTGAAAAGCCTTGATAAATTCAAAAGACTAGGGCACAACATATGGAAGCAATTCATTAAAGAAAAAAATTACTTTTAATAAAAAAAATTAAAAAAAAAAAATCTTATAACTAGAAATGCTAGTGCTATTACAAGATGCCAAGAAGATGGATTTTCCTAGAAAATTTGATGCTCTTTGGTTACGGCCTTATAATATTAAGGAAGTCATTGATAAAAACTTTTTATAATTAAAAATACTAAATGGTGAATTATTTCTAATAAAAATATCTAAGAATAGATATAAGAAGTATAAGGTGTGAAAAAAATCATTTCATAGAAGAAAAACCATTATAGTATTTTTTTACCTAAATCAATAAGGATCTAGCAAAATAACTTAGTCAAATTTGATTTTTATCAAAAAAATAAGAATCTTGACTCATCAAGAAGAAAAAAAAAATATTCTTTATATTTTTATTATTTCTACTATAATATTATTTTTTCTATTTTATAAGAGCTTATAAATCCTATGTAAAAAAAAAAAAAAAAAAAAAAAAAAAAAAAAATCCTTATTTTTTAGGATTTAGAGATAAGTTGGCAAAATTTAGCATCCTCAGATTGTTGGAAAGTTGGCCACAAAAGTATTTATGTAAGAGGCGGCCTAGATTTGAATCTGGTCCACAAAGGTAGCTATCCATATGAGTTAGTTTTAGAGCAAGAAAGTGACTAACTTGTGCAACTTAAAGGATATGTAGGCCTCATGGCTTCTAACTTGAATTCTTTCTTTGGATAAGAATTATATATTGCCAACTTTTAGAATTTTTATATAGAAATATATATATATATATATATATATATTTTCTTTTGTATCTTTCTTTTCTTATTCTATAGAATCATCTTATCTTATTTTATTAAATAGACTAATTTCTTCAATATTCTTTTAACTCAAAAGAAATAACATTAGAAGATATAAGTGCACTAATACTAAGCACAATATTTCATATGAGTATTTTTTCTTTGGTTCTATAGCACTACTAGTACAATCTTGATAGAATATTAAATCCAGTATGCCTAACATTAGATAAGAGCTTACCTTTGGAATAAGAGTTGTAGATTCTTCAAGTTGTCGCAAATAGTCACTATATGTGAGTCTTTGAACTAATTCACTTCGATATTTAGTATAAAAAATGCACTTATGGTGCTTAAAATCCTAAACTTTGTAAGTTAATTGTAGAATTTTTTGGAGAAATAAAAAAATAGATTGCTAATAGGAAATATGGAATCTAGGATAGAATTTATTAAGTTGAATTTCTATGTTGGAGATGTTTTTTATATCTAACATTAGATGATGGCTAATGGGAGTATCCTTGTTATCAAAAGAAAAAAGAAAACTTTATTTTATTAATAGTTTTTAGAACATATATATGTATATGTAATTAAAATTGAATTAAATTAAAAAGATCAAAATAAGTAGAAAGAAGAATATATATATTATAAATATAAATATATAAATAGAAGGATGATGGTAGTCTACGGATGGTGGTAGTCTCTTCGTCAATAGGATCCGGCTGCCCGAATCCCTCCTTTTCTTGTTCTTTTGTTTTTTCTCTTTACATCTCCCCCAAGCTCTGAGCGCTTCGGTGCCTCTTCACTATTGTTTTTTTTTTTTATTATTATTATTATTTTCTTTGTTCTGCTCTATTGAAGTGTTGCGGTACAGCACTTTCTATTTTTTCCTTCCTTTCTTGTTTAGTGTATGGGACAATCTGGAAGATCGAGCATGCAACTGTATTTTTTCTTATTAGTAAGTGCGGTCATAAGGTGCAACAGAGGCAGAATGCAAGTTTTCGTGGAGGTCTCATTGACTGGTGGAGCAGCGGCGGCAGTCCAGTTGCACTGCACCCTTTTTCGTCGACATTGTGTAAACAATACTACTCTCTCCATTTTTTACGTTGGACTTTTGCGATGTGCAAGTGAGCTGAATCGTGATGATTGGTCAATGGCTCACGTTAGTCCTTGGTTCCGATTTGCTGATCGTTACTTTGCTTGGTGGTATGATACTACGTTTTCCCATTGCTTTGTGTTGTGGGTTGGTGTTGGTATTACAAGTGGCCAAGGAAATTTGGATTTAGCATTACTGTTCTGGTGTAAGAGCTGCTCGTCATTGACAATGGTCATCACCAACCTTTACTCCGTGCTGTTGGTCGAGGCAAGCGACAAGACTGTTGGCCTCTTCATGGAACAACTAGTTTTTTCTATTTTTTTTCTTTTCTTGTGTGCTGCGTCGGTGGTAGTGCCGCTGCAGAAAGGCTAGCTATCTCAGAGTGTGGTGCTAGAGCTACAGGAAGCTGCAGAATTTTTGTGAACTTTTTCATTTGGAGTGGACTTACAATATGTAGAGCAAGTGTGAAGGTTGTGATTGACGTATTCCAGTTGCTATCAATGACCTTATTAAGTTGCTGCGCTAATCTTCATTGGCTCAGATTCGGATTGTGCTGCGCGTAGACTAGAAGCTCAAGATCTTGTGACGTGGTGGCATTCTAGATTTACGCTCTATTGCGTTTCTTCGGAGCATTATTTTTTGTTGGGGCACGGTGGCTATAGCCGCGGTTACCATTTGACGTTGATTTTTATTTCTGGAGTTGTAAGGTGGTTCCAATCTGAGGTTGTAGGGGAATCAATGGTTAGACGACGGGCGACGGTGTTGCATTTGCTGTCCAGGTTCTATCATTTGTGGTCTTGCGATTGGCGATGACATTGAGCTCGTGGTCTCATCTTTTCAAGCAGGGATTGCGTTGTTTTGTTTTGTTTTTTTTTTTTTTTTTTTTATTGTGTTTTCTCACTGCGAGGAGTGGTTTCGTATTTGTTTTTTCCTCGGCATTGGTTTTGGTCATTGTGGAACGGTGACTGGTCCTTCCTTGTGGTAAAAGATTTGGAAGCACCCTAGGAAGGCAAGCAAAATTAAGCACCACCGAGGTTCAGAGACATCAAGCAAAATCGAGGATGAATTCCCATCTAGAGTAGAGCAGGAGTAGCAGCAGCTAAAGGCGGAGGAAGCACCCGAGAGAGGCAAGCACCTTTCTGATGCTATTATTAGTAAAGGATCACAAGGTGAAGTCAAATTTTATGAAAATTTAGGTTAAATAAGAACTCAGTTAGGGTTTGGAACAAAGTATTGGATGTTAGATGATAATTTTAATCAAGGATGAAATTCTAAAGGTGGATGATGAGTTATTCATGGATGATAAATTATACTTGGATGAGCTTTTGTTAATAGATGAAAATTAATAAACAATAAAGTTAATAAAAAAAATAAAAATATATATAATAATAATAATAAATTAACAGAAGTATAAATAAATAAATTGATTGAATTAAGTTAAGAATGAAAAGAAGGATTTTTTTTTAAGCATGCATTTTGACAAAGTTATTATTATGAATGTAAATTATTAGCGGAAGTTGAGCTTGGTTACTTGAGTGATAAGGGAAATTAAAGAGTAATCAATTAAGATTTATATAAGAATTATAACTTGTGAATTTGCATATTTAATACAATTGTGGTGAATTAAGATGACTGTCCAATTAATAGAGGTTATTTTATTTCCTACTTGGATGATTTAAGGGGTGAAGAGTGAATTGATTAAAAGTTTAATAAGAGTTATAATTTCTAAGTATTTAATAGTTAATATAAACTTCCAACTAGTGGAGGTTTATTTTAGCTCACACAGTGTCATCTAATCAATCTTGGGACCTTACAAAAGAAATTAATCTAAAACCTAGTAGAAGTATATGATTAGTAGAATTCTTATGCAATATTATAAAGTATTGGGCCAACTAATGGAACTAAGAAGTAAGATCTTTACTAATAGGTGTGAGCCACTTTTGTTGATTTTTGATGATATTATTAATTATAAAAAATTAGTTTTTAGAAGTTTAGTGCATTTAATATTTGTAATCTGCATGATTAAATACTTGATTGGAGTTCTTTTTAATAATAATTTTGTCTTATCATCATATTCTAAACAATTCTTTAAATTATTATTAGATGTATGATGTATAAGGAATAAGATTATACTAGGTGAAATTAAATATAAATATATATATATATATATATATATATATATATATATATATATATATATATATGTGTGTGTGTGTGTGTGTGTGTGTTATACTTTTGAAGCTATATTTAGCTCTATGTATAATGTTTAGTGAAAAAAGATAAAAAAAATAAAAAAAAATAAAAAAAAAAATGAACAAATCTATAGAACTTTTGCACCATTTTTTTAGAATTGAGATTTTCATTACCACTATTGAGAGCATTAAATTTAGCCGATGCTCTCTATAATATTTACTGTAGACTATACTAAATACTATAGCTACAATATTTGGAATGTAGTCGAGAAGAAATGTTTATCCTCTTCCCTTTCTCCTCTTGTATATGAGATACAACCAGTTCAATAGATTTTTATGTGTGAAGCTTTCTCTCCTTAGAAATCCTCTTCTTCCCTGCTGCACCTTATGCCTGCTACCGAATTGCTGCCGAACTACTGCCAAACTGCTATCAAACTACCGTCAAAGTACTGCCGATCCCGCCCGTTGTCCTATTGTCGTTGCCACCCTATTGCTACCGCCCGCCGCTGCCGCTGCCATTACCACCTGTCGCCGTTTTATTGCTACTCTACTGCCACAATCTACAATCTTATCAAAAAATAATAATAATAATAATAATAATAATAATAGTAATAATAATAATTTTGATTTTTAACTTCAAGTTTATCATGTTATTTGATTTCATATTTTAAGGTACATTTTACTCAACTTTTCTACTTGATCTTGTATTTTTTTTACAGATTTATTTATAATGAGTGCTTCAACATCTTCAACTGCTTCTATTATGGTTCCAACTATTACTAGTGCATCCCAACATTTTCAAGCTCTTTTATTTCCACCACTGACTGTGAATAGAAATAATTATCTATTATGGGCAAAAATAACAAAAGTAAATTTATTTGCAAAACAACTCTCAGATGCTATTATGTTTGAAGAATCTCATACAATAAGTATTTCTATTCCTCCTACTATTCGTTGGAAAGCACTTCTTTTCCTTCGTCGTCATCTTGTACTTGCATTACAATATCAATATTTGAAAATAGAAGATCCTAAAGAACTTTGGAAGAATCTTAAATCTATATTTGATCATCAAAAGACCATTTTCTTTCTATGCACACATCATAATTGGACACATTTATGTGTATTGGATTTTCCAAATTTAACTGCTTTCAATAATGAAATGTATAGTATTGTTTCACAATTATGATTATGTGGACAAAGCATCTCTGAAGAAAAAATGATTGAGTAAACTCTCTCTATATTTCCTTATGTATCTGCTATGCTTGCACAACAACACAGGAACATGAAATTTTAGAGTCATTCTGATCTCATGTTCTATCTATTTCTTGTGGAGAAGCAAAATGAGCTACTCTTGTGCAATGCGGAAGCTCGTCCTATTGAAACCACAATTCCAAAATCTCATGCACTTAATATTTCAAAGTCTAAGAAAAAAATATATAAACATGGGAAATGTACTCATAAGTATCAAGGTAGTCATAGTCATGACCATTTCTACTCATATGAAAAGAATAAACGTTCTACTATTAATTATAGTAAAAAATAAAAATTAGAGATGCATTCTTGCCATAAATGTGGAATGATTGGACATTTAGTACATGCATGTTGTACTTCAGAATATTTTATTAAAATATTTCAAGAAAATAAAAAACTACGAGTTAAGACTTGTGAAGTTCATATCATGGATGCATTGATGGATTCAATTGGTATTGATGACTTAGACGCTTATATGAATGACAAGACCTCTAATGATGAATCAAATGATGCACTCATTGATTCTATAACAACACATATTATCTTGTGAGATAGGTGATTTTTTATTAAAAAATTTTCAACTTGGCAAAGTAAAAATATAATGACCATGGCTAGAGTAAATGCATCTTGTTTCCAAGAGGGCTTAGCAATGGTAAAATTACCTGCGGATTCTATTATAAAATATAAACATGTGATGTTTGCACCCTTAGTACCTCAAAGTCTAATCAACTACCAAGATGTGTGTATCAATGGTTATTACCTCTCAATTATCATTTTAAATAGAAAAGAGGTTTTAGTTCTTGCAAAGAACTATAAAGTTATTGAAAAAGCTTTTGCTATAGAAAATGGTTTATACCAAATTGCGATTCGACCTCCCATTATATTTAATTTTACATCATCTATCACAGAGAGTCGTATATTTCTCTAGCATGGATGATTGGGACATCCACGATCTACATTATTTAGAAAGATCATTTCATGTATAACTGGACACAATTTAAAGCCTAGGGATGTAGATTCTATAGAATTATATTGTGCATGCATGCAAGGTAAGATGATTACTTAGCCTTCAATTTAAAAACTCCCATAAGAATTACCATCAATACTTGAAAGATTGCATGGTGATATTTGTTGTCCTATTAATTCAATATCGAAACCATTTCGTTGTTTTTTGGTCTTTATTGATGCATCAGGTAAAGAAACACATGTTTCATTATTATCAAATCGAAACATGGTGTTTGCCAATCTTATATCTATGCTTATTTGTTTTCAGGAATATTTTTGTGATTATCCTATAAAAACATTGTATATCGATAATATAAAAGAATTTGCATCAAAGTCTTTTGAAGACTATTATACTGCAATAGGAATTGAGTTGACATATTGTGTTCCATATGAACATGCTTAAAATAGACTTATAGAGTCATTTATAAAGCATATACAACTCATTATCTGGCCACTCCTCCTTCATGCAAATTTACCTGCATCTATGTGGGGTCATGCAGTTTTACATGCTGTAGCATTAATATGCCTCTGCCTTTCTTTTCTTGAAATTGTTTCACCACATGAGCTCATTTTGGGTCGTGTTCCAAATGTATCTTACTTACAAGTATTTGGTTGCTATGCTTGGATTCCAGTACCAAAACCTCAATGACATACCATTAGACCTCATCAACAACAAGGCATATATGTTGGTTTTGATTCAACCAGCATTATTCATATTGTTGATCCATCAACTGGCACATTATTATGTGCACATTTGTAAAATTGTTATTTTGAAAAAAATTTATTTCCATCTCTTTAAGGAGGAGTATCCAATTAACAAAGAAATAAAGTACTTATATTTGAAGCACCAAAAATATTTATAATGAATCCCGATCCTAGGACATCTTTAGCAGAAACTAAAGTTGCTAAGATTTTGCATCTAAAACGGATCACAAATGAAATACCTGATGGCTTCAATGATGCACCTAGAATTACAAGAGTTCCTATTAATGAGGCTTAGAATGCACCTACTCAGATTGCAATACCATTGACTACAATACCTCAAGTTATAACAACAGCAACTAAAAAAATTCGTGGACCAAATAAGCAACCACTTAAAAAGAAAGCTATAATATTGACTAATCCTAGTATTATTTCTCAAGAAATTGCCATTCATCTTGCAAGACTACCAATTCATGATGATATATCCATGCATAATATACTTTCAATTCCTGTGAAAAAAAATCTTGGAATTGGAAGGAATAAGAACAAGTTGAGTAAAGAATTATCTATTCTATATTGTGCTACAGATGATATTTGGGACAGACTATCTATTACGGTAGATAAATCATTTGCCTGTATGATTATAGAAGCCCTTTCTTGCAAGGAAGACAATCCCAAACCTCAAACCATCAAGGAGGCAATGTGTCGCTCTGATTGCTCAAAATAAAAAATTGCTATTGAAGAGGAGTATGCTTCTTTGTGTAAGAAGAAAGTCTTTGGTTAAATTATAGACACTCTAATATCTCGCCCTATGGACTATAAGATAGTATTAATATGCAAGCGAGATGCTCAAGGTCAAATAACTCGCTATAAAGCTCAACTTGCTACTCAAGGATTTACTCAACAATTTGGCATTGATTATGAATCCACATATTCTCCAATCATGGATTCAATTATATTTTGATATGTTATTGGAATAATAGTTTATGCCACCCTTGAGATGTATATCATGGATGTAATAACTACATATCTATATGGTTCTCTTGATGCAAATATTTATATGAAAGTTCTATCTCGCTTGAAAATAAGAACTCTAAATAGACCTGCTCTAAGACAATATCAAGGTATTAAATCATGTAAGGCCTTGTATGATTTAAAACTATCTGGACGCATGAAGTATCAACGTCTTCAAGATTATTTAATTACAAATAAGTTTGTAAGTGATCCACCAATCTCTTGTTTGTTTATCAAACGAGATAAAATTGATTTTATGATCATCGTTGTATATGTTGATGATCTTAACCTAGTGGACACTATATCTACATGTATTACAGCTATTAAGCTACTAATATATAAATTTGAGATGAAAATGCTAGAAAAAATAACTTTCTGCATTGGTCTTCAGATTATGCATCTAACAAATGGTAGCATTTTTTTCTACCAACTAACGTATATTAGACAAACCTTACAAAGATTTAATATGATTGTTGATTATCCATTGTCCACATCAATGGTTAGATGTGGTCGTGATAGTCATGATCCATATTGTCCATGCGATGAGGAGGAGGAAATATTGGAAGATCAATATCCATACCTCGTAGCAGTTGGAGCACTTTTATATTTGGCTACATCTACAAGATTAGATATTGTATTTATAGTTAGTGTTCTTATAAGACATAATACATGTCCAATACTACGACATTGGAATGATATCAAATATTTATTACGTTATTTAAAAGATACTGAAAACTTGGGATTATACTACATTCAATTTGCAGATCCGAAATTGGTTGGATATTGTGATGCAGGATATAAATTTCATATTGCAACAGCTAAATCTCAAATAGGATATGTATTTTTAAGACATGGAGCTACAATATCATGGAAATCAGTGAAACAAACAATAATTACAACTTCATCCAACCATACAAAAATTATTGCCTTATATGAAGCATCTCGAGAATGTATTTGGTTGCAATTAATTGATGAATTCATTCAAACAACCTATGGATTTTCATATGATGATTCACCAACTATCTTTCATGAAGATAATAGTGCTTGTATTACAGAGATGCAAGTTGATTTCATTAAAGGCGACAGGACAAAGCATATTGATCCAAAGTATTTTAGTTATATCCATGACTTGATTACTGATCAAGTACTTATAATTAAGAAAATTGAATCTCCAAATAAACTTATTGATCTCTTCACCAAAGCTCTTTCATTGTGTAACCATTGTCGACTTACTTATGGCATTGATATGCGGCAACTTACTTTTCTTGAATAAGAAAGTTAATGAGTTCTTTTAATAATTAAGAAAAATAATGTTGTACTCTTTTTCCTTCATCTATGGCTTTGTCTTTAAATACAATAAGTTTTTCTTAGATAAGGTTTTAATGATGTAATAATTTTTGATCTTGCGAGATTACAAAAAAGTATAGATCATAATTCTATACAAATTTTATATTATGTAAATATTATAATGAGCAAAGAGGAGTATTGAGAGCATTAGATGTAGCCAGCACTCTCCATAATATTTACTATAGACTATAATAAATATTGTAGCTACAGTATTTGGAATGTAGCGGAGAAGAATTGTTTATTCTCTCTCCTTTTTCCTCTTGTACACAAGACACAAGTAGATCAATAGATTTTTATGTGTGAAGCTCTCTCTCCTTAGAAACCCTCTTGTTTCTATTACTCACTATTACTCTTATGTGGGTGTATATTACTTATTACTACTCTTATGTCTTTCTAAACATTCTCAACAACCACCATCCAAACTATTACAAGACCCTTGCTTTGATTGCACATTCACCACAAGAACTACTTTTAAGCTATACATCAATAATTTACAATGGCTTTTATTTAAGATTTCTTTTTAATAATTATATTTATCTTTTAAATCATTTCTAAAGCTTCTTTGTCACACAATTATTTTTTCTTATAATAACACTTGACTCTTATAGCATCATTTTTAGAACTACATATAAGATGTATTATTATAATATACTAAAATTATTATATAAAATCAAAGTTTTCTTAGAATTGAGTAAAGTACCTAGTGGAAAGGCTCAGTGATGCATACCTTATATATCATTCACAACTAGGAGTATTTTCAGCAAAAAAGACATTGACAATTTGATAAGTTCCACATTTACCTTAATTTTTGGTATGATCTTCTCAAAGTTTTGTTCATCCAAGATTTTGGAGCAAGATAAATTTTTGATTATAATAAAAAAAAAATCTATAATAATTATTTTTGAACTAAAAACTTATTATATGTCATTTAACTATAGTTAAAAATTTAAAAAAGGTATAGTTGTATCTAATAGAATATTAATGGCTAATTAACATTAGAAGTAGAATAAGCTTATCAATATATTTAATAAAATTAGAATTTGTTTTTCTCCATTTATTTATAACAAATAGATATAAATCTATATGAATGGGCTTCATTATAATTTTTAATTTCATTATACTAAATGATTTATTTTATATAACTTTTTTACTATTTAGCTAAGAAGTTGTAATAATAGACTAAAATAATAACTCCATTTCTTTGCATGTAGTAGTCTTCTTGTATTTATATTTAGTTTTAAAAAGGGCCATGCATTCACAATTTTGGTGATCAATGCTATGATAAAATTAATATCTAATCATAAGATTTAGATAGTCAATGCAAATAGAATTGTTGATATTTGTTAATGCATTTTGGACATAAACTTCTAATTTGCAGCTTATTATCTAATAGAATTCAATGCAATATTTGGTGTTTAAAGTCTTATTGTTGTTTAATTTTTGACCTAACATCTTACCAAGTCTGACAAGAATTTTTAAGAGCTATAGCAACAAATTCATTCAAAATATTTTTCAAGTAGAGGTGGCATGTGCCAAAATTCTTTTTAAAAGCAAGGATACCAATAATCTCAAGTTTCAGGTTTTTTCTTCTAAATTTTAAGAAAAGTATTTTTTGATTTATTACCAATGAATCATGCAATAATAGTATATCAATTAAGGTTCTCAAATTTATTTTAACTGAGGATTACAATCCAAACCCTAGTTATGATCTTTATTGCACATAATATTGTGTAAGCCGACCATATATTGTTGTAATTCTATTTTTTAATTTTAATTAAAATTGACATATCTTTATATATATATATATATATATATATTTATGTGTGTATATATGAAGTAGATGTAGTATGATTGTCATCATGTAGCATGAAATCAATTTATATTTTTTAATTTTTAATTTTTTTTGAATTATTTGTTAGAAATTTCTAAAAAATATTTCTCTTTATTTTTTTCAAACATAAAAATGTTTTTTTTAAAATTATTTAAATATTATTAATATAATGTTTTTTATGTCAAATAAAGATATCATTTCTAAAATAATCAATTTATTAATTAGATATTAATCTTAGATTAAAATATATTAATTAATTTTATAAATTTTCAATTAGAATTAAAATTTTAGATTAATCAATTCAAAAATATAGTATTAATATAATATATTTAAAAAATAATATATTTTTAAAAAATAACATATTTAAAAAAATTAATAGAATCCATAATAATATATTATAATATTTTATTTAAGATATTTTTTATTCTTAATTAAAAATAAATCATAATTTGATGCATTTTATATATATATGTAGTTATTTTATTAGTGTGGACTTTAATTTAATAATAGAAAATTGATATTTCTATGTATTAGGTAATGCATGAGAAATCCAATATCCTTAAAAAAGTGGTTCTATGCTTCTAAGCATATTATGGTTGTTGCAAATGCCTAGCCTCAATCCTTAGTTGAGATAAAATAATGCAATGTCTTCAAGTCAAGCCAAATGTACCTTTGTAGGGAATTCACCAACATAAAGTCACTAGCCATTTTTTTTATTATAATAACTTATTTTAAGTAATGTGGATGGTTTTTAAAAGCCCATCAACTATGTCAAATTTGAGCCTTGCTAATATTAACATAATAGCATGAAGTTAGTCAAATTTGAGCCTTACTAATATTAACATAATAGCATGAAGTTAGTTGACCAAGGACATTTGCCTTCTCCAGTACTATTCAATGGATAGAAATAATAAAAGTGTGGGTGGAAATATCAATCTTCTAATAATATTATATTTAATTTTATTATTTTTTTATATAATAATCTTAAATTATAAAACAAAAAAATATTTAAAAATTTAAAAAATTATATTAAATATATTAATAATAAACATGTGAAAAACATGTAATACTTGCATGAAGCAAAGTGAGAGTAAAATAATGAAAAAAATTGCATTATTTTTTTAAATATAAAATTTCACATTTCCTTTAAATGAAAATATTTTAAAATAAACTTAAAATATAAATTTGATTGAATTACTAATAAATCATAGATAAAAAGTTAACTTTCATAAATAGTATAAAGCTTAAAATTGATAATCTTCTTTGAACATATGTTGTTTGTTTGAAACCAATTGAAGTCATTGACTGTAGTTTTATTTAGAGATATTAACAAAGAATTAAAAACCCTCCTCTATTCTTAAAATAATCTTTCATAATTATTTGAAAACATAAATAATAAATAATATTTTATAATTCAACTGCTCTCTTCAAATTTTTTATTCTATTTGATGAGAATTTTAATATCAAAAGCAAAGAAGGTGGAATGTATTACAAAAAATAAAATAAATAAAATTTAAATTAAATTAAATTACATTCCTATAAAATCACTATATAAGACATGTTATATGTAGCAAAAATGTTAGTATTTAGTTCACTTTTTTATGTTAGTTATTTTTAGTTGAAACATCTTCTAGTGGTTCTTAAAAACTAGTAGAAAATAGGATTTTTTTTCTATTAATTAGTTTAAATTTAAATGTATTCCTATAGACTAAATCTATACTTTTAAGCATATTAAAGACCAAATCTATGGTATATATATATAAGGAGTTGTTAAAACCACACCTCAATGTTGTTATGCATAGTCCAAGAGATAGAGAAGGACAAAATTTATGATAAGATGATAATGTGGGGTGTGGCTTTAACAATTCTCTATATATTTATATACATATAGAGAGAGAAAAAAAAATTAAAAATTAAAAATTAAAACTGATGTACCAAGAAGCAGTATCCATCCAAAGAGAGAAACTATTTTTCAATTCCGAAGAAAGCCTTGTATTGGGTGGTGTTCATGTAAATGAATTGGTAATGTGGAATGGGAAGAGGCAGTTGCGTTTGTCCTCAAAGATGTACCCTAAACCTGCAACTATTTAATAGGTAGTACTAATTAGTATGAAGATGTGGTTACAGATTTCTTCATTCACATGTGTAATTGATGAAACCCTAAACCTTAAACTCACCCACCACAACAATTCTTGATACTGTCTATGGACCTCTTTTCATTCATTCATCCATCCCAATCCAATCAAATCTATTTGGAAAAAATAGGGAAATGGAATTGGATGAAGAAATTCCATTGCAAAAATAATATAGTAAGTCGTATGACATTTATTCTTCTTGTTCATTTCTCATGTTTTGTATACAAACCCATTACTTTTTAAAAAAAAGTTATAAATAAATTTTTTTTGATGATTGAGAAAGAGGTAGTTTTGTGAAAAAAATCTATAACCACACTTCAGCAGATTGTATTCAGAGCATCCTTGTAGGATGCAAGGAATGCAATCCAAATGAGCGATTGCGCTAAATCATCACAACTTATCAAATATTGTTATAATATTGATGTTGACACCAAACTAAACATATCCCAAATCATCATTCAATTTAGTTGTTTTCATAAAAGAAAACAAAACAAAAACAAAAACAAAAATACAAAAAAAAACTATCCATGTTAAGCATTCATTTCCTTAGAGGAAAACTTCACCTTGTACTCATACAGCTTCCAACATTACTTACACAGAGTGTACATAGTGTATTGCACACTCATTCTGACCTGAAACCACTCAGAATTGCATTTTTTTTAAAAAAATAATATTGAAACAAGGGTGAAACAATAATAGTATATAATTTTTTTCTTCTATTTGTACACCTATTTATTTAGTAGAAAAACATGGATTCAAGGAAAATTGTCTCAAATCCATCCTGTGGATACAAGCAACATAAATATTGAAAGAAATGAGCAAACAATCAATACACAAATTGTCAAAATACCATGTAAAGAAGACAAAAGGAGACAGACAGAAAAGGAGCAAGTTAGGTAAGTAAGGGTCTGATGCTGAGAATGTGGGCTCTGAGAGGACAGCTTTGTGGGGTTGGACAAAGCCAATTCTCACACACATGGCTCATGAAACCCACACTCACATGCCTAGCATTCATGCGCTCTCTCTCACTCACTCACACACACACACAGTAACTGACTGACTGAGTAACTGACTGCCTGCCTGCCTCCTCCAGTGTTGTCCCTAGTTTGATTGTACTCAGCCAGGTTTGTAAGTATAGAAGCCATGTAACTTGCAACATGGGGTCAGTCAGAACCCATGCAACTATCTGGTGGCTAATCTGAAACTCCAGTTCTCCTCCACAAAAGGGCTTCCTCCTCCAGGCATGGTCTGATGTGCTTACTTATTGTGCTCAGCAGGATGTGGGACAAAGAAAGTTACTTATTGTACTCAACAGGATGTGTGTGTGTGTGTGTGTGTGTGCAAAATCTGCACTACTTCTACTTCTTCTTTTCAGTTGTTGGGTTCAGAATCTTGTAGGATGGCAGCACAAGTTGGATGGGGATCTATTTGCATGTGGGTACCAATTTTGATGATAAAATATCTTAAAGTTGAATTTAATTTTTTTATATAAAGAATGTAAAAGTTTAGTTTTAATGTAGAATCAATGTTAAAATTTTGGCATGTGAAGAATGAATTTTTTTAATAGAATAGAAATAGAATACATTTGAATAAAGCAATATAATAAGGTTTATAAGCATACAAATAAAACTACTGTAACCTACAAAAAAACCCCACTATTTCTTATTAAAAAAAATTTCAAGCTTAATAATACTATAATATATATATATATATATATATATATGTTTTTTCTTATTATAATAAAAAATAATTAAGAATGTTGTAAGAGTGAATTAGGATTAAAATAAAAATAAATAGAATATTTTTTGTATGTTGATAATAAAAATTAAAGAAGAACTTTGCTCTTATGTGTGGATTTCTTTTGTAATCTATTAAAATTAGAATGAAAAAATTATGATAATTACTGAAAATTTTTTTTAATTATATGCTACATATTAAAAAAATTAATTTTCTTTCTATAATTGTTAAAATAATTAATTGAATAAATTTTTATATTATATTATAAATTTTTAGCTCAAATAGATCTAAAGATTATTAATTTTATTTTTTAAAAATGGATTAAAAAATAGATTAAAAATAATATTTTTATAATTTTCTTCTTTTCTAGTAAATATTTAAATAACATAAAATCACAACATTAAATTTTACTTATTTTTTAATTATTATTTTATAATATATTAGAATATTAAGTTTTAAACTTAGAATTCTTATAGTGAAATAAGATACTTAACTTGAGAATTGTTTTGAAATTCACAAAAGTAATGAAAAGTGTGATGAAAAAAAATAAAAATTTATTATATGATTCTATATAACATTATAGCTCTTATTTTTTTCAAAAATATATTTTATATAATAAAAATATTATTGATGTGGAATTAAATTTATTGAATTTTATATTTATATATTTAAATTCAAAAATATAATAAAAATACAAGAATGGAAATATCAAATTAAGTTAAATTAATTTTAAGCCACCAAAAAAATATTTTTATTTATTAATATTTGTATGTAATTCAATTTATGCTATGATATAATTTTAAGATATAGATGTAGAAATATTAATATTTAATAATTTTATAAAATCTATATATTTTTATATTTTTATATTTTTACATGATTCTACATATATATTTTTATGTATTATTCTATCTTTTTACATAATATTTTATTTTCATATCCAAATTTTAATATTTTTTCAAATAAAAATTAATAAAATTTATAAGTAATATTGTAATTATAATTTAATAAAAATATTTAATAAAAATATTTTAAAAAATATTGAATTTTTTTGAAATTTGATTAGTTACAAAAAAACTAATAATACTTTTTAAAATGTTGAAATTTCATTAAGATTAGTTTCATAGTCTAAAAGATATGAAGCTTAAAGAAAGAAATCCTTAGTACACTCTTGTATCACTGAAAAGAACTACAAAGTCACTCATAGATGGTACAGTATTAATCTAGAATAGCTATTGCCAAAGACAAGAAGACTAAAAAGTCTTGAAACAAGACTAAGGACTAAAAAGGTGTTGACAACAGTGAAGAAGGCTTCACTCTTACCTCCATATATATTCTTAATTAGGAACTATGTAGCTGTGTCCTATATGACCTCCAAAATTTATTGATTTTACAAGACACATAACTTAATTTGCAAGGCAAGTTATTTATATGTGCGCTACATAGCTAGCTTATTCTACAAGCTACCAATGTGTTGATAACTTGTTGACCAAGCTTCTAATCTACCAATCAACACATGTAAAGTCAAAGCAGTATTTTTATGAAGTTTCTAGGAAGCTTTTCAAGGAAATATTATAAAATAAATTTATTTTTATCTACTTCTATTTAATCATATAGATAAATATTAGAATAAATATGTATGTCCATAACACATAAACATATTTTTGCAAAAAAAATTATTTTTGATATTTTTTTTATTAGAGTGTATTTAGATGAATAATCTTATTTATAATTTTTTAATAAGTAATTTTTTATTTGATCTTTTCTATCATTAAAATTTTTATTGAAAAAATCATGATTTAGAAAAGTAAAAACTATAATTTAATAATATTCTAAAAAATATTTTGTACTTAGATTTGATTAGAAAAATCAAAATAAATTGATTTTTTGGTAGCTATAAATAAATTAAAATACTCAACTACAGAAACATTATAAACATCTATTTGCAAACTGAAAAAATAAAAGTATAAAAATTTTACCATTTAAATTTAATCCTATATTAGCTTTTGAAGATAATTGATACTAATTTATTATCTTTTATACTATTTTTAGATTTTAAAGTTCTAAATTTTTATTTTTTAAAATTAAAAAAACTAATATATATATATATATATATATATATATATGTATAAAATAAAGACTTTTTTTTCATAAACTTGATAAATAGAATTCAAATTGTGGTTTTTATTAGATGTAAGAGCTAATATATTTTTATAATTACTACCACTAATCTAATAATAAATTTGTTGCTACCAACCTTCAATCTATTTTATAAAATTATTTATATTTTTAATTTCAAATAAATACATAATCTTGACATCTATAAAAACTATATCTTTATTATTAAGAATATTTAAACTACCAAACTATTTTAATTATATGTCTTGAGATTAAATTATTATATTTATAATAAAATTAAAATTAAAAAGCATTGAAAGAAGAAAAATATTTATTCAACTAAGGATTATTTTACATTATGGTTGTTTAGTTAAGTAGACTTTGGACCATTCTACTTGAAATTTGGCAAAAGGCCAATGTAAAAGTCATAAAAAAATAATAAATATGACCTTTGGCTTAACTACTTAATTATGAATTACGCGCCTATTTTGTTTGACCTAATTTTTTATTGAATAAGTAATTCTTTGATATCAATACTACTATAAAGTATTACTATGTAGGCACTTTTGACCAAAATGTTGGTTGATTTTTTGTCTCTAGTGTGAAGGCCAAGTGGTCAATTGTTTTCTTTCTACTAATCATATTGCTAAAAAAATTTGTCTCTTCAACAAGGACCATAGTGTAAAGTGACCCTTATATTTAGAAGCCCACTTTTAAAGACCATGATTTAAAAGTCTTATTAAGATTTCTAGCTTACTAAAGAAAAACCTACTTTTAGGAATATTAGCCTTTGGATGTAATATAAAAAAAAAAAAAAAAACAGGCCTTAAATAGACTAAATTATTATTTTATTAAAGGCCTAATTATGTCACTTTATTTCTTGATTTTTAAAATTATAAAAATATAAATATATATTTAAATAATTTTAAACATATCATTTTAAACATTATTTTTATACAAATTCTAATTTTTTTATTTAAATACCAATTATATGAGATGGACCTAACAATTGTTTTAAAAAAAATACTATTTATGCCATACAAAAATAAAGTATATTCTACCTTATTTTTTTCTTTTAGGACTTTTGGGTTTATTTTTTCTAAATATGAAGCCAATGTACAAAGGCCTTTTAATTTCAACTAATCAAAAATTTTAAAAATTAAGGTCCCTTATTTTATCTTCTAAGTAAATTTTTTTCTTTATAATGTAAGATTAATACATGTTTTAGCAATTTGGGATATTTGAAGTACATTGCTACATTATTATTTTTTTTGTAAAATAAAAATGTTACAAAATAAATATTGCTTTATAATTTGAAATACCAACCTTGTAATTTAATTTATAATATATTTATATTTAATAATAATAATATAAGATAATATAATATTTAATTATTTAATATCTAATAAAATACTATGATATTAAATTAGCTCATTTTTTAAAAAAATATATATAAAATTATTACTATATTTTATACATATGAGGTTATTACAGTTCAAAATTCAAAAGATGTCAATAAGGAGGCACTTTAAACTTATAAGCCCACTTTAAAATTTTATGGTTTGAAAGCTTTATCAAGATCCTTTACTTGATGTAGAAAAGTCTTCTTTTAGAACTCTTGTCTTTTGCATGTATATTGAAGTGAAAAGAAGCCTTAAAATAGATAATTTTTTTTATAAGTCTATTTTTTTCTTTTTGGATCTTTTCTACTTATTTTTCTAAGTATAAAGCCAATTTAAGGAGATTAATTCATTTTAATTGATGAAAAAATTTAAAAGTTATGCGCTTTTTATTGTGTTTTGTAAGTACAAAGTATTTCTAAAGGATTGTAGAAATGTTTGATTTTTAAGAAAAAAATCCTCTCTTTTTATTTTCACAAAATCAATATTTTTTTCTATTTTATAATTAAATTATATTTATAGGATAATATAAACATTTAATTTACTTATTAGTTATAGCATTTTTTGAATATATTTTTTTAGAAAGGCTTGACATGTAGAGGAGAAGGTAAAAAATATCAATTTTTAAATCATTTTAAATGGCTATTATTGAGAACTATTCCTTAATTGTCTTTATACATAGAAAAATTAGTTCAATGGTTCTTAAAAAAGAACTGAGGTAGAATACATCTTTTTTACATGGCATGAAACCTCATTTTTGCCTAGAATATATGATAAATCTACATCAAGAAGATTTTTTTTATAAAAGATTATAAATATCTGTTTTAAATTACTAAAAAAACATCCATCAAACAAAAAATTGTGTTGTTATAAATGTCATAATTATGAGAATCAAGATATGAGTTGATATAGTTAGACACACCACAAAGAATAATTTGGACTATTTCATGACC
The DNA here is from genome assembly GCF_059467195.1 of Physcomitrium patens. Taxonomy (NCBI): domain Eukaryota; kingdom Viridiplantae; phylum Streptophyta; class Bryopsida; order Funariales; family Funariaceae; genus Physcomitrium; species Physcomitrium patens. Next base: position 9,264,243 of record NC_143431.1, on the reverse strand, counting down.
TCTTCTCACTTTATTCTATCTCCAAAAACCTACATCATGCAAGAAACTTTCATAAAACTTTTGTACCATGTCCCTTCAAAATGGACATTTAGATATAAAGACCCCTCAATCCATTTTCTCCTTAAACTCTCCCTAATAAAAACCAAAAAAAAATCTAACTTCTTCATAAATAACATAGTCTGTAATCACAGGGGTAGGGAAGCTTCAACCTGGCCAATTAACAACCAAAACTGCACCACAAGTAATAAAATGGTTATCATTTCCTTCTTTATTCACTGTCACGGAAACAGCCAATGAGACTCACAACCCTAAAATACCCACATGTTTTTCTTTGCTTATTGTTCTGTAATTGAGATTGTGGAGGTTGCATTTTTTGGGTGTTTAGTTGTCACAAGCACCCACTCACTGTGCAACATTCTTCTTATTCACAAGCAGTAGTGTGAATGCTGCTGCAGTGTCAGGTCCGCATGGTACACCCAAACATAGATGGGTTTGACAGAAAGCGCAGAACTGGCACTGTAAATTTTTTTGTAATTAAATTAGGGTTGCCCCCACGGCATTGCCTCCATCAGGATAGTGTCAGCACTGCAGTAGTCTGCTGTGAAAGCTGGTGCTGAATCTCACTTGGGTTCTGTCTTGCTCATGAGTTCTACATCATTTGTTGCTATTAGGAGCCAATTTTGATGACTGATTTCAGCTGAGTATCACGTTTGTATATATGTTTGGATGTACAAATGTATGTGTGTATAGAGGGTGATGTTGGTGTAGAGTAAGAGAGCACAATACATTTATTGTATATCCATGACATTCAGCACTATGGTAATATACATGCACATTTTGAACGCAAAGATGTTTATAGCTTATTCAAAATTGAAACCAGCAATTCAGAATTCTAATTACCATACTATGACCTTCTCAAAAAATATCCTCCAAAGAAATAAGAGAAAATATCATAACTCTTATTAAGGTGCATTTTTAGAACTCATCAAATTGGCTGAGATTTGTAAATGCATGGACACATATTAGTTTTCATATATATATATATATATATATTTATACTAGTCAAAACCCATGTTATTGGCCAAAGAAAATATGCAAAATATGCCATGCCATGTCTCTTGGTTTCCATAATATCCACAACAAATCTCTCTCTTGCTTTGTTCTTGAAGATTAGCTTCGCCCTCTTCCTTGACTTGTTGTCAAAGCAACGAAAATTGTTCACTTATTCTAGAGTTGAATTTGCCTTCATTTAAAATCCTTTTAATCTACAAAAAATAAAAAATACATAGATCTAATCAAATATGTCAGCAAGAGTAACTGAGGTAAATTAAGCACCACATTAGCAAACCTTAGACAAATACAAGCAAGCATCATGATAAATCCAACTACACTCCCTCCTCCAAAAATTGCCTTAGCTAGATCCTATCTTGCTGCTACAACTATCCCCAGATTTCTACAATACTAACTTTTTATTCCTCATAATTTTATTCCACCAAACAATGTGTCCAAGTATATGCTACAAAATTCACATTCTTTGATGACAATCTCTCCATCTATTCTCCTTGCATTCTCAATAAAATATTCTTTTTAAATTAATACAAAATCATATTTATAATGCCTCAAGGATAGAAATCTTGTAACTAAACTAAAATTATAGGTTTTTTTCTCAAAATAATTACATTTCACTCAACTTGATTGTATGCTCAACCATCATCTTTGAATTATTTTTCCAATCTTCTTCATGTGTGACTTAGTTTGGATTTAAAAGGTTCTTTAGACTACTTGCTTATTTCTACTATGGCATCTAAAACTCTTCCAAATATATCCAAAACATGGATGAGTTATGTTGGAAAGATTTATTACCATTGATAATTCATCATCTTCCACTTTTGTCACTAATATTAGCATTTATATATTAAAGTGTTATATTCTCATAAGTGAAAGTATTGTGTCCTATTGTATCAACTTGTTTTTTTAATTATTTTTTCAAAATGAACACTTTGAATCAATGGTCCTAAAAATTACCTATAATAATAATTAATATGAAGGATTGCATCTCATTAAATATTTGATCATTGTCTTATTGGCAATTGAAGTTTACAAAATGGTTTCACATGTAAATGGATGTAAATAGATGGCTTTTAATATTTGTATAAATAGTGCAATAAGTTACACATGAGTATTTTGTGTAGTAAATTTATTCCTTGCAACTTATAGCAATTTGTTGTTATTTTGGTAGATTGCTTACATCTCATTTGTATTCTTTTGCAATGAAGACATGATTTAATTATTGAAGTATAGAAGTAAAATAAATATCAATTTATTATAGCAAAAAAAATTGTAAATACTTTTAATCTATTACATAACAGTTTTTAGTATGAGTAGTGCATTATTTTGCTTTGCTTTTAGGGATTGGCTTTGCCCTCTCTCCTGATTTGGTCACCATATGGATAGCAACTCCTTGTAGAAAAATCCAACTCTTTAAAAAATTCAATGTCCATTGCCCCTACCTCCATTAAAGCTCAATCATTGATATAATAATATCATCAATCATCCAAAGAAGTCTAAATCAAAAGAAGCTTTCAATCTTCTATTTTATAGTTTAGAATTTTTACGAAATTCTCATACTTTGCAACAATTTTTTATCTATGTCTCATTATTCTAGTTAATTTTCTTTAAGATCAAATTAATCTACTTGTATAAAGCAATTACAAGTCTATTAAACTTGATAAAAATAAAGAATATTATTTAAAAATATAGATATAAATTACATGTAATATGAAGAAATAATAGTAATAATGATAATAGTCTTAAACAAAAATAGATTAAAACTTATATTGTTCATCAAAAGATATATTATAATTAATAATTTAATTTTTTTGTAACTAGCATTTCTTATACTTTTACTTAAGATTTCATCTAATATTAAAACCTCTTTAAGATGCAAATATTTTTTTGTATTGATTAAACCTATAAAAATAAAATAAATATAAAATATATTATCTCAAAATAATAATAATATATTATAGAATTATTAAAATATAATTTTATCAAAAAACATATTTTTATTATTATTTTAAATAAAAACATGTAAAAATTTTGATTGTTGAAAAATTTATTGAGCAATTTCACATATAACACAGTCTAAATGTCATAGATATACATATTTAATTCAATAGCTATTTATATGATTATGTAGAAGTTAGTAAATATAGATTAATTTCATAATATCTTCTAGAGAAGCTTTCTAAAATCTTTATAGATATAATTGTGACATATAAATAACTTGCCATGCATGTTAAGACATGTATCTAGCAAAGCCAACACATGTTGAAGGTCCTATAAAAAATCACTACATAGCTCTTAGTTAGAGAGTATATATGGAGGCAAGAGTGAAGCTTTCTTCACTCTTGTCAATGCCTTTCTAATTCTAAGTCTTCTTTCAAGACTTTCTAGTCTTTTGGTCTTTTGTAATAGCCATTTTAGTTCAATTTATTATCATCTTTGAATGATTTTTTAGTCTTTTTAAGTGACACAAGAGTGAATTGAGATTTTTTTTGTTTAGGATTCATGTCCTTGATAAATTGACAAGAGTGATAATTTGTTATTCTTGTCTTATTTTAGAAGAGAATAGATAATTGCACCTCTATTGTTATGTTTTGAAAGTTGTAGACTATCCATCTTTAAATAAATTGTTTAATTTTTTAATGCTGATTTTTTTTTTAAAGAAAGCAGATTATCATTCTTTGTGGAAATTTTCATTTGACATTAGAGTTTATAAATTACTCTCTGCTAATTTGACTTATAGATTTGTTAAGTTATTTGAAATGGAAGGAAAAATCATAGATGCTTTACTTGGTAGAAGTAAGAATAGATTTGTAACTATTATAAATCTTCATGAGCTTGTCAATGTTCTTAGGATGGAAATTTTACATATCACTGGCACCAACCATAGAAAAATTAATCCTATACTGATGAAAAAAGTCCAAAGTCTATTTCAAAAAATCATATAGTTGAAAGAAGCAAGTAGATTGACGTCACAATCAAATCCATGAAGTTTTGTTTTTATAAGTATGACAAGAAAAAGGCTTAGTATGCTTAAGAAGTTTAATGGAACAAGATCAAAATTTTGACAATTTTTGCAATAAGTTAAGTTCTATTTAAGGTTGTATCTTTTCTAATATCCTGATGGATTTACTCAAGTTGGGTTCATAAGTACACTTCTGTCTAGAAGTTCTCTCTCTTCAATTTTTACCTTGGATAGAAAATGATTCATAAATCCTTTATGATTTGAATTTATTCTTAAAAGTATTTACAGCCATATTTAGAAAAGTGAACAAGAAAGAGTAAGAGAGACCAAGCTCTTATATTTACAACAAGGATTAAGTCAAGCTACTATATATATTGCTAAATTCCAAGACCTTGCTTGTAACATGGACTAGAATGTCAAAGCATTTATCAATAAATTTTGATATGGATTGAAGGATACCATCAAAGATTTGTTATTAACAATGCTAAAAGTACATTCTTTGAAAATATTTATTGCTTAAGCCATTGCATACAAAAATTAAATATTTGAAAGATGTCAAAAAAAATATTTGACCAGAGAAAAACAAATTAAGTAATAATAGCATCTCTCAAGTTTTCAAAATTTTATTTATCAAGGTCATAATCAATGCAAATTGATATGGTATATTTTAAATTCTTCATGGATCAAGAAAAGACTTGACATTGTCTAAAAAGTTTGTATTTATATTGTAGAAAAGCTACACACATTATTCAATATTATCCAAAGAAGAAATGAATTAAAAAATAAAGAGTATGATTGCCAAAAAAGATAATGTATCAAAAAACAAGTTTTTTTTAGCTATAATAGGTACCATATAATATTATATAATATTATTATAAAATTATATATAACATCTAATAAAGGTCATATTCTCTCATCAAATTCCTCACCTTGTTTTACAATAGATGGATATTTAAGACCTAAAAACCACAAAATCTTTGTATTATTAGATTTAGGAGCCTATCATAGACATATATATTTATTTAAATAATTAATTATATGATTAGATAGAAGTAGGTAAATATAGATTAATTTCATAAGGTCTTTTAGTGAAGCTTTTTAAAAGCTTCATAGACACGATTTTGACTTTAGATGTGTTTGTAGGTCAAAAACTTGACCAACAAGTTAATCACATGTTTTTAGCTTGTGGAACAAGTTAACTCTACATAATAGCTTGTGAAACAATCTAACTATGTGATGCATACATAGATAACTTGCCTTACAAGTTAAGACATGTGGCTAGCAAAGTCAACATGTTTTGGAGGTCCTATAGGACATTGCCACGTAGCTCCTAGTTAAGAATATATATATGGAGACAAGAGTAAAGCCTTCTTCGCTCTTGTCAATGTCATTCTAGTCTTTAGTCTTGTTTCAAGACTTTCTAGTCTTCTTATCTTTGGCAATAGCCATTCTAGTTAATATTACATTACCTTTGAGTGACTTTTTAATTCTCTTCAGTGACATAAGAGTGTATTGAGGATTTTCTTTTTTTGAGATTCATGTCCTTGATAGTTTGACAAGAGTGCTAATATACTATTTTTATCTTGTTTTAGAAGTGAGTGAATTATTCCACTTCTATTGTTGTATTTTGAAGGTTGCAGACTACCCACCTTTTAAACAAAAAAAATCTTATTCTTTAACACTAATCTTTCCTTAGAGAGAGTGGATTATCTCTCTTTGTAGAAATTTTTATTAGAAATGGCAGATTATCTTCCTCTAATTTAACTTTTTGAATTTGTTTGAGTTGCCTATGGAAGGAACGATTATGGACGCTACACCTAGAAAAAGTGAGAATAGATTTGCAACTATTGTAGATCTTCATGAGCTTGTCAACACTCATAAAGTAGAAATCTCACATATTTTTAATATGAATTATGGGAATACTATGCCTAAACATATAGAAGAAGTTTAGAATCTGTGATAAGAAGTTGTGCAATTGAAGAAAGCAAGTAAATTGACTTCACAACCAAATCTAGGGAATTTTGCTTCTACAAGTAAGACAGGGGCAAGAATTAGTATGCTCGAGAATTTTGATGGAACAAGATCAAAATTTCGAGGATTTTTGCAACAAGTCAAGCTCTATCTAAGGTTGCACCCTTTTCAATATTTTGATGGATTTATTCAAGTTGGATTCATAGGCCCACTTCTATCAAGAAGTGCTCTCTCTTGGTTTGCACCTTTAATGGAAAAAGATTTGTGACTTCTTTATGTTTTGAATTCATTTCTAGAAGTATTTACAGCTACATTTGAAAAAAATAATTGAGAATGAGTAGCAGAGACCAAACTCTTATTTTTATGATAAGAATCATGATCAACCACCATATATGCTATTAAATTCCAAAACCTTACTTACAATGTAGATTGAAATGAAAAAGCACTCATCAATCAACTTTGACATGAATTAAAGGATAGTATCAAAGATTTGTTATTAATAATGTCAAAAATAAAATCTTTGGAAGAATATATTGCTCAAGCTATTGGATACGACAATCGATTTTTTGAAAGGCATCAAGAACAAAGACTTGGCTAGAGAGGAACAAATTAAGTATTGGCAGTAGCTTCCAAGTTTTATGAAACATATTCACTAAGGCCAGAACCAATACAAATTGATACGATACGTTTTAAAACTCTCATAGAGTAGGAAAAGACTCAATGTCGCTAAGAGGGTTTATATTTATATTTTGGAGAAGTTGAATATATTGCTCAATATTATCCAAAGAAGCAACGCAATTATAAAATGAGGAGCACAATTACCAAAAAAGATAATATATCAGAAAACGAATTTCTCTAGCTATAATAGAGAACATGCAGCTAAAATCATATGCAACATCTAGTAAAGATTTTATTCTCTCTTTGAACCTCACACCTTATTTTACGATAGATGTTCATTTAGGACCTAAAAATCACAAAGTCCTTACCTTATTAGATTCATGAATCTTAGCCTGTTTTATAGATGAAGATTTTTTCAAAAATCAAAAAATACCTTTAGTCAAAAAAACTAAATCTATATATGTAGAGATTATAGATGGTTATTTGTTGTCTTCTAAAAATATTATCTATGAGACTGTTCTTTTAGATGTAATAATTAAAGATCATAAAAGTATAGTAGTATTTAATATAATAAATTTTTCCTCCAATCTAGTTATTTTAGAGTTATCATGGCTAAAAAAATATAACCCTCAAATAGATTGGATTTTTCATAATCTTAACTTTTTTGATAGTATAATCCAAGATCAAGTTAGCAAAGTAGAAGTATAAAAGTCTAATACTTCCAAACTTTTACTGATAGGAGCAAGAACTTTCATGCATGCTACAAAAGAAGGATTATCTTTTACTATATATGCTATACCTATTTCTAATAGTGAAAAAATATCAAGTAGTATTTCTAGTCAATATAAAGAATTCCAAGACGTTTTTGAAAAAAAAATGTAGATATTCTTCCAGAGTATCAATCTTATGATTGTTCAATTGATTTATAAGAAAGAGCTCAACCACCATTTGGACCAATCTATAGCTTATTGTAGAATGAGAACTTTTATTATTCTTTTAATATAATCAAGTTGATTGCATTAAAAGAATACATTGATGAAAACTTTGCAAAGAACTTCATTTACCATTCTAAATCCCTAACCAAAGCTCCTATCTTATTTAGGAAGAAGAAAGATGAATCTCTGTGGATGTGTGTGGATTATCGAGGACTCAATAATATCACTATCAAAAATAGGTATCCTTTATCTTTGATTTCAGGACTTCTTGACTAATTCAATTAAGTAAAGATCTATACTAAAATAGATCTATAAAGAGCATACAACTTAGTTCATATCAAAGAAAGAGATGAATGAAAGATTACTTTTTAAACAAGGTACGAACATTTTGAATATAATGTCATGTCTTTTGGACTCATGAATGCATTACTTGCTTTTCAACATCTTATAAATGATGTTTTTCATGAGTTTTTGATGATTTTGTCATTTGCTATTTAGATGACATTCTAATCTACTCTAAGAAGACAAAAAAACATGAACTTTATGTTTGTTGTGTGTTACAAAAACTTAAAGATGCAAGATTATACATGAAGTTGAAAAAGTATGTATTCCACACTACTCAAGTTGATTTTTTAGGGTACATCATTTCCAACAAAGGCCTTATGATAGATCCTAAGAAGGTCCAAACTATCATAGATTGGAAGATTTCAAGAACAATAAGAGATGTGCAATACTTTTTAGGCTTTGCTAATTACTACCAAATCTTCATCAAGAACTTTTTTTAAGTTTTAGCTCCACTTATACATTTGATTTGTAAAGACAAACTTCAGTAGAATAAAGAAACATAAGTTTTATTTGATGCTTTAAAGAAAAAATTTACTTCTGCACCAATCTTGTATTGCATTGGATTCAAGATATTTTTTTATAGAAACAGATGCGTCACACTTTGCTATGCATGTCGTGTTGTCACAACTAGAAATAGATGATAAATTCCATTTAATATATTTCTATTTTAGAAAAAATTTAACAACCAAAATTAATTATGAGATCCATGACAAAGAGCTCCTTGCAATCATGGATTCATTTCAAGAATGGCATCATTATTTAGAAGGTGCTTCAACTCTAATTACTATATATATAGATCATAAGAACCTTGAGTACTTCATGTCAATATTTGTTTTGAATTGTTGTCAAGCCCATTAGAGCATGTCTTTATCTAGATTCAATTTCAAGTTTACTTATCAAATCAAAAAATAACAAGAACTATTAGATGCTATTTTTAAATATTCTTATTTTATACCAAAAGAAGGAGATGCATCTTTTGATCAACAAAGAATGATTCTCTTTAAGTCCGAGCATTTTCATCTTCAAGCAATAAAATCAATATTGACTGTTGATTCAATCTTTAGTAAGCAAATCCAATTAAGTATGTCCTATCATCCTCTTATTCATGATATCAAGCATCTTTCTTTTAAGTCTCATGATACTTCAAAGTTTGAGTTCAAGAACAACCTTTTCTATTTCAAAGGATGCCTATATGTTCGAAAAAGAGAAGTACATTTACGTGTTCTTCAAGCATATCATAACTTTCCAATCGTAGGACATTTTGGATACAATAAGATTTTAGAGCTTATATCTAGAGATTTTTGGTAGCTGCAAATGTGGAAGGTGATAAAAGACTTTGTACAATCATGTGATACTTGTTCAAGATTCAAAACTCTCCGCTGTAGACCTTATGGACTACTTCAACCATTACTTATTCCAGAACAACCATGGTCTTCTGTTTCTATAGATTTTATTTTAGATCTTGTAGTCTCAAGTTCACATGATTTCATATTCATAATTGTATATTTCTTCATCAAAATGGCATATTTTATACCATGTGCAAAATCTATTTCACGTAAAGAAATAGCTAAATTTTTTTTATTGAAAATATCTATTGCTATAATGGATTGTCAAAAGATATTATATCAGATAGAAGGATTCAATTTGTATTAAGATTTTGGAGAACATTTTTCAAGATTCTAAAGGTGGATATAAAGCTTTCTTTGATTTTTCATCCTCAAACTGATGGGCAAACAAAATGGGTGAATTAAATTTTGGAACAGTATTTGAGGTGTACTATCAATTATCATCAATATGATTAAACAACTCTTTTTTCATTGGCAAAGTTTGCATATAATAATTTAGTACATTTTTCTACTCAATAAACATCTTTCTTTGCTAATTATGGTTATCATCTATAACTTGATATTTTTGACTTTTCAAAAGTTGATAATCTTGCGGCAAAAGATTTAACAAATAATTTGTCAAAGATACATGCAACAATAAAGATATAATTAAAAGAAGCTCAAAGATGGCAAAAGATCAATGCAGATGCCTATCGCAATGAGCAACTATAATTCAACATAGGTGATAAGGTATGGTTATTTCATCGTAATATCAAGACCACTCGTCTTTGTGATAAATTGGACTATTGTAGGCTGGGACCTTTTTCTATTTGTGAACAAATCAATTATGCTGCTTATCGATTACATCTACCGGAGTCTATGAAGATCCATCCTATATTTCACATATCCCTTCTTGAGCCATATAAGATAGTGAATATTTTGTGAAGAAGATAAATGCTACCTCCTCTTATATAAGTAAGTAATAATCAAGAGTTCGAGGTGGAAGAATTTTTAGACTCAACGTGGTGCCAAAATAGGTTGAAATAACTTATTCATTGGCATATATATGATATTAGTGAACCGACATAGGAGCCATCAAAAAATCTTGCAAATACAGCAAAGAAAGTTGAAGCTTTTCATCGACAAAATCCATCAAAATCAAGATGAAGAATAACAAATCTTTGCAATAAAAGAAAAAATATCAAAAAAAGATAACATTCTATCATCTATCTTTTTTTGTGGCTTGTGAGTATTTTTGATGCTAAAGAGATGGAGAATCAATAAGTAGCAGATTCAACTCAAGAGCTTTTAATTGTAAATTTATTAGATAAGAAATTGTGATTGTCACAACCTTCAAGATAATGAAATCAAGATGAAGATTCTCAAGAATGATATATTTCCTCGAATAGATGGTAAGATACAATGTATTTGATATCCCAACCTTCAAAGACACACCTATTGTTTGGTAATTTTATTAGAGGTAGAAACAACTCTTGACAGTGTTTCAAATGTTTTATTTGAATGAAGTTACGAAGGCCTCAACAACAATCAAATAACAAGGTGGTCTTCTTGTCCTTGTATGTAATACTATCGATGGTTGAAAGGGCCTATCAATTATCTTCAAAGAGAACAAAGATCGTAGTATGTGACAAATAGAATTTGTCACATCTTAGACTTTGACAATATATGAAGACTATTCTTTTTAGAATTTACTCTTATAAAGAGAAGTAATGTCATGGATATATATATTTACTTCAATAATTAATTATATGATTAGATAGAAGTAGGTAAATATAGATTAATTTCATAAAGTCTTTTATTGAAGCTTCCTAATAGCTTTATAGATGTAATTTTGACTTTAGATGTATTTGTAAGTCAGAAACTTGATCAACAAGTTAATCACATGTTCTTAGCTTGTCGAACAATTTAACTCCACATAATAGCTTGAAGAACAAGCTAACCATGTGGCACATATATAAATAACTTGTCTTGTAAGTTAAGACATGTGGCTAGCAAAGTCAACATGTTTTGGAGGTTCTATAAGACATTGCTACGTAGCTCCTAGTTAAGAGTATATATGGAGGTAAGAGTGAAGTCTTATAAGAGTATATTGAGGATTCTCTTTTTTTGAGATTCATGTCCATGATAGAACCTTAATTTGTTTTATAAATAAAGATTTTGTTAAAAAATAAGAAATATCTTTAGTGAAGAAAATTAAACTTGTACATATATAAGTCAAAGATAATTATTTTTTATTTTTTGGAGATGTTATCTATAAAATTCTTCCTTTAGATATAACAATTAAAGATCATAATATTATATTAATATTTAATGTCATAAGATTTTCTTCTAATTTGATTATTTTTGGATTATTATAGTAAGAAAAATATAATCCTCAAATAGATTAAATTTTTCATAACCTTAATTTTTCTTGTAATTTAATCTAAAATTTTGATAGTGAAGTAGAAATAGATAAGTCTAATACATCCAAATTCTTACTAGTAGCTGCCAAATTTTTTATCATTGTGACAAAAGAAGGATCATCTTTTTTTATATATGTCACTCCCATTTTTTATGATCAAAAGATGTCAAGTGATATTTTTAGCTAATATCAAGTTTTTTTGGATTTTTTTGAAAAAAAAAATATAAATATTCTTTTAGAACATTGATTCTATGATTGTTGAATTGATTTATAAGAAGAAACTCAATCACCATTTAGACTAATCTATAGCTTATTAAAAAATAAATTGATTGCATTAATAGAGTACATTGATAAGAACTTGGCTAAAAATTTCATATGTCATTCAAAATCTCTAGCAAGAACTCTTATTTTATTTCTAAAGAAAAGAAATTGATCTCTAAAGAATGTGCATAGACTATTGGAGACTTAATAAGATCACCATCGACAATAGGTATCTTTTATCTTTAATTTCAAGACATTTTTTGACAAACTCAACTAAGAAAAAATATACACAAAAATAGATCTAATGGAGCATACAACCTTGTCCTTATTAAACAACAAAATGAATTGAAGACTAATTTTTGAATTAAATATGGACATTTCAAATATAATATCATGCCTTTTAGACTTACAAATATACCAATTTCTTTTCAACATCTCATGAATGATATTTTTTGTAAGTTTTTTGATGATTTTTTTATCTATTATTTAGATAAAATTCTAATCTATTCTAAAAACATAAAAAAATATGAATTTCATGTTTTTCGTGTGTTATAAAAATTTAGAGATGCAAGATTATATGCTCAAATAAAAAAATGTTTATTTCATACTACTCAAGTTAACTTCTTAGGATACATCATTTCCAACAAAGGTCTAATAATGGATCCAAAGAAGGTCTAGACTATTCTAGATTAAAAGATTTTAAAAATAATAAAAAATATGGAATGTATTTTGAGATTTTTTAATTATTAAAAGATCTTTGTCAAAAAAAAAATTCAAGTTGTGACTCCTCTTATACATCTAACATGTAAAAATAAATTTGAATATAGTAAACAAGCTAAAGTATCTTTTGAAGTCTTAATGACTATTTGTTTTTGCACCAATTTTGTATCATATTAATTTTTCAAGGCATTCTTTGTAGAAAAAAATGCATTACAATTTGCTATATGGGTTGACTTATTACAAATGAGAGTAGATGACAAGCTCCTTTTACTAACTTTTTATTCCAAGAAATTTCAGCTACTAAGATTAATAATGAAATCTATGACAAAGAACTTCTTGTAATTGTAGATTTATTTCAAGAATGGTGTCATTATTTAGAAGGTACTTCTAGTCTAATCATTGTACATATAGATCACAAGCACTTTGAGTATTTCATGACAACATGTATTTAAAATTATTGCCAAGCCCATTGAAGCATATTCTTTTCAAGATTTGATTTCAAGATTACTTATCAACCTAAAAAATAATAAGGTTTGTCAAACGCCTTTTCTAAACATTTTATCTTTTATCAAAAGAAAGAAATACATCTTTTGATCAACAAAGAATTATTTTCTTGAAGATGAAGTATTTTCACCTTCAAACAATAAAATCAACATTGACTATTGATTCAACCTTTGTCAAGAAAATTCAATCAAATATGTCCTTCTATCCTCTTATTTATAATATTAAGAATAATTTTTTAGAGTCTCATAATACTTTCAAGTTAAAATTTAAGAATAATCTACTCTAATTTGAAGGACGATTATATATTTCTAAAGACAAAGCACAATTATATATTCTTTAGGCTTGTCATAACTTTCTAATAGCTAGATATTTTTAATACAATAAGACTTTGGAACTAATATCGACATATTTTTAATAGCCTCAAATATAGAAGATAATTAAAAACTTTGTACAATCATATAATATTTTTTTAAGATTAAAAATTCTTCTTCATTGACCTTATGGACTTCTTCACCTATTATTTATTCCAAAACAATCATAGTCTTTTATTTCTATAGATTTTATCATTAATATTTTAATATTAAATTTTTATGATTTTATATTTGTGATAGTAGATTTTTTTACTACAATAACACATTTTGTACCATATACAAAAACTATCACAAGTAAAGAAATGGCTAAGTTTTTTTTTATAACATCTATTATTATCATAGATTATTCAAAGATATTATATCAGATATGAAAATTCAATTTGTATCAAGATTTTAAAAAATCCTTTTTAACATTCTAAAGGTGGATATAAAACTTTCTTTAGCTTTTCATCTTCAAATTGATAGGTAAACAGAATGGATGAGTCAAATTCTTGAATAGTATTTGAGGTGTACCATCAACTATAATGAAGATGATTAGACAACTCTTTTGTCATTGGCAAAATTTGTATACAATAATTTGGTACATTTTTTTATTCAAAAAATACCTTTCTTTGTAAATTATGGTTATTATCTATAACTTGATACTTTTGACTTTTTTAAAATTGATAATCTTGTGACAATAGATTTTACAAATTATTTGTCAAAGCTACATAGAACAATGAAGATGTAGTTAAAGGAAACTCAAGAATGACAAAAGATTAATGTAGATGCCTATTGTAAGGAATAATTATAATTCAATGTGGATAAAAAAGTATAGTTACTTCATCATTATTTTAAGACTACTCATCATTTTGTCAAGTTGGATTATTGTAAGCTTGGACTTTTTGCTATTTGTTAACAAGTCAATTTTATTGCTTATTGATTATATTTATTGGAATATATAAAGATCCATCTTGTATTCCATGTATCTTTTTTTGACCCATATAAGATAGTAAATATCTCATCATGAAGATAAATACCATTTCTTCTTATAAAAATGGATAAAATCAGGAACTTGAGGTAGAAGAAATCTTAGTTTTTATACAATGTCAAAATAGGTTAGAATATATTATTCATAGGGATGGATATGATATTAATGAATGTACATGGAAATTATAAAAGAATCTTGTAAATATAGGAAAGAGGGTTGTGGTTTTTTATTGACAACATCTATTAAAATCGAGATGAAGAATTGTAAGATCCATAAAAGATGATGATCGCTCTTCATGGAACTTGTTTGTAGAAGAGAAGGTAATGTCATTGATATATCTATTTATTCCAATAGTTACTTATATGATTAAGTAGAAGTAGGCAAATATAGATTAATTTAATAACTTTTAGAGAAATTTTTAAGTAGCTTTATAGATACTACTTTGACTTTACATGTGTTTATAGTTGATTAATAGATTAAAAACTTAGTCAACAAATTAACCACGTATCACATGTGTTAGTAGCTTAAAGAACAAGCTAACTATATGGCGTATAAATAGATAACTTCTCATTGATATATCTATTTATTCCAATAGTTACTTATATGATTAAGTAGAAGTAGACAAATATAGATTAATTTCATAATATCTTTTAGAGAAATTTTTTAGTAGCTTTATAGATACTACTTTGACTTCACATGTATTCATAGTTGATTAATAGATTAAAAACTTAGTCAACAAATTAACCATGTTGTCGTGTTGTAACACGAGTATAGCGTGAAAATATAAAGAAAGGGGACTTTTATTAATGTTCAGTTATCTCGAATATTGGGAGCAACGACCAACTCCAGTGCAAATACTGAGAGGCTAGGTTCAGTCATCCAATTACAATCAGCCGGGGCTTACTGAAATGCTCCGTTCGATTCCAATAACGGGAGTCAGCAGAAAGAGAAAGGACCAATTCAATGACGGGTAAACCTGATTCGAAGAGCCAATTGGATCCAATTTCAAGACATCCAATCCAGGTCTTACTACGAGCCTCTTAGCCAATATGAGACCTGAATTGGTCGGACAACCCAATGCAATCTTATTACGAGAAAATTCAGGTCTTACTACGGGCCTCAGCCAATTTGACGCGAAGGACCAATTTGATCCAATTACAGGTACATCCGGGTCTTACTACTGGACTCTTAACCAATATGAAACCTGAATTGGTCGGGCGACTCAATGTGGTCCCGATTACGGGGTTTCAATTCTGTTTCAGGATGTCCTGTTCTCTGTGCCATTTCAAGGAACGTTGTTTTCGGTAAAAGTATCTCTTAAAGGTAAAAATGGAGGAGAGAACTCTGACAGCGGGAGCCAATTCCGGATCCAAGACGGAAGATTGAAGAAATTTAGAGGTTAGGGTTTGAAAGAGGGGAGAATTAGGGTTAAAGGGGAGGATAGGTTAAGAAATGAAGGGAGGAGAGAATAAGTTTTTTGGGGGTTTTTGAAGGATCAGAGAGCTAGCTTCATGCTTGGGGCGGGAAAAAAAGACAGAGAATTGGATTTTTTTTCTTCATAGGGTTTTGGGAAGACTGAGGCAATCGTTGCTGAAGTCAGTGTTGTAATGGTGAATCGGGAATTTTAATGAAGTGGGTTTGATTACTCTTGACTGTTTTGTGAAATCGAGTTACATCTGTGATGAAGAATTAAAAGGATATCTATAGGATTGAGTATGCGGAGTGAATGAAATTTATTGGGTTAATCTAACGAGATAGTGAGTGGATACAAGATTATGAGTATAAAGCGGTATCAAAGATTAGCAGTTTGGGTTATTCGGGGTTCTCTGTAACGTCTAGAGACTTACCGGCTGGGACAAAAAGGACTTCGGCAAGCAGTCGAAGGGCATCTGTATAGACTTACGGTATATTCTTGCAATTGTTTATATTCCAACAGTCAAAAAACCGATAGACTGTTTGAATATAAGCGAATCTCCATACTACCTTCTACAACCAGACATCCGGCACATTCTCGAGCAGGAAAGCACGTAATACGACAAAAGTGGTGAACCCGACGTGAAAGCTTGAGGTGGAAGGTATTGGATTTCGTTTGATTTTATCTTTATTTTATGGAAAACAAAAATAAAATTTTTGAAGGATTTTTGGCAGGAGTTTCTGATGGGGGTTCTTCTAAAGAACAAGGTATGCACATGGATCCGTCTATTGCTAGTATGTTTCAAGCCTTCTCATTATCAATACAGCAACAGCAAAGCAATGATCAAAAGGAAGCTTTGGCAACCAAAGCATTACAAGCAGTGGTCAATAAAATTGATCAATTTGATGGGAGGAATATTTCAAGGTATTTAAGATGTTATGTTCGTGAAATGGAATTAAATCGGGTTTCTGAGAAGAAAATGGTTGAATTATTTGGACTTGCCACGATACCGGAGATAAGAGATCATATTACATCGATTACGGATCGTTATGGGAATTCATGGGAGGTTTTTTCACATGCATTGAAAGACGAATATTTCTTGGAAGATACTGATCGCATTACTAAGAAGCTGTTTCTGGAATGGATTGAACGACCCAATAAGAATTTGCAAGCAATAGAGCTACTAAAGAAATTTGAGAGGCAGTACTCTCAATTATCGAAGGTAGAAAAATTGACATTGGAGCCGAACAAAGTTGATCTATTTCTTCAAGTTGCTGATGGAGAATTGCAAGGAAAATTAGAACTCCTTCTTGAAGACAAAGAAGAAGATGAAGGATTGACAACAAAATGGAAGAACGTTGAAGATGCGGTGGGGTTGCTTACAAAAAGAAAAAGGAGGAAGGATAGGAGTAATATTCTGAAAATAGTACAAGCACCCAAAGCTCCAGTATGTACAACACCACCAATAATGCCTATAGTTCAACCTTCGACATCCTTATCAAAGAAAGCAGATATGGGGATGGAAGAAATTATACGAAGAATGCGAGATCTTCAAATCAAATTGGCAAGACTTGAAGAGAATACTTCTACAAACAATTCGAAGAATGTTTCAAAACAAGGATATGTACAAAGATGCATTTGGTGTGATGACGCTTCACACACTAGAAAAGATTGCAATGAATTTAATAATATGATACGACAAGGAATTATTTGCTGGAAAGATGGAAAGATAGCATTAAAAGATAGGGAGGATCTTTTTCAAACCAATTTTGGCAAGGGAGGAATGAGAGCATTGGTTCAAGATTACCTAAAAGAGCATGAAACAGCAGCACGAGAAAGTGCAAGTTATGGTGCTAGAGTAGATGATGACTTTGGTGGAAGTACGGAAACTAGTGAGTTTTGGACTTTTGCCGTTTCTACAATGCAAGAAGGGAAATTACCTCGAGAAGCGTTATTGAGGATTGCAGCTACAATACGAGGTAGAACAGGTTGAGAGGATCTTGTTGAGTCTCTTTCAGTTCATGCATATATTGCTAAGAGCCAACATGAAGCTTTGATGGAAGAAAAGAGACGAGGAAATTTTGATGATACTAGAGAAGGAAATTCTTCTAAGAGGCAAACTCGAGGAGACAAGGCTCGGGAGGCAGCTTCACAAGAATTGCATGTAAAGGATACCTTAGCATCATTAGAAGAAAAAGCAAGGGAGACAAAAGATAAGGGCAAATCAATTGCTTATAAGGTACTTTCTGACATTGAAGCGGCAACAAATTTGAAAGGAGTGTTGGAAGAACGTATATTAAACGCTAAGGTGGAATTCACATTGAAAGAAGTTTTGGAAATTGCAAAGAAGGAGTTTCATGATGTTATCATTGACAGCATTAAGCGAAAGAGGCAATTAATGGGCGAAACTCGAATGAGTCATGCTATTGATGCAAGAATATATAAAGATGAAGAAGAGGTTGATATTGGTTACAAGCAACCAACAAATGAAAATAATGGGTATAATCAACAAGTACGTTTCGAAGATTATAGTGATAAGGAAATAGAAACTTTGAGCCATTATACTCGAAAGCATTGGACAAGGGCAACTACTGAGGTATTGATGAAAGTAGGAGATATAGAAGAACCAAGTATTGCTTTAGTCGACCATGGTTCTGAAATAAATCTCATGTCTAAAGATCTTTATAAGAAGCAAAAATGGCCAATTGATATGGAACATGGATGGGCAATACGAGCAACTAATAACACACGGGGCGAATTATATGGAGCTTGTCCAGATGTCAAAATTCAGATTGGGGATGTTGCGACGGAGCAACATTTCTTTGTTCAAGATACAACGTCTTATCCGTTGATTTTAGGACAACCTTATATTACGGCAACATGGATGGAAACAAAAGTACTTGATGATGGTTCTGCTTATGCAAGGGTACGTAGCGAAGATGGGAGGAAAGCTGTACAATTTCTAACAATACCTCTTAACCATGAACGGAATCGAGATAGGTTGAGGGAGAAACCATTACTAAAGATAGTTGAAGGATTTAAGGATTTTGAAGAGGTACCACTGTAAAGCGAGATTATGGAGGTACAAAAGAAGAGGTAATCTCACGAGATGAAGGTGCCTTTGATGCGAGTTTTATTGGTATTTTGGAGAATGGAAATATTATGTATAAGAAAGTTGATGATTTTAAAAGAAAAGAAAGAAAAAGATTATATGATATTGAAGGAGAATTACGCAAGTTAGGTACGCAGCAAGAAGATGAATGTGATTTGGATAATGAAGGTGAAGAAGACAAATTGGGCAAAGACATAGAGAATATATTCTAAATCAAACAGCAATTGGATAAATTGGTGGATACCGGAGGATGCACAAGTTCAGAGGGGGTGGATGCAGTGTTGTAACACGAGTATAGCGTGAAAATATAAAGAAAGGGGACTTTTATTAATGTTCAGTTATCTCGAATATTGGGAGCAACGACCAACTCCAGTGCAAATACTGAGAGGCTAGGTTCAGTCACCCAATTACAATCAGCCGGGGCTTACTGAAATGCTCCGTTCGATTCCAATAACGGGAGTCAGCAGAAAGAGAAAGGACCAATTCAATGACGGGTAAACCTGGTTCGAAGAGCCAATTGGATCCAATTTCAAGACATTCAATCCAAGTCTTACTACGAGCCTCTTAGCCAATATGAGACCTGAATTGGTCGGACAACCCAATGCAATCTTATTACGAGAAAATTCAGGTCTTACTACGGGCCTCAGCCAATCTGACGCGAAGGACCAATTTGATCCAATTACAGGAACATCCGGGTCTTACTACTGGACTCTTAACCAATATGAAACCTGAATTGGTCGGGCGACTCAATGTGGTCCCGATTACGGGGTTTCAATTCTGTTTCAGGATGTCCTGTTCTCTGTGCCATTTCAAGGAACGTTGTTTTCGGTAAAAGTATCTCTTAAAGGTAAAAATGGAGGAGAGAACTCTGACAGCGAGAGCCAATTCCGGATCCAAGACGGAAGATTGAAGAAATTTAGAGGTTAGGGTTTGAAAGAGGGGAGAATTAGGGTTAAAGGGGAGGATAGGTTAAGAAATGAAGGGGGGAGAGAATAAGTTTTTTGGGGATTTTTGAAGGATCAGAGAGCTAGCTTCATGCTTGGGGCGGGAAAAAAAGACAGAGAATTGGATTTTTTTTCTTCATAGGGTTTTGGGAAGACTGAGGCAATCGTTGCTGAAGTCAGTGTTGTAATGGTGAATCGGGAATTTTAATGAAGTGGGTTTGATTACTCTTGACTGTTTTGTGAAATCGAGTTACATCTGTGATGAAGAATTAAAAGGGTATCTATAGGATTGAGTATGCGGAGTGAATGAAATTTATTGGGTTAATCTAACGAGATAGTGAGTGGATACAAGATTGTAAGTATAAAGCGGTATCGAAGATTAGCAGTTTGGGTTATTCGGGGTTCTCTGTAACGTCTAGAGACTTACCGGCTCGGACAAAAAGGACTTCGGCAAGCAGTCGAAGGGCATCTGTATAGACTTACGGTATATTCTTTCAGTTGTTTATATTCCAACAGTCAAAAAACCGATAGACTGTTTGAATATTAGCGAATCTCCATACTACCTTCTACAACCAGACGCCCGGTGCGTTCTCGAGCAGGAAAGCACGTTATACGACAACGTATCACATGTGTTAGTAGCTTAAAGAACAAGCTAACTATATGATGCATAAATAGATAACTTACCTTAGAAGTTAAAACATGTGTTTATCAAAGTCAACACATGTTCGAGATTCTATAGAAGATCACTACATAGCTCCTAGTTAGAGAATATATATAGAGGCAAGAGTGAAGCCTCTATCACTCTTGTCAATATCTTTCTAGTCCTTAGACTTATTTTAAGACTTTCTACTCTTCAGGTCTTTAACAATAGTCATTCTAGTTAAATAATGTATTATCTTTGAATGATTTTGTAGACTTTTCAAGTGATAGAAGACTGTATTGAGATTTTCTTTCTTTGAAATTCATATCTTTGATACCAAATTCATCATCACACCAAAATCTTTTTATAATGTATCTAAGCTTTTATTCTTTTTAATAACAATTTTTTTTCTTGGAAATAATATAGCGCCACTTTTATTAATAAGTCTTTTCACATTTTCAACTTAAATATTTGATATAATATAAATATTATATTTAAATATATATTATATTATCACATTTTTAATTTAGATCTGAAGAGTAGCAACTTTGGCAAAATTGCTTAAGCTACAACAAAGGCTCATGTCATCATCCTAGCATAAAGGTTTTTATATGAAAAAGAATCTCCATAAATTTCTTCATGTTGATCACACTTGCAAGCTTTTTTAGCTTGAGATACAACAAGCAATTATATTCTATCTGTAATGCGCACTCTACATATTATAGAAAACTCAGTTGAAAAAAGTGATGTTAAATATATTGAAAGCTATAATAAAAAAAGACATAAAAATAATAAAATTAATATATATATATATATATATATATATATATATATATGCATCAAAAGTTCAATTTTATGTGAATGATATATGTGAAATATATATTAATTTAAAATTTAAAAAAATTTAAAAAAGTCTCAAATATTTCAATATTTATTATCTATCACCTAAAAACTTGTCACTTTATAATGTTTTCTCATAACCTACCGAAATCAACTCAATAAATCTAACTTTGAGCTTCCATTGGCAAACCATCTTGTGATCTTGTACCTATCTAGAAGCCCAAATTGTCAATCTTCTAGTGATGATACTCTGCCATAAATAGATATTCTTCCAATCCAATATAAATATATGTAGGAATTCATCTATAAATAGATATTCTTCCAATTTAATATAAATATATATAGGAATTCATCCATAAATAGATATTCTTCCAATCCAATATAAATATATGTAGGAATTCATTAGTGTTTCAACTGAAGAAGCAATTAGGATCTCAACAACTGGATTCTTAGAAACACACATGGCCTTAACCACTTTGCTTTCTCCAAGTTATCAAAGTTATTTCTCAATAGCCAATAAAAATTAATTTTTTTCTCTTTATCTTATACTTATATTACCTTATATAATAGAATATATATATGGAAGATAATTTTAAAATTGGATTCTATTTTTAAAAAGGTAAAAGTAATAGAAACATGTTAGTAGTTTAAAAAATAAAAATTCTTAAACATATTTAAGTAATTTAGTTTAAATAAATAAATAAAATTGCCATCTCTGAATTCAATATTTGCCAAAAAAATATATAATTGGAAGCTTCAATTGTGTTGAAACATGAACATGGATGAATTATTTCTTTAATATTTATTCATTTATTTCATTGGAAGAAAAAATAAAAAAATAAAAAATAAAAAGAAAACAAGAATATACAATACAAAAACCTCATTGTGCAAATACAGAAGATATCACAAGAGAGAGGATCCATCCCTAATATTCTCTTCTTTACATCTTTTTAATAACACATCCACTAGGTTTTAACTTTTGCCAGGGTTTTGCTTCCATAATACAACTATAGGGCTAAAGTTCTTCAAAAATGTAAAAAAGTTGGTGATGTTTCAATGGAGAATGCAAGGCTTAAAGCCCCTTTTTTTGCTCCGCATAAACATCACCTACTTTTTACTTTTCCGTTGGGGCTACTAATTCATCCATCCATCCATTTGTCATTTTACAACCTTTAGGAACTGTGTGCTCTACTGGGGAGAGATGGATGAATGGGCATATGGATGATATTGTTGATTTCATCCATCCAAGAAGGTGGAGAAGTGCTTGGAGGGGTTCCCCCTGTCCTATTTATTAAATGGCACCTTAGAATATAAGAAAGTCCTCATATATCTAAACTGTTAGGGTTACTATCAGGATTACTATTAGTACTATTAGAGTTATTATTTATGGATATGATACAGCAACATGGTATCAAAGCATGTGTGCATAAATCAAGCAAGGAAATGGAACTCATGTTATGATATTGAAGTGGATGGTGAACTCAAGAAACTAACTAGATCAATTCTTCAAAAATATAATACACATACAAGACTTGTAACATCAAAGAGTATTACTTCAATGACAACCTCAGCAAGGAAAGAACAAAAAATAAATAAAAGAGGCATAGAAAGGATTCAGGCTTCCCTGAGTGTAGTTCTTTAAAACAAAAACACAGACAGACAGACAGACAGACAGAGAGAGATACACACACACACACACACACCTGAAATTAGATTAATTATAAAAATAAAAATAAAAATAAGCTTCTGATGCTTCGTGAATATAACCCATTATTCATTTGCAATAAAATAAGGTCGAAATTCTATAAGAGTCTAATTTGCAACAAAGTCGCTTGATCTAGATGTTAACATGGAGTAGCCACGTTTAATTCCCAAGGAAGAGCACGTTTTTTTAATCCCTAAAATGAAAAATATGCGCCTGTTTTTAATATGGCATTTAAAAACTAAAACTCTGTAATTACATGCATTACCGACAATTAATTTATCCATAAATATAATGGTAAAAACATATAATTGTAAGAGCTTCAAATAAAAGAAATTAACTAGCTGTATCAGAATATAGAAAGCTGTATAAGCATGAACACAATTTTAATTAAGGGATGTGGTAAACACACTAGCTATCACAAATGTTACACAGAAAAATTACGTGCTAAATGAATTCAATTTTATAAGAATGAAAACTAGGTAGTATATTTTCACTGCACTAACATGTGGTTAATTTGAATTCAATCGTTTTGTAGAAAATTCTAATAAAACTAACTATATAAAATACAAACCTTGACTAGTGTTGTTCTTATGAATTCTTGGCAGTCAGTACATGGATACCAATTCTTCTAAATCAATTCATAAATAAAATAGAGATATCAAAGTTATGCTTGAATTGCGAACTGAAAGTTACAAGTCTTGTATGTGTATTATATTTTTGAAGAATTAAATTATATTAATCTAATTGAATAACACATCACTTTGTTGATACCATTCGTATTTGGAATAAACTATATAGTAGTTATTTTTCTTTGTTTGCACTAATGTTGGCCTTATGTTCATAAAAGTAGATGCATCAATTACAAACTTAGAACACTCTACATATATATATATATTTTAAAGATTATATATATATATATATATATATATACATACATAAAACCAACATGATATCTTAAATATATTTTGAAGAGGTGGAAATTAGTTATAATACCATTTCATCAATAGAAGTGCAAATAAAACATCACAATAATAAAACTAAAATAAAAGAATGGCATGCGCTTCTTGTAAAGTGGACAACACACAATTCAATTAAAATCCATTGAATATTTCTGTTTGTATTGAACTTTGATGTTGGATCTCCTCCTAAATCTTTCTTATAAATTAAGACCATATAATAACACAAGAAACAGCTACCAATTCCAATAAGTTTTTTGGATAAACTTATAAATGGATGTAGAGACGGACAACACTTTTGGATGGATGTACACAACCAAATATCACATATACAAATACATAAATGAACGTGTGTGTGTTCTAAAACTAATTCGAAATCTGAAACCCTGGACAAAACAAAGTATTAGAAATGCCAAATACCACTTGCTAGAATAGGTTAAACACGATAATTAAAAAGAAGTTTGTCTCATCGACCCACCTGCAAGAAAAAACCACCAACAACCAGGACTAGTTTAGTCACAACCAACTCAAGTTGTTACAGGATGTGAGGGAGTACCCATTATTATTAACTCCCTCAAAGTCATAGATTCAATAAAGCAAAGATATGCATCTATGACACCCGAATCAGGATGGAAATCGTCTTAGTAAATGAGACTTTGACATTAACCCACAAGTACCCCAAAACGGTATTGAATGAGTCAACAAGGTAAGGCAGTTATGAATGAATGAATGAATGGAAGAAAAGGAAGGATTAGTCATGCCGCAGGTGCAGATCAATGACACAGCAAGGATCATTCATTCATGTTCACACAGCTGCCACCGAATTAACCCCCTCCACGAGGAGAGCAGGGTGGTGCGATTCAGGTGGTGGATAGATTACAATGAATGGGTGCTTTTTATTTTGTTTTATTTCGTTTATTTTTCTCTAGATCCCAGGATTTGTTGGTGTGGCAGCGATGGCGAAATCTCAAGGGAAGGGGTAATGAGATCAGAAAAAGCCAAGGTTGGACCACCGCGAGCAGTAAGAAAAAAGTGGGTGTTTTCAAGGTCACCGAAAAGCTAGACCCAGGAAGAAGGTCCGTGGAGGGGGGGGGGGGGCAGCTGCATCGCGTGAATTATGTGCCGCGACGATGCAATAACGGTGTCATATTGTGGGTCGGAATCCGGCGCATGGAATTCCTGTGACTGCACAGGAACACGATGTCAGTGAGCTGTAGGGGATGATGTTGCAAGGATGTTGCAAGGATGCAAGGATGTTGCAAGGATGTTGCAAGGATGCAAGGTGGTGATGTTGTTGCAGATGATGTTGCCAGTGGTGGTTCCGGATCGCATCGACAAACGGGCTGGATGGGAGTAGGGTGAATAGGGATATGCAGGGAAAGGTAGAGAAGATGAAGACTCTCTCTCGGTTTCTGTTGTTCTGTGCAGGTCCAGGTGCGGTGTGATGTCCAGTGGGTGTGCCGGGGATGGATTCATCCAACGGTGAAATGCACGACATGGGGCTACGGCAGTGAAAATGGAGGAGCGCCTCCAGCCCCAATTAATACAAACTTGGGGTGCGCCTGCCACCCCACAGTGGAGCGTAACAGTTTGGTGGGGCTCCTCGCTAGAAGCCACGCCCTAGTTTATTGCCTTTTTCTCTGCTTTTTTATTTCCCCAAACCCCCCCCCCCTTTCCCATAAACTTCTCCTGGCTTCGTTGAATACAGTCCAGTTCCCAGGGCACTCACCATCGATGTGGAAGTTTGTTAGGCTTAGATGTAGCGACGAGGAGCTGCTCAGGACTGTGTGTGCGTGATGAATTCTTTCTTATTTTTCCAGGGGGGGGGGGGACCATGATGGAGCATGAACTACTTTATTTAGATCCTTCCTAAGGAGGCGGCCGTATCATTCTTGGGCTGAGCGCCTCCTCTATTGCCAACTTTAGCCTGTGATCTATCACATCCATCTAATCTACTTTGTAGAAATCGTTCTTGTCTCCACAGCGGGCCGTTCTCGCCTTCAAGAGTGCCTGCAACTTCGCTACCATCGCCTCCCCGCTCTTGTGCGGACGCAGCCAGCAGTTATTGTTTCACGCCCCCCGTCTCTAGTATAAGATGGCACTGGGACATGTCCTATTGTAGACGCAACTCGCCCTGGTGTAGTGTTCTGGGGTTTAGTGACCCAAGTACTTCGTTGAAGCTTAGGGTTGCCCAGCCTAGGTAGCGCTCGGCGACATGAGTCGTCCAGAGGACCTATGTTGGGTGACGGACCAGGTGCTCATGCCCGTGGTGGACGGGCAGGATTTCTCCGGAGAGGGGGACCTTTGATGAGGAATTTGTAGTTTGGGTGCTGAAAGTGTTGCATTCTAAGCGTCCGAGTGGGGAAAATGGTCACTTCATGCGGGTAATTGCCTGAAGTACCAGGAGTGCCGGTTGTTGAAGGACACTGAAGTGTGTACATTCTGTGAACCGCGGGCTAGCGCGCGAGGAAGGCGGTTCTCACCATTGGACGACCTATGATGTACTGATGAAAGGGGCAAATTCTTTAGGCATGTGATATTGGTGGCGCTCAATCAGATGACCATGCCTGTGATGCTGGCGTTGCCATCAGATTGAGCCGCGCCAATATCACATCCTTACTTCTCTATCTCTTGAATCTTATTGCATTCGTTGCTGTAATGCGTGTATTGTGTCCCTTAGAACCTAACTGTCTATTGCTGCCTCTACGCCTTTAACATCCGACGATGCTGGAATTTATCAGGCTGTCTGTATGAGGTTGGCGCAGTGTTTCATATTTGTCATGCATTTATTCTGAGTTTCTGTGGTCCCTTCGATCATTTTTCTATGGGGTAATGGATCAGGATACATGACTCTGAGACTTCCCTTTTGAACTTCTTTCGCTATTGCACCTCCATGAATTTGTAATGCTTTCCAAAGAATTTCAATGCACCCTGTCTAACTGTTAACCTGTTCTTGCACTCTACAGGTTCTTGGTGCTCAATATCTCGAGCTCTAAGGAGCCGATTCAGCCTTTATGTGGACTTTCTGTACTCATGCGGGATCGTTGGGTACAATAGTTGTTTACGCCTGGATTGTTGATACGCTGAAGTGCTTGTTGTGTTCGGTTTACCGTTTGCTTCTTTCAATGGTTGCCGCTGCGCCCGTCCGCTCCCCCAGCAATCTACTACCAAACTCACGCAAACACTATCGTGATAAGTTCTCAACCGAGTTAACTCAGGTCACGGCGATGGTTCTCCTCGTAGGTCATGATCTCGTATATTCCAGCGTCAAACTCCCCGCTGGGTTGTGCCTCCCATTTTTCGGCGAACCCGCTTGCTCGGCAGGCAGCCGCGACGAATAGGAAGTTGAGTAGCCTCGCCACCGGTTTTGGTTATAATCGCATTACCCTGTGGACTCCAAGATTGTCGGGATGAAAAAACCAAGTAACGGTGACGAACATATCGATGAAATTACCAGTAAATACCTGGAGCTTCTCAGACGTGCATTTTCAACCCCTATTGACGGCTTTCATAAATGCGTGGGTCTCCTGTGTAGGCATTTGTTGTGGCCCTAGTTTCCATATGATCGCCTTAGGACCTTAGCATGCATGTAGCATTCATTCCTAATTGCTTGACTTCTGGGTTAGCGCTGTAAAATATGTATTACATTGACCAGAGACCTGCTCAGAAATGGACATGTGGATACGTTTTGTTAGACGAAGCTTGTGAATGTAAAAACACATCATCACTATTACTTTCTATTATATCCTGTAATTTAATTGCATACAGTCAAGTCTGAACACTTCACCTAAGGCAATTAACTCTGGCGAATCATAACCACATGTGAAATTCTTCTTGCACTATTTGTCCCTATTTCACCTACACAGTTCCATATGTGGTAAAAATAATGAGCAACACTTTCTACTACGATGTTAATAGTAAACAAACTCCACTGTATAGTACCGACATGTAGTTTTATGTAGTTGGTGGAAGAGTCCCACTCATCTCAAGTGCACATTATTCTTCACTATGTGCATACTTCTGTGATGTGCCATCGTAGGCGATACCCATTTCATCAAAAAGTCTACACGGTATTGTTCCAGAATAATCACCTTGACGTAAGCGAGGTAAAGTAAATCACTTCAACTTGCGTGTTCGCAGTGTGACAATGTTGGGTTACGGACTTTAACTCTGAGTGTGACAAATCACTTATCCTTGTTTGTGCCGAACAGATTAGAGTGTATGACAAATAATGTGAATATAGCTCTTTGGAAAAGTGATCTTTGTGTGAAGAAGTATGCTAGTTACCTTGATACTATGAAAATTCCTCTTAGTCGCTATCAACATTTAAGTCTCTAATACTTACATTAACTAAACATCTCCTAATTCTTCCAATAAAATGTGCATTGTTTTACTTCGGACTTATTTAATAAGCAGTAGATCAATTATCTGGTAATTGAGCATGTGCAACTTCACATTGAAGCCTGAGTATTCATCACAATCGTCCAGTGGTGGAACTGTCACCCGAGGGACCATCTCGTGGTAACACTTGGGGAATCTGCGCATGGATTTTGACAGAATCTTAAATTAGGTATATAGTTCGTCAACTGTAGTTGCTTACAGCTACGGGAATCTTCTCAGTCGAAAAGCCAATCGGTGCCGTTCCATGTTCGATAGCATTTATGTGGTGCAACTTTAGGAAGTCTCTACATGGCTAAATGCATCGTACTTTATTCTTGTCGATGAGTCGTTAGGACCTACCAGCATTGATTTGAATGACGGCTTGCGGCAGTGTCATCCGAAAACCAAAGTGTTCATTATCGATGCTGATCAGAATAGTCTACTTTCTTCTCCTGGACAGAAGGAACTTCAGAAAAGCATCCCCCATCGAATGATAGTTTTGTGTTGATTGGGTCCTACATGTGCCAAACTTGTTCGTATTCGCTCACTCTGGCGACTGCTCTTAAGTACCTCGAAGCTTGCTCGTTTCCCTGCAGATTTCGTGTATGAAGGTCTGATCCTCTACGGAGATGAGTCCTTTGATGAATGATGCAAGCATTTGAAAATTTCATATTCATGAACTCCTTGCTGATGTTAACAGTGTGGGTGGCCGGGAATGTGGACTGACTTATTCCGTGATGCATGTGTCATTCGTGACATCTAAGACCCGTTGGAGTTTCTTGCAATTTCCTAGAAGAAACGCGGCGATGAATCAGGTTATGGGCGACTGCCATAAATTCACCTGGTATATACTGTTTCAAAAATATTCTACACCTCGTGGTGAGCAAAGTAGAGCTCATCTCCATGTTTCTTCCTTTTCCATGATTGGACTATTTTCGTTATATCATTTGTAAACTCAATCGTGGTCTAGCTAAAATTACTGAAATCCTGGCTGAAGAGCAAACACGAAAACGAAGTGTGTAACAAATTATCTAACTGTCTTTTCAACATGTGCATGTGATAATCCGAGAAATAATATTTGAGAACCTCTGTTAGCTGGCATACGGGCAAAACAGTTAGCTCAATCTTTGGTTTTCAATGTGTTTGTAGATCCCAGTCGTTACAAACGTACTTCTAATATGCTGCTTTTAATCGATTGATCTTTGTTCTATGCAAAACACTAGAAAATTGTTTCTCTCCTTTACCAATGTCAAGCTAATTATAAGTTAGAACTGGCAAATCCCTGAAGAGAATGGCAACTTCTCTGTAAGCCTTTTAATCACGGTAGAGAGTTATCAGATAGATATGCTGTTAGAATACTTTCCAGTATTCTAACGTGCATCTTGTGCACACAGGGTGCACTGCGCCAGCCGATTATCAGAGGGAGTGCCAGTCTGAGTTTTCACTGTGTTTCCAGGTGTGCCTTCAGCTAATGACTTACAGTTAGTACTCTGTATGGTAATTCTGCACTAAATGGTGTGGAAATTTACAACTAATATAATCACTCTTGTTTATGGAGCGTGTCATGATTGAGTGTGAAAATGGTACATATGATTCCGAAAACATGTGAAATGTGCACTAGAAAGCGTTTGCCATTACCATTTCCTCCGTGTTACCCGCGAAAAAGAACGCTTCTTCACAACCTTTCGAATTGCCCTTCAATAGAGTGCAAATTTGTGAATGAAATCGAAAATTGTAAATCTCGCAGTTATATCTCTTATTCATCTCATCTCAGTCGTACTTATGCTCCTATTGTAGGTTTTAGTACGTGAGAGAAGCATGTATAAATCACATGAATCATATGCATTGACTATGGGCAACTCATTCCCCAGGGATTTCGATCCTTCAACCTGGTATTGTAGTACATAAACTTCCGTGTGAATCAGTTTCGAGGAAGCTGGATATCAGGTACAGACTGAAAATATTTCCAAGACATGGTTCTTGAGGACTAGTTCTAGGTACACACACAATACAACTTGTCCTGAAATTGAGAGATACCTAGTGATTTTCTTGGTCCATTTTTAGACAACCCCATAACCGTCGAGATGGCATCCTCTGGACACTACCATGGCGGTTTTTCTCTACTTCCCACCAACATCGAGAAGGTTCACTGATTTCATCAAAACATGCAAATCTCAGAAGCTTAAAGAAGTTTTTACTTGATGGGAGAGATACACTTGCTACGTCGGAAATGACATGTGACAGGTTATGAACATGTTCACATAGGAGCTCTCTCAAAACAGTCAACTGTTGACTTGGTAAGAATTCTCTCTACCATCATTCACATAGACGAAGTATCGTATCTGAGCAGTTGGTCTGGAAGAGTTGAAGCATGCAAGATATTACTACGATGATATAAAAGCTTATCAAGTTATTACTTGTAACGATACTTTCCATGAAACTTGCTAAATGCGACTATGACCACTCAACACGATCATTGATATGTCCTTTAGTATCTCGAATAAAGATATTCTGCTCTGCATACCTCATCCTGGCAAGGCCATTTGGAGCATGAATTACTTCAGACTATTCCTGAATTGTATACCACTAATCCAAATGGTTGCAAAAATAGTCTATTGATATGTGATAAGTTGATGACACAGGAGTGGTACATTTGGACTGGAGACAGTGGGAGCTACCTACTCTTGCTCTATCTTCCAAGATGGAAAACGGCCGTCGAGTAAGGTCAACAACTAATGTGCATGCATATGCCTGGATTTTTATACCTACAGATGGAATTGGAAACCTACAACGACATAGATGAGTAATCTGCGCTACAAGGTGGAAAAACACTAACCTCGTAGAAGAGACAGGAGTGTACACAAGGTGAACACTTACACAGCATGTATCAATACTGGTAACTATGTCATAATTTACCATTTATTATTCAACTAGATTTGATTGTAGCCAAATAGAACGTCCTACATATCTGCACTGAAAAGCCGTAGTAGGGATTCAGTTTATTCGTGGTCGAGTTCTAGCGAGTTCCTGAAAAGCCTAGAAGATGAACTGGAACACATCGACCATTTCGTCCGTACCTGGCAACAGCCGAAATCTTGACAATAGTACCTTTGTGAGTCGTGATATCGAGAGGGTTGAGATTTAAATTGAAGGATTCGAGTTCCCGAGACTCATCCTGAACAAAACGGGCCATGTTTTCGCAAAATTGTTCAGTCTATCTCTGAAAAGCTATTGCAACTCATCATTACAAAACCAACTACGTCTAGGCATGATACAGGTGACGTGGGACTGATTGTATTATGCTGTCTCTGAAAAGATTTCGTCCTAACTCGCAATAGTACTGCAGACGAAATCGTCATATGAGCCTATTAAAGTCAAACAGATAAATTCATTAATGAGATGTTTGTGCCAGTCACCAACTTACATACTTTTCTGGGTCTACACGTCGATGGGGCCTTGGGCCTGTCGGTCTCGGACGTCCAAGTTGGGCGACAGCCGGTCGGAGCTGAGAGATGCGAAGAAGGAAGTAGATTTGCGAAGATGCGATGAGGAGTGGCGATGGTCAAACGCTGCACGGCTTGAAGTACCATCCATCCCAGACAAAAAGGTCTTAGCGGTCGTGCTCTAAAAGATACCAACTTCCTTCGGGAGGAAGAAGACTACAGCTCTGACAAGCAAGGCTGGCTTCAAAAGGGAACACAACGAGTCGCTCAGCAAGTCGACTGGAAAGAGACCTTGACTAGAGCAGGGTAGGACGCCCTGCTGGTGTCAAAGAGAGTCTGCACAGCACGACCATGAATACAAGAGTGTGTTTGGCAAAAGTGTGACGCAGCAGTTGCGAGTAACCGGGAAATACTAGAGGAGTAAACAGCAACTAGAGGCTATATCTTACTCGTCTTCTGCAATCGTAGATCATAGTCAGACAGGCGGCGTCGCTTTGCAACGAGGCCAAGGACGAAGAACCATCCACACAAGCTTCACAAGGCGAACTCGACCGACGAAAAATAGATGGGTATCCCATCAAAATCTGAGACACAAGAAAGAAAATCCAGACTACCTTTTATAAGACAACGACCTGCGTTCGACACACTCTTTGTCTTGCGAAATCCGAAGTACACACAATCAGGGCCTTAAGACTGCTGAATCTATGGACCGCAAAAAGAGCCGTGGGCTTCCCCACTCATGGCCTACCTTTCGCACGATTAGTGCCAAGCCAACACCAGGTCGCCTAGGTGCACGGTTCTCAAAAATATGGATTTTAATTACGATGCCTCACATTCTCTTTCTTCTCTTCGTAAAAATTCGAACTGTTAAAAGAACTTCTGAGTGCAGCTGGAGGACCTTGAACTGGGGGATGAAGTGACTCTCAGGAGCACCTGGCTCTGTAATGTGAGGAGCATTCTAGAGTAGGAGCACTGCTAGCATTTTATCCTAGGATTAAGTAATTGTTCAATTGCAGTAGTTAGGGGCACTGAACCTCACTCCAATCTCTTTCTTGTACTTGCATCGTGCATTGTTGTACTGTAATTGTTTATAGTAAATAAAAATTAATTAGAACAAATGATATGTTTACAAGTATTGATGTATATAAGAGTGGTTAGTAGGTTAATTTAAAGAGAATTGATATAGGAATATTTATTTTGAAGTTTACCTATTTTAATTATAGTGTTTAAATTATATAGAATTTAGATATTTAGTATAAAGTTTTAAGAGAAGATTGGAGCTCAAAGGTGAAGATTCAAACTACTAAGAAGCTTATTTGGAGGGATGAAAGCAAGGTATGAATGGATGAAGGTAAGAAATGAAGGTCTTCATCTCTATTGGTCAAAGGTCATGATCAATAGGCTTTCATCAAGCTATCTCTGACCATAAGAAGGATTTTGGCAATTTCAAAAGGAACATTTAAAAATTAAAAATAAGGGTTGTAAGGTTTAGAATTTGGACTACAATTTGTCTACAAAATTTAGAGGACTTGGAGTATAGGTGAAGAAGTTATAGCCATTTGAAGTTAAGGGGTGTTTTAAGATATATTATTGGTCTTTTGAGGATATGAGGAATTGTACAACAACTTTTGGAGATTAGAAGGTACAGTTATAAGTGTAATTTTAAGATCTACATCTATCATAAGAGAATTATTATATTTAGAGTTTGTATGAAGGAATTATAGGGAGTTGAAGACAACATAAGTAACTCAAGGGTAATAAGTAAATCATTTTATTGATAGTAATAGTTGGAGCCATATTTTAAGTTTTTGGATAAGTTTTGAACTCAAAGTTTTTGAAAGTGTGAATTATTAGGATAAGAAGATATATACCAATTTTTGTGGTATTCAAGTGATTAGTTTGTGAGACATAAAGAAAGTTGTATGTGGGTGTATGTAAATAGGGGTTTGAAGCTATTGTTATGATTTTGGTAATATTATAAGATTTAGAGTAAATTTATAATTAATTTTTTTTAATAGTTATTTAAAATATATTAGTACTTCATATAAAATTTGAATTTTTTTGGACTTTCCAATTGTAAAATATGAACTATTGAAGTTTAGAAAAAAAATTCTTTAAAGAAATATAAGATTTTCAAATATTTTTATCTTATTTTGGCTATTCTTTGGTGCTTAGGACTTATGTATTGATGCAATTGCCCCTATAGGGAAAATTTTATATATAAACTTATTTCTTTTTTATTTTGAAACTTGATTGAGCAATTAATGATAGCTAAAAGCCTAATACTTTCTTGAAGCAAATTCTCTCTACTTTGAGAATGTAATTTGACTTGAATTAAGTTGTCAAGGCAAGGATTGAAGCAACGTAATTCAAGGCAAGGATGGCTCATACTTCAATGGCACCTACTATATCAAAGGATGAAAAGTAAGTAGCAATAGCATGCAAGTATGATCAAGTGGAGCCAAAGTTAATAACTAGGACAACAAATCTAAGCAAATTTTCATCTATCAACCTAATTTTTTTTATTTTAAGTGAAGTTCTTGAGGATTTATTCTACAATAGAATTAGTTTTTTTTTATTAAATTCTTAAGTGATTGAAGTGCATTTAGATGGAGAAAAAATAAATGCAAAAATAAACTACTTATAACAATGTATTATCATTGCTTATCTTGTCAAAGAACAACTTTCCAACAAAACCTTGCAAGTTTGGCTTGGATAATCGAGAGTAGCATTTTATTATGTATATTCTTGCTTAAGAACACATCAGGGGCCTAACTATAGAAGGTAAGTAGAAATGGAAGAACAATCCTATCAAGTCTAATAAAATCATAAATAACCTTAAGTATACCTTAATAATTATGATTGAACTTGGATCAATCCAAAATAATTTTAAAAGAAGTTATAGAAGAAACACAAAGAAGTTCCAAAATGATTCCAAAGAAAAATAATAAGAAATCTTTAAAAAATATAAAAATAAACTTTTAAAAAAATCATAAAAATTTAAAAGAAATTATTTAAAATCAAAAATTTTAAACAATAAAGAATCCTAAATAAATACTAAAAATAAAAATCTAATATAATACTAATTAAAATCTTAATTAAACCTTAACCAAATCTTAGATCAAATTCTAATAGAAAACTTAATTAAATCTTAACTAAATCTTAGATCGAATCTTAATAAAATCCTAATAAAATTATAAATTCTAAAAAAACCCTAGATAAATCTTAATCAATCTCTAGTCAAGTTTTAAATCAAATTCCAAGTAAAATCTAATATTAACCAAACTATAGACAAACTCTAAACCAAATCCTATAATAAATTAAAATCTCAACAACTAATGATCAAATTATTTATATTGACTCAAAATTTCCACACTCCTTAATATCTTAATTAGAAACAAGCAAAAAAAAGATGAAATTGATCGTACTTACCAATTGAAAGAAATGCAAGATAATCCAATCAAGTATTGGACAACTTTCTACTCTAATCTAAATGCTGAACTTCTAGCACCAATACCCCCTTCTTAAACCATTGAACAAATGTTGAATTTCTAGCACAAAAATCAAGTAATCCTCAAATTTGTAAACATATTGGTATTTTGCAAAAATTAAACCAACCAAGAATATTACTAACTTTGAAAATCTTTCAATAACTCAATATTGATTCAAATGATATAAAATCAACATCCAAACATCTTTCTTTAAGTTTGCTCTCAAATCCCATTCTTTAATCTACCAAAGAACTCTAATTTCACTATAGGTGCATGGTTTTATATCTTAAGATCTAATTTTGATTCAAGTTAATAATTAGTCTTTTTTGAATGTCAATTTTTGGTAATTTGAGATAAAATTTGCTAAAATCTACTTTTAATTCCCTCCCACATATGCCTATATTATTTAATTTTGCAACCTACTTTGTTTTGCCTTATTTATGGTCCTACAAAGTAAGTAGAAGCTTATTTTATATTTTTTATTTTATAAATAGCAGCATTAATATATTTTAATTTTATCATCTTTTTGACTATTATTTATATTTCTAAGATAATTTTTTATAATATTTTAAAATAAAATCTTCTATAATATAATGTTTTCTTCTCTCTTTTATTCATTTGTCATATTACATCATCATAATGGAGGTAAGAGAGGACATGCAATTCAATTGAGTATCAAGGACATGAATCATACACTCTCATATCACTCAAAAAGACTAAAAAAATACTCAATGGTGGTATAATATTAGACTAGAATGACTATTATCAAAGATTAGAAGAATAGAAAGTCTTGAAACAAGACTAAGGACTATAAAGATGTTGATAAGAGTGAAGAAGGCTTCATTCTTGCTTCTATATATACTATCTAATTAGAAGTTATATAAAGATATTCTATAGGACCTCTGATACAAGTCCAATTTATAGAATATATGTCTTAATTTGAAAGATGAGTTTCTTATATGTCTGCCATATTGTTAACTTGTATTATAAGCTATTAATATGTCCAACAAGTGACTAACTTCTTGGCTAAGTTTTTAACCTATCAATCACCTACAAACATGTGTAAACACGAAATTATATTTATATAGCTTTTAATAAGCTTCTCTATAAGATATTATCAAATTAATCTACTTTTATATATTCTTAATACCTAAATAACTATTGGAGTCAATATGTATGTCTGTGATATGAAGAGCTTAGGCATGGATTTTTTCAATTAATGAGTAAGAACAAAATTTCATCTTAGAAGATTCTTATGCAAATCTTATATATCTTATAGTAGGGCATATGCATTTTTTAATTGTAAAAAGTGGGATTCAATTCAAGTTGCCTCATCAACATGAAAATGCCAATGTGAATTACATTCAAATCAATTCTTAATAAATTTTTGAGTGGCGCCAAAGACCTTATATAAAATCTTGAATTAATCTTGTAAAAATATAAATACACTGAAGCAAGATCAAATATAAAGTTTTGCATTGCTCTTACAAATGGTAGCTTGTATAATATTATAATAAGTATATTTAATTATATTATTAATATCACTACAAAAATTCAAGTAGATTATAATAATTTACCAATCCAATTTAAATATTATTTATCAATTTTACACTTGATATAACAATGTTTAGCAATTCAATACTAATAGTAAGTTAAGTTAATAGTAATGCAATATTAAACAATGCTATCAATAAAATATTAATAATCAGGCAAAAGAAGTTAAATTCACAAGAAAAAACCACTCCTTGTAGCCAAAAAGACTTGAGGTTGCCATTAACTCCAAATGCACAAAAAATAGTAGAATCACTAGGAGAGACTCCAACAACTAATAATATTGCTAGCTCCAACAGTTTGGTAAGGAGAGATAGATATAAGTATAATCATAAAAATAGGATTAGCATAGATAGGATAGATCTTAGGAATCTGAAACAAAAAAGTCTTCAGTGAGCAACATGGCATAGCCACAAAGTAGGAAGAGGTTGGAAATCTTCATCAAATAGTAGTGAATTTTTTAATATCAATGAATTCAATAAGATACAAAATGATTAGACTAATTTACAGTACAAGAATTCACACAAAGAAGTAATATTTGTACCACCAAAGAAGATTAATCTCTCATATATTTCCTTAATGGTAAAAACAAACAAGTTTAATAAATGGCATACAACTATCTTCCTCAATTGTACTAAATCACAACCACTATATTCATAAAGGGCCAAAAATCAATAAAGGATATTATAAAAAGTTATCTTGATCCAACTTAATATAAATATCAAAAAAAATTAAGCCCTCTTTTGATCTCAATTCAAATGGACTGGACTAAAAAAGAACTAGGTTTAGAGGAGGTGGAAGAAAGAGACATGCTAGTTTTTTTTTCAAGACCACCTATAGAGATATAACTAAGAGTATTATTCAAATTCAAGGTTGTTTGGTTGGACATAGATATGAACAAAGGCCACACTTTATAATCCATTTCTATAAGTGTTCATTGTAGTAATGCATAATGCATGATTAAAACATCATGCTTGTTTAATCAATATATATATATATTATTGTTTATATATATATATATATATTAGAAGAGACCTTGAAGTCCTTCAATATTATTGGCCATCTATCGAGGCACATAAGTAAAGAATTAAATGACTATTTAATTCTATTATTTATCAAGTGGCTATATAAACAAGGCTATCTTGCTAAACTTATTAATTTCTTGACCAAGAATTCATTATAAATGAAGTCATTATCGAAATTAAACTAATGACTGAGTTCTTTGAAATATCAAGACTTTCTGTTTTTCAACAAGCAAAGAAAAATAAGCTATCTATTCTTGAGACTTATTGAAAGTAACTACAAAGATTAAAAATTCATCTTCTCTTACTTAGATTAATAAGAATTTTAATATTAATACAAAATATCTAAGATTTAAATGATTTGGTCAAATTTGAAGTTATATCAAACTATTTCAAAAGATATGTGAATAAAATAAATTTGATTTGTATCCAAGAACACAAATTAAGATGTATGAAACTAGCCATCGTTGAAAATTGGTTCTTCCCAAGGATGAGCTTTTTTGACCAAGAGGCCAGAATAGCACACAATCATAGTATTGATGATATAGAAATCAACAACAGAGGAAGGTAGTGATGTAGATTTTTTCTTGTATGCTTAGAAAGAGTTGATACTTCAATTTTAAATATTTACAATCTCTATTTAGCTTAAGAATAATGTAAGCTTTGAAAGGAACTATTGAAAATATTGACTACATATTGTAAATGGATTTTGACAAACAATTAGAATTTTGTAAAGTGATAGAATGACAAAACCAACATCCATAGAATAGTGATTTCAAAAACAAAGAAGTAACTATTTCACTCTTTTACCACTTAATTACAAATTAAGGATAAATTCTTTGTATTCCATACTTTGCAATTCAGTTGGCATAATAAGTAGGAGATTATATTTGTATATTAGCTCAATATGACTACATATATATATTTCAATCTTATATAAGTATCATACTAAACTTTGAATATACCATTCTAGGAGACAATTTGCATTTGGATCACTTTACAATGTGGTGAGAGGTGAAGCTCTAATCTAAAGTGATGAAAAAATTGATGTATATAATAAACACCATACACCTTACAAGGTCAATGATTTCAAATCAAGTTTGTAAGATCTGATCCTCAAATCCTTCATTGTCATTCTTCAGCAAGCTTCAATGATGCATATGATTTTCCTAAGCTTATTTTATAGATAAAGTAGTAATCACAAATCAAAAAGAAGGAGGTTTGCATAAAGAACTAGCCATAGCCGTTGCTAACCTCTAAAGTAACTTAAAGATGTTATCCATCAATTCCAACTTATTATCTCTGTCAATTACTTTAAGTACATAGAACACTAAAAAAAAATAGGAAATAAATTTGAATCCACCTCAAATAGATGAATGAAGGCAATAAATATTCTTCTCAATTTTTTCAAATGTATAGAGAGCTCGGCCATGGCATATGTCATCAAGTTTATAGACAAGCAAAGATACCTACATAGCCACCTAGTATTATGGGCATATACATTTACTCCAATAATTATTTATATGATTAGGTAGAAGTAAGTAAATATAGATTAATTTTATAAAGTCTTCTAAAAAAGCTTCCTAAAAGCTTTATAGACATGGTTTTGACTTTAGATGTATTTGTAGGATAGAAACTTGGCCAATAAATTAATCACGTGCTAATAGTTTGGTGAATAAATTAACTCTATGTAGTAGCTTGTAGAACAAACTAACTGTGTGGCGCATACATAGATAACTTGCCTTGCACGTTAAGACATGTGGCTAGCAAAGTCAACATATGTTAGAAGTCTTGTCCAAAGAAACAATGGAATTACAAAATGAGAAGCACAATTGCCAAAGAAGACAATATAGTTGCTTCAACTACAATAAGAATCATGTGGCTAGAATCATGTGCAACATCTAATAAAGGTTTTATTTAGTCCTCTGATCCCTCATCTTATTTTATAATAGAAGACTGTTTGGGACCAAAAAATCACAAAGTCTTAGCCTTGTTGGATTCATGAGCTTCCACTTATTTTATAGATGAAGACTTTATCAAAAAACAAGATATATCATGAGTTAAGAAAATCAAACATATGCATGTAGAAGTAATAAATGGATATTTATTGTCTTTGGGTGATGTTATACATGAAACTATTCTTGTAGAAGTAGCAACTAGTAGTCACAATAGTTTAGTAATATTTAATGTGATTAAATCTTCTTTTAATCCAATCATTTTAGAATTATCTTGGTTAGAAAGATATAACTCTTAGATAGATTGGATTTCTCTCAATCTTGATTTCTTCCATAGTTTAGTCTAAGGTCTTGTTAGGCAAGTAAAAATCCATAAATCTAGTACATCTAAACTCTTATTGGTAGGTGCAAGAACTTTCATACATGCTACAAATGAAGGGCTATCTTTTGCTATATATGCTACGTCCATTACTAATGGTGAAAAGATATCAAATGATATTCCTAGCTAGTATCAAGATTTCTAGGATATTTTTTTTAAAAAAAATGTAGATATTCTTCTGGAGCATTGTTCTTGTGATTGTATTATCCATCTTCAAGAAAGAATTCAACTACTATTTGGACCAATCTATAGCCTATCACAAAATGAGTTGGCTACATTCAAAGAGTAAATTAATAAGAACTTGGCTAAGAACTTTATATGCCATTCTAAATCTCCAAGTGGCATTCATATTTTATTTATATATAAAAAAAAAAGATGGATCTTTGTAGATGTGTGTGGATTATCGATGATTTAATAAGATCTCTATCAAAAATAGGTATTCTCTACCTTTGGTTTCAAGTCTTTTTGATCAACTAAATCAAGCAAAAATCTATACAAAAATAGATCTACAAGGAGCATATAACCTGGTCCGCATTAAAAAAAAGAAATGAATAGAAGACTACTTTCCAAACTAGGTATAGATATTTTAAATATAATTTCATATCTTTTGGATTCACGAATATATTAGATGCTTTTTAACATCTAATGAATGATGTCTTTTGTGAGTTTTTTGATGATTTTGTTGCCTATTATTTGGACGACATTTTAATCTATTCTAAGAATACATAAAGTTCATGTTTGTCTTGTGTTACAAAAATTAAATGATGCAAGATTATATGCAAAGGTGAAAAAGTGTGTATTCCACATTACTCAAGTTGACTTTTTGGGATACAGTATTTGTAATGAAGGTCTTATAGTGGATCTAAAGGTCTAAACTATCATAGATTGGAAGATCTTAAGAATAGTCAGAGATGTGCAATTTTTTTTGTGCTTTGCCAATTATTACTAAATCTTTATTGAGAACTTTTATCAAGTTGTAGTTCTCCTTACACGTTTGACTTGTAAAGATAAAATTTATATTGCATCGACTTTTTTGAAGCATTCTTCATGAAAATAGATGTATTGGTCTTTGCATTAAGTGTAATATTGTCACAAATGAAAACAAGTGACAAATTCCATCCAATAGCTTTTTATTCTAAGAAATTTTTAGTAGTGAAGATTAATTATAAGATCCACAATAAAGAACTTCTTATAATTATGGATTCATTTCAAGAATGGCATCATTATATAAAAAGTGCTTCAATTCGAGTCACAATATATATAAATTATAAGAATCCTAAATATTTCATGTTGGCACATATTTTGAATCATCTCCAAACTTGATGGAACATGTCATTATCAAGATTTGATTTCAAGATCACATATCAACTTGAAAAACAATAAGGTTTATCAAATGTTCTTTTTAGATGCTCTTATCTTATATAAAAAAAAAGAGACGTATCTTTTGATTAATAAAAAATATTCTTTTTGAAGCTAGAGCATTTTCATCTTTAAGCAATGAAATCAACATTGATCATTGATTCGACCTTTTATTAAACAAATTCAATGAAGTATGTCCTTTGATCCTTTTATTTATAATATCAAGAATCTTTCTTCTAAGTCTCATGATATTTCAAAGTTCAAGTTTAAAGACAACATATTCTACTTTGAAGGATGCTTATATGTTCTACAAAGAGAAGCACATTTATATGTTCTTCAAGCATATCATGACTTTCCAGCACTAGGACATTTTGAATACAACAAGACTTTAGAGCTTATATCTAGAGATTTTTAGTGGCTGCAAATATGGAAGGTAGTAAAAGACTTTGTTTAATCATGTGACATTTGTTCAAGATCAAAAAATCCTCGCCATCAACTCTATAGGCTGTTCCAACCATTGCCTATATTCGAACAACTATGGTCTTTTATTTCTATGGATTTTATTATAAATCTTTTAAATTCAAGTTCAAATGATTCTATATTTGTAATTATAGATGGCTTCATCAAAATGGCATATTTTGTACTATATACAAAATCTATTTCAGATGAAGAAACAATTAAGCTTTAAATTGATAATATCTATTCTTATTATAGATTATATCCTGAATATTATATCATATAAGGGGACTCAATTGGTATTAAAATTTTAGAAAATCCTATTTAAGATTCTAAAGGTGGATATAAAGCTCTCTTCACCTTTTCATCTTCAAATTAATGGTCAAATGGAATGGATGAATCAAGTTTTAGAGTAGTATTTGAGGTGAATTATCAATTATCATTAAGATGATTGGACCACTGTTTTTCTATTAGCAGAGTTTTATATATAATAATTTGATACATTCTTCTACTCAACAAATACCTTTCTTTGTCAATTATGGTTATCATCCACGACCTGATACTTTTGACTTTTTAAAAATTGATAATCATGTGATAGAAGATTAACCAAATCATTTATCAAAGCTATATGTAATAATAAAGATATAATTAAAAGAAGCTTAAGAATGACAAAAGATCAACATGGATGCCTATCACAAGGAGCAACCACAATTCAATGTAAGTAACAAGGTATGGTTACTTTGTCACAATATCAAGACCACTCTTCCTTGTAATAAATTAAACTATCATAGGCACGTACCTTTTTTTATTTGTGAACAAATCAATCCTATTACTTATTGATTACATCTACCAAAGTCTATGAAGAACCACCATCTATTTCATGTATTCCTTCTTGAGTTGTATAAGACAATGAATATCTTAGGATGAAGACAAATGCCACCTCCTCCTATAGAAATGGATAATAATCAAAAGTTTGATGTAGAAGAAGTCTTAGATTCAAAGAAGCGTCAAAATAGGTTAAAATATCTTATTCATTGGTATGAATATGATATTAATAAATACACATAAGAGCCAATAAAAAATCTTGCAAATGCAACAAAGAAAGTTGAGGCCTTTCATCAATGACATCCATCAAAACCAAGATGAAGCATTGCAAAGATCCATGAAAAATGATGATCGCTCTTTACAGAACTCATCTTTAGAAGGAGGGGAGGATAATGTCACTGATATATATATATATTTATTCCAATAGTTACTTATATGATTAGGTAGAAGTAGGTAAATATAGATTAATTTCATAAAGTCTTCTAAAAAACCTTTCTAGAAGCTTCATAGATGCGGTTTTGATTTTAGATGTATTTGTAGGATAGAAACTTAGCCAACAAATTAACCACGTGTTGATAGCTTGTGGAATAAGTTAATTCCATGTAATAGCTTGTAGAACAAGCTAACTATGTGGCACATACATAGATAACTTGCCTTGCAAGTTAAGACATGTAGCTAGCAAAGTCGACATATGTTAGAGGTCCTATAGAATATTGCCATGTAGCTCCTAATTAGAAAGTAAAAATAGATAAAAGTAAATTAATTCTATAGTATTTGATATGGAAGCTTTTTAGAAGCTTTATAGATGCTGCTTTGACGTTACAAGTATCTTTAATTGACTTTTTGGAATTAGAAACGTGGTCAACAAGTTGGCCATGTACCACACATGTTGTTAGCTTGAAGACCAAGCTAACTATGTGGCCCACACGTAGAAAAACTTGCCTTGTAAGTCAAGGCATGTGTCCTACAAAGTCAATACATATTGGAGGTCCTATAGAATGTCACCACATAGCCCCTAGTTAGATAGTATATATAGAGAAAAGAGTGAAGCCTTCTTCACTCTTGTCAAGTCCTTTCTTGCTTCCAGTCTAGTTTTAAGGGTCTCTAATTTTCTTGGCTTTTGGCAATAGCCATTCCAATTTCTTTTTTAATATATATATCAAGTTATTTCTATTTTGACATCTTTCTATGAGAGAAGTCTCACTTGTTTATTTATCTTTATCATGTTCTTGTCTTTGATAGATTGACAAGAATACACCTACAATATCAGAGCTTTGTTTGATCTTGGTTAAGAGTGGATTATCCCTTTTTTGATAAGACACAAGCATATTAGAAGTTGCAGATTACCTTCTTCTAAACTGATATTATCGTTAGTATTTTCTTTGTTCTCAAGTCCTCTCTTCTATTTGTCTTGAGCGATATTAGACATCTTCTCTTTTCTTAGTATTATCATGGTAGAACTTGTTGAAATGAAGAGTGCAATGGCACAAATGCAAGAGCAATTGAAGGAGTTAATCCTTGCAATGCATCAACTCAATTTACTACCACAAAGAGCAACAAGATTGACAGGAAGTGAAGATATAGAAATGATTGAAGCTGCTTCAACATCTACACCAAATCATGTCTCTTCTCCTATGGTGGAACGCCCTTCCAGTTTTAGAGAACCAAGAATTACCCTACCTAAGAAGTTTGATGGTACCAGAT
Source organism: Physcomitrium patens (assembly GCF_059467195.1). NCBI lineage: Eukaryota > Viridiplantae > Streptophyta > Bryopsida > Funariales > Funariaceae > Physcomitrium > Physcomitrium patens. Next base: position 9,219,595 of record NC_143431.1, on the reverse strand, counting down.
CCAAGTTTCGAGGATTTATCAATCAAGTCAAACTTGAGATTGAACTTCAACTCCAAAGCTATCCAACTCTAGGATCACAAATTAGATTCATTGGTATGCTTCTTTCAGATTCAGCATTATCATAATTTTCATCATTTCTTGAACAACGAGATCCAATATTGGATAATTTAGAAGCTTTTTTGACAGAGTTTCAATCCATGTATGGAGAATATGATGTAATTTGTGTTGCAACCAATAAGATCCATATTTTATGACAAGGTAATTGATCAGTAACGTTGTATGCTTCACAATTTTGACAACTTACAACTGATATGAAGTAGGATGATGCTGCATTTATTAGCCAATTTTTCTACGGATTACTATATGAGGTAAAAAAATTAATGCTCAACTTTCATGATCCTCAAGCATTGAGTCAAGCAATTGACTTTGCTGTGAAGTACGACAATCACCTTTTTGAATTTCGATCTGAGAACCGTAGAAGTGGACCTCAACCTTACTATAATTCAATGGCAACACCAACACCTCTTCAACACATACATTTAAAAGTAGAGGATATACAAATTGATGCAGTACATTTCAAACGTCTTATTGAGTAAGAAAAGACTCATCGTCATCAAGAAGGATTGTGCTTATATTGTGGAATATCTAAGTACAATGCTCAACATTGTCCAAAGAAGCGATACAACCATAAAATGAGGAGTACGGCGATCAAAAAAGATAGCATGTCAGAAAACGAATTTATCCAGCTACAATAGGGACCATGTGGCTGGAACCTTGTACAATGCCTAGTGAAGGTCCTATCCTCTCCTCAGAACCCTCTCCATATTTTATGATAAATGTTGTTCTAGGACCTAAACATCTCAAAGCCTTTGCCTTGCTAGATTCAGGAGCCTCAGTATGTTTCTTAGATAAAAATTTTGCTAAAAGACATAGCATATTTTTAGTAAAGAAAACTAAACCTGTTCATGTAGAAGTCATAGATGGTCGTCCATTGTCTTCAGGAAATATTACTCATGAAATCCTTCCTATAGAAATAGCAACTAATGGTCACAGTAGCTTTATAATATTTAATATCATTAGATCTCCCTCTAATCCAGTGATTTTAGGTTTATCATGGCTAAAAAAATATAACCATAAAATAGATTGGACTTCTCGCAGTCTTGACTTTTCTGAAGTATAACTAAGAGTGTAGTTAATCAAGTAGAAAGTCATAAGTCTAGTATAATTAAACCTATATTTGTAGGTGCAAGTGCTTTCTTGCATGCTGCAAAAGAAAGATCACCTTGTGTCATTTATGCCACACCTGTTTTTATTGGTGGAAAGACTTCAAGTAGCATTCCAAACCAATATCAAGATTTTCAAGATGTATTTGAGAAAAAGGATGCGGATATTCTTTCAGAACATCATTCCTATGACTGCTCAATTGACCTTCAAGAAAGAGCACAACCGCCATTAAGACCAATCTATAATTTGTCTCAAAATGAGTTAGCTGAACTCAAGGAGTATATTGAAGAGAATTTGGCCAAGAACTTCATACGCCATTCCAAATCTCCAACAAGAGCTCCAATTTTATTTGTGAAGAAAAAAGATGGATCATTGCGAATGTGTGTTTATTATCGAGGACTCAAAAAAATCACTATCAAAAACACGTACCTACTATCTTTGATATCTAGACTTCTTGATCATTTCAATCAAGCTAAGATCTATATAAAAATAGATCTATAAGGAACATATAATTTGGTACACATCAAAGAAGGAGATGAATGGAAGATTGCGTTTCGAACAAGGTATGAACATTTTGAATATAACGTCATACCTTTTAGACTTACAAATGTACCAGCAACATTCCAACATCTAATGAATGATGTCTTTTGGAAGTTTATAGATGATTTTGTTGTTTGTTACCTAAATGACATTTTAATCTATTCTAAGAACCCAAAAGAATATGAACTTCATGTTCGCCAAGTATTACAAAAACTAATAGATACAAGACTCTATGCCAAGATAGAAAAGTGTATATTTTACACTACTCAAGTCGACTTCTTAGAATACATCATTTCAAATGATGGACTTATGATGGATCCTAAGAAAGTTCAAACTATTATGGATTGGAAGATCCCAAAAACGGTAAGAGATGTCCAATGCTTTTTGGGATTTGTCAACTACTATCGGATCTTCATCAAAGACTTCTCTCAAGTTGCAGCTCCACTTATATATTTGACTTGCAAAGTCAAACTTCAATGGAATCAAGATGCAGAAGTAGCATTTGAAGCTTTGAAGACAACCCTTGTTTCTACACCAATCTTCTATTGCGTCAATTTTTCTAAGCCATTTTTTATAAAAATAGATGCATCAGATTTTGCTTTGGGTGTCGTATTGTCACAAATGAGAACAGATGATAAACTTCATCGAATAGCTTTTCATTCCAAAAATATTCTAGCAGTCGAGATCAACTACAATATCCATGAGAAAGAACTTCTTACAATCGTGGATTCGTTTTAAGAATGGGACCATTATCTAAAAGGTGCTTTTAGCCTAGTCACAGTATATACGGATCAGAAGAACCTTGAATATTTTATGTTAGCACGTATTTTGAATCATCGCTAAGCCCATTGGAGTATGTCTTTGTCAAGATTCAAATTCAAGATTACTTAACAACCAAGAAAACAAGAAGGTTTTTCAGATGCACTCTCTAGACAATCTTATCTTACACCGAAGGAAGGAGATGCTGCTTTTGATCAACAACAAATAATTCTCTTGAAGCCAGAGCATCTTCATCTTCGATCAATGAAATCAACACTAACTGTTGATTCAACTTTCATTAAGCAAGTTCAGTCAAGTATGTCTTCTGATCTTCTTATTTGTGATATGAAGAAAAATCCTTCAAAGTTTCATGATACTTCCAAGTTTGAATTCAAGAAGAATCTACTATATTTTGAGGGACGCCTATACGTTCCAGAAGGTGAAGCTCAATTACATGTTCTTTAAGCTCATTATGACTTTTCAATAGCAGGACATTTTGGGTACAATAAAACTTTGGAACTAATATCCAAGGACTTTTAGTTGCCACAAATGTGGAAAGTAGTCAAAGATTTTGTACAATCTTGTAATGTTTGCTGAAGATCAAAAATTCCTCGTCATCGACCTTATAGACTTCTTCAACCATTACCCATTCCAGAACAACCATGGTCTTCTATTTCTATAGATTTCATCACGGATCTTCCAATCTCAGGTTCTTATGACTCTATGTTCGTGATAATGGATCGTTTTACCAAGATGGCACATTTTGTACCATGTACAAAATCTATCATAGGTGAAGAAACAGCTAAGCTCTTTCTTGACAATATCTATTGCTATCATGGATTACCCAAGGATATTATATCAGATAGGGGAACTCAATTTGTATCAAGATTTTGGCGGACTCTTTTCAAGATTCTAAAAGTGGATATAAAACTATCTTCGGCATTCCATCCTCAAACTGATGGACAAACAGAGCGTGTTAATCAAGTTTTGGAGCAGTATTTAAGATGTACCATTAACTACCTACAAGATGATTGGACAACGCTTTTGCCATTGGTAGAGTTTTCTTACAATAACACGGTACATTCTTCTACAAAACAAATACCTTTCTTTACTAATTATGGTTATCATCCACGACTTGATACTTTTGACTTTTTAAAAGTTGATAATCATGCTGCGAAAGATTTGGCAATTCATTTGTTAGAGCTACATGCAATGATGAAGGCACAGTTAAAAGAAGCTCAAGAACAACAAAAGGTCAATGCGGATGTCTATGGAAAGGAACAACCACCATTCTATATGGGTGATAAGATATGGTTACTTCATCGTAATATCAAGACCACTCGTCCTCGTGACAAGTTGGATTATTCAAGGCTTCGACCATTTTCTATTTCTGCACAAATCAATCTAGTTGCATATCGTTTACATCTACCGGTGTCATGTTGTAACACGACTATATGGTGAAAATATAAATGAAAAAGATATTATTAATATTTAGTCATCTTGGATGTTAGAAACAGTGGCCAATTCCAGTGCCAATATTCAAGGTTAGTTAATGTCATCCCACCAGCGTCATCGAACCAAGTACCCTCCATACCAACGGGACAACCACGATCGTTTTCCAACCCTATATAGAACAAGCCTAGTAGGTATATAGTGATGGAGACACCCAATATGCATGATGGAGGTGTCTCCATCACTATATACCACTTTGTCATTTTCGTTGTAGACAAGTTGGTCATTATGCCAATGAATGTTCTAATTCCAAAGCCAGTGATGATTACATGCTAATGTGTAGGAATTGCAAGTAGTTGAGGTATACTTATCAACAATATAATGCTCCGTCCAATTTCAATAAATAGAATCAGCAGATCCAAAGCCAAGAAAAAATTGAGGAGATAAATTAAGGTCCTCAAGATTCTTCGATAAATTGGATGGAATGAGTCCGAGCCATTCTTACTAGGAATCGAAAAAAGGAGAAAGAACCAATTCAATATTCGAGTGACTCTGATGTGAAGGGACAATTTGATCCTATTATGGGGACAATCAATCTAGGTCCTAGTATGGGCCTCTTACCCAATATGAGACCTGACTTGGTTGGGCAATCCAATGAGGTCTTGAATATGGAGGCTTTGGTTCCATTTCAAGCTATTCCATTCTCTGTGCCGTTTTGGAACAAACGTCCTTTCTGCGGAAAGATCTTCTTAGAGACAGGAATTCTAGGGAAGCGCCGTCGGCTGTTCCAATTCGGAGTCTAAGGCAGGAGAAAATGGGACCACACGGAGTTAAAAGAGAGGAGAGGAAGGAAAGGGGCATTTAGAGATCTAGATTTTGGGGTCGGTAAGCTAGCTTCAAGCTCCTCTGAAATGTGTAGAATTAGATTTTCATAGGATTTGGGAGAACTTTTGCAATTGTTGCTGAAAGTCAGTGTTTGTGTTGGTGATTTGGGTTTTTTTTTTTTTTTTTTTTTTTTTTTTTGCAATAAAGTTAAAGCTGATACTCATGACTATTTTGTGAAATTGAAGAAACTTCTGCAGTTGAAATTTAGAGGTATCTAGAGGGTTGAGTATGTCGAGTGCATGCAAAAGTTTATGTTAATCTGATGAAACAGATAGAGATTATTTGATCATTTGCGTAAAGAAGTGTTGAAAGTTAGCAGATTGGGATTATTTAGGGTTTCTTTAACATCTGGAGATCTATCAACTAGAATAAGGTGACTTTTGGTGTGGTAAGTCTATGACTTCTAGACGGCGGTCAAGATACATCAATGTGGGTTTACGACATTTTCTTACAATCTGTAAGTTAGATTGGATTGAAACTTCTTGAGCATTTAGAAGGCTTGCAAAGAAACTAGTGGTAGAAGTTTATAACAATCAGACGATCAGATTGACAATTATAGCTTGGCGAAGCTCGCTGTCCAGGATTAGGATTTAAAAAAATAAAATAAAAATAAAAATAAAAATAAAAAAATAAAACTAACAAATAATAAAAGACTTGTGCTTATAATATCTTGATTTTATTAAAAATAGTGTTTCTAAGTATTTTGTATTGGAATTAAGCTTTTACATTGAAATCCGAAATAGTTGTATTTAGATGGTTGAAATCCACTAGCCTACCTAGATACTTACAAAACATTGTTTTATCTTCCACAGCCAAATGCCCGGTGCATTCTTAAGTAAGATAGCATGTAATATGATACCGGAGTCAATGAAAATCCATCCAATATTCCACGTGTCTCTTCTTGAACCATAGAAGATAATAGACATACCAAGAAGAAGATAAGCTCCACCTCCTCCTATAGAAGTGGATAATAATGAAGAGTTTGAAGTGGAAGAAGTCTTAGATTTAAGGCAGTGCCAAAATAAATTGGAATATCTTGTCCATTGGCACGGATATGATATTAGTGAATGCACATGGAAGCCAGTAAAGAATCTTACAAATGCTCAAAGGCAGTGGAGGCTTTTCATCGATGACATCCATCAAAATCAAGATAAAAACCTTCCTTATAAAAGAAATAAGATCTAGGCAAGATAATATTTTACTTTCAATCCTTATTTGTAGCTTCTTTATAGTTGTGATGTTGAGGAAATGGAGAATCAACAACCAGCGGATTCGACTCAAGAGCCTTTGTTTGCTGACTTGTCGGACGAGACATTACGATTATCACGACCTTCAAGACGATGCAATCAAGATGAAGATCTTCAAGAATGACATGTTCTTCTTCGAATAGATGGTGAGATACAACGCGTTTGGTATCACGACATTGGAAGGGACTCCCGATGTTTGGTGTTTTTATTAGAGGTAAGAACAATTCTTGATGGTGTTCCAAATGTATTATTCGAAAGAAGTTATGAAGGCCTTAACAATGATCAAATAACTGGGTGGTCTTCCTGTCCTAGGATGGGACACTATCGATGGTTGAGAGGCCCTATCAATCATCTTCGAAGAGAACAAAGATCAGAGTATGTCGTGAATACAATTCATCGCATCATAGATTTCCTCAACATATGATTACCACTCCTCATGGAACTTGTCCCTAGAAGGGTGGATAATATCATGGACATATGCATGTAAGCCAATAATTACATGTATAAATAGGTAGAAATAAGTAAAAGTAGATAAAAATAAGTTAATTCTATAGTACTTGGTATAGAAGCTTTCTAGAAGCTTCATAGACGCTACTTTGACTTTATAGGTATCTTTAATTGACTTTTTGGGATTAGAAACGTGGTCAACAAGTTGGCCATGTGCCACACATGTTGTTAGCTTGAAGACTAAGCTAATTATGTGGTCCACACGTAGAAAAACTTGCCTTGTAAGTCAAGGCATGTATCCTACAAAGTCAACACATATTGGAGGTCCTATAGAATGTCATAACATAGCCCCTAGTTAGATAGTATATATAGAGACAAGAGTGAAGCCTTCTTCTTTCTTGTCAAGTCCTTTCTTGCTTCCAGTCTAATTTCAAGGGTCTCTAGTTTTCTTGGCTTTTGGCAATAGCCATTCCAATTTCTTTTTTAATATATATATCAAGTTATTTCTATTTTGTCATCTTTCTATGAGAGAAGTCTCACTTGTTTATTTGTCTTTATCATATTCTTATCCTTGACAGATATTTAGCTACATCAACTATGTCTTTTAAAGCAAGCTCTACAAAGGTTGAACGTCTTCATCTTCTTTCAAAGGAGCTAGTGACTAGGCATTACTTGGGATCATAAGCCAACTTAGTTTGGAGGAAAAAATAAAATTGAGTAAGTTTTTTAGCTTAACAGAATTCATAGTAATACTCTAAGATATAGGCAAAGATAAATCTCTTGGCTTGGATGGAATTATTATAGAGTTTTACTTGATATTTTGAAATTTAATGGAATTGAATTATTTAGTGATGATACAACAGAATATTTTAAAGAGACGACTTCCTCCAAAAATGATATAAAGACTTATTGCACCAATTCACAAAGTACACATTAGACATGACTTATCCAATTGGAAGCCAATTACATTATTCAATATTAGATATAAGATATATACAAAGGTACTATAGCTTAGACTCCAATTGATTCTTATAAATATTGTTAGCTTAGATCAATTTATATTTTTATCTAAATAATTTATTTTTTACAAAAATTTATTGATACATGAGACCATGGCATAAACAAAGGAATCAAAGCGACCTCTTTTCTTTTTAAAACTTGATTTCTTGAAAGCATATGATATAGTTGATTTGAACTTCTTCTTCTTTCTCATTATAGTATCTATAGAATTTTTTTAAGAATTCAATGATATAGTTTGTATATTATTTAATGATGCTAAATCCTATATAAAGATTAATAGATCCTTCTCCAAATCTTTTCATATAGCAAGAAGAATAAGACAAAGTTATCTATTTGCTCTATATTTATGTTTTATTGTCGTAGAGGTTCTCAATACAATGATTATACAAGAAGTAGCTCTAGGACTAATAGAAGGAATTCAACTACCTATAGTCCATTGACAACAAATTATAAGACAATATATAAATGATACTTCCTTGATTTTCTTAGATAAAGAAGAAAATGTATGACATGTTATTTACATACTAGAAACATATTTCTTATAATTTGGCTTGATTTTAAATTAGCATAAATTAAGTAGATACTAAAAAAGTCATTATATATAAATTTACTTACTATAGATAAGCAATTTAGGCATATCATGGTTTGAGGCTGATAAAGTGTGCAAGCTTTTAGGTACACCATTTGAACTCTTATTAATCTTAACAAATTTTAATACATTTTTATAAAAAAATTCAATATAAAATTGAGCCATTGGAGCTCACATATGATCAATGCATTAAGAAGAAGGATAATTGTCAATACGATCTTACTTTCTACAATATTTTTTTTTATCTCCCTCTAATGCAAGCAAAAGATAAGCATTTCTAAAATTAAAGTATGTTTTAATAATTACTTTGTAGGTAGAATTATGTAAAGAATTTGCACTAATGTAGCTTAGTTATAATGTTGCCAACTCATCTATAAAAGAAAAAATCAATGTCATTAATCTAGTAGATGTGGTTATTGCCTTGCTAGTTAAATGGATTGTCAAAGCAATAGAACCATCAGATTCAAATCTACATACCTTATTGAGGCACTACCTTAGTTCATTACAACCATATATAAGAAAGAAGTAGCAACAAAGCATAGAATTCTTTACTAAACCTAAACATTAAAATTGGAAAGGCTTAAGGGTATGATATAAAATTATATCACCTTAGAAAGATCTTGTATCTAAAGTATTATACCTACTTCCTACTTGTTATGATGAATGGATTAATTATGGCATTTGATACAATCCAAAACTCAATGGCATTAGGCCCAGATTTTTTAAACAAAGAGCAGTAAAATTATAAAAATAAGGCTTAAAATTACATAGAAATATTTGAAAAAATGATAACGTATTAAGTTTTGTAAAAGGTACAAATTTCTTTGAATTAATGCCACTTGAAAAAGGAGCATAAAAAGCCTTAATTAATATGATATGACAACAAAGACAACTAATCTCACCAAACCTAATTCATGAGCTTAGAAAAGATGAGTAAGTTGGTTTGTTTCTAGATGAAATATCAAGGTCACTAAGTATGATCTGAAAATCTAAGGCAAATTATCAAACAAATCTAAGTCTAATAGAATTCTAGATCTCTTCTTATATTCCCTTCTATAAATCCAAAGAGATGTAAAATGCATTCTTTGAATCCAAAGAACAAAGGGATTAGTTCTTTACACACACGTTAGAAAATACCAACAATACTTATCTTATCAGCTTATCCAAAAGAGTCTACATGACAATAGTAAAGAACAGACAATCCAAGAGAGTAATTTATTTTTGCCATAGGCAGATTGATTACTTGATATAGAACCTTGGCCAATTTTAATGAAAAGGAGGTATTCTATAGCCATTGTTCAAGTTAAAGTGGAGAAATACATTGGACATAGAGAGGATGTAGAAAAAAAACTAAATTATTTTGGTTAATTTCACATAGAGAAATTGCAGTCAACTCATGGTGAGGGAGAATTTCTAATAAGATTGATCAAAGTTACTTAATCTATGTGGTGAGAATAAGAGAGTTAATGCTCCATCAAATTTGGAAGTGCCAAGCAATAATAAGAGCATAGAAATGAAGAATATATATCTTCCACTTTTTTGTTCCAAATCCATCAATAAGAGGGGCATCTAGACTAAGGTCTTGAAATAACATGAATCATGGTACTTGACAAGATAACACCTCGATTGATTGCCCACATGAACAAAGATTCACCATATTCATCCTTTCATGGATTCATTGTATCTTTGCATATTGCTTCTCCAAAAGATTTAAGCAAGTTAATGGAGTCTTGCTTCTACTCCAGGAGATGAAGTCATGTACATGCTTTGGATAGAAAGAAATGATGCAATATTTAATAAGATCCTATAGTCCCAAGAACAAGTATATCACACAATATGGTTGAAATTAGATGATTACAGAAGGAATTCTTATATCAAAACACAAGCATACATAAAACATAGTCTCCTTTTGGATGTGAAATATTCTCAACTTTTTCCTAAGCAATATTGCTTAAATGTAACCTTTGTGAGTAGGAAGCAGATCCAAATAGAAATTATCAGGACCAATTAGTACATTTGTCAATAGTATGTAAGTAAATATTTGATACACCTAACTAGACCTGGTTGGGGTTTGTGTCAATAAATAAATAAATAAATAAATCGAACTATTAATGGAGGTGGTGTTCCAGCAGACAGATTTTTGCTGCCACATATCGTATAAGCATAGCGCCAGTAATGTGGCTAAATGGGTGTTGCAAGCAAATGTTGACTTGGTTACCCCGTGCGTCGGAACGGCTTATAACTATCAGAGCTTACTAGTCTTGTTACGGTTTCGGCTGGGGATTTGTAGCGTATCTCAATTTTACACCCAATGGAATCCACCTCACTTTTCTCCAGATCTCTCGTTTCTCTGCATTATAATATTCTAATTCACATGGAATCTTCGCGAATGCATATGAATTTTTCAAATCAATCTGTTTCAAACATTGTGGGTAGAGTTTCAACAACTGAATAATCTAGAGGGCGGATAAAGTTTTTGACCATTCACTGTTCAATTTTTTTTCAAAAATATCTTTTCCTGTTACACACACATACACTCATTCATATATATATATATATATATATATATATATTTTCAATGCAAACGTATTTTTCGGAATATGAAAAGACCTCAATCTTAACACGATTGGGTCATATGCCAAGCTAAAATATTATTGCTAAATGTGGTAGGAGAAGCCAGGACACTACTAGTACAGATCCTCCGATGCTTTTCAAATAATGATGATAGTAACAATACGTAATTTTTATCCATATTTCAAAACACCTGAAAATACTAACCGAACACGTTTTTAGTCAATATTTATCCGTAAAATTTATTTCGTTGTGCAAGTCAAACTTTTGATTCGTTTTTAATTCTCAGCAGGTCTTCGAGTTTTCAAGACAGGCCATGAGACGCCTCCCAACACAAAAACTTCTAGACAGGTCATGAAGTTTAGGGACGGAGAACTTGGAGGGAAAAAGACAAGCGCAGCTTTGGTGCTGGAAGGGACCCACCAAGGTATTTCGCCACAGGGCACTTAATGACCTGTTTAAAAGATGATGTGTTGCGAGGCGGCTATCCATATTACCTCCAGGATTTGCGTCCTCTCCTTGCGATCACAATTGGAGCACCAAGGAAGTGCGTCTAGATACTGGGAAACACTTATACTGCAATATATAATTGGAGATCCTTGGAAGTTGGAATTCTACTTCCTAGGGCTTATCTGTGACGACAGGTTCTGCTTCCCAGAGGCCTCTTTTCAAGATGTCCTGGAGAGTGTGGTTGTACCGCACAGAATAGCGTGCAATTGCACCGTGCCACGAAGCAGGGTATATTCACAACACACTTGTTGAATACTAGATCCGTAAGTCTGGAGGCTGATTTAGTCTCACCCTCCGAGAATATTCCTCGCAACATGAAAGATCAGTACTGAAAACCTGCAATTCTGTCAAGTTCCAGAAACTTGTTCTATCCAGGTGGCTCCCCTGCCTAAATATTGCAGAGTATTTTTTTAAATTATGGTACTTCACTGGATCACATATGTCAGATCTTCTAAAGCTAGGTCCACCTTCTAGTGCAAGATTGTGTACGCAAACTACCTGGCATGCGGGACATAAATAATTCAATACTTGGTACTGATGTACACTTATATGCAGATGCCCTATGCAGTACTATAATGCCATGCTTCTCGAATAATGAACTCAGACAAGGGCGCTCTCCAAACAACTCCCACAATTGTGTTATAACATTATTTTGTGTTCCGCAAACTACTGTAGCGATCTTGAACCAACGTCTATCGTGCACACAGCTCGGCAAATTGGGGTCGATCTGAATCCCGGGTGTTGATGCGCGACGGTCTACAACTGGCGTTCTCCATGTGTGGACCACTCCAAGCAAAAGGCATGTTAATTTCGGGGAGTATCAGATTTGGTAATTTGACACTCCTAGTGGTCAGTTCAAGCAAAAGTAACTTACGTGTGGTCTGCTACGAATACCTCTTCTTTCAAGCTCTTCAAAACCTCTGATGAAACTCTCAGAAGAGATGGACTACTTGGAATGTATCTGACGACAATCATCGCTTCCTCGTTGAGAGCCATGCATTGGTCCTGCAGTAAGTGGTAACTGATAGTCAAGTACTCACATCAGGTTCGAGCAAAAGCTTTTGTTGTTTGGTGTGTTTTGAACGCTAGTGGTATGGGGGAAATGACTGGCCAGATGAATTCAAAGCTTATAAATGTCTTGTGATACAATTCAAGTGCTTGGATTCCAGCTTTATAAATTAATTTCTGAACTATGCTGATGGCAGTCGCATTGTTTCGTTCAAAGCCTGGTACAAGACTCGTAAGTGTGGTACTTTTGTTGATCATGGCCTAATAGCACTGCTCATTGTGGGTCCCTGGAAACCCAAATGACAGATCAATGCCCCAGATATATGTATATATATATAGAGAGAGAGAGCTTGAACCAGGACATTTTGGCATCAAGACACTGGATCGTTTGAAAACACCCTTCTTTTCTCGGAGACTGACTCAAAAAGCTTACTCTTAAGTTCTGATCTAGAGTAGATATATTACACCATTAATCAGTAGTCATGCCCAATTCCGGTTGCAAGCCTGACGTGCGGTCTTATGACGAGCTAAAGTATTCCTAGCTGCCTGACAACCACCTCAGATGCAAGTCTGGCTTTCATGTTTAATGGCGGTGTAATGACATGCATGATCTCAATCACTGGAATATCAACTCGGTGTGTACATGATTCGCTCCCCAGAATGAGAGTGGCGCGGAGTGCTCCTGTTCCAGTGATGCTCAACTTAATCTGAAAATCCTGAATGACTGGGTGGCTGGGTTGCTGGCTGAGAGGGAGCTGCATATTCGCCACGGTTTAAAGTCAGTGGAGCTGTTACGCCACAGCTGCTTGTAAAATCCTTTCTTGTCTTTAGTTAATTCAACGACTCTTCCACCTACTACCACTCCGCCGGTTTGGAACTGTGGGAGACCGGAGGCACGTACTTTGCATGAGTGTCCGCTTTTGTCTTTCTCAGGAGACGTTGGAGCTTATGGCAAGTTTCTCGACAGATAACGCGCTCATGAGCACCGTTCAGATCAATCAGACCTGCTAAAGACAAACTCTCTAACGACCTTGCGTGCTTGAGGAGTTCTGCTTGCCTCGTCAGGTTTCCTTGTCACAGACCAGCATGTTCAGTCGTTCAGTATATGTAAGCAAGGTTTTTTGTCGCTGATGAAACCGACCACGAAGTAAAGTAATCTATTCTTGTCTGTTTTTGAGAATACATGTTTCATTGTACTCCATGGTCCCAGATGGGTGATTTCGATTCGAGCTCAATATTCTAGTAGTCTGAGATCAGGAGCACTGCCGTTTCGGTACATGTCCCGCCTGACGTATGGAAGCATATCACAGAGGATTTTCGAGTAAAACCACAACTTGATTTCTCGCCAGGACAGTGAACTGGTGAAAGATACATTGTAACGCATCTGCTTTCCCTGAAATTTCTAAAATATCTCGGCAATATATATGCATGAGGTTAAACCTGGAGCTGATTACGTCACACTTCGTGACGAAATTTCATATGTTCAGATTACATCACACTTCATCACACCCACATATGTTCACATATGTTCAGATTACATCACACTTCATCGCACCCACATCCACTACAACCCAACCGTTTCAACCACACACCACCATCCACTACAACCCATCCTGCAAGATGGGCCCGATGCAACCACCGTACAGCTAGACGACCACCTGCGGCTCTAGTAGGATGAGTTAATCCCATGACCTTGCATGCTACGACATCGACACAGGTTCACACAAACCTCGGCGGGTTAAGGACGTCGGGTCGGAATTGATAAAAGCGCTCACGATTTCGGTGCCGGGTACGGTTCATGACCATGTGAACACTCTCTGGCAATTACTCCTGTGTACTAGCCACAGCTCTGCCATGACCACTTCCCACCCGGCTATCTTTGACTTGAAGCTCATGATCAGGGGAGCGAATTGATGGTGGTCCGTGGAGCAGCGGTCCGTATGAGTGAACCCACTTTAATTTTTAGCTCCAATCCTTGAAGCCTTCTGAGCAGTCGACTGATTGGATATTGCCTTTGGTACTAGTGTCCTTCCGGAGTTGCGAGCTCTGCGCTGCAAACCCTACGACGTTGCAGTGGATTATTCAAATTGTGAGCAGTGTCTTATCATGACAGTTTGCAGTGCTCTGTGATGGAATCTCTAGCGGTCTTGTATACAGCTCGGCCACATACAAGACCGCTAGAGATTCCATCACGAAGCACTGCAAACTGCCGCGAAGTACGCTTCATGTACACCTTGTACGTAGAGTTTTACCGCGACTCTCAGTGACCAGCTCCGGCCATCTGACCATCATCTCCTGGTGCAGCTTTCACCCAGAAACCGCTACCTCCAGTCCTGCTGCGTGGGCGATGGCTTGTTGGCTCTGGTGATACCCCATAAGGCAACAAACATCCTTCACAGCATAGCCCCGTGTACTAGGCATTCCTCAATTGTCCACCTTCAAAGCCTTGTTCCTCGTCACATCCTTCTCGTCTCAATACCAACACCATAACACTCCCTAAAACAATCTGATGCAATATGCATCGGTGGACTGCTTGCTTGTGTAAGGAAACAGCTCTAGTTGTTGTGATTGTTGGGTGGCGTGATTAATGGGGAATCTGTTTGTGTTCGGATCTCTATTCTACACTTGTGGGTGCAATCATTCTGCTCATGGTTTCCAGGGTCTGATGCTTAGGATCCATATTTGGTTAAGTTTCAGGGGGTTACATGACTTTTAATGTGCTTTGCTTTGCTTTGCTTATCTTGAGAATTATGGGGGAAAAAATGTATTGATGTTGAAATAACATGCTGTATGTCCAAATGGGATGTATATCGATCAGAATCATACTTGTGAAGAATATAAAGCCAACTTTTTAGTTTTAACTTAAAAGGAGCGTCATATCAACTTTTGCAATAAATATCCATGATTGGATGTTTTTTGACATGGAATATTTTAAAACATTTGAAAGATAAGAATATATATACATATACATACATATTTCATATATTTACAACTGGAAATTATATATAAGATATACACTAATTTAATAATGATTTTATCTATTTAATAACTATGGAGAATTTATGTTCATTTATTAGTTAATCAAAATATTTGAGATTATGCAAAAGATATCAATATTTTTCTATAGTTAAATTTTATGATTATTAATTTGTTTGGATTTTATCCTACATAATTTTTTTAATTACATTGAGGTGTAAAACATTTAGTAGAAATGGAAATGGGTGATTTAAATATGTGAGTTAACTTCAAAAACATTTACACATACTTTAGAGTTTAGTCTTTAAATGATTGAAAAATTATATTAGTCTCTTAGAACAAAATTGAATCAACTAATAAATAATCTTAAATCATTACTGATCACGTATAAAGTAGATTAGATGTTTTATTTATATTTATTAAATTATATAATATTTTAATATAAAATACTTAGAAGACATAAAATAAGCAGTTGATATTATTTTCTATTTTGTAAATTAATTTATGCTGGTATTAAAACGTATACAAAATTATAAATTTGTATGGAAGATATGTAATAATATCATACTCATCTATTTTGTATGAGCTTTAATTTTTATAATTTAATTATGTTTGGTAATAAAGTTTAATGATATTTTTAAACTATATTGTTTGTACTTTATATCACTGTTTTCTTCATACCAAGCTAATTGTATATCCAAATAACTTCTGATTTAAAATTACACAATATCAGTTTTTAAAATATTCTCAAAAATGAAAAGTTTTCATGAAATTTTTGAATGTGTATTTGCGTAAAATTTGGAAACTCATTATTGGGTATTTTGCATTCAAGTATAGCAAGTATAACAGCCTTCTTCATACTAACCCAACTATTTTTGTTAAATGGATCAATTGTATTATATCATTCATTATTGATGATCTTTCATTTCAGAGAAATATAAAATATACTTGAATAATAATTCCATAGTATTATATGATAAATAATTACGTGATTTTTTAAATAACAGTATAATAATCAACAAACTAAATGTATTTCTTTCATAGAATAATTTCCGTTAAATTCCATTCACATGTAACCATAACTGAAAATATGTGTTATAAAAGTTATTGTCAAGTCTGTCTCTCTATATGAGTAAAATTTTGATTTTCAACAAAATTATTATTATTTTGATTATAAAAATATATTAATAAGATAAAAATACTGTTTTGAGAGTAATGCATATGATTTTAATGATTTTGTTTAAATTATTTTTAAAAAATTCATTTTCAACATCCAGTTGGTGTTTTATATACTATAACTCTGCAAATTTTCAGACAAGTTTTTTTTTTTTTTTTTTCCTTTCCTTTAATGTAAAATGTAATTTCAAAGATATTAAATATTATAGACATCAATGTTCAGATAACTCACATATTGTCAACTTCAACAAAAACATAAGAGATAAAAATTAAAAACATAATAATTAACTTGCACATGCAAAACCACCTTTCATTATTTTCACGTGGATACAATAAAAAAAATAGCTGTCATAACATGGTTTTAAATGACTAGCCAGGAAGTAGTTATTGTAGTTCATTTCCTTCTTTCATGAAGCATACATAAAGGATTTCACTATATAAAAAGGATAGTTGTTTGATTGTCACAGCCACCCTGTGAACAACTCAATTCTATCCAATCACATATAATATATAATTATGATGAAACTGTAGGCTCAGGACAATGCTTGTAATGTCATATCACATCTCATTGTTGAGGGATCTTATGTCTTCTTATAATAAAGTCCTAATTCAACAAGAATTGACAGTCATAAAATGGATACGGAGAGTAATATCCAGGATGACCCAAGCATGAGTAAAGGAAAAGATTACTTCTTGAAAAATAAAATGAAAAAGCAGAAGAGAATATAAAAAAAAAAACTGTTCCGATACTCACTTTCATTTGTTCAAAGTGTCGTTTTTATGAAAACACCAAAAACATTATGTAACCCGTGTGTTCAGTTTGATTTGCTCAAATCGTGAATACATGCACACGCCACAATCTCTTCCTAGTAGAGGAAAGATTGCACAGATACCAAAAACATGACGGAACTAGCCTAACCAAGGCACGCTGATTTACTAATGTAAAAATGCTTTATTTTTAAGAAACAAAAAAAAGAGAGATTGTGTGGCATTGTGAAAGTACCTCTTTCTTAGCTCTCGCAGAGGGGATTTGTTTAAAGAGTAAGAAGCGGTCTACTAGAGTTAATTACCATCGAACTCTAGATTCTATGTAATCTTCAACACAAATTATGCGGCAAGCAATGGCAAGCCGGCATATTCAAGATGCATGAACAGTAACATGCTGAACTAACCCTCTTGAGAATGCAAGTGATTCATGAACTTTCACGAAGCCGTGCCTTCTCTTTACCACACGTAGAGATTCTGGAAAGAGTATTATTCTGCAAGTCAGGTTGCACTCCCAGGCAGTAGAAGGTGGAATGGAGTACGGGTTAATACCCTGCAAAAATGATGTTCAGGTGACATGTTTCACACCTTCATTGAACTGTCAATGGTGCCCATAAGAGGTTCTTCCGGTAATCTAGCAGTTTCACCGACGGCATCCTCCATCCTCATATACCATTCTCCTATTTGAGTAGAAGCCAGCAAGTCTTTTCCTGTGTCGAGATGCCTAATGGGCCTCAACACTCCAAAAACTGCAAGATCCGCCAAATTTGGCTTGGAACCCCCTACGACAAATCAATAAAATACAGCACTGTTAAACGCTTTTCCAAAAATAATAGCTACTTCACATCCACAATCAAATTCATGTGCGCCTTGCAGGGTCACCAGGGCCGTCTAACAGCTGCAAAGGTTCATCTAACTAGCATTAGCATATAGTACGAGTTGCTCAAAAGATCTAAAACACACTACTAATGATCCTCCCACAACTGGAAAACTTTCAGATTGAGTAAACAAATGTGAATAGTGGGTACTACTAACAACCTTGACCCTAAAAATCAAATACTAATGAGGTGACACAGCTTAAAAAAAACAAACACTTCTATCAGGGAGAAATCTTCAAAGAAGTATGTGGATTACCCATAAAAGATCGACCGTTCAAAGCCGCCACCCACTCCTCAGCAGCCTCATAAAGAGAAGCACGTGCATCAATTATATTATGTCGTTTCTTTAACCGCTTGCCGATGAAATACATGGCAGTAGCTCCGACATACTTTCCAGTAGCCCTTTCAATGGAGCTAAAATTACCTGCGAAATGTTATCAAAACAATGAACATTTGAAAGTAAACCAAAGTACATGAACAAAATGGAGGAGGAACTAGAGTGCTAGCCACCAATACAAATCTGCGCGTGCCAATGCTCACCATTAGTCGTGAGATAGTCGAAAGCTTGCAATGCCTCCCTAGGTGTGCGATAAATGTTGGGTGACAATAGGTGCACAAGATGTTCGTCTACCCAGCTGTAACAATACCCAAAAGATTGAGTCAAAAGGAGAGCCACATGAAGAATACATGAAAAGCAGACATGTTTCATTACTCCAACACAAAATCAGAAACCATACCTAGAAAATTAGATCTAGTTTAGTGTGATACTAGCTTGGTTACGTGTGACTGTATCCCTTAGTATAAACACACCTGCGCCATTTCTCTTCCTCATCAGATCCGATTTTCTGGGCGAGGTCTTTTGCATTTCCCCCCTGTATTCTTCGAGTAAGTTCTGTAATGATAGCTGCGAACAACCCAACCAACCATTCTAAGATACTCTTGTCGAATACTGAAGAAGGGTCAGCGACAAACAATGCTAGTCACTCCTGTAGCAGCTTTTAACCCCGCGACTTCAACGTACATGAATACATGAGGGCAATATTTAAAACTAAGCTTCTGCACCCGGGAAACTGCAAGAATAGGTTGAAAATCATTTCTCTGTGCTCCAATAGATCTCACAAAAGCCTAAAACTACAACAGGACTTAATTGCGAATAAGATGAGATGTCAATAGCACGATCTTGTTCAGTTAACAGGAAAGATTCCAGCAGCTTGTAGTAATTATACCTGTGGAATCATTGAGAGCTTCGCCGTCCACAACTAAAATTGGCACCTTCTTGTAGTCAGACCACTTTATCTCCTTTTTCCCAACAGGGTTCACCTCAACCACTTTGTAGGCTATATCGTGATAGTCAAGAAAAGCTGCACTCAAAACCACAGCAGAAACCAGGTCAATAGAGAAGATAATCAGAGCATTGTAATTCCCCTAGCTTATCAACAAACATGTACATCTCAATTACAATAGTAGATACGTTACAAGATCCGAGTAGTTTTTAGGTCAATCTCTAAACTGCAGTTGGGAAGCAGCTGCGTGACGACAATTCATCTTCTTATAACTGCGAATTGCATCGATCATCTACTATCATCGCTACCCTGTTTAACATTAGGAAAGATTCAGCTCAATCAACTAACAATGTCCCAAAGAAATCTTAAATACTTCCATCGGCTAAGATATATCTTATATTTCTATAAGGTAATAAGTGGGACGACAGTTTTCCACTCTAGCATTTTCTCCTCTCAGACAAAACAGGCAACACAGAGCCAACGAATTCCTAGATTATCAGTCAGATCTCCACAAAAAACAAACCACGACGCGCCACATTAAAACCCTAAGATACCCAAGAGCTTGCACGGTACAGCAAACATGCCACTACGTATGATTCACTTCGACACGCTACAAAATCCGCACCCATGAAATTCACCTCATCCAATCACTTTCAGATTCCACCTAACGACTTACCTTTAACTTTGTTGCAAAACGGACAGGCATCGTACTGATACAACACGACTTCCTTGGGCGAAAATCTATCCGTCACACGCTCCTTCCCATAAGCAACAGTCATCGTGGATGCTGCAAACGACAGCGATGCGGCACCCGCAGCAATCCAGCTCCCACTACTCCACCTTCTCCAATTCCTCGCCCCTTGCTGCTGCTCCTCCTCCACCACAGCCATCGCCTTCTCCATTCCCGCTGCGCGCGTCCCAACTCTAAGCACAGCGTCATCGCCCTCACTCGTCCCGATCACTCTGCCATACTGCTGTGCCGCTGCCGCGAGCCCGCTTCTTCGTGCCCTTGCGATACGCTGCGCCATTACCCTCACCGCAGCCATGACTCACTCCGCAAGCTTCTCTCCCTCCCTCTTCACCCACCCGCAGAGTGAGTAAGCAATTGTGGAGGCGACGATCCCTGTGCGGCAACAGCAACGCCGCTGAAGCCCTAACTGAATCTCTCTCTAGGCGCAGCCTGCGCTGCCACCAACGTTTCAGAAGCTCCGGGAAACAAACAACACAGCGTGCGTCGACGGACGCACACCGGTATCTGAGGGCCCGATTGAGATCCCTACCGACAACTCTTTATTTCCAGATCCCCTATTTCAACAACATCTGATTCGGGATGAGCTCTCGTCTGCGGACTTCGTCTGGTTGGCTTCAACATGGTGGTGGGAATATTGATTGGGTAGTGCCGAGCCCATTTGGTTCAAATTTAATAATACCACATTTTTTATATCTGGGTATTTTTTTGATTTTTCAGGTTTTTCAGAGTTACTTAATAAGACTTGGGGAATTTAAAATTGAATTTTAGGTTTTGGGAATGCATTTTATTTGTGAACTTTGTACAAATCGAGATTTAAAATTGAAGAATAATAGTTTCTGTAGTGCTTTCCCTTGCGACCTGCACA
Source organism: Physcomitrium patens (assembly GCF_059467195.1). Classification (NCBI taxonomy): domain Eukaryota; kingdom Viridiplantae; phylum Streptophyta; class Bryopsida; order Funariales; family Funariaceae; genus Physcomitrium; species Physcomitrium patens. The sequence goes on along the minus strand of NC_143431.1, from coordinate 9,198,649 downwards.
ATCCATTCTTTTGTAGAAAGGAACCTCAAAATCATATCCAGCTGCGTGTGAATATAACTCTCATTTGTGGGGGATGGAGGCTTCAGTAATTTGCTGCCGGACAACTATGATGAATCCAGCGTTAATATTGAACCCCCCAGAGTAAAACTTCCAGTTTTTGGAAGGCTACACAACTGCCGTCCCAGTGGTTGTTGTTCTTGTGCTTTGCACCGTTGCGTACATAATTGATGCGGTCGTGGATTTGCACGCACTGCTACCAGTCCAGCAGGTCTCAACAACACCGTAAAGGTACTGATGAGACTTATCAAATATATATATGTGTGGATGTATATATATATAGATATAGATATAAATGGAGTTGTTAAAGCTACATATCCCAACCCCACCACCCTAGTCCCCACCCCCTTGATTTCCCCTCTCGCTTTGGTCACAGCACTGCCAAAAATTAATTAATGATATGTGTAAAACATACATACGTATGTTTAAGTCTTGGGTATTTTTTAAACTTGGGTATTTGGTTTGCTCTCATCTTTATGTTACAATTTAGATATCAATCCAAGTCTTCAAGAAGTCATATCTAATTTATAATTTATAATTCTAATTGCTTAACAAAGCAGCAATATAATTTAAATATATAACTTAGTTTATATAATCCATTTCTTTTAAGATTTTAAAAAATCAAAATGAAAGGTTGAATACTAATAAAGAATCAGATTACTGTGGTTATTTCTTAACAATATATTTTTCATTATGGCCAAACCATCCACCAGTGGCTATTTTATTTTATTTTATTTATTGTGTTACTTCTAGATATCAAATGCTGTCCATGATCTTATGTTTTCATTGCAATAAAAAAATATATTTCTATCGTTATTTTTATTTTTTTATTTTAAAATCTTGACTATATTATATAAGGTTAACAATAAATTAATTAATTAATTAAATCTCAATTTTACTTATGTAATACATTGATTCTAATCAAATAATTTTGGAATCAGCATGTACTTTAAAAATCTCTATTATGCACAGACCTTTGAAGTAAAGCATTTAGTGATTTTTTTTTCAAAATCCCAGCATATTCATATATACACACATCAAAACTCAATAGTAATCTTTACATTATCAAAAATTAAATAGTGTAAGAAGGTAGTCACATAGAGATTACAAAACATTTAATTATCCATAATAAAGTTAATAAAATTCAAATGATTACTTAAAATGAATGATTATAATTGAATAAATAGTAACAAATATGATCTTAGCCTTAACAAAATCAGAAGCACTTCTACTTTATATTGCACAAGTCATTGTTGACTTCCATTCAAAAAATAAGTATAAAAATGTATAGTTACATAAACTTAAACATACATACATATATCATTAATTAATTTTTGGTAGTCCTATGACTAAAGGGAGAGGGGAAAACAAGGGGGTGGGGATCAAGATGGCAAGGTTTGGGTATGGGAATGGGGATGTGGGACATAGAACTTGTACAAAAACAAATCACAAGTTGCGAAGGAGGGTGTGGCTTTAACCACTCCCTATATATATACAGAAATAAATAACAATGCAATCCAAATTTTTACTAAATCAACCACATGCTCAGTTCCTAATTGTTCCCCTATTCCCAACCATAACCCCCATTCCTGAAGTTCCTAGTCCCTTGCCCCCATTCTTGGCAATGGTTAGGAATGGGGAACAGATAGGAATAGGGGTGGAGGTTCCAAGGATGCAATAATGCTTAAAATAGAATGGGTCACTTTAGTAAAAATTTGGATTGCTTTATCGTTCCCTATATATATATATATTACTTTTGCCAACAACAAAGTAATTGTTTGTGGTATTGTTAATGTGTTAATTTGACAACCCATGATAGCTCAAAGGTTGAAATAAGCAAACACCACCATGATTTCGAATAATGGAGCTACTGTTAACTATTTTAAAGTTATCATTTTCATGAACCCAATGATTCGTATCAAATTTGACGATGAAGATAAGAACTGTCTACAAAAGTGTTTAGCAGCAATTTGGACTTCAACTCTTCAATCTCGTAGTTTGTCTCACTTTCTGATTTGTGGTGAGATCCAACTCTCTAATTTAGTCATCCTCAACCAGAATTATTGGCTCTTTTTCAGCATGATTAGTTCTTTAATAGGGTATTTAGGTGCAATTGTCGTTGCATTGTAATCCAATTTACCACAGAAGGTGTACTGTATTGATCTTTTTAGTGACTGATCGTAAAAACCCACATGCGTTTCCATGAATTATATTTATAAGAAGTAAAATTTATGAAAACGAATATTAAATTCGGCGCATTCCTTCAGAACAAATCAATAATGCTGAAACTCTAAAAGGACAGGATGCTTCATACAATTCTCAATTGGTTCAATAGTAATTTAGAGGTTGTGTAAATGAACAAATTTAAATACATATCAATGATAAATTAAGAAGAATGTGGTAAAGAAGATGAGGAACCTACATTAAATAAAATTAACTGAGATTTAAGTTATCCTTTCAAAAAATGATTTGGATTCATCGTTCCAAAGTTCTTTTGCTTTCACACTCTTCCCCACTCATCCACCAAGATGATGCAACTTTATTGCAGCACTGATGAGCATATCTAAAAGAGAGAATTCTCAAGTGAAATTTGATCAACTTTAACAAAAAAATTCTGTCGTGATTGAGCCTGCTGATTAGTTTAGCAAAACAAACTCATTGTTGAATCGGCCTACTTGTTCAAAGCACACATAGAAAGCTTACAACCACTACCCATCTCTTCTTAGCACTGTCATCTGCAGATGTGTTCCACCAATGCCTCTGGAAGGTTTCCGGTTGCCTGCATAAAACAAACCAAATAATGACTCCAAAATAGTATGAAACATCCCATATTTGATAGCCCCATTAAGTCATGCACCGCCAAAGAAATCACTTCTATCAACATGAAGCTCAGAAGGCATCTAAGATATACAGTTACATACCTGAAAATGACGCATGTGAAGTATGGGTTCGCATCCAAGATCACCAAGAGCCTGACCATCTATCAAAGCTGTATACGTACGTGCGTGATGAGCTGTGAGGAGAGGCTCCCCTGGAGTCTCAACCAATCGACAAACTTGCAGCAAAGAATCTAGAGAGTTCATCTGAACACGTTTACAGTTGAGATACTGTCAGAAGCTAGCCCAAGCTACCTCTTCCTATCAATGAGAGACAGAATTTGCCAAAATGAAATAATAACTGTGATTGTGGACAAGCACGTGCATACCACAAAATGCATTGGAGCATGCTTCACAGTTCTAGAACATCCAAGTTTTAACTAAAAATGATGTGAACCCTGGTGAGAAACAACATTTAGGTTCTACTTTAAGCATAACCACAGTAACTGACGTAACGAGAGACGTGTGCTAACCTTCATAAAATGACATGATGCACAGCCACCGCTTATTGAACATCCCTCCCCAGAACTAACTCCTGGAACAATCGGCAGCTTCGCTAGTGTTGACTCATAAGCGCCATTTGTAGTTGAAGATGACGTTGCACTGATTGCCTGAGATGATACTGGGAACACAATCTCTACTTCAACCTTACTGCTTCCATGAAGCTTCTGATAGTCAACTAGCAACTTACGCACGGCTCCCACAATAGATGTCACCATTCCTGATTCCGTTCCCAAAATAAACTGAAGACGATCCTCGAACCCTCGCTGCAGAGCTTGTGTGACATGTTCCTTGATGAAGTCTAAGATGTTTGACGTTGATCCAACTACACCCATACCTCTCTGCTTTGCTTCCATGGCAAGTGCGAACATCTCCCCGGGAACCTCAAAATGGGCAGTTTGATAAGCGTCTCCATAACCCTGTCGCACCCGATCAACTACATCCTTTCCAAACATGTCGTGTACAATGCATGTCCCATCCTGCAATACACGAAAACAGTCACGAACTTCAGGAAGTGAACTTTTAGAACGTATCTCTGTTAAGACCTAGAAGGCAATTTTTTTCCCATCAAAATTAGCCTGGCGAAGGTTTCCACAGAATTTTATATTTATTCTGCTAAATCAGTACACCCAAAACATTTACATACTGTAAAAGTAACCCTAAAAATACGATAAACTATCGAATATAGAGATAAGAGCAAGAGAAGTCAACCTCGAAATACTTCAAGCGCGGCAACAGTGCTGCAATAGTGTCTTTGGTGTGAGATGGGTGAACGGCAGCTATTTCCTCGTCGCCAAGCGAGAGCATTTGTTGAAACATTTCAACAAGATTTCCTCCCATGTATGAATCAGGGCCATACCAAACTGTCAAGTCGGGCACCTGAGCGAAACCCTGTCATAACAAGCTCAAAGATAAGAGGAGGTTGTTGATCATTCTGCTAAAGCATCAAAAAGCCCTGTACCCACTAAAAACTGGGAAAAACCAAAATCAATGCCAGTTAGTTATTTTGAATCACAATTACTTAAGGAAAGTTACGTGACGATACGAAGCGATCGGTTAAAAAATAACTCATTAGCGTTGACGTTTTTAGTAGAGCCAACGAACCTGCAAAACTGTTTGCACAACGTTGGATGATGTGCAGGTTATAGTTGGCACTCGGGAGTGAGCTTGAGCTTTGGTCTCGAGGGACGTATTTATGTATATAACATGCATCGACTTGGGAGTTTTAGATGCTTCCTCCAAAAATTTGATATACGAATCGCTCTCAGCCGCCTCCGCCAATGAACACCCAATGTGGTCTGATGACATACGATAAACACTAACCTGGAAAATTAAAAACCATTGTAATAAGTTCAGTGATAGAGAAATATGTTGTAAAGATGATCAAAACCATCAAATGCTACACGAAATTCGCATTCCCTATACAATTTGAAGTGCGCGACACTACTCTTATTGTATTAGAGAAATTGCACAGAAATAGAACATACCTTCTCATGCCCAGCACGGTCAAGGATTGCACGCACATTCTCGGACATGAAGTCTACTCCCAGAACCGCTATATGCTTGCATCCCTCATTCGCCATACCAACAGCACGATCAGCCATCACTAATGAGTCTGATATGTGAATGCGGGGCCACAACTTTTGAGCTGCCACAAGAACTCCTTGCACTTCTGGGTCCATGTAAAAATGAGCCACAACACCAATTTTTTTCTCCTTCAATAATCTTGCTAGCTCTTCGACTTTGCTTTTGTCAGGTGACAGGTACTTTGCCTGCAGAACAAGCAAATATCGCTCAGAAATCGATGCAAAGGTCCAAGATTGACCTGCCTCAAAATCAATTTACTGAAGAGAACCAGTATCTACACAGGAAGCATCCTTGTCGGTCGCTCACTCATTCGATCTAGAAGAGCTGAACCTGATTGGTACTGAACAGGCGTAGAATAACATCACAATGCATTACACCTAAACTTGGAAGCTTTCAGATGGAACAAACAATACCTGTGCTTTTGCAAAGTCTCCTTCTGCAACAATATCATTAGCCGTGATGAGGAGAGATGGAAACGGCTCAACGGTGGACAGACCAGCTTTCTTCGCAATCAACATACTAGTTCGTTTTTGAAGCGTGAGAAGAACATTAGACCAAGTGTTGGCACGCGACTGGGTTTCCATCCCGACCTTCAAACCTTTCAGCGCACTCACCGGCACAGTGAGCAAATCCTCAGCTGTAGCTCCATTGAGGCCCTCCAGCAATATTGAACAAAGTCCGCGAGTAACCTCAGAATCGCTATCCACTCCAAAGTAAACCCTCCCATCGTTCGATAGTTCCACTGTAAGCCATACCTGCATTCAATCAGACACTCACTTCTACTTAGATATTGTAAAAATACTTCCAAGTGGCTGCTATTCGTCCACACGACCCTTGGGTAACTATCACACATCTCATGCTGATACCAAACCGTTATAGGAGGACCACAATGAACGTACCACCACATTCAGTAGAATGACGTTCTCAATGGAGCTACAGCTGAGGATGTTCTCAGAGAGGATATCTACACTAATAAGCCTAAGTTCCAGTTTCATCAGTTAATGATCATAATTGCGGTAAAATCAGGGGAAATTTCTAAGACCACGTGGAAAAACTTCAAACAACAACAATAACAGGAGGAAGAAACTGTGGAATACAATCATATTGTTAGTTTACCAAGAAAGAATTAGGCAATGTAAACAATTCACTTAAACCCCGCTGCATCACATGATACTTCGGAAAAGGAATTGGAACTACCTGAGAAGTACAACCCATCACTCGATTCTCTGGAACTTTCGCATCTGCAGGCAACCGAGGAATCTTCTTAGCATAACCCAAAACACGCTGTACACGAGCACGACCCTCGTCAGCACTCGAGACATCTTCCACAAGCTGGTGCAATTTCTTTAAAGCACTCTCGTCCTTGCTAACGGGTGACAAAAGTTCTGGCTCCACTAGTGCACTGCGCAAAGTGACCTGAAAATCAACAAAAGCCGCATCAGTATGTGAAACACCAATCCACGCAATACTCAATAAAATGCACATCAGCCTGCAATCGATGTACTGGTAACAGGTTTCAGTAGCATCGCAGGCTCTGTCAAAGCGAGAAAGGGGGCAGAGAAAGACACGAAAGATGGGACAAACAGGACCCCCGCCAGCATCAGATGACCACCCTGACTGACGCTCAGAGCGTAAATTCATTGGATCCACTCTGGTGCATTCAAAGATTGATACCCTAGACCAGTCCAAAACTGTGGAAAACGGGTGGTGATTAGGTTGGATCAAGAAATTTCGGCGGCATGCATATTTGGATGCTCCAACCTCCAGCTACATAAAATAATAGCAGCTACTAAAACCTCATTAGATTCAGAAGTTGTGACAGGAAATCTTTAAAACGTGATAGAGAGCAAAATATTGTATGAAACATCTCCTAAAAATCTCCGGCCATGAAATAATTAACTTATATGAACTACAGCTTCTGCAAACAGAAGCTCCAACTACCCCCAGCAATGATATCAAGAACTTCACTACAGATCTAAACCAAGAGCTCCTCCTACGCAAATAGAATACTCACAAGATCCCACGTTCATAAGTTGCTTGTACTCACCAAGCCTTTAACCTCAGTGCGATTATAGAACTTCGCGCGCCTCCTCAGAGCATCCCGCACTCCAACTTCCCGAATCCAAGAGGTCCTCAGAACCACAGAGCTACTGGATTTGGCATATGAGGCCAAAGCCCCTGCGCCAGAATGTGCATTCGCCAATACCGTAGAGGTCACCACTTCCCGCACCACAGGCATCGAGGCGCCCAGAATGATGGCCATGGTGGGCGAATGGCCCTGCCAAACCAGACACCACTCTTCTCAAGATATCTAAAAAACTACCCACCTCAAGAAACAATAACTACTACCACCTCACACAACACAGCGCATCCAACTACTCCCGTCCTTGTCCACAGATGCAACCCGACACCTTGCAAGTCCCAGCGCAATAAAGCAAGGCTTAAGTTCCTCTTCGAAGACTAACACAGACGCAAAGAGGGGTGCTACGTTTATTGAAACTATTGAAACACTTCCGCCCACTCGCGCCAGCAGATGACGAACCACAACTAGCAACTACAGATGAGCGCCACAATCGTTCTCCTGTAAGCCCCCCTTGCCACGCACTTAGCGCCTTTAGATGATTCAGTTACCAAATGCGGACTTGCCAATTCTCGCAGTCGGAATCCTGATAACGAATATGGTGCGCACGTCCTATTCCAGAATCCTTTCGCCACTTCCATCCCAACCACCGAGTCGCCACATGTGCACTGGTAATTCTGGTACAGCCGCAACGAAAAGGTCGGAGGGTTACCCTGGTTAAAAAAGCACAACCGCCAGAGAAATGTTGGCAGGCCATCACCCAGCTGGGACCCAGACCGCTCAGAACGCCGTCGGTCGGCAATCTGTACCGCTGCAACCAGGTGCGAAATTTCGAATGCAAGTGCGCGGGCGTGCCGTGACGTCCTCGGATGGGGATGGATGGATGGGTGGCTGGGCCCTGGTGGTGCCGTGATGGTGGCCGAGAACCACCCTCCAAGGAGCAGGTTCCGGTGCCGTTGTGGTGCTTTGAAGAGACGAAGACGAAGAGGGAGGGGGCATTGCTTCTGTCTCACGACATGCCTCTTTCTGCACTTGTCTTCCTCCGGAGCCCTACGTGGTAGTGCCTTTGCGCCAACATCTGTCTTATCTGTGGTGCTGTATGCCCCTCCCTGGTCCGCGCACCGGGGTCTTCATGCATCGGCATATTCGTTTTCGATACCTGTTTCTGATAGTGGACCAAATTTCGATGCAGTCTTTACACCTATCTCATGTGTGGTTGGAAAAAGATTGCTCTCACTCCGAATTGACACCATTTCTGAGACCTATTGCTTGCTGCCAGAGCTTATTCCTCCCATCGGTCATCAAGTGGGAATCTGGCCCTTCTGTCTTATCAACAATGCAAGTCTGCAGGTCCATAACCCACATAAAACATCTACTCTACATATTTCCATGCCGCATTTGTAAAATAAAGTAAAAATATTAAAAAGTGCATCTAATGAAAACGACAAGTGTGGTGCGACCTGAAATTTAGAAAATTAACGACCATTCGCAATAACTTCAGGGCATTTTCCTAGCCTGACCGGTCGTCGAGGTTGCAGTAAAGTAGATTCTTCTTCACACCCGCATATTGTGTCGGTTTCAACCTTTGATTGGCCTTCCTTCGCCGACGATGTAAAGCAGCTCTCTCGGTCACAACAGAATCCCATCACCTGATATAACTCTCACTCAGAAAAGCACGTTGCCTCACAAGTCGAAGTCCTTTTCTTCCAACGACACCCACCTAGTGTTCAGCTACCGCTTTTCTGTGAAGTTCATTGGGCAACAAAAAAAAGGGAGAGAAGGGAGCCTGGGGGGATGTGGAGCTGAACTCACCATCGCGGAGCCAGTCAAAGCTTTTTCTCTCTCTCTCACACTCCTGGTGGGGCCTCCCTCGTTTCCCTCCAAGCTTAAGCTCGGCCAAGTCAAAGCCAGCCATAACCATGAGGGGCCGGATCTTTAAGATGCGAGCATGGGCAGCTTCCGTTTGTCGCAGCAGACTGAATCTTTCTTTCGGCAACAAAACCAAAACCAAGAGGGAGCACGTGAATCCAGTGCACCAGAATGTGGACCACACTGCTTGCGATACAAAAACGGGGGCATACTTCGACGCATTGATAAAATATTACAAGGTTTCATCTTCATCCCTAATGCATACTAAGAAGCATAGTAACAGTCTTTGACGTGAAGTAATTGTAATTTCTATCTAACTGTTTACACTTTCATGTATTAGCAATCCACTTTGTCATATTCTAAAATTTTATTTGGTTACCTTGAACAATCTAGTACCAAGCAGGTGTTCTGTCATCCATGATTTGTACCATTTCTATAGGAGAGTTGTATCATCATGTAGTTTCTTCTTCATAGCTAATCAATTGATTTGCCTACATTCAATTAGTCATCTCTACATGATACTTCTACCTAGAGATCACTCCATACTTCTTTTAAAGACAAGATTATTTTTTTAAATCCAAATGGTCTACAAAATCTTTTAAGAGCATTTGAATTGAACCAAAGATTTCTAGCAAAAATATTTTGCTTCCACAAGAACACTTTCCAAGCTCTCTATTTTGAAATATTTATTGCCAATTTATACAAGATTGAAGTAGACTGGTTCCAAATTTTATGAGCTTGCTTATGAATACAAAATTTGTTCAATATGGTTCTAGATTTTTGAAAAGAACATAAAGCATAATGAATATTAATATGAAAACTAATTTATCCTATACATGTATTAATAGCCACAACTTTGTACAAAAGAAACTATATAAACATTGTTTCTCTTTAATATTATAATTTGGACTAGATGTATTCTATTTAAATAGAAAAGTCATGTACTAATAAAGAACCTTTTTTATTGATTGCAAATTTAATTATAAGCATATATCTTAAAAGTTATTTCTATTTCAATTTGGCCAAATATATCATTAGTTCTTCACTAATTACTCAATAATAGGAATTAAAATCAAATATTAATCCATATTCCAAACCATATAAAAAAATCAATGTATTTTATCATATATCTTGTTGAATTGGTCTTAAGAGCCATTCTTATAATTTTAGAAAATTGACCACTCAACTTTTCTGAAGATTAGATTGAAAGTTTTTTTTTAATTAATAAAAAAAATTACTACAATTTAAAATTCTTGATTGATTCTTGACTAAAAGGCTTTAATTTTTACAAGATTTAATTAAAAAAATCATCCAAGTCTCTATTCAAAGCCTTAAAATAAAATGTTCTTATTTTCTTTGTAATAACTAAAATTATGTCATTCTATTTTATTAAAAAAATAGGTTTTTTTTTGGATAAGTAATCAATTTTATAAATAATAATGTAGAAGCAAAATAATTACAGATGTGAATATTTTTTTTAATAAATAGTAAGATTTTTATTGTATTTAAGCCATACTTTTGATATTAGTTTTGAAATTTTATAGTAATAGACATTGGTGCATTTGTATAGTAGCAAGTGATAGATAGATAGTAAGTTGTAGATGTTGTTTATTATTAAGGTCAAACTATAGACAAGATAAAGTTAAATACACTTTGTAGATGAAGTTTGCATTTACTAATCATATACAAAGTAATAATAAGAAGATTCTAAAAGATTAAGCTATTGAGCTTAATTAAGATTAAGATTAAGCTATTAAGCTTACTTAAGATTCTAAAAGATTAAGCTATTAAGCTTAATTCTATTAAGCTTTAGAAGATTCTAAAAGATTCTTGAAAGTTCTAAGAAGATTAAGGCAGTTGTCTAAGAAACTTCTTAGAATTGCTTTGTCTTCAAGCAATATGAGAACTTCTTGAGAAACTTCATAATACATAATATATATTAAAGTTGAGGCTAAGCGAATCCTCAGTCTCAATAATACATCTTGTGGAGCTTTACTTCACCTTTCTTGATATTGATCTTGTACTCGTTTGATTTAATCAAGTTCTTGCTAGCTTTCTTATTGAAACTCTTCTATTCAACTTCTTGTTTGGTCTCCTATATAGCATACTTCTAAAAAAATAAACAAATATTGAAAATAAAATATTGGAGATAACTTAAAATTAAATAAAATATAAAAATATATATATTTTTGATAATTTGATAAGAATATATATTTTTTGTGATAAATAATATAAATAAAAAAATAAATTATATATATATATATATATATATATATATATATATACATAATTAAATGATAAAAATATTTAGATGTTTTTGTATAATAGTTTGGCTAAGAAATCTAATAAGTTTCAACTACAATTTAAATGAAAGTGAATTGAAATCCATTTAATATCATAAAGACTATTATATTATTATACATTGAATGTTATTTTTATTTTCTCAAATTTTTAAATTTTTAAAATTTTTAATCAGTAATCTATTTCAAAATTGATACTGATTTTTTTATTAATTATTATTTTTTAATATTTTTTTAAAAAATCAAACAATTTCGAAATAGATTATTGCTTTTTATTAATCAGTGTTTTATAGATGTTTTGAGTATTGATGCATAAAACATATGTGGTAGTTTTTCAATGTCTTTAAATTAGAGAAAAAGAAGACTACCTAAAAATACTGAGGATATCCTAATATAAATTTGCATGCCACACTACATACACATCTTTTCTTTCTATCTATATATATATATATATAGTATAAATGAAAGTATCCCTAGTTTACACATCCATTATGTGCTAAGAATATAAGTAGTATGTTGCAATCAATTTGATATTGTTATAAATAAATAGGCAATGAAGTGTTATTAATAAATAAAAAATAAACCAGAAGTATGCCATCAATGTTTATTTAAAACACCGTTGAAATAAAAATATAATTATATACATAATTAGCATGATAAAATGAATTGGATTAGCTTTTCAATATGTATTTATCATATGAAAAACTAAAAATAATTATTAGAAAAATTAGAGACATGAATTTATAAAAAATGAAAATAAAATACAAAAGTTGCACAAGAACACAGAGTTATCTTTTTTCTTTACACACACTGGTATGGCCTAGAAGCCACAACAAGTGCATGCACAGGGAATGATTATTTCAAGCAATTATATGCTAAACAACATCAATTTACCTTTTGGAGAAAAATCATACCAATATACATAAAAACACATAAAAGCACAAAGCTGTGTGCATTCAATCAAGTTCAGGATCAACTCACTTGCCACAAAGTGTGTGAGTAGTCTTGTTGCATCAACTATTTTAAAAGTACACATGAATTAAGAACAGACCCATATATATATGTATACATACACACATACATAATAGTGGAAACCTGTGCCATTGGCCACAAAAAATATTTACTGAAAATTATTTACAATTGTGAGCTTCTAAGCGGCATGCTTAGTAATCTCGCAGTGCTACTCTAGGTAGTTTGCAGCAACAATTTTGATCTTTGATTGATTAAAAGTTGAATTGTTGCTTCATTATTACTTCACTTTTCATGAAAACAATGAGATACGCAGAGATGATTTTTGTCTCCTTTTGTTTATCTACTGAGCTATTTTATATACAAGATATACAAACACTCACTGAATCACAATAGATATTCTCAATTCCTGTTTTAAACCCATACTGCCATCAGAACAAAAATTCTGTGCAGAGCCACTAGAAAAAAATGTACGTATCCCTCTTATTTATTTCAGGGTTGCAACCCTGATTTTGAATCAGCTCCGATGCTGTCTGTATGTCTGTGTGAGGTGGTGCGCTTTCAGTGTCGGCGAAGACTCTCAGCTGTTGTTGAGATATTAGGTGAAAACATGTTTTCTTTCCGCAACAAGACTTTGGTTGATATAACGTGGGATTTATACCTTTTTTTTTTTTTTTTTTTTTTTCACGTGCAGCTGATGGGGAATGGATATTAGGATTCTAGTCTCTCCGAAGAGTCCTCACCAACTGGCTTTGTTTAGATATATATGAAAGATTCATCAGCTCGGTATTGTATTCTTATTCCTCTCACAAATCTTGATGTGTTGTTATTCTGCCATGATGTGCTAAAACGCATTAAACAGAGAGCTTGCATAACTGTTGTATTTGAAGGTTGAAGGTTTGGTGTTCCTGGGTTCCCTTGCACTATTTGCGGGGCAACAATTGAAGAATTGGAGTCATATTAATTGTTGCTGGGGGAGTGGCGTTTGATAACTGCAGTTTCGGTGAGATCTTTACACCTATTCACGATGGGTCATGGAGTCTGAATCGATTGGAATGTCTTCAGGTTGATCGTTACGTGCAGAGCTTGTATGAGCTCATTTCATGTGAAACAAAAGGCGTGATTACTGTGTCCCAGCAGCCAAAAAAAATTGCAACTTGTTTTGGGAATAGGTTCCAACTTTGGTGCAGAATGCAAATTTTATAAGAAATAGTTAAAGGTCCGGCGGTGTTTACAGCACGTGTTGCTGAACAAAGCGTCCAAACATCAACTTGGGGTCAATCCCCTGGTTTGCTATAAATCCATTTACTGACAAAGAAACATTCCCCTGACTCATTTCTTACTAAATCCTCCATCAGAATCATTTACGTTTCGCTAATTATTTCTGATATTTACAAGTTTTTCTTTTATTTTCTTTTTTATAAATCGAAATTTGAAATGACAATATTGCATTTGTATTTTTTTAGATTGAGAAATCAAAAATAGAATAAGAAATAGATTCAATTAAAAACATTTATTTCTATATTTCTAATTTTAACTATTCAATTTTTGAAAGTACAAGTTTATAAAATCAACCTAATAATTAGTTTATTTTTAAAAATATATATATTAAAAAAATGTAAATATCAACTTTGAAAATAAAATGTCAAATAAAATATTTTTAAAATCATAAATTTTTGATATACCATCATGAGCATATATATATATATATATATATATATATATTGTAAGTATAAGCAAGTAGATTAATGTGATTTAAAAGATAGAAATGTTTGGAAGATTTTTGGCAGGGAGTTTTTCAATATTAAAAAATGAAATATATTTATCTATTTATTGAAAGTTAATTTCTCAAATAAATTGTAGAGTTTATATTCCCTATACTTCAAAATTAAGCATTTAATAAATAAATTTATTTTAAAATTAAATGCCATATCATAGAGTTAATTAAAAAAAATATTTCTAAATAAATATGATTAAATGTTAAATTTAAATTGACTAGAATTTAATTTTTTAAATTGAAAATAAAAGATAACAGAAATAGACTTGGTAGTTTTTGGTATTAATAATCAGTGATAAGATCTTGTACAAATATTGATGGTGTAGATTTTTATTTTATTTTTTATTTTTTGTTGTTGTTTGTATATGTGTGTATAACTATCAAATGATTATATGATTTTTCCACTTACCTGGAAAAAATAATGAATCCTTTGTAAAACTTCTATAGTATATTTGAAGTTAAAATACCAAGGTATAAATATTTTGTGATATAATATAATAATTATATATAATATTATGATTTAATGCACTGACTTAACTAAAAAAATAATATTATTATATCATTTTTAATGTTGATCTTTGGTTGTTTTTGATTGATTTTTTTAATATGTATAAGAATATAATGTTTAATATTCTTATATTTATTTTTTAATATAAAAATGAATTAAAAAATATTTAATGATAATAAGTACAAAATTCTTATTTAACACAGTGAAATATAGGAAATTGACATAGTGTCCTTGTTTGACAAGTTATGGTCATCACATATTAATGGTAATATCATTTAGTCATCTCAACCTACTTAGCTATTATGCAACTCAACAAAACAAATATCTACATGTCAATTGGACCTCTTTAAATAAGCTAAATGTTAGTAAATTTACATCAAAAAGTCCATATACATTGATATTCATAATTAGTATGTAAACTTGAATATTACATATTTATAATTAATGTTATATAAGCTCTCTTGGTTGTGATACACTAAGAATATTAAAATTTCCATATTATATATTTGTAGACAATTAAGTAAGAATCTTTGTAATCCAACTAATGGTGGATTAGATTGTGTTGAAGCATTTTATTATTTCAAGAGCAAACATATTGTAACTTTTTCATTTATTTTATTTGATCAACTTCTATGCTACTCTCATGTTCTTGCATAGGCTTAAACCATCTAAACCCTCATGAATTCCTAATCATTGGTACAAACATACTAATCTTATTGTGATTTAGATTTGTTAATGGAAAAGGTTTTCTTAGCAACCCTACAAACAAATTATATTTTGGTCTATACGGATGAAAGCTAAAAAAATTATTTGAATACTTAACTCTTTTATACAAGTTAAAAAAACATATAGTTTAGCAAAGTATATAACATTAGGATAATATATATGCCTGTTGTTAGGTTGTTGTAATTGTTGAAAAATACAAACAATGGTGTTTTAGAAATTAAGATTGCTCCATGTCTTGCACATATCTTCTTTACTCTATACCTACTCTTAGGTATGACATTGAAAATATGATAGTAGATCATCAACATTTGCAAAGGCTTCAATACAACCAAGTTGACAAAACTTACTCATTTTCTTCACCAAATCAAAGCCAATAGTTTCTCTTAGATATTGCCAATGGCATTTTTATATAAAAGTTGTTGTGTTGTAAAACAACTATATGGTGAAAGATGAAAACATATGTCCTATTATAAAAGAGCATAATTAAAAAATATAATAGCAAAATATAGGTAAAAGATAGGGAGGTGGAAAAACATTTAGTCTTCATATTATCTTTTATAAATACCTTCTATTAATTTCTATTGCCATAAATAAGAAAAAATAACATAAATTAGAAAAATAATATGGAATTGTTTTAGAAAAAAGACAAGAATAGTTTGTAGCAAAAAATACCTTAAAATATTATGAATTGATATCCAAAGAGGACTAGTTATAAATCAAGATTAAAGTTAGATTTTGAGGAACAAAACCATGCACCTATGGCGATCCTAGGATTTTATTTTGCTGATTGGAAAGCAAGTTTAAAAAAAAGACTTTAAGATGGTTGTTTTATTGATTTATTTATTTATTTATTTTTCCAAAATCAAAGATATTTTCAGTAATTTTGGATTTTGAGAAATGAAAGAAGAATTACTTATTTGAAGTAATTGTGAGTATTGTAGTAGATGGACAGACGGCATTTTGAGAGTTTGTAAATATGCTTGTCTTTAATATAGTTTAAAAATTTGAGATTAAACAAATAATTACATTGAAGGATAGTAGAATTTAATTGGATTAGGATCTTAGATATTTGATTATTAGAATCAATGAGATTTTTTGTGATCTTGATCAATCTGTTTGTTTGATTGAAGCAAAATTTTGTAAGAGTGTAGTAAGCTTTGGTTACTAAAATTTTGCTAATATGAAGAGCAATTAAATGACTTAACAATGAGTAATAGTTACTAGAAGATCAACATCAACGTTGGAGAAGGAGGACAACCAAGACCCAAGTAAATTAGGAGATCGTTTTTTCAATTGGTAAGTCTTCTCAATTGTCAATCTTATTTAATTTGTTTGATTTTGTATATTTATTTTAAAGCTTTTCTTGAAAAATTAATAAATTTTGTAAAATAGATTTTTTATAATAATAGGTATGAATATTTAATATTAATTTAGTTAAAAAAATATTAAATACATTATTCATAGCTTAAAAATTATAAATAAATTATTTTTTTTAAATTTTTGACACTACCTCCTTTAAGATTAAGTTAAATTATATTTTTTTATTTTTGACACTACCTCCTTTAAGATTAAACTAAATTATTTTTTTTTATTTTTGACACTACCTCCTTTGAGATAAAAATAAATTAATTTTTTTTTATTTTTGACACTACCTCCTTTAAGATTAAAATAAATTATTTTTTTTTATTTTTGACACTACCTCCTTTAAGATTAAAATAATTTTTTATTTTTTTTTATTTTTGACACTACCTCCTTTAAGATTAAAATAAATTATTTTTTTTTATTTTTGACACTACCTCCTTTAAGATTAAAATAATTTTTTATTTTTTTTTATTTTTGACACTACCTCCTTTAAGATTAAAATAAATTATTTTTTTTTATTTTTGACACTACCTCCTTTAAGATTAAAATAATTTTTTATTTTTTTTTATTTTTGACACTACCTTCTTTAAGATTAAAATAAATTCTCGATCTTTTTATTAATGAATTGAATGTGGGAAAATATTGAACGTATTAAGTTTATTTTTCACTGTGAGAGTAGAGTGACAACTTCAACTGAGTTTGCTTGTTTCAATCATGACATGCCCACACAAGCACCTGCAAAATGAATTCAGGAATTACAACCTTAAATCTTTTGATAATTTATGAACATTTTACTATGTTTTCTATATATTATAATAATAAATCATGAAAAAAATATTTTTGAAGCCTTAATTTTTTTAAGAAATTAGTATCTATAATTTGGTTAGAAAAAGTGAAATTTTGATGGGTTCAACAACTGGAATTGAAGCACAGATACTTATAAAACGGTTAATTTTGATGGTTTCTGCAAATTGGGTTTGTTATGATAATATTTCAGTTGTAGCTTTTGCAAAAAATGAAGTTTAGATGCAGCAAATATATCAAATCAAACAAGTGTCACAATTATATTCAAATATATATATATATATATATATATATATATATTTAAATGTCCTTAACTGTTGTGGATAACACATGCTTTGTTGTAATAAAATTAAGAAAGAATCAATTGAAAGTGTAATTAGGTCAAAAAAAATAGTATGAGATTATCATTTATTCATATAAATTATTAGAGTAGTATAAAAAAATAATAATAAATATATATATATTCTAATTAGATTTACACTTCAACTGTGAAGTTGATTCATGAATTATTATTTTTCTCCTCATGAAATGATAAATGAAAATTTCATAAGAAAACACACTGATTTAGACTTATTATTCTTAATTAAAATTTTATTAAATAAATATTTCTGCTTCAAATCAATTTTTTTTCTAAAGGTATATATGAAATTTTTAATCCGTGATTATTTCATTCCGAATAATATATTCATTGAAGATATGTCTGTTCAAATCCTTTTTAAAAAAGAAAAAAAGAAAATAACAAGAATTTTTGGAAAAAAAATCACAAAATATGTGGATCATTTTAGAAAATTATAGATATTACTAAATTGTTACTTTGATTTTCACAAATTAAAATTTTATACTCTCAAAAACATCATTTCAAATACTTCTTCACATACTTGAGTTACATTTTATTTTCAAGACGTTGGTCTGAATTTTTTTGAGGAACTCAAAATTGAATAAAAAAATTATTATCAATTTCAAATAAGAAAAATAAACTATTCAAAATGGTAAATATTAAACTTCCACCTCAAAAGAATACTTTTCAAACTTACAATACTATAGCTAAAACCATACAAGAGCATAAGAATCTATTTTGCAAAGTGGGCCCAATGGATTTTTCAAGTTATAAACAAAGACCAAGTACAATCAACTATGATATTATTCAAGGTGATAGAAACTTCAATACAAAAAAAGGTGACAAAGAAGTTCAATTTTATACTGGCGAGATAAATTGTAGTCGAGATGCTTTTGAAGAAGAAGCCAAAGACTTTAATTATAATAAGAGAAGGTTGTTTGAGAGTCTAAGTGCAACTCAAGATATCTTACCAATGACAAAAAGTAAACTTGATATTTCTCAAAAAGTTGGATCAAAAGATGTTACTTCAAAATCAAAACCAATCTATATTGTAGATATGTTGGTGCAACAATTAGCTAAAATTGGCCTTCCTTTTCAACCTCCAAAATGCAACCTTGAGTTTACGCAAGAGAATTGTGATGTTATTATAACGGTGAGGAAGTCTTTGCAAAACCAAGATATGGAAAGAATATTATGTCACAAGCAAATTTTGAATAAAAGTTCTACTGCTTTTAAGGAATTATTTGACTTGTATATATGGGATATGGAGAATCAAGAAAAAATGGATATTCATTATAATACCACTAATGGTTTGTGGAAGATTTTCCATAAAAATAATTTACCCTATATTATGTTTTCCTAATAATGCACAGTTATGTATGACGTAACAATAAGATCAAAACTACTAATTGTTATGATTTCCAAAGATAACTCTATAAAACGATTCATAGTGATTTAAAAATATATGACTTGTGCACAAAACCATGTAACAATTACATAAATACTGATAAAATCAAACTAATTTAAAATTTATGTCACATTGATAGCTGAATAATTAACACTAGCACCATAATTATTCTATGTTAATGTAAAGTGTTAAAAAGCATTTAAGTAAGTGGTTTTTCAAAATTACAAAAAAGTCGTGTACATCATTGAAGGCTTCATGCAAAAAAAAAAGCATTATTAGTTTTTATTTTTTATTTTTTATTACAGTTTGTCATCTGTTCTTATCAACAGAAATATCTTACATCTAGTTCCATATTTATTACACCTTTAACTCATTTCCCCCCCTCATAGTTGTGCAATTCAAGTCTAATGTCATGGAAAAAAGTATAATTGAAAAGAAAAGAAAAAAGAAAAGATAATTTTCTTTATCTGTATTATACAAAATGTTATAAGTCACTATTCAGTTCCTAAATGACTTACATCATTATGTATAGCATCATCAAAGGCTGAAAATACATAACATTCAAGGAATTCTTATATATATATATATCATTGAATAAATTCAGTTCAATATAGAAATTATTTAATTTCCAATAATTTGAAAAAAATAGTACCAACCATACTTTTGAGATATATATATATATATATATATATATATAATCTTAAAATTTTACTTATGTTAAAAAAATTAAACATGGAATTTAGATGAAAAAATATGGCATGTAACTGATCAAGTAGTACCTGTCTATTTACCATGCCACCTTCATGTTGAAGAAGTGATACCATCAACTCCAATTTTGGTTGAAAAAATAGGCAACAATTCAACAGATCCTTATCATCTTCAATATAAGCCAATTGAAGATAACAATGACTCACAAAGTATAAACATGAAAAGTGAAACCAATACCAAAAGTGTAGATGGTGAATTGAAAGAGCTTGCATTGCTAAAAGAGTATCACAAATTAATTGAAAAAGAATTAGCCACAAGTGCAGAAGAATTTGTCCGCAAACCAAGTTTGAATAGTTCAAAACCCAATGAATCCTCAAAAGAAATGGTGAAGGTTGTGAAAGAAATGGTAGAGATTAGCAACAAGGATTTATTCATTGATGAAAGAAAATTAGAAAATAAAGATGAATTGGAATGCAACCTGCTTGTAGATCTTCCAAAAGACATGAGTCTTGCTCAAAGACGTAAGTTAGAAGCGGATACTTTACTTGCCACATCCAAACCATTTCTAATGAATCTTGCCACAAGTGAAATCAAAGATGCTCTTGATGAAAGAATAATTGATGATTTACAAAAATTTGTTATGTTGGCGGATAAATATCTTCTTTTGATTAATCCTACAATTGAAGAGAAGAAAAATCAAAATGTAAAATTTAACAATGAAATAAATAATAGTAATAGTAATAATAATAATAATAATAATAACAATGACAAAAAAGACGTTTTTATCTCAAAGGAGTCACAAAGTCAAAGATCCAAAGGTTCTATTGTATTTAGAAACGATGTCAAAGAAGAAGATAAGAGTACAAGTGTGTTTGACAAAACCATAGAAGATGGTTTGAACAATAATATACTTACAAGGACCTCTAAGACCACAAATGGGATGCAAATTATTCACTCAAAAAGACCAAGCCAAGTGTTTGCAGAATTAAAAGCTACCAAAATGCAGAGTTTTTTAAGAAAGAAAAAGAGCATCATTAAGAAGATCCTTTATCCAATAGAGGTCTTTTAATTAGTATTCTTTTGGTTTTAAAGATTTTATACTCTATATATTATATGTTTGTATAAATACATACATACATACATACATACATACATACATGCTTATATATATAGTTTGTATTTTGTTTTTGTTTCTTTTTTTGAAAAAAATCAAAGTCCATAGCCTTTTAATATTTTACAAACTATTCAGGATTTTCTTATGCAAATGAACATCTATCTATTAAATTTGAGTTATTCTTGCAATTTCAGGCCAGTCCACTAGTTGAACCTGAGGCACATCTTTTGGACATTGAGCAACAATTGAACCTCTGCCTTCCCCTCCCAATGCAACTAGGACACCTGTCAATACCCACAAAAACAAATGTTGCAAAAATCCAAAATGGTGAAAATCAAGTGAGAAATGATACATTTTCTGAAGAACTCACAAAATTATTAAATGGGGGAGAAGTGAAAGATGTTGATGAAATCCATAAAGAGTATGATTTTGATGCACAAGTTGTGGAACAAGAATCTGAAGAAGAAGAAGAAGAAGAAGAAGAATCTGATGAAGTGATTTGCAAACGCATGCATTGTCATGGTGATCTTATTAAACATGAAGAAAAGGAAAGAAAAGTGTATGATATCATTAAAGGAGATTGGACATGCGCAATTACTTATGAAATAATGGAATACTTTTACACGGAAAGATGTCATGTACCTTGTCACAATGTTGCATCACTTTGGGTAGCATCAAATGAAATTATGCTTCAATCTTTAACCAACTTGATTTTTTACCACCCTTTGGAGGAATATTTACGTTTAGCTTTAAGAAATGAAACAAATAGAACCTCCCTTTTACGGCTTGCCGTACTTTCATGCAAATCAACTCTTGGATCAAGTATGAATTTTTCTTAATTTTATCATACATTGACATAAACATGATTATATAATGTTGCTATTAGATTTATAGAGTGTATTCTTATGAAATAATATTTTCAATCTAGAAACCATTTCCGACAAGAATATGCTTTTTTTGTATTAAAAAAAAACTAAATGTATGTATGAGTTTGTTTTTAGGTAGATATGAAAAAATTGAAACGGTTTTGTGAGTTATTTGAATATGGAGGTTCTAAAGACCGTCTTCCCTACACATTTTCTTTATCTACTGCATTTATAGTAGGCTATAAGACCGACTATGTTCAAGAAGGATTTCATGAACTTACTGATTTAAATGTATGATTTAAATATACATATACCAAAAATTAATTCTTTTGAAAGTAAAACTCAAAAATTCAAAATATATAATAATATACTTCATAATGATGAGTAACTATAAAGACATCTATTTATTTTCATTATTTTTATTAATCATTTATTTTAATGAATAATAACTTATTATAAAAACATGTTTCTTTAGAATGGTTTCTCACACTTTAAATAAGTAGTTGATGTCACTATTCTTTTTATTTATTTATACAAGGTGTGTATATTGAAACATTGCGATGATAAAGAGAAGTTATTTGCTCAAGATGTGAATGGACTAGAATTTTTGATATTTCAAAAGAAACTTGAAGATCAAATTTACAATCCTCAATATGTGGTAGAACAATGGCATGGAAGAAAGGTTAACTTGAACTATAGTGAACTTTTTTTAATTAATATTTTGCTTGATCTGATTATGCTTTACTATTATAATACTGTGAAGGAGTATCAAAGCAAATAGAAAACATAATTTGTTCTAAAAGAAATTTTAACATGACATTATAATTTCATTATTTTAATTCATGTATTATAGTTGTTATTTGCAATTGATCTTTAAAGAAAAAATAACATTTACTTATTCTAAAAATTAGGAAGATGAACCCTTTTTGAATAAAAATAGAGAAAAAAGGTGGATGGTTACAATTTTTAGTCCATTCATAGGTGAAGAATGTTTTAAGTTTTATGAATATTTAATAGGACAGACATTCCGTATCAAAGAACCTGAATTAGTTAGTCTCCATATACTCACTCCTTTCATGAAATTGCCAATTTTGCACAAAGCAATTGAAAAGGTATGCATGTATGTGTTAATATATATATATATATATATATATATATCTATTTCTAATTTAAAATATAAATTACTAAGCTCATTTCTTAACACTTATATTATTAGAATTTATAGTACTAGCAATATAAATTTTATATTAAACTTTATGCTTGAAATGTATTAGATGAATTATTTTCTAATTGTAATTGTGATAATACGTATTTCATATTATGGGTAATTATGTAATGTAATATATGATTTAAAAAAAAAAAATTTACTATGGTATTTAGGCATTTCCAAAAGGTTCCATTTCAATTGAATCAAATAGAGGTATGGGCTCTTACATTGGAGGTGAAACACATGGTAGTTTTCTCACACTAAGTGGAGATCTCTTATCACTGCTTGAGGTCATAAAATGTATTCCTAAAGACTTAATTGGACGAATATCATTACAATTCCGAGCACCTCGTAAAAAAACATTTTTGAAAATATTCTCGTCAACAAAAATCATAGGAATTGACATTGAAAAAGATCAAATATTTCTCATAACTAACATAAGACAAATTGAACTAGTTTTGGAGTATTTTGTTGGTTTATCAAATACAAGTTTTATTCCTTGGGATGTGCCTCGTGAATTTATTGAATTAGTAGTACCAAGTGAACCTTTATTTTCTCAGGATATTTATACCACAACATAAATTATGAGAAAATAAATGTTTTATGTTTCCAAGAAGAAAATATATATATATATATATATATATATATAACTTACATTCTAATTTTATTAAAGAAATTTCAATGGTATAATTTTTATTGACATTGAGTATGAAAAAAAGGAATGAACATACCTTAATTTAATGAATGTCTAGTATGATTTTCAAAAACTGAAAAATAATTTTGGATTTAACTTTTTTAAAAAATAAATTTACAATATATACAAATTCAAAAACCGTAATGCAATTTTACTTTGTTTGAAAATTATAGAAAATGACCTCATTAAAATTTTGATATTTAAATTTTGAGTGTGTTACTAATTTATACACATGATTTTATTTATTGATGTAAATTCTGATGTCCTATCAAAAGCTTTAGAATTTTTTTAATACATTTATTGAATTATAAATTGTAAATATAAAATTTTCCAATCTGTAATATCACATCTTGAACGGTATCTTTTTATTCATTCACAATACAAGTATCATCACAATTTAAATAATAATAAAATACTAAATATCTCTAAAGAAATAAAGGTATAATTACGAAAAATAAGAATAAACTTGCAAATATACAGGAGAAACTAAACAAAGTTCAAAGTAGTATGGAAGCAGAAAAAATCTAAACCCTAAAATCAAAATCAAAAGAAATTAATTCAATACACTAATTAGAATAATAGCAAAATATTAAACTGATTAAAAATAATACACCCCGAATCTTGAGAACCCCGTCACGTACGTTCCCCATAAGCGTACACGAATGGGAACGCGGTGGCGACCTCGTTGGCCGGGAAGCTCACGACTGCAGGTGTGAACGGGGAACCTCTTTGGCCACGTGTACTGAGGGCTTTGCTGGCACTCGGACAATTAGGGTTTCACTCTGGACAAGGGAAATGCGATTCGACACCGCTGTCGGTGCTTGCGACTTGTGGAGGAATCTCGAAACAGGTACTGTGAGTGAGACATTAGCGAAATGACAAACAGCCTTTTTCAGTAGTAATTTCACATGCAGGTCGCGCCCGGAGCATACTAGAAGTGGTGAACCGTGGAGGTAATAAGTTTTGTCACAATGCCGTGAGTTGCTGCCTGTGGACCTATGGAATTTAATTCACACCTGTGACAAATACGAAGCACGAGGTAACTACTAGGTGGGATGATTTGTAAGAAATGCGCAAATAGTGAATGTGAAGGAAGGCATCAGGTGTTTTCTACGAGAAGACGGGGGCGGATTATTGCGTTCATGTTGTAGTAGTTGTGACTACTGAAATGTATCGCATTCAGATGACAACCTGTGTACTTGAGGGATCAATGAGTTTCGGCATCGGAAAGATGTGCTCCACTCAGTTGAGAAACAAAACAAATGAACAGAGCTTACCTGATTGCCGATGTGTAAAGAAGAGACTCTAACAAGACTGAGCTTTGTAACGTTGATTTGCGTGCTAGGGAGACATTAAACAAAGGCTGCGAGCCTGTGATCGTTACTCCTCCGAAAAAGTGATGGTTACCGTTGGTGTGCTATGATTCCCTTGACATTATTCTGCCCCGTCAACGGGAAATACGCCTACCGCCATTCGTCCTAGCACAAGGCGTCCTGAAATAGCAACTTCATAACGAGGGCTTGAGACACACGTGGGTGGATTTATTGTGAACTATGAAAATTGCTCCCTAATTGTGGGTGGATTCGAAAGTCTTCCCACTATGTAGAATGCGATGCACTCATGTTTTTCCCATCAACTACGGTGTAAGTATTGATCTCACCATCTCCCATTCGGCCCGAGGTTGCAAGGTTCAATCCCCCATGTTTCTTCTCAACACGCCCAATCCTGCTAAGGTGTTCCAGTATTATGTTTCAATTACTCTAGCAAGCGACAAGGTAAAACTTCAAAAGCAATGGAACTGCTGTTGCAACAGTTTTCGGTACTCAGTGACTGCTTGCTATGTCCTCAACAAGGTCCTCCATTGCCTGAAAAGTGATGCCTAGATATCTATTGCGAACCACTGTGACCACTAGATCAAGTGATGCTGAATGAGGTGGTACGCGCGAGTTTCGTATTTTGACCATGGGCCAGAGCGGGCGATGGACGCACATCCTGTTGTTGGTGACTAGCCGTGGGAGACACACTCACCGGGACCTTATCCATCAGTTCTTGCAACGCTACGTAGCAAGCCAGACTTAAGAATGTTCTCGTGATCCAACAATTCAAGTGTGAAGCTGGAGAGAAAAGTGGGTCTCCGTATCACTGCAGCACTCGCACAATGGAGTTTACCACGTCGAGGCTGAGATAGCCTCACATGGAGACAAGAACGGCTGGAGTTTTCTGAGCATTGGACGTCTTCCCAAGCCCCAGTCGCAACTGTGGCCTGATTCTACCAAATATGTTCACATTTACAGTCTACATTTGTGAGGAGATTCAGCGTTTAGTTTTCATTCGGAGCAAATTGTTGTGTATTGTACGTAGGAGGGGACCGTGTGAAGGAAATACGTATTGAGACGACGTTCTAGCAAGTTGTCACAAGAGAAATCGAGACATGGTTTTTAGGGACTGTTGTCAAGGAGAGTGTGCAAGCACTGCATTGGAGAGAACAGGCTTCTTCTCAGTTAAAATGTGTGCTGCTGAATTGGCTAGGTGTTTCCTTGACGTTTTGGATAAATTGATGTTCACCTGGAAGAGGAATTGCGAGTGAAGGATTTTAGTTTCAGTTGTAGTCTCCAACTTCCGAGTCTTAAATGTATGGAGACTGAGCTACAATAATCTGATTGAAGTTTGTGTGCAAGGAGGATACGACATGGCGTCTGCCGTGGCAACAGGGTCTTGTTTTGCCGCGCAATTGAATGTAGTTGTGCGAGCGGCCGACACGCCAGTGTCATCTCCCACCGTGGCCAGAGCGAGCATTCAGGTGAGGCATAAATGTTACTCAGGGGCTAGTTTGCAGTCTCTGAAGGGGAGCACTACGCTTTGCGATACGCATCAACGGAGCAGTCGCAATGCGGCCGTAGTTGTGCGCGCTATGGCCGAAAACCCCTCGCCTGTTGACCAACCCGCTGTGAAGGAGACGTATGAAGTGGAGCTGGAGAAGCCGTGGGGACTACGATTCTACAAGGGCGCTGACGGTGGAACGTACATTGACGCTGTGGCTCTTGATGGGAGTGCCGATAGGACGGGGATGTTTACCCCAGCGACAAAGTGATTGAAACCAGCGCCATGTTTGGAAATGAAATGTGGCCTGCTGCTGAGTATGGTCGCACAATGTACACCATTCGGCAGCGAGTTGGGACTCTTCTCATGCGAATGGAGAAGCGTTACGGAGTTGGGGAAGATGGAGGCGCGACTGCGAAGCAGCTTTCGGCGGAGCGGAATGCTGGCTTCATCAGCGATGGTATCTGGGAGATTCAAGTTCAGGATTATCTTCGCAAGCAGAAGAAAAGTCGAGAAAACGAGCTCAACTCTGGATTGAAACTCTACAAGATAAGGAAGTACGAAGAAGCTTTGGTTCACTTCGAGTCTGTTCTGGGTTTGAAACCCGAGGCCAGGGAAGAAGCCGTTGCTAGCTACGACGTCGCGTGCTGTTACTCCAAATTGAACCTAATTGATGCTGGTCTTCAAGCTCTGGAGGAGGCCATGCAAGCCGGGTTCGAAGACTACTAGACCGTGAGAGAGGATCCTGATTTTGCTGCGCTGCGGCAATCCCCAGGTTTTACACCCCTCATTAATAAATACGATGAACCTTTCATTGACGAGAATGCCCTGAACGCGATTAAGAGCATTTTTGGAATTTTTGGTAGTAAGAACTAAGTCGTTTGTGCAGATTACTTGAAGCTCTTTGAGACCGAAACGCACTGTTCAGATCTGCTCTCTTTTGGTCGTATATTTACTGATCAATTCTTTGTATAACTAACTAGAAGATTCTGTTTAGTTAAACTGCCTTGTTCATGACTGTGAAGAACACAAACTCTTGCGATTGAACCACTTAATCTGTTAATTGCACGATCATAACATAACTGTTGAAGAAATATCTTGAAGCGCATGACTACAATGCATCCTCTCATGGGGGATAAAGTATGATCTCAAAGTGTCGTGGTTTGTTTTCCCGTGTGTTAATGAGGAATCTGAATATTCATCGGCGATTTTGGATGGTTTGTGTCGCCGCCTCGTCCATTTTTAGCTACTTTGTTCACTTTCCTACAAATTCGCTGAACCCATGAACGTGTTTGACAAGGGCGTGTATCACGTGCACGCAACAAGCCCTCACGGAATCAACATCAGCCTTAACTTACTCAGACAGGCATTTGAAGCACGTGGTCCCATCGTCAGCTTTGTTTTTGAAGTAGACAGTTCACAAATGCACCCTGTCCTGTCCTTCCTCCAGAAATCATATGTCTTCAAGCACTTATTATCAACTTCTCATCAATCAACATGGTTTGTCCACACAGACAAACCCACGTTTGGAAAAGGAAATACGCACTACACATATACTGCCTGCTTTGTACACAACATTTATACACGTGCGCCCCTCACCAGCCTTCCTCAAAAGTTATCATCTATCTTATCTGCGGCTTTCGGCGGCTATGGCAACGAGTTTCTGGGAGCACTTAGTGATGTTTATCATCAATGTCTGTGCGTCGCAAGGTTGTGAAGAGCCGACGCAGCAATGACAGTGGACAGGGCCTGAAATATAAAACCGCAGAGGGTGGCGATCAGAGCACCTTGGACATAGTCACAGAAGCGATCCACCGTCGGGCACACTGCATTCCAGAAGGCAGAATGCTGGCCATGCTTCCCAATCCATGCCACTCCCAGTGCCGTTGAACCTGCCGAGATCAAGGCACATGAACATATCTGGAAGAGGAACCGATGCTCCATATCAGTAGAAATTTATGGACACCGTAGCACAGCGAAAAGTATTCTAGAAACTTGCAGGAAGGTATCATAGCTTGTAGTGAAGGCTTACAAAGTCGCAGAGGAAGGTGAGCCATGCGGTTTTAGTGTAGCTAAGAGGACCTCGCCGAGTGAATAGGGACAGGCATGCCGCAAGTGTTCCAAGAGCCGCGTAAACGAGGACAATGGAATTGCCGATAACAAACCACCTGCGTCATATCTTCCTGTTAGACCAAAAAACAAAAACAAACTCCAGCAGAGTTGTCAGGAGCTATTTTCGCATACATTTTTTGGGGATACAGTTAGAAAGGAACAACAGAAAACTTAAAAGCCACAATTCACTCAGACGGTTCAATTGCAACCCAATTTTCATTCTTCCTGGCAGGCGTCAATGAGGGACAGCAGCCTGCCTAAGTACAGTGATGTCAGAGGCACTTCGCTATGAGACATATCACACTGCCCACGAGTGTATTTCATGGGTTAGTTAAATTTCGTGAAACCGAAGAATGGAGTAGTGACAACGGCGCACTTACTCGAATGCGGGAAAGTCTTTCCATCGAGCTGTATGCGGGCCTAACAAGGTTGGGACGGTTTGAGTAGACTTCAGCATGGCAACAATGGCAGCTATAGTGGCACCCAGTGTTAATAAACGCAAGATGAGGGAGAGGCAGTCATGCATGGGGTGGTATCTCACGGGCCCCGCCTCCTTGTAACTTGGCTGCACCGTGGCTCCGTTCATCGCGAATGCGCTCGATTTTCTGCCCACAACTATTCCCTCACCCCTCCCACCAGATCCTAACTCTTCCCCTCACCCTTAGGCTAATCTATTCAGTTTCAGCGAACCAAACCTGCAAACTCCAACAACCCCCCTGCGCAAATAACCTGAACCCTGAAGTAACCACTCTCAAATACAATCCATAATCACCCACAATCGGTGGCTCGCCACACTCATCAACCCGATCCTACTCTCCATGCATTACCAATTGCAACTCCACAATCACATCACCGCTGCATGAGCTCTCACCCCAATTTCGGGCCTCGATTTGCAAAATCTCCAACTATACGACCTTGCAGCGACGACACCATTTCAATTGCGGCACGACCAGCCTAAGTTTAGTTCGGCATACATCTCCAATGTCTCGCGCGTTTCCAGCGGAAGGAACTGTCCAGCCAAACGTACTCCCGAGGAACATTTAAATCCCCCACGATCCCCTTCTTCTTAAATCCTACAATTTCTTGCGACAGCTAAAAACTAGAGGGTTGACAAGCACCAGGAACATTGTAGAAAAAACCGACATCCAGACGCAGCAGAGGCAGAAGAATCTCATATCTCTCGCATTACGTGGACCTCTTAACTGATTGGCTTGAATCCGTCACGTCTGGAACTAGTCCTCCTGCTGCGCTTCTCGCGTGCCAGTGCCCTTTTACACTCAATGCCAGGTCGGCAACACAAAAATAAAAAATAAAAAACAGCAACACCCATGTCATGAAACTCTAGATCCCTGCGTAAAACCTGTAACCAATGTATACATGTGAATGGTTGGTGACTTTGTCTGGGTGCAGTGGTACAAAATGCCCTGGCAACGAACGGCTGCTTTTCTGCAGCGTCAGGGCCCCAGCAGACGTCGAAGACTTGAGTTGCAAGGGTTGAAGGGAACGGCGGATAGGCCTAGGGTTCCTTTTTCACTGTCTCTCTCTCACCATCTCTCTCTCTCTCTGCAGTACAAAGCCACATTACGTAAGTTCTTGTCTACCTCCCACTTCATCGATAAGTGCCAATTCCAAGATCAGAAAGCAGTGGATAATGTCACGGTACTGCAAAGGGTCAAGGTATTATGGAATAAGAAGAATGTAACAAAAGTTCAGTGGAGGGTGTTTCGAATGTCAATAAAACCATTAAGGAAATGACGAAGGAAACTGAATTGTGACGATCAAGCGTGACCTCAAAGGTCAAACAAAGCAGAAAACAGGCAGTTGACACAACTTTAACTGGGTTTGACCGTGCTTTTGACTTCTAGACACCCTATCCTTTACAGATGATGCTGCTACGCTCAGAAGATTGCTTGACCATTACGAGGCATCACTCGCAGCCTTGACATAAACGGAAGTCTGGATTCAGCGGAAGGTTTTTTTTTAGTATCTCCAGGACTCATTTCTGTTCAGTAACCTTCAACTTCGCCTAATGTTCACCAAGGAACAAACCCCAATGGACACCAAGTAAGAAAGATCCTGCAGATTATAACAATCTATTGAGCACTTGGTTAAGGAGTAACGAACTGCTGTATACGTACTCTGAAGTTTGGTGTTGACACAGTGCAAGTAAAGGATTCTAAACCATAATATTTCATTCTTTGGGACGAAGACTCAAAGAGAAAAAAAATAATGAAGCAGTATTTGTTTTTTAAATCATGCCAGGTAGCATCACATCAGGTGATCCTCAGGTATATCATTAGCTGATATATATCGGCACATATCATTGAAAGTGGCTCCACCGCACGCACGTCTTGCCCGTGCTCATCATTTGAACCAATTACTTTTTCTTTTAATCCATCATTCAATTGCTTCAGTTGGTGGGAAAATAAAAGAAAAAGCAGTTTCAAATGGACTTTACAGCCACCGGACAAGACCGTGCGTAGAACACCGAATCGAGACAACATTACTCACAAATTGTTTTGGCTTATCTTTGGGTGCACTTTATATTGTGCATGATTCCTTTTTTACTTTGCAAGCTGTTTCTTATTTCTTATCAGACAGAAAGGCAATATAATAGCTCCTTTCCTGTTGAGAGTTTTCCTGGACGCAGCAGATGTGCAACGGCAACCAGAATAATCCACCAGGTCACAGGAAAGACTCTTCACCAACTCCTTGAAGTTATACTTAAATGCATGAAGGACAGGTGGGAAAGACATTCATCAGGCTTCTCCCACACGAATCCCTTTGACAGTGCATTTGCGAGACATTTTTCATGGGTCTAATTTCTTACTAGAATATACATGCCAGAGTTGAATCTAATAACTGGATGACCAAATTTGACCAAATGGTCTTCGACTCCTACGTAAAAAATGAGCGGCCCAGATTCCTCCAACTTGACGGTTAACTAAATATTCAGAGAACCAAAGGTACAAGTTGAGAGCCACGAGAGTCAAGACAAAATTGATAATAAACATTCGAGCAACTGGTGTAACACATAGTCCAATACATACCTGTTCTGATAAGATGCCATAAGTCCCTAGAATCTTGTTCTTCTTAGCAACTAGTACATAGACAACGCAAGTAACTTTTGAGAGCAGGTCAATCTCCCTAAGCAGTACTGTGTAGCCACTACTAATACGTGCATTCTGGAAAAAAAAAACCTGCCGCATGGTCAAAGGCTGGTACATAGTATATGTTATCATCGAATTAAGCAAAGAAGTCGATTTTGTGGATGCGCCATTTGCCACAACCCTCTTCTCTGACGCTTGAGCTGCCCAATTAGATGACCTATCTCACATGCTCCAGGCACAAAGAGTTCATTTGCCCAAGCCACAACACACTGCCCATAAGCTCTGGGAACCTTGTAACCTGGCTGCCCGAAGATCTTACCGCCAGATAACCCACGATTGAGATTGTTCCAGATCAATTCAATACATATCCTTTGTAGGATATAACCGCACTGAAGGTTCAAAAACTTTGAAACGTTTATCTGCAAACGCCTATCTGCAAACGCCTCCACTTTTGCTCTCTTAACATTGCAACATACTATACATCGTGACAACTTCAACAGAAAGGAAGAGCGCAATTGTACAATCTGCATGCTCGGCTTCGAGCTAGCGCGTGACACCCATTGCAGGACCCCAATCTGAGCTATAACTCTAGCAGTAGGCAAACCAAGAAGGTATCTGAGCGTAGACGCGTTGCAACCGTTCAGCACAACAAAATTTTCAACCCAAAGAAGCCAAGGTAATGATCAATGCTCCTATTACACACCCTCACATAGTGATGGCAATACGACCATCAGCAGATGACTCCCATGAGCTATGTTGCTCCCTGGACAACGCCATCAACGACTCAGGCAACTCCAAATTGTTAGAAGCTATGAAGACAGAAGCTGCGAAGACGCTTGATAATAACGAGGCAAAAAGTAGAGACAATGTAGGCTCCATTCTCACCGAATTAATTCGATGTCTAAAAGCAGATATGCAACCTTAGCAAGTTAGAATTGAGGAAGAACAAATGGACCGACCTGAATTCTCGTTCGCCGAATTTCCTTGACCTCATGCAGAGAATATTAATTAGAGCATCATCCGAAAGGGAAGGATCCGAGAGAAAAGCCATCCGATAAATGATGCTAGAGCTCCACTGAGACCTCTGCACTCACCTCAAGCGCACGCTCATACAGCATTTTGACAAACCGCCGGCCATGACGCATCAGCACGGCTCGAAGTCGGAACTTGTGCACATTGCTCGAACTTTTGCGAATTGCTGTGGACTGTGAGAGAGATCATGAGCCAAATGCTTGACAATCCGGGAGAGAGCAGATACACGTTGAGATAATATTATTCCACGTGAATCCAACGGCGGCAGCTGGCTCCAAATCCACGATTGAGCAGGAGGAGGAGGATACTTGGTGAGAGAGAGAGAGCTATGGCGGTGAATTTCTACGTAAAACAAAATTCTTTTCTCTTGTTATTCCAGATTTCAGCGTCCGTTTCGTTGGCCGCAGCATCATCGTCGATCACCGTCGCAAACAATGAGTGAGCAGAAGAAACACTCACACATTCATTCGCCGTGATAAGATGATTCCGATCCCGTGGGTTTCATAATGTTCGGCGGGATCTGATCATATCGTGGGTTGGTGACCTGGTGATGATTTCTTCGCACTCCTCTTCTTAACCCTAAATTCTGCAACGAACACTTTTACTTTATTTATTTATTTATTTTCCCTTTAGGGTTTCAATGCTTTCATGGTGTCATACGTTGTGCCCCTATGGAATGAAAGATTTTCAAAATTTATATTTTTTTTTCAAAATTTTAAAATGTAGTAGTATAAGTTTTTTGATCAATTATACAAAAACATTGTAGAATGTTTTTTTTGAAGATTTGAGTATTTGGCTTTGTTAGTATTGTGTCTTTTATCTAGAAGCAAGTTTTATAAATAGTAGTTTTGTTTTATTTTTGTATAATTCTTACAAATAAATTTTTTAACATTTAGTATTTTAAAAAAATAAATGATTTCATTTTTTTGATAGCTTATACTTTCTGAGATTACTTACTTTTTATGATAAATAAAAAAGTTCCATATTTAAAAAAAAAAAAATGGTTGTTATCCACATGCATTACATTACAACTAATATTGCATTAGAGCAAATTTCAATTGAAGTTTTATGATTTTATATATATATATTAAAGAATCTTGCATATGCAGCAAAGGCGGTTGAGGCTTATCATTGATGACATCCATCAAAATCAAGATGAAAACCTTTCTTATAAAAGAAATAAGATCTAAGCAAGATAATATTCTACTTTCAATCATTGGTTGTAGCTTCTTTGTAGTTGTGATGCTAAGGAGATGGAGAACCAAAAACCAATGGGTTTGACTGATGAGCCTTCTTTTGCTGACCTACCGGATGAGATATTACCATTATCACAACCTTCAAGACGACGCAATCATGATGAAGATCCTCAAGAACGACATGTTCTTCCTCGAATAGATGGCGAGATACAACACGTTTGATATCACAACCTTGGAAGGAACTTCCGATGTTTGGTAAGAGTGAAGCTTCTTCACACTTCTCAACTCCTTTCTTGCTTCTAGTGTAGTTTCAAGGGTCCCTAGTTTTCTTGTCTTTTGGCAATAGCCATTCTAGTTTCTTCCTTAATATACATATTTAGTTATTTCTATTTTGTCATCTTTCTTTGAGAAAAGTCTCACTTGTTTATTTATTTTTATGAAGTTCTTGTCCTTGACACAAAAAAGACATGCGTCTTGGTGAGCTAGTGGTTTTTTAGGTGTTATGGCTTGATTCAAAGGGCCAAGTCTTTCTTTAGTATTGGATCTTAAATCTCTTCATCTCCCTCTTTCTCTCTCTCTTTCTCTCTTTTTCTCTTTCTCATTTTTGGTTTAGATGTTTTAGGTCCCTGAATCTTTTAAATCATTGTTTGATGCTGATGACCTCATTTCAGTATGCAATTTAATTTTGGTATAATTATGTCAAATAGAGCATTATTTGCTGGGATTGATATTATAGATTTTGGCTTAAGACATAGGTAATATAGAATTTAGGGATTAAGATATTGATGTCAATGGATCTTACTATGGAATGTTGTCATTAAATGTTTCATTTTGGAGAAGAAGAATTTTGAGATTGTAAGTTATCAATTTATGAATGAAATCTTGGAGATAAGGCAAGCATGACATGATGGTCAAGGGTCGTGATATAGTGCAACCATTACAAATATGATTAATTGAATGTGATTAATGAAATATATCATGCTAGAGTTTAATTAAATGTAGATAGGTTTAGCAATGTATTTTTTGTTGCATGCACACACTGCAAGAACAATATCAATTTAGAAGAAGGTAATCCACAACTTCTAATATGCTTATGTCTTATCAAAAGAAAAGGGTAATCTTCTCTTAATCAAGATTAGACAAAGCTCTGATATTGTAAGTGCACTCTTGTTAATCTGTTAAGGACAAGAACTTAATAAAAATAAATAAACAAGTGAGACTTTTTTCAAAGAAAGATGACAAAATAGAAATAACTAAATATGTATATTAAGAAAGAAACTGGAATGGCTATTGCCAAGAGACAAGAAAACTAGAGATCCTTGAAACTAGACTAGAAGCAAGAAAAGAGTTGACAAGTGTGAAGAAGGTTTCACTCTTGCCTCTCTATATACTATCTACCTAGGAGCTACGTGGTGACATTCTATGGGACCTCCAAAAACATGTTGACTTTGCACAATACGTAACTTAACTTACGAGGTAAGTTTTCTATGTGGATGCCATATAGTTAGCTTGTTCCGCAAGCTACCAACATGTATGGAACGTGGTTAACTTGTTAACCAACTTTCTAACCTACCAATCAAGTATAAATACATGTAAAGTTAAAGCAACGTCTATAAAGCTTCTAAGAAGCTTTTTTAGAATATATTATGAAATTAATCTACTTTTATCTACTTCTACCTATTCATATCACTTAGGTAAAAATTACAATAAATATATGTCTTTGACATTTTGCTAGTCCAATTTAAAACGTCCAATAAACTTTGTAAACCTCATGTGATCGCCATATAATCAACTATAAAATGCCCTATGGACTCAAAACTTATAAATTAGATGTCGGCATAAAAGTTTTCTAGTTATAATAGTTAAGCTTCAAACTTATAAACTTTGCCTTGATACTTATATCTAGTCAGCTAGTAATCAAGATTAGCATATGAAGATATCATGTAGGCACACGATGCCTCGAAATGCCTCTCTAACTCTGCATTTTCTATATAAGTCAATTAACACAAAAATCTTACATGATTTGATTGTCATTCTACTTATATTGAAAAAGAACCATGAATTCTAAGATTGAAGGGAGTTAGTACCTTATAAACTACTTGATTTCTAGTAAATACATTTGATCACAAAAATTTAAAATAAAAAAAAAAAAAAAAAAAAAAAAAAAAAACATCACAAAAATCAAAGAGAAGAGAGAATTAAATGTAGATTTGGCTTATTATAAATGGTGTAGTCCAAATTTCTACCATGGAAGCAAATGAACAAAATGGCATTCACAAGATAATCCATAGTAGTTTTTCTTCCATATCTATGATTATTTGTGAATGAAAAGGTACTCATTTACTTTGAAATCCTTCAACTAGAGAAAAAACAAAAATAATGCATACCAACAACAGTGATTGTCTCCACTAATTTAACAATAGAATATCCAACATTTCCTTACAAACTTTGCCATTAATATCACTTTGCTTTGCTATGTTTATCGCAACTCAATTACTAAAACTATATAAAATCATTAATTTATTATTAATTATGAGATTTTTTATATTACAAACATTCCAAAGATTGTGACTAGTTAATTTTTAATCTTGCTATAATATAAAATTTCTAAAAGATCTCCACTTCTTAAATACCATAAGTTATCCACTAATAATAATCAAAGTCAAGCCAATTTGTATATTGACTTAATATATTTTTTAAATCAAAATCAATTTCACTTTTAAACTTATCGTACATCCTTCTTGCTTCTACTAAAAAAATATTATTTTAAATCTACAAAACTCTAATTCATCTAAAAAAGTCTAAATTATTTATAAAACTCTAATGCTTAATTCCAAAGGAAAAAAAAAAAAAAAAAAAAAAAAAAAAAAACCATTTTCAACAATTGCAAAGGCCTTCCTAACAATTTTTTGTTTTGTAATTTGTATTGAATTAAATATTTAAGAGTTTGATTACACTCATAGTCCTTGATTTCTTTAGAGAAGATATTGAATATGACTTAAAATCTTATCTTTATGTCTTATTGATTTAACATGAAGTTACAAATTAGGTCCATTATTCTTGCTTTATAGATTTTTACAAGCATTTCCAATATCATATCAATACCACATACTACAATACTCTAATAAAGACTTGCCTCTTCTTAACAAAGAGATTCTACAAAGTGGTTCTTGAGACTAGTAGAACAAGCCTTTGCTGGAATACATTTCAAAATCCAACAGTTGTAGCACGACAAGCTTGACATACTTTAATGTGTTACAAGACTCTAAGAGGAAATCAAGGTTTAATTCAAATTTTCTTCTATGAAATATATCATGAAACTTCACAAAAGGTATGATTCATTTGATGGCAGAGGACAGCCAAAAACAAGTGTGCACTAAGAATCAGACCTAAAAGAAAAAAACCGGACATAAAAATCCATTCGAATCACAACAATCTCTACCACGCAGATTGCTTGTATTTAGAAAATTCGAAAGCCTATCCAAGCCCATATGAGATCCGTAATTGCCAAATCTAACGATGCGTCGCAAACATGGAATCATGCCCAAAGAGTGGTTAACTAACAGAAGCAATCCATTGGACCTTTGCTGGTGAAGAAAGAAACATCAGATGAGGTGAAATACCTTCAATTTTTGCGCTTTCTAAGGTGGACTGAATAATAAACTTCAATATGGGAAACAGTGTACTATTCTGACTGCAAGCTCTCACGCCCATTCACCGTTGACTATAATTAGGCTACGTTTCCCATCTAGTGATGTTTAGCTTCTGTTCTCTCTTCACTGTATGAATTCAGTGTATAATGTAGAACTACGTGACATGTAAAATATTCGATTAGTGAGCTCGACAATTCCCTTGTTAACGGACTGAGAACGAAGGCATCTTTCAACAACCCAAAGTTGATTTCTTTCAGTAAAACTTGAGATGGACTTCTGGACCACGTTCGATTCGTTCCAACAGCTCCACATCGCTGAACAACACGCTTTCCTGCGTGGTAAAAGACTCTAGAAGTCGACGATGTACAACCTCGTCGTCGTGACCGGACCTAAACCACGACAGTCGGAAGCATTTGTCGCCAGATCCATAGATAAAACCAGCTCTGATCAGGCGCGGTATAGTGCTGCTGATCCATCCAATAAAACATGCTAATTCTTCCTCGAATTTCTTCACAAGTTCGATCTTTCCGTCCTCTCTGGTCTAACCAGGTCATGCCGAACTGAGAGCTCATCCCAAGCATTAAATACGTTAATAATTGAAAAAATGGACAGTAAGATTATTATGACTTTTGCTGCTTCAACGGTAACTCTCCAATTTGTAGATTCTCCACTGTTTTCTGGCGCTTCTTTTCCTGTTCTGCAGCACGCTTAGCCGCCTGTTCAGCACTCAACATTTGAATGGGAAACCAGTCAGGCAATTTCCACGAACTCTCCTCAGTTGTTTCCTCCTCTTTCACAACTGGGACTTCAACATTGGCATCAGCTATCAATGGTTCTGAAGGAAGAGTATTAAGAAAGTGGCGGATTCTGTATTCTTTGTATTCAGCAGCCCCGAGCTGCAATCCAGTGCCAACAACAGCAAACAATATACCCATAGGAAGTGTCCTAGCTCGTCCCCCTGAAAAAACACAATACAAAACAGTAAGCATTGCTGAAATTGCTCAAACGATTCGTATACTTCCTGTTGCCAACCTTTTCAATCCATGTCAAACTCCAACAATTAGGGATGCATTGCAAGCGCAACTCTGATGACGCAAAAAAGGAACACAAAACGTGAGACTCGCAATGATATGATTCATTCGATAAACATGAAATAAGCTGAATACACACCATGTACTGTACATATACAACGATCTAGAAACAAGCAGAGAAGAGTCGTCAAAGCAGCTATGACGCATGATGTACTGAACTTTTACGATATATTGATTTTGTCCCAATATTTGAATCAAGATGAGAACAACGAGCACGGTGCAATGATAGTACCATGGAAGTGACCCAATAAAGCACCACTGGCAAATCCTCCAACAGCAGCATCGATCAAGTTCTCCGGTTCAGCAGCTCGAAGCTCCCGTGAAATTTCTTGCGCAGCTGAAATCAGCCAGTTATAAAGTCATTAGTATGTTCTGGCAGATTCCTACACTTGAAGATACCGATGCAAACTAGGTTTCAACACTGTACGAATCTAAGAACAGTGGATTATGAAAGAACAAAACTAAAACCCTACAACCTGATATTTAACTTGCCGAAAGTGGAGTTTTAAGAGCCAAATAATAGTATTGTATAAGAGCAAATAGGAACTGTCAGGGGCAAGTACCACCGAAGCAAGAGGCTGCGATAAGGAAATTGGTGCCCACTGACAATCCTAACCGCAGAGCAGGCTGACCCCTCACAGCTCCAACTAGAAGACCTGCTCCCGCACCAAAACCCCCTGCAGCTCACATATTCACAAGCTTCAGCATGTAACTTCCTAGACCTTGCAACTAAATAATGCACCCATCTGCGAGCAATATCTCCTTGGCGTCCAAAACATCTTGAACACCTTGGTCGTAATGAACAAAGCAATCGCATTCGAATAATTAGCCCAAGATGGTAACTGCCAATCTCTCAAGACATGGACTTAAACAACGAACCCAGCGCTATCAATCAACTAAGCACATTTCATGCACATTATTCACAAATTCGCCAGAACCTCCGTCCTTGGAGCTCAAAAGACCTCCCACAAACCCCAAAATCTATTGCCAAATCGCATAGAAAACCCTAATTCCTTAACCCCTGCACCAATAGCATGTCACATACAAAACACATAAAATCAAAATCAAAAACAGACCTGCAGCCAGTGATTTCGAGAGGATTCGGTAACCCCAGCCATCACTGCCACGGTAATCCAGGGGCCTCCCACCGGGACTCATTGGCCTCCCATCGAACTCTCTCCTCCATCGCCTCCCTCCCGGTCCATCCACTGTCATCTCGTCTCCTCCGTTTCTACATACTCCTCCTCGTCGCTTCTTCTAATTCTTCTTCTTCTTCTTTCTACTCTTCCCCGGAACTCAAGAGTGTAGACACATATCAACCGGATTCTTATACCGTCTTCTTCGCGATCGTTCCGAACGTGAGATTCCACCGAGGAGCTCCCTATAACAGAAGGAGCACGACGCAATTTCCCCACGCTAGACTCTCCCACTGCAGCCGAGCTTTTCTCGTCAATAGTTGCGCGAGAATCCACTTTCGTTCGTTCCTCGCTTACTTTTTGACGCTTCGTCGGCGTCTTCGTCAACGAACGACGTTTTAGAAACGAAAGAAGGACGACCACACACTGTCGTCAATGATCGTCGTCCTCCAGGGCTTTTGAACTATGGATATGAGTGTAACGTATGAGTACATCTGATTCTGCTTGCAGAAATCTACCATATCTTTTGAGCATTCCAAAGAGTCATTTAACAAATTTGAATACTACGCATCATTTATTGGAAAATCAATCCTAGAATCCATGAAAATAATTCTAGATAAAACATACCCAAAAAACATATTAGCATTAACGAGCTTAATTATAACCATCACTCAGGCTTACATTAAAAATAAATAAATAAATAAAAACTAAAAAACAAACTAAAAAACAAACTAAAAAACAAAACAAAAAAACAAAAACACACGCATGGTGAAATACTTCTCTAATTTTCTATTTAGCACTTTGTGCATCTAATTCAAGCCATCGAGCACACATCTGAAAAATCAACACGAGTAATTATCTATTTGAAACTTTCCATATTTTGTCACAAAACACGCAACCCCTGACTACTTCTAAACATGATAACCTCATAATCGAAATCTTATTCAAAGAAATCCAAATTAACGAAAGAGCTTCCTCCTCGCACACTAGGGTTATCAAACAAATCATCATCTCACAATAGTAACATTCTCATTCATCGATATATGTATATGTGTGTATATATATATATATATATATATTCATCCAATATATTCACGACACCAATAGATCTCATCCTTGCTCTTTCTTTTTCCTTCTTCCTCCTACTCACTTGTTTCTTCACACTTTCTTTTTTCTTTTCTTTCTTGCCTTCGACCTTTTTCTTTATTCTTTATTCTTTTACTTCCCATCCACTTCTTCATGACTTGCGGTGCCACGAGAGCGCACTGCAACCATCGCGTGGCATTCAAGTTTAGCCGGCATCGAAGCTCACGAAGGGCAGCGAGTGCATCGCCGCCGCGGAGGAATGCAAGATGATGAGCGCCATGCGCAATAGCAGATTCGACGACGATGATGCCGTGAATTGAAGGTCGAAAAGGGACTTTCAGTCGGTTGCAGAATGGTGTTCGTTATGAGAAGCCCTGGTGGATTGCTTACCGCTCGATCAGGTAAGTCCCGGAATCGCTGGCCTCCTCTCCGCCATGCGGCGCTCCTTCACCATGGGCCCTACCCACCCGGATTGCAACATTCACATCCGCCATAGCCAACTCATACTGTTCTCTCAATTCTTAGTCACCGGCCACTTGGTAGTAGACTGACTGACTGACTGCCGCTGCTCCTGCAGCACTGCCCTTTCCCTTGTATCTTCTCGAAGTTCAATCCTGTGATCTTAACTAACCATCTGCAGCGCGCGTTTGTTTGTTATTTTTTGTATTTGCACTTCAGGAAGGTGGGGCGGTAGTGGGTTTGGTGGTCGTTGATTTTTGAGTATAGTTGAGGCGAATTGGGTTTGCGGAATTGGGTGCTTGGCCTTGGTAAGCATGGCGTTATGTGTGGCGCCCCTGCGGGTCGTTGGGGTTGAGTCCTGCTTGTCGGGATTGTCTTCTGGGTTGCGAGCATCCGCTGCGCCGTGCAGCTTTGCCCCGCTGCAGTTTCGAGCTTTGTGTCCAGAGGAGGTTGGGAACTATGGCTTCTCCTCCTGCGCGCTTCGGAGCTCTGGGATTAAGGAGCTTTCGAGGCCTCATCTTGGGTATGATTTGGCAGCGAGGGGGCGCCGCAAGCT
This sequence comes from Physcomitrium patens, assembly GCF_059467195.1. Lineage (NCBI taxonomy): Eukaryota > Viridiplantae > Streptophyta > Bryopsida > Funariales > Funariaceae > Physcomitrium > Physcomitrium patens. Next base: position 9,156,648 of record NC_143431.1, on the reverse strand, counting down.
CGACTCTCTGCTCACAGGTGAGATTCATCTGCATCTGTGATTTTGTTCCTCAGAGAGCGAACTGCTGCTTCTGGATTATTTGCTGATTTTTCTCGGGCAGGATCAGATTGTTCCCGCGTTAATTCTCATACTCAGATGACAAGCATAGGGCCGATGAGAATTCATTTCGGCGTTTCTGGAGGGACCTAAATCTTCGAATTGTAAAGTTTGGATTGGTTGTGAGGAGTTGTTACAAGAGTTGTGGACATAGAAATCTTACACTGGTCGATGCTAGCTGTGGCGTAGTAGCTCTATTCGCTTACGTTACATTGCGCTCCCATTTCAGCGGATGCTTCTGGTATACCCAGGTTTGCCGAGCCTACATGGTGGGAATGCTGGCTTAGCTTCGATGCTTTCCCAGGGGTACAATTTCCCGTAGCAGTTTAGGTCAACAATTTTAAGTTGGATTTTCTTCTCTGATTAGTGGGTTGAATGTAGATTAATCCTGAACCTCACCCTGCGAGTATTGATGGGGATATGCGTTCGCCTTTCTAGTGAAGCAGTTTTAGGCTTATGTTGGGAGTCGATGCAGTTGATAATGCACGTAACTATATGAATTTTCAACGAACCAAATCAATGTTTTCTTTTTTCTTCAGTTTTAAAATCACGTCAACCTCCTCAAGGACAGGTGTATTTATGCAAACATGAGACTAGACTTGCCGCAGTTATTGGCTTATTTTAGTCGTAGTGTGCAGAGCTTTCGAATTTCATGCAGAATTTGGTTTGAATATGGATGATATTAAAAAAAGAGGTCGGAAAGCTTCCAGGTTAACAATCTTGGTAACGATAAGCTGCTAGTTTTCAGTTATTTGTAGAATACGAGCATTTAGTACTCGACTGATGTAAATCTGGTGGTTGGAGTTGTCAAAGCTGTGACATCATGACAAAATATGGCCTTCCTGCTTGGCATTGTCGAATTTGTTGACATTTATTTTACTCGAAAGTGATTTTCCTCTAATATATTTATACTGAAGTTGGGTTTTCTTTGGGAGTGAAGTGGCTGCAGTGGCGAATCCAGTTGAAGCTAACAGAGGATTCGAAGAGATGACAGCAGGAACAACACGGAAGTATTTTATGTTGGGGGGCAAGGGTGGTGTGGGGAAGACCAGCCTTGCTGCTAGCTTAGCCGTTAAGTTTGCTAACAATGGCCATCCAACGCTGGTCGTTTCCACAGACCCTGCCCATTCGCTCAGCGACTCATTTGCTCAGGTATACTCGCTGTGTCTGTTTTGTTTTCTTACTTTTCTCTTTTTCCAAGGGTTGGAGGGCAAGGATACACTCTTACGTGTCTAAGAACGGGGTTCCTCTGTTAATCAAGCAACCTCGCTCTCTTATAGATGATAGAACGTTATTAGCGGTACGGAACCATAGTAAGAGTTTAAAAAAACAATGAACAAACACAGAGTAGCCTAATCACCGTTTGAAAGATGATGTACTGGACAACCTACTGTGAGCTTGTTGCTTTCGGATAAATCATGAAGTTACTGTTTATTGCAGTCATGTATATGTTCATGTTTCATTTGATTTACGTCTGTGAGTTCGTTGTTGTGACGGCTGATGAAGCTCGTGTGCCGTAGGATTTAAGCGGTGGAACTATTATGGCCGTTGACGGTGTCGACTTTCCACTTTATGCCATGGAGGTATGTTCTTACTTTCACCATGCACACCGTGGGACAGCAGTGTAGCTTATTTGCAATGCTCTGAGTTCCTTGGCAGCCTTCTAGATTCACGGCATGATTGCGATAATATATTGATCACAATTAGAAAATTGAGTTAAGATAAGATTGGTCGGTAAACTAGCATGAATAGCTTAAATTTGAGTTCGCTGAGTTTATTTTGTTACATTGACATACAGATTAACCCAGAGCAAGCCAGAGAGGAGTTTCGTGCATCCGTCTCTAAAGATGGAGGGACCGGCGTCAAAGATTTCATGGACAGTGTGGGGCTAGGTGGTTGGGTGGGAGAGGTAATACTACAGTATCACAAAGTTGATTGAAGCTGTTTGGGATATTTCTAGATTTGGAAATTTTCGTACCTAGTTCATTATCTTTGAAGGACATAGACGGTTAGATTAATCCTTGCGTTGTGTTTTGTCCAGTTAAGTGAGCTGAAACTTGGTGAGCTTTTGGATACTCCACCACCAGGTCTCGACGAAGCCATGGCTATATCCAAAGTATGTGCCATTCACAACTAATTCTCTCACGACTGACTTAATTGCACGAAGTGAAGTTTTTGATTCTATTCTAATTGGCTAACTAGATTGTTTACTCATTCAGAGTACGTTTCGTTTTGCGTACTGAGAGTGGATTTGACCCATTCTGTGTCGTCGGCAGGTTGTTCAATTCATACAATCTCCTGAATATAGCAAGTTCACACGCATAATCTTCGATACTGCACCTACGGTACTACTTTCGCTTTTGCCTCCGTTTCAAAAGTTATCTCTGATTAATTTGCCTGCATTTAATAAGGTGGTAACAATTCTATTCTCACTTGCCAATTGTGCTGCCAGGGACACACTTTGCGTTTGTTGTCATTACCAGACTTCTTGGATGCCTCAATAGGTAAAATATTAAAGGTGCATATCTTCATCAGACTCTATTTTCTTTCATGATATGACTCATCATTTTTTCTGGATATGAATAACTGATAAAGCGATGAAATTTCAGATTAAAGCACTGTTTGGAGACTACATCCTTTGTTTATTGTGGAAAGTGAACTTGGATGTTCTTGGCAGTTGAAAAAGAAAATTCAGAACGCAGCAGCAGCAATCAAATCTGTGTTTGGTCAAGGAGATGGTCGTGACAAAGCTGTAAGTACTGGTTTTGCTCTTCATCCTGTAGTACAAATAACACAAATTTCTGGTTTTCAGCAACCTTGTGTCTTACTGTATCCGAACGCGCTGTTAAAGTGCAGAGAAGTTCTGCATGTGAAATTGCAGCTGTTCGTGTATATTCCGCTGCATCGTGCATACTGTCATCCATGTGCATTTCTTGTTTATGATCACATCAATTTTGCTAACAATCGATTTGAAATTAAGCACATGGCTTATCCTCATTTCATCACAGCAGAGCGACATGCATAAATTCTGTATTCTGACATAAACTTTTCACCTTGATAATTGTCAGACCGACAAACTCGAGGCACTAAAGGAGAGAATGATTATGGTTCGGGAGATTTTCAGAAATAAGGAAACAACTGAGTTTGTGATAGTGACAATCCCCACGGTGAGCACACACTCAGAACACCCCCATATACCCAATGCTTGCGACATCCCATAAAGCACTTCATTCACATCTTTCCCACGCATCTGTATATTCTTCAATTGACCAAATTGTTTCGCAGGTCATGGCTATCAGTGAAAGCTCCCGGCTGAAGAGTTCCTTAGAAAAAGAAGGAGTTCCAGTCAAGCGGCTTATTGTGAACCAAGTACTGCCTCCTTCCAATTCCGACTGCAAGTTTTGTGCAGTGAAACGCAAGGTAAGCGACCACACGGAACATGTGTAAAGGACCTCCACACTAACAAATTCTGGAAATAGGCATTCTTCCGCTTGCATCGTGTAGCAAAGCAATGCGCTAACCAAACTGCAATATGTGCAGGACCAAAAAAGAGCAATGGATATGGTGTCCAAAGATCCCAGTTTACAAACGCTAGAAGTAGTGGAGTCTCCATTGTTTGACCTGGAGATAAGGGGAGTTCCTGCATTGAAATTTATGGGCGACCTGGTCTGGCGTTGATGAACAACGTTGGGATTAGCAAATCCTGGATTTGTGTATTGAAAACACTTATTGTAATTTTATGATTTGATGAACATCCAAATAGTTGAACATCGCTACGCAACATTCTCGCCTGTCTCATTGCAGCAGTCATAAATAATTACGACAAGCATAGCGTGATCGAATAGTGCTTCAAGAGGGAGGTAAGGATGTGTCTATGTTCCAAATTCATAGTTCAACACCAGCATCTCAAATTCAATCCGCGCCGCAACGAACAGGTGTATGGAATTTTCTCTTTGATCAAACCAGTTCCACGTACTCAAATTTCGCTGATGAAAAGAGCACCCTCATCTGGTATTAAGCTACACAATATAACATGAATCAATCTTTTACTGAACAGTGAACTTGCTCCCTTCAAAGAACGTATTACCTACAACGGTATGATGCGATTTTTCAAAAGTATACCTAGCGGCAAGCGCCACCTTGCCATCATCACCATGAAATGAAGTATCTCAACACAACAATCTGACGTACATGTCACACAAGAAAGCAGAACCGGAATACTCATTCGAAACGCACGAAACTAAAACTATACTAGAGGACCGCAACCTGAAAACCCATCTCAATCCAGAAAGACACTCATGGAAACAAAATAAAACCGGCAACACACCACAATCAACACAAGCGGTCTACGGCCAGCGGGCCGCAAGGACAAAGCCATGGACTGTGCGCACTACTCTGAGAATGACTCTGGCGCGTCCTCAGAGGCCCGATTTCAGGAAGGCGGACAAATTCATGCTCTTGGATCGAGACGGCAGGTGATTCTTGATTCGAGTTGTTATTATTACTAGTTCTGTTATTCGTATTGCCATTATTATCATTATCTTACTTTGCTTTAAGAGTGTGTGTGTGTGTGCGCTGACGGGGGTGGTGGTGTATCCTGATTCGTGAGTATTGGAGCAGGTGGGTGATGTGTGAGGGAGAATTTGGTCTCTGGGCGCGTCACAGGGTGAAAGTGTGGTCGGAGGGAGGGAGGGAGGGTGGCGTTGCGGTGGTTCGATCTGTTGAGGTCAGTGAATTTCAGCTGCCCGAGAGGGGGAAGAGGAGGAGGGGGAGGAGTAGGAGGAGGAGAAGGAGAAGGTGGTGGGGGTGGCAGTGGGGGATTCCGTGAAGTGGGAGTTAGGGATAGCAGGGTAGCATGCCGACAGCATCTGGTCGATGCAGGCGTACCTTCACCTTCACCTTCACCGACGAGGCTGCGGTAGCAGTGCGGGGGAGGGGGCTGTGGGGGAGTGGGTGAGTAGCAAGCTGGGTGATAACCGTGAGGTGAGGTGCGGTGAGGGATTTGGGTTGCGGGGTTGAGAGCGGGACGTAGTGATGGAAGGGGCAGGCAAAGGCTTCGATGCGAGGTTTGTGGGACGGGTGCAGTCGGAATTTGGCGGGGCGAGCGGGGTGAAGGGGTGCGGGAGCACTCCCACGATCAATGCTGCGGCGCATCCTCCGCATCCCACACAGTCTCAGCTGCACCAGTCGCGGTATGTGGGATACCCGTCGACGCCTCACCCGTTCACTGTGAAGAGGGAGGCGTCTCCGTCTGTGTCCGAGTCGTCAATGAGATCGAGGGAGTCTTACTCGGTGGAGGCGAGCATGCAAGACGCGGTGACGTCGCCCAGCCCCGCAAGCGTTTCGGGGTCGGGGCAGGGTCGTGGGATGGGCAGTCTGGGGCCGAATTTTAGCACAGATGTGAATCAGATGCCGGACACCCCTCCGCGACGAAGAGGGCACCGGCGTGCGCAGTCGGAAAGCGCATTCCGAGTTGCGGACGATGCGTCGTTCGAGAGCGAGGGTGGGGTGCAGGGATCGGAGATTCCGACCGTTTCCGACGACGGTGCAGAGGACCTGTTTTCGATGTACATTGACATGGAGCAGATAAACAGTTTGATCGGGACATCGGAGCAAGCGGGTGCAATGAAATCGGGTGGTGAAGGGGACAATGCGCCTCCTCCGCCTGGTCATCATGCTCGGAGTTTGTCCGTGGACGGAGGGCTGGGGAACTTGACCGGCAACAGGACGGGCGTGGGTGTGGGTGTGGGTGGTGGTGGTGGTAGCGGTTCGATGGCATCGGAAGGTCGGCGGGCGCGGCACCAGCACGTTAGCTCGATGGACGGGTCGAGCTGCTTCAAACACGACCTGTTTGGCGAATTCGGAGGGGACACGAAGAAAGTGGTGGCTTCGGCGAAGCTGTCGGAGATAGCGCTGGTCGATCCGAAGCGTGCCAAGAGGTGAGAATTTGGACGAGCGGTGGTGGTGTGGATGGGGTTGTTGCATTTGGTCCGCATTGGGATGCTGTGATTGCGTGCGAGGGGGCGAACGAGCGGTGAGCGGCGCGCTGAAGTCGGGTGTGAACTTGGTGAGATGGGGGTACAGTGTGGGTGTTGAGGACCGCTGCGATTGCAGTGAGCATGTTAGCCGGGTGTGGAGTGGATTAGAGCAGAATGTGATGTCTCGTGGTCTGACATGGAGCACGTGACGACTCAGGATATTGGCGAATCGGCAATCTGCAGCCCGTTCGAAGGAGCGGAAGGTGCGATACATCTCGGAACTGGAACGCAAGGTGCAGGGCCTGCAAGCAGAAGCCAAAACGCTGTGTGCCCAACTTGCGATGCTGCAGGTGTGTATCCGGCATGATTTTGTGTTGAGTGCGTGACGTGGTGAACGCAGTGTGGGATGCGGTGATTGTGGGAACAGCAGCGGAGCGGGTTTGGATGGGGAGGCGTTGGATATGGTGAGGTAGAATGGTGGACGGAGTGTAGGTGGGTGGCGGAGCTGAAGCGTATGATGTGTACTGGTGCAGAAGGAAACAGGTGGTCTGGCGACGGAGAATGGCGAGCTGAAGTTGCGGCTGCAGGCTATGGAGCAACAAGCTCATCTACGTGATGGTGAGTTCCTGGGAGCCTGTTGGGGAGAATTGCGAGTGGGTGTTTTGAGGAATCGGGGTAGAGCAGGCTGTGAGCAGTTACGGTGGGTGAGGCAGGAGCAATTGATGGCATGCGGCATGGGTTGGAGGGGAATGATGCGATGTTGAAGTTGGTTTGCGTTTCGAGGATGGGCAGGAGTGCTCGAGGGATTGTGTTCGTTGTGGCTTGCTGTGTTTGGTTGGGTGAATCGGTGTTGTGGTGGGTTGGTTGCACCTGATGTACGTGCGTGGTATTGGTGAGAGTGTGAGGAGAAGAAGAAATAGGGGGTGAACACCCGTGTGGAGGTTTGGTTGGCGGACGCGTGTCCGTAGATGTGGATGTAGTGGGGAGACGATGATGTACGTGCGTGGGGTGGAGGGGAAGGAGCAGGGCGGGCGTGGCGAGGCTGAATGGGTGTTTGTGGGGTGCAGCGTTGAACGAAGCGTTACGAGAAGAGGTTCAGCGGCTGAAAGTAGCAACAGGTCAAGTGAGCAGCGGGAGCGGGCAGAGTTTGAGCATGGGCGGCCAGCACGTGTTTCAGATGCAGAGTCAATCGTTCAATCCGCAACAGTTGCAGCAAGCGCAACCAGCGTCGAACAATGCGGCGGCTTCGGCGGCGCAGCAGCAGCAGGGAGCGCAGCAGCAGATGCATTCGGATTACTTGCAGCGCGGGGCATACAATGTGTCGAGCGGTTTCATGAAAAGCGAAGAAGCGAGCATGGCAGTGAGTCATGCGAGCAGTGCGTCGTTTGGGTGATGGGTGCGGTGGAGAGGCACAGGCGATTTGGAGAAGAGAAGGCACCCGAAGAAGGCAGCCGGAGGCTGCGATTCTTGGTGGTTGCAGGACGCAGTGTCCGGGACAAACCTGAGAGGGTCGGGCGTGGAAGTCCTCGTCCGAGTGATTCACACCGAAGTAGCTTGATGCTGCGGTGACCAAGCTTTCGAAGCAGGTTCGGTGGGGTGGGTTTGGCTGTGGAAGAGGGAGGGGTCGGGATGCGGAGATGACATGCGCAGCGAGGTGAACGTGAGGGAGGTGGAGGTGGAGGTGAAGGCGGGGGGTAGGACGCGACGCGGACGTGTGGTGATGTTGGTGGGACGGGACGGGAGCAGTGAAAGCGCGGTGGGGTGCAGAGAGGTGTGCTGGTGCAGTGTGGGGACGATGGGCGTGTGACAGACACATGATGACATGCCTGTGCCGACGCATTGTGGAGGTGGTGGAGAGGGGGAGGGAGGGGGTAGTAGGTGTGGGGTTGAGAGAGACGAGTCGGGGGCTGTGTGTGAGTGAGTGTCATGGAAGCAAGGAAGGTCCATCCGAAGTGAGGAAGAGAAGCCGTGACGTGAGGTTACGGCGTGGATGGACATGGAAAGAGGGGTAGCGGTGGTGCTTTCGCGCCTCTGCGTGGACGCGATGGTGGTGAAGGTGGTGCAAGGACGTTGAATATTTTGTTGTTCTATCATTTTACAGTTTTCTTTTAAAACAATCATTACATTAAAATTAAATGTCGGGTTTTGCAACTTCCGTATCCTTGACAGTAAATTAAAATCAAAAACATTCTGATTGTCAATTTTCTCTTAATTCTTACTTTATTACGTATTCACAATACTTAAACTTTATTTTACATATTTGTGTTAAAATTAAGAACACATTTTAGATTGTAAAAAAACCTTGGTCAAATGAAAGTGTTCACCAACACAATGAACTTAGTCTAAAGTACCTGGCCTATTGGTACAACTAAATTTTGAACATGAACATATTAGATGTATATTTAATAAGTGTTACGACTTCTATATGATCCATGATTACATGACATAATATACAAGTGAAATTTATCTACTCCAAAGGTTACCAACTCTATGTTGAAATCTAACATAGTGCATAGTCGGCACAGGCATGTCATCATGTGTCTGTCACACGCCCATCGTCCCCACACTGCACCAGCACACCTCTCTGCACCCCACCGCGCTTTCACTGCTCCCGTCCCGTCCCACCAACATCACCACACGTCCGCGTCGCGTCCTACCCCCCGCCTTCACCTCCACCTCCACCTCCCTCACGTTCACCTCGCTGCGCATGTCATCTCCGCATCCCGACCCCTCCCTCTTCCACAGCCAAACCCACCCCACCGAACCTGCTTCGAAAGCTTGGTCACCGCAGCATCAAGCTACTTCGGTGTGAATCACTCGGACGAGGACTTCCACGCCCGACCCTCTCAGGTTTGTCCCGGACACTGCGTCCTGCAACCACCAAGAATCGCAGCCTCCGGCTGCCTTCTTCGGGTGCCTTCTCTTCTCCAAATCGCCTGTGCCTCTCCACCGCACCCATCACCCAAACGACGCACTGCTCGCATGACTCACTGCCATGCTCGCTTCTTCGCTTTTCATGAAACCGCTCGACACATTGTATGCCCCGCGCTGCAAGTAATCCGAATGCATCTGCTGCTGCGCTCCCTGCTGCTGCTGCGCCGCCGAAGCCGCCGCATTGTTCGACGCTGGTTGCGCTTGCTGCAACTGTTGCGGATTGAACGATTGACTCTGCATCTGAAACACGTGCTGGCCGCCCATGCTCAAACTCTGCCCGCTCCCGCTGCTCACTTGACCTGTTGCTACTTTCAGCCGCTGAACCTCTTCTCGTAACGCTTCGTTCAACGCTGCACCCCACAAACACCCATTCAGCCTCGCCACGCCCGCCCTGCTCCTTCCCCTCCACCCCACGCACGTACATCATCGTCTCCCCACTACATCCACATCTACGGACACGCGTCCGCCAACCAAACCTCCACACGGGTGTTCACCCCCTATTTCTTCTTCTCCTCACACTCTCACCAATACCACGCACGTACATCAGGTGCAACCAACCCACCACAACACCGATTCACCCAACCAAACACAGCAAGCCACAACGAACACAATCCCTCGAGCACTCCTGCCCATCCTCGAAACGCAAACCAACTTCAACATCGCATCATTCCCCTCCAACCCATGCCGCATGCCATCAATTGCTCCTGCCTCACCCACCGTAACTGCTCACAGCCTGCTCTACCCCGATTCCTCAAAACACCCACTCGCAATTCTCCCCAACAGGCTCCCAGGAACTCACCATCACGTAGATGAGCTTGTTGCTCCATAGCCTGCAGCCGCAACTTCAGCTCGCCATTCTCCGTCGCCAGACCACCTGTTTCCTTCTGCACCAGTACACATCATACGCTTCAGCTCCGCCACCCACCTACACTCCGTCCACCATTCTACCTCACCATATCCAACGCCTCCCCATCCAAACCCGCTCCGCTGCTGTTCCCACAATCACCGCATCCCACACTGCGTTCACCACGTCACGCACTCAACACAAAATCATGCCGGATACACACCTGCAGCATCGCAAGTTGGGCACACAGCGTTTTGGCTTCTGCTTGCAGGCCCTGCACCTTGCGTTCCAGTTCCGAGATGTATCGCACCTTCCGCTCCTTCGAACGGGCTGCAGATTGCCGATTCGCCAATATCCTGAGTCGTCACGTGCTCCATGTCAGACCACGAGACATCACATTCTGCTCTAATCCACTCCACACCCGGCTAACATGCTCACTGCAATCGCAGCGGTCCTCAACACCCACACTGTACCCCCATCTCACCAAGTTCACACCCGACTTCAGCGCGCCGCTCACCGCTCGTTCGCCCCCTCGCACGCAATCACAGCATCCCAATGCGGACCAAATGCAACAACCCCATCCACACCACCACCGCTCGTCCAAATTCTCACCTCTTGGCACGCTTCGGATCGACCAGCGCTATCTCCGACAGCTTCGCCGAAGCCACCACTTTCTTCGTGTCCCCTCCGAATTCGCCAAACAGGTCGTGTTTGAAGCAGCTCGACCCGTCCATCGAGCTAACGTGCTGGTGCCGCGCCCGCCGACCTTCCGATGCCATCGAACCGCTACCACCACCACCACCCACACCCACACCCACGCCCGTCCTGTTGCCGGTCAAGTTCCCCAGCCCTCCGTCCACGGACAAACTCCGAGCATGATGACCAGGCGGAGGAGGCGCATTGTCCCCTTCACCACCCGATTTCATTGCACCCGCTTGCTCCGATGTCCCGATCAAACTGTTTATCTGCTCCATGTCAATGTACATCGAAAACAGGTCCTCTGCACCGTCGTCGGAAACGGTCGGAATCTCCGATCCCTGCACCCCACCCTCGCTCTCGAACGACGCATCGTCCGCAACTCGGAATGCGCTTTCCGACTGCGCACGCCGGTGCCCTCTTCGTCGCGGAGGGGTGTCCGGCATCTGATTCACATCTGTGCTAAAATTCGGCCCCAGACTGCCCATCCCACGACCCTGCCCCGACCCCGAAACGCTTGCGGGGCTGGGCGACGTCACCGCGTCTTGCATGCTCGCCTCCACCGAGTAAGACTCCCTCGATCTCATTGACGACTCGGACACAGACGGAGACGCCTCCCTCTTCACAGTGAACGGGTGAGGCGTCGACGGGTATCCCACATACCGCGACTGGTGCAGCTGAGACTGTGTGGGATGCGGAGGATGCGCCGCAGCATTGATCGTGGGAGTGCTCCCGCACCCCTTCACCCCGCTCGCCCCGCCAAATTCCGACTGCACCCGTCCCACAAACCTCGCATCGAAGCCTTTGCCTGCCCCTTCCATCACTACGTCCCGCTCTCAACCCCGCAACCCAAATCCCTCACCGCACCTCACCTCACGGTTATCACCCAGCTTGCTACTCACCCACTCCCCCACAGCCCCCTCCCCCGCACTGCTACCGCAGCCTCGTCGGTGAAGGTGAAGGTGAAGGTACGCCTGCATCGACCAGATGCTGTCGGCATGCTACCCTGCTATCCCTAACTCCCACTTCACGGAATCCCCCACTGCCACCCCCACCACCTTCTCCTTCTCCTCCTCCTACTCCTCCCCCTCCTCCTCTTCCCCCTCTCGGGCAGCTGAAATTCACTGACCTCAACAGATCGAACCACCGCAACGCCACCCTCCCTCCCTCCCTCCGACCACACTTTCACCCTGTGACGCGCCCAGAGACCAAATTCTCCCTCACACATCACCCACCTGCTCCAATACTCACGAATCAGGATACACCACCACCCCCGTCAGCGCACACACACACACACTCTTAAAGCAAAGTAAGATAATGATAATAATGGCAATACGAATAACAGAACTAGTAATAATAACAACTCGAATCAAGAATCACCTGCCGTCTCGATCCAAGTGTATGGTAATCCTTACCGCACGCCAATGATGAGGACTCGTATCTAAATTGCACGTACCACCGCACAGACCTTCGCAGAGTTGTAGTGTGCGTTACCTTCTATTTTGCGATCTCGTCTAACCGGAACCATTTTTTCTAGACTTGACCAACGCAACAACCAGGCCCTGACCTCCTGGAGCTCACACCCTGAAATCCTGCCGATACAACCGCGAAAGATCAAGGGAGAGTATGCCGTCAAGCGCCGCAAGACGCGGATCTTAAGAGCACCCATTGTAGGTCCGTCAGAACTTCCGGCAGACAAGGTGGAACATTTCCTTCAAACCCCGCTTGATTACCTCGCTCCCTGCCTGCAGACCCACCTTCACTCCGCAATAAAAACTTCCCTGATGACTGTTTCCTACCCTCCTGCAACGGTCAGGTGAGTCGCTACGACGCGAGAATCGTCAATCTCACTCTCTAACAACAACCTGCTCCATCTTCACCAGATCTGTTCCCCGAGAGGCTTGAGCCTCACTATGGCGGCCTCCGCGGCTGTCTTGTCGGTGTGAGTATATGTTGTCGGGTCTATTCTGATCCCGTGAACTACTTTTTAGGAATGAGATGAGTTTGAGGGGCAGCGGTACTCACTCCAGGACAGTTCTGGTCTCGTGCGTTTCGAATGAGTATTCCGCGCTCTGCAGCATTCTCTCGTGACATGTACCCACCTGGGATTGTTATAGTTCATTGTGTACTCACTCTATCTCATTCTAATGACGGTAACTTGGTGATCCGGTCGTCGTCTATTTTTGGATATACATTGTACTAATATTGCTCAGGATAGTTCGTGTGGGATCCAGTTTGCAATTCCACTGTTTTAGTGTAAGATGGGGTCTTACTGATGTAAGAGTGATGGGATTTTCATCATCAGTGATGTGGTTGATCATGAGAAATTCTCCATACCATTTGTTGCATTTTTGTGGATTGAATTACAGGAGCTGCTGTTTGAGTCTCTGTAATCGTGATGACATCTTAATGTTTTTATTTCATTTATTTTATCATGTTTCGGATTATTTTTGACAAGGGTTATGACTTCGTCGCTTCTGCAAGGAGATAGGCGAGAATGTCGTGTGGTGAAGTACAACTATTTTGATGTTGATTCTTATCCATAAACAAATACAGTGATAAAGTGCCTTCACTATACAAAATTCTGGAATTGCTAACCCAGTCGGAATTGGTTGGAGGTAGTACTTGGTTCAATAAAGGGGAGCTTCACCAGGATATTTTTTTCGTAAGGAATTCTTCGGCCGGAAGCTTTCAGTATTAACCATCATTTGCGACATAATTTGGTCAAGAGATAAGTACACAGGTGCGTGAAAAACATGTTGAACTTGGTAGGTACATAACATGAATTATTAAAAAATTAAATCACAATTACTGAAACTGGATTGATGTGCATTTTTACCGTGAAATTTACAGTTTTATTCCATTTTCTTTTAAGTGTTAGTATGTTTCTAGCATTTTATTATCAATGAGACTATATATATATATATATATATATACATACATATATTCACACAAACATTTTAGAAATATGTTATTTAATTTTTGAAAAAAACAAATCAACTGATGTAATATAATATTCTTATTTTTTGGACAAGCTGAGTGAAAAAGCTGAAATAAAGGGCTCTAAGTAGAAGTGCCATTGGGAAGCTTAATTAATGAGTATCAATATTAAGCTTTGAGAACTAATTTAGGTGGCAAGGTTATAGAACATTAAACAACAACAAAACAAAAAATTGAATATTGAAGGTTGGATAGAAATATAACTAATGTCACTTGTAGTGTTGTTAGTTTGCATTACATATACATAAATATATGAACATAGGTCCTCCTCCTAATTAATATCACCTATTGCAATATATACATATATATATATATATATATATATATATATATATATATATAATATATATTATTAGAGGTTATGTATTATCAAAACAACATTAGATATCTAGACTCTAATTGAAGTTGGATTATAAAATTTTGATTAATTATTGATAGTTATTCACTTTTGATGATTAATTATCCAGAAAAAAAAAAAAAAAAAAAAAACACATACAATATATATCCATATATATATATCCTTTGTTTTTGTTTTTGTTTTTCTTTTTCTTGGGCTTTTATTTTATTTCATTTTATAACTTCTTTTATCATTTGACATAATTATTCTATTTTGCTATATATATATATATATATATATATATATATTTGGGATTAATTCTATTTAAGAAATATTTATTCTTTAAATATATGTATTTCTATGTTAAAATTTTAATTTTTTGTACTTAATTGTTAGATTTAATTGATGCAAAAAATAAATAACTTTTACCTTAATCAAAAAAAGAATGATTTCATCATTTGATAATATTTTAGTCTATTTTAAATTGTTTTTGTTCCAATAAAAAAAATCAAAGAAAATCATGTCTTTTTATATTTCAAATTATACAAAAAGAAAATTTAAAATTTAAAAATAATAATAATAAATTGATAAAAATTAGTTGCAATGCCAATGACAAAACTTGGCATTAGCAACATCCAAAAAAATGTGTTATTTGATATGATTTTACAAATGTGTATATATATATATATATATTAAATGAACCATTTTTTTTAAAAGTATGTTTTAACTCCAACAAATCTCATTTTGAATTTTATTGATATTAAAGAATAAAATTTGATAAAATTTATAAACACATAAATTATACAAATATTCTATTTTAGGAATTTTAACAATCAAAATTATTTAATGCATTACTTAAATGTATGTAAGAGTGGAAGAAATGTTTTTAGATCTTTTTCATGTTATCAAAGTAGTTGCTTAGTGTACATACATACATACATCAAGTTCAACCTTGTTAATTATTTTTTTCTTCTCACATCTTCTCTAATCTTGTATTTTTTATTTTTTTAAAATCCCTCAACACAACTTTTGTTTTCTTTAATATATATATATATATATATATATATTCTTGTATTTTTTTTTGTTTTGTTTTTGTTTTTGTTTTTTTTTTAATTGTATGTCATTGTTGGTAGAAACATCTACGCAACTTATGAAACTTAAAACAAAACACAAGTACCTCAAGATAGTTTTTACAAAGGATATTTTTGTAGATATAGAACATTTTGAACCAACAAATGCAGCAAACCTGAAGCTCCAACAGAATGATGAAGAGAGAAACTTCACAAATACTCCAGCTCATAACAAAAGGAAGATATTGGAACAAATGTAATATATATATATATATATATATATATATGTGAATATGTATATATATATATATATATATATATATATGTGAATATGTATATATATATATATATATATATAGGGAATTGCTAAAAAGACCTAAACATTTACTACATCAACCCACCCATCATCATTGTTTGAAGATCTAACCATTTTTCCATTGATTTTTCACCAACACGGAACCAATAGTGGAAATATTTTTGATGACGGTTATGTCAATTTAGTAAATACTTGGGTCACTTTAACAATTCCCTATACAAATACATTTTTATATATATAAATACATTTTCTTATCACCTCCTCCCAAATCCGATGGAAACCTAGATAGAAAAGCACGTCCTAAGGAAAGGAAAAAGGATCAGAAAGGGAATATTTCGTTCCACGAAAGCACAACAATATGCCTCCTGGAACCAACCCCCCTGCTGCTGCTTACGTGGACACCCGTAATCTGCTGATCTGGATAAATTTCCTTTCCACGCTGACACAATTCCCTCCCCTCCACGTGGCCACGCCGTCGGACGGAGTCCCCCAGATACCCCGCGTTCGGCGACGCATCCGAGTTAGTACCGACGACGACGCATCCTGATACCGCAAAGAAATATTGGCGGGTAGCGGCAGCAGCGCAGGTGGATACATACCTACAGCAGCACGATAATCAATAATCAGAGACGACGACGACGAGGAGGAGGCCAAACAAAACAAAGAAGAAGACCCAGAAGAAGAAGGAGAATTCGGCACTGTCGTGATTAGCAATATCACCAGCAGAATCATCGGAGTCATCCCGCATCGGAGAAATCCAGGATGGCATCTGTGGGAGGATCATGGATCATCGTTATACAGAAGTAGAATCTCGGGGTCAGCCTTTGAGTGTATTGTTATTTATTACAACAAGAATTTATTATCACTCCTCGCAAGTCATGACAGAAGCCGGTTCCATGAGTTTTATGAAGACGGTCCCAACATAGGCGAACTGATTGGGTGGTTTTGTCATAAATCTCGATTTTAATAAGCCCAGGCTGTTGGGTAGTGGTCTGTTTAATTGTGTGTCTGCAATGGTTTGCGGTGAGTTGAAGGTGATTTGGGTGATGGTCGCGAGACGGAAGGGGGTGAGGTGAAGGGAAGGGGCTGCGCTTGGGATCTGTTGTGTCTGGTTCGGTTTTGTTTTTTTTCTTAATTGGGAGGGAGAGTTAGGGTTGGCGAGAGGAGAATTGTAAGGAACGGTTTTGTCGAATTGGGTTACGTGTGGTAGCGGGAAATGGTGAAATTAGACTCGAAGACGTGCATCGAAGCCGCGACAGCTCATTTCTCCGGGTTGCACTTTGACGTTGAGTATCCGGCGGTGATGTATATGGGAGCGAACAAGGTCCCTTTCGTCATAGGTGAGCGGAGGAATTGCTCTTTGTTTGAGGGCGTTTTGTTTTGTTTTGTTTTGTTTTATGCTTCCAATTGACGATTCAGAAGTGGTAGCCTTCAATATGAGGTTTGAAACACGTCTGGGCTTATGAGAGCAGGTGTGGCGGGAGGTACTGCGTCGGGTAAGGCGACTGTATGTGACATGATCATTCAGCAGCTACATGATCACCGTGTTGTGCTTATCAATGAAGTAAATCTTCCCTCGTTTTGTTTGTTTGTTATGATATGTTTTACTTTTGGGTGGATTTTACGGCACTCTCCTGAAGTCCAGATGAAATCTACAGTGAATTCTCACGTACGAATTGGAGGTCAATTTGCGTCTATATGATATGAGTTTGCAGATCCTGATATGGTTCAATTTGAGGATGTATCTCTTTGACGATTACTCTTGATTCTATTGTTCTGTAACAGAGTTCTTTCTACCGAGGATTGACACCAGAAGAGAAAGCTAATGTGGGAGAATATAACTTCGATCATCCTGGTGCGCTCTTTGACCTAATCAATTTGGTGTAGCTTTCTTCGTGAATCTGGTTGTTATCAGGTTGTATCAATGAATCGGCTGGGGTAAATGAACTTCACCTGCTTCTGAAAGCTTGTGAATTATTGCAGATGCGTTTATTACGGAGCAGTTATTGGAATGCCTTAGCCATTTGAAAGCGAATGAACCCGTTCAGATTCCTGTTTACGACTTTCTAAAATATCAACGCTTCAGTGATAGGTCCCGGAAGGTACGGTATTTGCCAACTCATTTCGTTTGATCATGTAAGTTTTTCTCATTACGAACTTTATTTAACGTCCAGTGGTCTTATAACCTGGACGTGGAATGTGTTGCCTTGTGTGTAGGTGAATGCATCTGATGTGATCATTATGGAGGGCATCTTGATCTTTCATGACGCCCGTGTGCGGGAACTGATGAACATGAAGATCTTTGTAGATACAGGTCGTCTTTGTGCACTCACTTTAGTTGTTTCCACATAGTTAAAGAATTTCATATCTCAAGCTTTTGTTACCAATTAGCACACAGATGTACATCTGTATTGAACTCACTCTTAGGTCAGACTTTCTGTGCAAGGAGCTCATACTTCACTGTGCAATACAGACGCGGATGTCAGGTTAGCACGACGGATAAGGAGGGACACTATCGAGAGGGGCAGAGACGTGAATTTTGTGATTGAGCAGGTGAGGTATCAAGGATGATTTGGTTGTTTCTGAGATTAGAACCTAGCTCAAAAATCTATTGTTGATGAAACCACAACGTACGATTTCTTTTACATGAGGCCCCTTCCTGCGAAGTGATTGAGAGATCCAACTCCATATTGGTTTCTCGACACACTGGTTTGTAAAATTGTTTTAGGAAACAGGTTCTAGTTGATTTAAAATTTCACGATATTTGCATTGCGTACTTGAGTTTGAGCTGTCTTAGTGTAATTGCTGTTTGCAATCCGAGTATTGATAAACTTGGGCAACCAGATGATGTACGTTTGGACGGTGCAGGATAGCCACACATGGAATGAAAATAAGACTAACTTTCGGGCTTGTATGCAGTACGCCAAGTTTGTGAAGCCAGCATTTGATGCTTTCGTATTGCCAACTAAAAAGTATGCGGATGTAATCCTACCTCGAGGAGGAGACAATCTGATTGCTATTGATCTCATAGTCCAACATATCCGCATGAAACTTGGTCAACATGATCTTCGCAAGATATATCCAAATGTGGTTGTTGTACAGTCCACTTTTCAGGTTCGAAAAACCCATTAATAAAATAGACAATTAATTTCCGCGCCGTCCTCTTCAGCTGGTGTAGGGATTCCTGTTGAATATTGACGAGTTATAAATACTTCAGATAATACAGATTTTATTTATTTGTTTTAAGTAAGTAATTGATTATTTATTTATTTTGTATTCAATTTAAACACTTGATATTAACCTTATTTTACATTGTGTAAAAGACCTGGTACCAATGCCAGAAGTGACCTTTACATGCTGATTGTTGCAGATTCGTGGAATGCATACCCTCATTCGAGATCGAGAGACTACCAAACATGACTTTGTCTTTTATGCTGATCGACTTATTCGTTTGGTAAATTTTTCTCGTCTATTCCAATATGAATGAAGGATTGTTCACCACCTCAGTGTGCAGCTCTTGCTCTTGGACTGCGTTCGAGCACAACTCTCAAAGAAATGACAATGCGAACGTGCCTTTTATGTGCTTAGATTGTGGAGCACGGACTTGGACACTTGCCTTTCACTGAAAAGCAGGTTATCACACCGACCGGTATGATCAATAATCCATTATCAATATGTAGAAGATAATTTTTTCGAGATATGAAGGAAAGAGCGTCAGTATTTTTGAGTGTAAATATATGGCCATGTAACCCTCAGATTCAGTTGTTAGAAACGTAATCATAAATATTGCGTGAATTTTTTGGAGGTTGAAATTCTTGGTTTCATTTCAAAAGCCTTTGTCTGCAGGTTCAACATACATTGGAGTGGACTTTTGCAAGCAGCTTTGTGGAGTATCCATCATTCGCAGGTGCTTTTTCATCTTTAATACAACTGAATCGGGTAAATTGTGATTTGTCGAAGAAATATTATTGTTTTTAAATGTCAAGGAGCAGAAATATACGCCACAACGCCGTTATGGTATTACAAATGCCAGTACTTTGATCCGAATTTTCATCCCTACATTCGCTTGGAAGTTGCCTTTTGGATTTCAGTTCTGAAGTAAGGATCAATTCATTTTGTTGATACCTGTGTTCAGCGGAGAAAGCATGGAAAATGCTTTACGGGCGTGTTGCAAGGGTATCAAGATTGGAAAGATTCTCATACATCGGGAAGGGGATGATGGGAAGCAGGTACTCCTCATGTGCTTTGCTTCGCAAAGCTATTCATCTTTCTTTTCTTTCCCTCAGTTGTTATTAGGCAAGTTTGTGCTGCAAATCATGCAAAAATAAAAATAAAAACAAACAAACAAACAAACAAACAAATCCTGATCCGGATTATGTGTATCTAACGATTTCGAGAAACTTGACCATGTGTTGTTTATGTTTCATTAAAATACCAAATGGGATTGAGCTATGGATGATGGTGATGCAGCTAATTTATGAAAAATTGCCCCATGATATTGCTGACCGGCACGTGCTGTTAATGGATCCCATCATGGGGACAGGTACACTTCTCATGGATATAAAATGTCAGGATGTTAGTGTCAATTAAGTTAAGTTTTGAAAATTACGGTCCTGTACCCTTGCAACATGCCGTAAAGCATTTTCCACTAACGTTGCGGTGCTTAATCTCGCTTCATGCTGTTGCTTGACATTGAACAGCATTTGCAAATACGAATTCCACAAATCTGTGCATACTTTTGTAAACAACTTTCATTTTCCAACATGGACCTGTTACACTGGCTAGCGAAATGGTTAACGTAGTGCTTCTTGTGATTCTCTTGTAGGAAACTGCGCTGTTCAAGCCATTGATCTGTTGCTTCAGAAAGGCGTTCCAGAGTCTCGAATTATATTTTTGAACCTCATTTCGGTGAAGTGTTTCTGGATGCTGAAAGGATTTCTTTGGTTGGTCTTCTGTGCTATTCCGCACCACAGTTTGTAATTTATTAAAATCCTACTTCTGTTTACATCCAGGCTCCTGAAGGAATTCATGCAGTATGCAAGCGCTTCCCTCTGTTAAAGATAGTGACATCGGAGATAGACGCAGGACTAAACGACGAGTACCGCGTTGTGCCTGGCATGGGGGAGTTTGGGGATCGTTACTTCGGGACAGACGATGATTCAACCTGAGCGAATGTTCAAGGCTCCTTGTGAACAGCATTTCAGGTCTTTGAAGGGTTTACGGGACCAGTAAGGAGGTTATTTCCCCTCTTCAATCGCTTGGGATATTCTTGGGATGGAAGGTGACTTCGCAGTCTCTCCTTGTGGAATGTGTACATATATATATATATATATATTTTTTTTTTTCACTGGACATTTATTATTAGTTACTGGGGAATTGTGCAACCTGTGCTTAATGGGCACAATTTTTTTAGCGTGGCCAGACCAAGTCCATAAGTTTTTCTTTTATCTCAAATGAAGTCAATGCTATGCTGATGGTGACTTTCACAAACACTAGTTCATAACCCACAATTGAGAAATATGATGTCTCTTTGACCAATCACCTAGGCACAGTGAATCCCTTGAAAACAAAAAGAAAACCAGAAAGAAAAAAGAAAAAAAAGAAAGAAAAAAGAAAAAAAAAAAGGAGAAGAGACAAGACTGAGAAGAGGGCAGACCACCTCTCATAACTATCCAAGCATGGCCTCCAATTTGTAAGTAGTACAACAAGCATTGCTCATTGTCTTGTCACATGAATAAGCATGTGGGAGATCAGCATGCAGTGTATCTTGGACTTGGTCTAGCCTCACACTGAAGCTGTTTACACTTCCCCCTTTGACAATCTGAGAGTGTACCCACAGTTTTTTTTTCTTCAAGTTAGGTTGAGCTCAAGGTCCAAGACACAGATTGACAAAAGTGAAAGCTGTTCACAATGTGAGTCTTTCAACTCATTGAATCAAATCCAGGTTGGTCCAAAATTTCAATGCCCTTCCAGAAAAACATAAATGCATACTCTGACACTAGTGTTGGGGTGTGTAAGGAAGAGATGGAGCCTCCTCACATGTACAGTATGCTTGAAGCATAGAAAGGGACTCTGGACCAACTCCATGGGCTTAACTAGGCAGGTGTTTCAAGGAGGGTCTTCTTCATGAACAAGGTGAGCAATTGGCTGACACTGAACTGAAGCCCTTACAGACAGAGAGGAGTAGAGAGAAAGAGAGAGGAGAACAAGCATGATAGCAAACTTTGTCTTTAACTATATAACAGCAGAGATGGAACCAAATATATTTAAAGCTGGTGCCCATCATGTGGGTGAAACAAATGCCAAGCCATGGAGTTGGAAGGATAGTTGCTCTTCCAAGTACTACTGAAGTTTAATTGTTGCTTACTTGGTGGCCATTTTCTAGTGGGAGACAAATGACTTAGAAAATGATTTGGTACAAGTCTTATTATTATTATTATTATTTTTTTTTTTATATCTGTGGACTTACCTGTTAGTAAGGTCAAAACCAATGTATCAGAGTGTGTGTATATATAATTTTTCTTGAAAAGTGTACACAGATTTTAGTCACTTTCTTTGATAATTTGTGTCAGTGGTATTTGGTGAAAAGATTACCCATGGAACTTTTTTATGCATTTTGTATTGAAAATTTCTGTGAAACATGATTGTGTAATTTTATTTTTTATTTTTTTACTTTTTAAGATATTACGTTTTGATTCTTAACTGTATTGATACTTTGGGGTATACTCTTCTTGTGGAAGTAGTTTTCATGGGTACTGAATAGAATAATTAGATATTTTTTGAAGACGAAATTTCAATGAAATAAAATGCAGATAGTCCTTGTTAAATGGCAGCCTCAGTCCACCAAAGAAAAGTAATACTCAAATCTCATAGTAATTCAAGCTTAATATGTAATGTTTATGGACGTAATATTTGGAAAAGTTAATATTCCTTAGTAATTAATGCAGTTGTGGTTTCGTATGTTTTTTTAAAATTTTGGATTGTATGTATGTGGGTATATACATATATATATATATATATATATATAGAGAGAGAGAGAGAGAGAGAGAGAGAGAGAGATTGCAGCTAGACAAAACTTTATATCTAATTGGTTTTCTTCATCCACATCCAACTTTACATGCAAATACAAGAGGCACATTTGAATTTCAACCTGAATCTTGAAGATATGTCCCACACAACAATCCACTATTGACACACAGTAACCATTTTTTTAACAGTGTGTCAGAAAGCAAAAAGAAACTTGTGGTACATCAACAAAATAATAATAATAATAATAATAATAGTAATTGCATCAATTGTTTTGGGTTGCACCCACAAATTGCAGTATCTAATACTGCATTTTTTAACTACAAAAATCTTTAGTGACATTTTGGGCCACTGCATGTAATGGTTGATGATTTGTGAGCTTTGTTTCACTAGCATACTAACAACCCCAGAGCTCTATCCAAATAGCTCACACAACAGCACAGAAACTTAACACATGCAAAGCCAAACCCCTGAAACCACAAGTAATCCTTTTTTTGTTTTATTCTATTATAAATCCACTTTGCTGTATCACAATCGTGGAGACATGATAACCCACTTGTTGTTGTTGTTGTGTGTGTATATCTATATTTATATATTTATATATACAAACAACACACAAAAGCAAAGCAGGCAAAAGAGGTGGGGAATCATGTAGTGATTATGTGACAAAGAGTCCAGGAAACTGTGTCCACCTTTGACTTGTAGCCAAGGCAAGGCTACAAAGAGAAGGCATCAAAGAGCACTTTGAAGCAACATAGACAGTTCATATTATTCTTCATTTTCTTCTTCTGGTATCAACCAAGTGGCCAAATGTGGGAGTGGGATACCATGTTAAAAAGGTTCTTTTGCTACCACCACCACCACAGCTAAACTGCCCACCCATATGGTCAATACTTGTGTTGGAAGTCTTTGAAGTGTCATCAGATCTGTAGCCATTTTGTCATTTATGAAAGTGAGTTTTGTATTAATAAAAATAGACAAAAAGGAGAACAAACACACACGCATGGATGGAGTCCCTTGGACTGGCAGGCTCCCAAAGTCCACACAAGAGAGTGTGGGAGCATCAATGAAATTGATTGATCTGCTGGTAGGAATGAATCCATCTTACCTGGCATGACCTACATACAAGTTTCTAGGCAATTAGAAGGAAGGAAGGAGGTGGGGAGGGAGGGAGGCATATATCTATCTATATATATATATATATATAATAGTATTATTATTATTATTATTATTATGCCTTTGACCCATTTTCTAAATAATAACCCTATTTGACCTGTGCAAGGAGGGGTGATCACAGTTGGCATGGGAATTTGAAACAGAATTTCCTCTTAGCTGGCACCTTATACAGTGGCAATTTACAGGTGGCAAAGTGATTTTTATTTATTTATTAGTATGACTTTTTATTTGTTTTTTTACTGATTGGTTTATTTATTTTGAAAATAAATAAATAAAACCTGACCCCCTTGGAATTGATCATAGCTGCTTTGAGGTTGACCTTATATGGTTGACCTGAATCTTTCCAAACCGTGCATTGATGTGTTTAGAATTATCTATCTATCTATCTATATATAGATTTTTTTTGTATCATGATCTCAGAGTAGCCAATTCCATTAAGATTCATAAATTGGCCAAGATAGATTTTGGAATATATATTTAATTTTCTATTATTATTATTATTATTATTTTTATTGTTATTATGTTAGAATTGACAACTTGAAGATTTTTAAGTTGGTGATATAAATATTTTTTTTAAATCTAACCCAAAATTTATTAATTGAATTTTTATGTGAAATTGAGTTTTTATTTTAATGGTATGTCAACTTTCCTTTATTGCAGAATAAGGTTATTTAA